>NC_084721.1:10432254-11082956 GCF_033807575.1 Cydia pomonella | reverse complement strand
GGTATGCTTTATATATAAAATGTATTTATATCGTAAACCATAGTAATTATACATGATCACTAGGTTAATCTGAAATAAAAAACGTAGACATTTAAGTAAGTCATTTGAAGACGATTTAAGGTGACTACAATCAGTGAGGTTCGCCGCCGTATTACTGTGCCGTGATTATGAAGACATTTTCTGGAAAAAATTACAGATACAGTGGCGGATTCAACGCCGTGGTGTCACATAGCCATGTCACATTTTATTGCCCTGAAAATAATCTCGAAGTATTTACTTTAGTTATCATGGGTATCACGACCTATAAACTGATACAAAAATAACAAACATAAACTCACGATCCGCTCTCATTGTCTTTTTTCCGAATGTCCCGTGTTTTCACGCCCCGGCTTTCAAAAATGAAATGAAATTGTCCGCGGAGCGTGGCACATCATTCGGAATCAACCGTGAAACGTTCTGTTTGGTCAAACTTTAAACATTCCTAACGTGAAAATAACCACATAATTGTGCTTGCTACATTTACTGGATTGTCGACCATCACAAAATAGTGGGTAGTGACTTTAAGTACTTTTAGTTGACGATATAAAGCTGGATAAGATTACCCGTGAATCGTGCTTAATAGAACCGTATAATTTGAGAAAACTATTAATAGCATTGGAATCAAATAAGTTGCTAATGAAAATGCTTATACTGTATGTTTAGGAGGTGATTCTGTACTATTTAATGTATCAAATTATAATGAGAAAAATCACACAAAACATGAAATATTGACAGATACTAAGATTAGCTGCTATTGTAAAATTTGTATAGTACTGACTCATGCCTTGCACAGCCTGATTAACTACTCTGAAATATTCTCGCAACATAGGTATATATACTTGTCAAGAAAAATTGATTATTTATTTCCTGAAACAAAATATTCATTTAACGTTAGATGAAAAACGAGAATTACAGTGCTGTATTTAGCAAAGAACTGAAATTGCCGGGTGGTATGGCTGCTCAAAAAAAATCTGTCGAATACAGGTCCAACTGAATGATACAGAACCTAGTTTTTCTTAACTACATACCGGTTCTAACGAGAATAATCCAGTAGCAGCTACAGTCACGACCGCACACTCCGGCTTTTTCACTTCTATTTATTCTGTACTCGTTTCTTTGCTTCTTTCTTGTTGGTTTTGTGAAGAATGTAAAGGAATTGACGTCTCCATCCCAGTTCGTCACGGTCGCTGCGGTGACGATGCGATTTTTTCCGCTATAAAAAGTAACGAGTTCCTTGTTAGTAAAATTTCAACTTTATTATTAGACAGTTATGGTGTACTTTCGTTTAGTTGGATGAAATGCTAGTAATAAGTAAAGTAGCATGCATGCAAACCTTTAGAAATGTGATGACTTAATTTTAGTTCTTCGGTGGAAATAGGACCAATGTCAAACAAGCTTCTTCAGAGAATATGAGCTTAAGATATCTGTATGTAAAATCCTTCGTGTGTTGACTTTATCTAAATAAAAGTTATACATTTCTTGCACATATTTAGTATGTTAGTTTAAAACATCGCAAGTGTCGTAACTTAAGAACTAGTAATTTGAACGTCGTAAATGGTAATGAAGAGCAGTGTTAACTTTATGAGTTATTTACGATTTACTCATGTTTGAATGAATGTTTACAATTGTTTGGTATACATTCATATGAAATCTTACTACAAAGGATATTAGACCCAATAAAACTCGTAATTTGTATATAAGACTACTATCAACTACAGCCAAATTTAGTACATAAAAATTAGATTATAACTGATGGAAAGAAAACCAATTTGGTTAAGTATAAACCTACTCCACTCTTTATATAGAGTAGGTAAGAACTTGAGTCTTTTAAGTCTAAATTTAAAGAACTCCTGTCGTTAATACGCGACTCTACGCTAAAAAAAACTTCGACTCGAGTCTTTTAAGTCTTGAGTCGCGAGTCCTTTAATGCGTTTTAAGTGCAACTTAAGGGGACGAGGCTTCGAATAAAGACTTCGTAAAAAAAATTACCTATAGATTTTATCTACGAGTAACACAAAGGAAAATTGTAATTGTTTAATGATTTGTGCATAGCCCATGAATTTAATGTGGAGACAAGGCCTATTAGAAAACTTTTGTAAATAATTTTAGAGTTCTCTTTAAAAGGCTCAATTCTTTACAAAAGACTTAGGTCTCGATAAGGACTCAAGTTTCGACTTAAAAGCTGAGTCTAGTCTTAAACCAGCGGACTCAAAGGACTTGAGTCTTGAGCAACACTTAAAATAACAGTCTGTGGGTAACTTAGGTTATTTACTTAAGATTTCTGCGTTTCAAAATAGTATCTAGTATACAAAAAATAATTTTATATTAAAGTCAATCTTCTTTAAACTTTGATGTTAGCTTAGGTGAACTTACTAATCTTCGTTTAATTCTTGGAGAAACAAAACAACTTTGTTCTATAAGTTTTAATACAATGCCTGTTTTGAGATTAAATTGTCCGTCCAATGTTATTTTGAATTTTTTGCATGCTAAAATATAACTCCATCTTTTATACTTTTGCAAAGAGTCGGTGTACTGAATCGATCCTTCTGCGGCATGGCATCCTAAGGGATACATGAGCCTGGCGAGATTACATCTGGATTCTACGCACATAAATTACGGCGTATTGCGCCAAGCTTCATAATGCATGGCAGAATTCAATTCCCTGCTTTTTAAAGTATGAAAAATGAGGCAGATATTTTTCGTTGAGTTAAGGTTATCCGCGGCTTTTTTAATCAAACACTTTTACGTTTGTTCGTTTTTAATTTTTATCTTTGTGTAATAGGTGTTAAGTATATACTCTGTATCTTTAGGTATTTAAATAAAAGTAAACAAACAATTTGTACATTTTCGGGAAGTTTTAATATTTATTGGTTAACCAACCAAATTCTAACCCGCCTGGATCTGTCACTGAACGACCTGACTTTAAACCTACATTATTTGATCATGTAATGTTTTCATCTACCCTCAACTGGCTTAAGGAGCCATTTGAGGGTAGATTTTGTTTACCTTTTTTAAATACCTAAAGATACAGAGTATAGGTATAGTTTAACTTACTATAAATAAAACAATACAAACTATAGTAAACCTTTTGTGTATCACTTGTTAAAGATTACACAATATAATGGATCCGCAAGTATAGTAAATTCATTTCGAAACATTCATTGATTTCGAAAAGGTTCATTTCCTTCCAAACCACTTTACGCTATTAATATGAACTTACCTGGTGCGTATCCAACATGCCGATGGTTTACGCTCCGTACTGAACGAAATGCAATGCATGTCGCACTAATAAAGAAGAGTGATAGAGAGGGATAACTACGCTAAGCTACGGAGCGTAAACGATTGGAGTTTTGTCTATAAACGTGTACTGTAAATAGCGAATAATATATGTTATTTTCGCGTCGTGCCATAAAATCCTCCATTACTTCACACTATTCTTGACATTTACGTTTTCTAAATACATGGTTCGCTGACCTGTTGAACACAATAAAGTTCTATATGACATATAACGTTATATTCTGGGCCATTTACATTTCCGTTGTATCAGATTAACTTAGCATTCGTGAGAGAGAAGCGAATATTATCTGGATTTTGTACTTAGTGTCCCGTATGGAATTATAGAAAACCCTTTTTATACTTTTATTATGTTAATATTTTATTTCACCTACTCTGAAAAATAGATATAGGAGTATAACTTGCGAACCGCGTAACTAGACGTATTTATTAACTATTTACTTATGAAGTTTTGAAATGCTAAAATGACATTTCTTGTGCTAGGTACCGGTTTTTTGCATTTATTTATGAAAGAAGAGAAGGTTTACATTCTTTTAATAAAGATATGTAATTAATCACTAGTTTCATAATTTGTTAGTTTTTTTTAGTTTTTATACTTTTGACATTTTTAAACATCTCAAAACTTTGCATAAGGGACAGAATTACAACTTGACGCTACCAAAAATCCCTTATTCAATATCATCACTTTTATGTAGGTATTCATATTAATGGTGAGTTGTCCTATATTTCGTTGTATTAAGGTTAAGCCGAGCTTGACACGGCTTAGTTTTTAAGTGTTTTATACGGAGACGCCCCAATTTCCATGTCACTGTACGTAAGTCAAGTAAAATACCTATTTTTTCTTGTAAACAAAACAGTATCCTTCAAAAATAATGGGCACAAGATAGCTTATTACAGAATCGCGAGCAGGCTCGCCCGGTATTTAATTTACATATCATTTTAATATAAGTGAAACTAGGACATGTTTATCGTCGCATTTAATGAAATTATTTGCATTTTCATACGTCCAGTTAACAAAATACAATAGCGCTATAATGTTCATGGGAATTGGTACATGACGCTTATTAAGATAAAGAAGTTTATACGAAACTTAAAGCTAACTCTTAAGTCAATATGCCGGCAAGTAGGTCCATTAAATGTATTAATATCACAATAATAATGTATTAGGTACCTATTCACTTATACATGAATCTTTAGAGCAGGTACTTATCATTCTGACAGGTAATTAGTTATATTAACTACGCAGTAACACTGCATGCTTAAATGAAATATGTGCACTATTTTATTTGATTGTTTAAAGTGCACGGAGTCTTTAAATGTCGTAGTGTAACATAACACCACTTCCAACACAGAAAGTATACCCAATTGCTCGCTAGATGGCGCTAGCGTCGAGTTAGATCACGCAAGCGTTAGTCTTTCACAGTTTCATGGCATGTATTAGACATTAGTTTACAAACCGTTCGCTAGATGGCGGAGGCGTCGAGATAGAACGCGCTTAGCGTTTGTCTTCCATAGAATAGTTACGTTCTAAGATTTTAAGAAGTTAGATTTTTGAGTATGATTCATTAGGTGACACGTAAATTATACTATGCAAAAGTTTTTCTACTCTTGAGATATGCTCGGAGACTGATTATTAAGTATGGTGGCCGGTGGTTTAGTTGAGCTTGAGCCGAGGGTGATTGTTATTATGATATGTTACCTTTTTTTTAGCACTGTTTCCAAGTAAAAGAAATAAACAACTTGTCGTTACCACTGTCTTTCGCTGATCGCTTACTAATATATACCCATCGATCCCGCCATTTACAGTAGTGCTTTTTTAGATCACCATACGGCTACCAAAAATTTTATTAGCAATCTTGAGGGCTTTCTCGAGGGACTATCGAATCGTATCCTGAGTTTTTGACCTACGCTCAATAGAAAAAAAAATCATCGTAGGTCTAAATAAACCTTAAAAATTATAACAATTTTTGCACAAAATCTAAAAATATGGAAATTGCTTCTAAAAGTCTTCAATATCATGTTTTAGGGAACTTATCAATTACTTTGTTTGTATTTAAACGTACAAGAAATTGAATATAAAAAATAAACATGGTATAGTCTGCGCTCCCGGGCACGCACATCTACCTAGCTCATGCTTACTCTCAGTGAGAGTGAGAGAAGAATATTAACTTACTGGGCCTTAAGTTAGCACTCGTTGCATAATATAAATTTGTTTAGCGTAAGACATCTTGTACTTAAAATTTACATTTTAATTTGTAAGGGCTATTGCAACATATTAATATCAAATCATAAATTTTGCTCGTTACTTACCTATTCTTGTTATATCTAAAGATTCGAACTGTTACCTAGGCATATTTAACGTTACATACGTCTACGATATTGCGAATCCCAAGACAAGGAGTGATTACCATCATTACGACAATAGCTTAATGTTGTCTAGCACTGATTTAATCATAAACAACATTTCCTATTCCGAGTCATAACGTCTACGTCTCCATTACTAGTCTTCGTGTAGTTCCGTTCCTTTAAATGTGGCATTATCTATGAAAAGGGACCTTATTGTCGATGGCGCTTACGCCGCACTGCGTCGCGCAGCGCTGTATTTGTATCGGAGCATCGTTTATGATGGCGGAAGCGCCATCGACAATAAGGTCCCTTTTCATAGATAACGTCACAAATGTCCCCGTAGATAATTTATGACATATTCAGCAACATTATTATTGCAAATTGTGTGTACTCTCAACTACCTAAATACGGAAATGTACATCAGTAACATAAAGTGACATTATGCATATCTACATAATAATGTATAATATGTGCGACTTACAAGCGGTGGCGAGTTATAAGCGGTTTACTAGTCTTGAACTTCTATCTAAAAAAACAGCAAGATATGGTCCCTAGAGATTTTAGAGCATTTAATAACTGGACTTGCCTTTAAGAGCTTACCTCTCTGCCGAAAAACTCGGACAATGTGCATACTTATTGTATGGGCTGACGTTTACATGTCAAGGCTATTTGTGCGTTACGTACAAATAGCCATACATTCGACGTGCCCCTCCTCCGCAAAAATCAGCAGACTGTTTTGTACAGAAAATGACAGACAAGGCGTCCCCACTTACTAAATACTCTTAGCTACATATAGATCAATAGTGTATTTAAAGTAGTTGATCCGCGAAGTTAAATTGGAGCACTGTAGGTGCATTAGTTTCAATCATTAGGCTCATCCTACTGTCTCGTATAATCAAATTATTATCTTATTCCGTCACTTCCTATAGCTTGTCATCGCCCAAATTATTATTAATGTCGGCTATGCGAGTACCACTATTACAACAATTTGCATTCTAAACATCCCGACTATATGCAGATGAGACTCCTAAACTGTCATCCAGTATCATAATGTTCGTGTAATTTGGTCTGTGCGTTCGGTTAATTTCATTACGTCAAAGGAGATGTCAGTTTTGGCGTTTTATAATGTTATTGTTACTGTTTGTTTAGTTTCGAATTCGAATAATTAATTTAAGAGGTGTTTTTCTTCTTCTTTGTATAATTTGGGATTATCATTCTGTAACTCCTGTGTGTATGTTCATTGAAATAAATCGCCTTTTATTGCATGGAAAATTATTTACATTGACATAAACTTTAATGATAAGTTGGTTTATATTCAATTGTTTGACATGTTTATTTTGTACATTGCGATCCTTATTCTTCTCCCATTTTAATTTTATAATGTAATGTTTGACGATCATGATGAGAAAATAAACATACTTTTGTTGCATGTAATAAATTTATAGTGTAATTTTCATCGTAAATTAAATAACTAATATAATTGCTGTGACATGATACAGAATACTTAGGTAGGTTTAAACCTATTGATGGCATTATGATAAAATAAATTCATTAAGTTTTCTAAATCGTTGGTTGTTAAGAACATATAATTAGAAACACTAATTTCTACTTAAAATGGTGCTGGAATAATTATAAAAATGTATTTTCTGTATTAAAACGAGACGCTTTTAATGCTAAAATTGCTAAAGCTAAAATGACAAGTTTGGTTACATTTCACAGTGTTCTAGTACTCCTAAATTATCTATTAAATTATTCAAGGAGGCTGGACTGGCAAGCATTTAATAATTCTGTGAATTTATGAATAATTAGACTGAAAGGCGCATTTAGGTTTATGCATCGAAATAAAACATGCGTTTGCAAATATTAATTTCAAATTGTAGTCCTCAAAACTTTCTAAAAATTAAAGATCAGATTTTTTGAGAGGAATGAAGTGTTCATCAAAAATACATCTTGACTACTCGTCTACTATCTGCCCTCCTTCGTTATAATGCACGTCCTGGCTTTGACGTTATAACTTCATTATAATGCACAAACTGCACACTTAATCAACTCAAAACAACAGCTTGTCCCAACTTCCAACCTCAACAAGAAACAATTAGTATGCTTTAGAGGCGACCTAACTGGGTCGATCTACCGAAACTTGACTTGCGTATGACGGAGCCGATATAGCAATGGCTAATACACTTCTATCAGAATTTGCATTTCAAACGATCCCCACAGGACGATACAGGGTTAATGTGAGCGGGAGAATTTAGGTACATTAGAGCGCTTAGTTTCAAGTTAGTTAAACTTATGAACGGAGTCTTGAGTGTTTTAGATACTATATAATAATATTTAATGTGTATCAATAATCGCTTCAATATCAAATCAAATTATATATGTTATTGTATCGATTATAATTTTAATAAACGCCTACTTACAGACTGATACAGATGGAGACCTACTTTAAACTTACCCTTAACACATGTTGGAATGACAAAACAAGGTTATGTGTCCAAATTCGCTCATATAAACTATGTCAGCGACATTACCCGCCACAAACTTCAGAGCCCAACCGTCGCCGACCCACCTAAATCACAGCAACTTGAGCAGCCACTTGTCATCTATTACTTAAACCACATAGACCAGTAACTGCACAGCGATAATTCATCAAGACATGATAAGGAACTGTGACATGGGTGCGTATTATATTACCCTGCAAGGCAATATAATGTTACCTATATTTACGTTGCATTGTAAGATTGTAGCATCTGTTAATCTGTTCAGCAACTCTGACGCTAACAAGTTGCCTAGTGAAATCTACATCTTCATACGACTAAGCATTAATTTTTCCTGCGTTTTGTACGGTTGCGCTAAGTAGTAACATGACGCGTGAGATGAATTTGAAGCAAGAATTAAGCTAACAAGACCTTAAACTTTAATAGGGAATATTTATAACCTTAGATCAGGATAGCCTTGCATGCTCGCATTTGATTTACAGTTAGATTTGGCCTGTTTCTATTTAAGACAATGGTAATGCTTGTTTTAATATATAATTGCTCACTAAAATTTTCACGACCCCGAAACATAGTAGCTACGCATATTTTCACACCGGAATATTGTATTTTAATCATTAAAAACTTATAAAGGAGTCTGTTAACAATTACGCGCCGGAAACCTGGCTGGTTGGCGAGGCGATAATAATCTATGCTTTTTAATTATACCCAATAGACCCCGCCCGGTGTTGTAATTTATACAAAAACGTCCAATCATATTAGAGCTCGTTGACATGGAGTGTCATTCGAATGGACACGAAGAATATTAATCACCCCACATTATGATTTTAAATTCGAATCCAACCGTTGGCCGTTCGAATTGTTTTTTTTTTACATTTTAATACCTACGTTCAGATTTTACGCTGTACTTGTACGCTGATGGCTTTTGACAAATGCAAATTATTTTATCAAATTCATTATAATGGCAGCCAATGATTTCATTTACAGAGACAAGCTTATCAATGCTTAATGTGTTCATCGACACTTTAAATCTTAAGCGGCTTTATTGTTATTACATTTTTTATCTCAAGAGAGTTTACGACTGATTAATCTAAAAAACGTAATAATTTAGCACTACGATTTGGCGGTATTAGAAAGATATGAGCTCACCTAACTGAGTATGAGGTTATTACTGTTATAAAAGACGGTAAAGCTACCCACTATTGTAATTTAGCTATAAAGCGTAACGCTCTCAGTAGTCCATTAATACCTACTTCTATCGAGGTAAACGTACCTCAAAGTTTAAGTGTATAATTTTCAACTGCTCAGGCGGATGCCTTCTCACAAATTACGATTCAAAATAACACATTTCTCCCGCCGCCACGACTCTGCCTATAATACGGGGAGACTCAAAATTAACCATAATTGCTTAATTCAGAACGCATGCGTCGTTTGCTCAGATCACGGCGCCGCAAAGGGTTTGGATAAACGAGATAGATGTAACAAAGTTAACGAGTAAGAAAGAGACGGGAAAACAGAAGATTGGCCTAAAGCTGCGCTTGATACCTTCGAGGTAATAGGAAGAACGTGTGAAGAGAATGAAATTGGAATCATTAGGTTCTATGTTTTTGCTTCGACGCGTAATGATCGAGTAAAAACGCTTTGTCACTATAACAAGGTTTATTATATTTGCATAAAGTAATTCGGGAAAAAAATAGTAAATTCTAATAAGTAATTGGCAAATTTAACATGAACGGTTGAATTTTGTAGAATAATATCGTACTACGTAAATATCTGTACAATCTAGGTCACCATATTACCAAATGAGTAGATTTGTTAAATTGTATACGTAAAAATAATTAACGATGATCAACTCTGGCTCTAATTTTGTTTAGCGCTATAATTATAGAATATTACTAACACAAATATTTCTTGTTACAGATGTCGCGCCCATACGGAGCATATCCTTGATAAACAGGTACGTACCCGCAAAATTAAGCCTCCAACGCTTTTGTTTTCACGCTACATTAAACCGCCTTAAAATAAAAAGACATAGTGTTCATTTTATGGCAATAATGTCTGTAATAAATGCAGGGATTCCAAAATGATTGGCTGACATGCTAACGATTCTTGTAAACAAGAGGAGTGATGTACAATCCAAGTTTTGTGTCTCGGCATTTCGGTAGCGCCGACGGAAATTGCGGGCCTCAGGCAACTGCTATTATATTCTTTTACATTAATATTATAGCCTATTTTCAGAGTTGATTTAAAAAATGACAACGCGCTTGAATTAAGGTCCAGTAAACTTGCTGTGATATTTATTTTTTAGCAAATGTATGTTAACTTGGCATTTAGATTAAATAAAAATAGTTTAATAAGAACACAATCGACTATGGAACTTTATTATTCTAAATTATTTAAATAAAATGTTATTTAAACAAAAATACTTGTCTAATAGATACTACTTTTCCTTGAACTAATTAATAAACAGATGTCAGGTGACAGCAAAATATTGTACGCGTCAACTGACGTTAATCCGCCTTGACAATATAATCCGTTCCAAAGAAATTCTCACTCAATTTCATGTCAACACTGGCACACTTTAAACCGACAAGAACTAAATTTTATTTAACTTTGTAAAAGAAATGCCTATATTAACTGCAAAGCCGACATGTTAAAACAGATGTTCCACCTTCGCGCCTGACGGATGGGTCAGCCGAGGTCGGCCGCCATTTTAAGATCTCGAGATCCCGCCAATCGCGTCTCGGCTGTCAGCGGAATAAGCGAAACAATTGCCGGGAGGTCCTAGCATGCAGAGTGTACCATAAAGGTAAAAGCTCCTATCTCGAAAACCTCGAACCGTCGTATCCGCTGAGAATAAAGAATTCAGTTGTTGGTTTTACAAACTGAGCATGCTAGAGGCTGTTATGACTTTGTAAACAATTAAGGTTAAAACATTCTGAAACTTGAGAGAAGTTTTGTCTCATCCTTGAAATTTAAGACCGCCACCGAAATGTGTGCGTGTTTTGACAGGTACTTTAGTCTCTATGAAATTTAAAAAATATTAGTTAAAAATGTTTGAATTTATATGGGTTTAAATATTTAGTTTTCTGCGAATAAATATTAAGTGATTTTATTACCTAGTTAAAATGCTTTGGTACAATGGTCTTTCAAATCTATAGTTACTACTAAATGAATAACATCAAAAACTTTCCACTTACCTGCATCTTTTTGGGCTCCTTTAGATTAATCAACACGAATTTTAGATTAGGCTAAAATCAAACCCAAAATTAAACTATAAACGTACACCAATAAAGCTATTAGTTCGCAATCAATGATTATCCTAGCGGATCAGACAGCTTCCAATAGCAGCGTAAAACGAAACGCACCTGTTCCCTGATCCTTCTCATTTTTAATGAAGACGTTTCGTTCCTCGCAGGTGTCTTTCATACCCTGATCCCAAATCGCCTTATTAACTTCGTATTATGTTGTTCAATTCATTATGCCCTTTGTTTTCTTCTATCGTTTTTTCAACCCGCGAAACTTTATTGTCTCTGTTACAATTTATTGCGGTCTAAAGGTGCATTATAAATCGTATGTCAGTCCGTCCAATTTAACATATGTACGTTATTAAGTTGTAAAGTCCGTACAATGTTTTTAAGGCCATCAAGGGAATAATAAGTGAATCGACGAGTTCGCGTTCAAGCATTGTTGTTTTTGAACATGAAAAGTGTTTTAATTTACTTCGAACAATGGAGCCAAAAATTCGTAATTTTACGCATATTTGCTCGCTGAATAATTAAGTTGGAAACAATAACTGTACTGCAAATTAAATTGGCAACAAGTTGAGATTCCACTATACGTAGTAGGTACCTAATGAAAACTACAAAATATATTTGAGAATTAATTACAATACAATTTAAAGAATGTGTAAATATGGACGAATGTGAATTGTTTGAATTCGAAGCCTTGTTTTGGTATTGCCTGAAAAGTTATATCATTCAGAATGTAGCAAAGTTGCATTTGGTATCATGCTCTATTTTTTGTCTGACTACATTTCGAACGGAGATGGTTCCGACAACTCGAGGAACATCGTTTACGTTTCGAATTTCGAATACTCATTGACGTTTTATACGTTCCTTTTTGAGACTAAAACAGCTTTTGAATGCTTAGTCCCTCAAACAAAAACCAACGCTATGCTAATATGACTATGATTCCAATTGGAATATATAATTTCTTTCATACTATCTTCAGTGTATTGAACGATGTAGGCTCGTTTAAGATAATACGCGAGATTCGGTTTACGTAGCAGTCGATCCGTACACGGTAATGTCACTCTTGATAACGGCCAATTAGAGCTTTTCATCGCTTGAAATTGTCACACTACTTTGATCAGTTTCTCGATACTTGAAATAAAAGTTATTGAATGATCTTTGATTAGATGATTATCGGAGCGGAGTTCGTGGTTCTTGTACGTACATTTTATATGGTAATTGAAATGTAATATAAGCATTCGCTCTGAGACGTTCGTTATCAGTGGTTTATGATGATCGGTATCAGTTTTGTATGGATGGCGTGAGTTGGTACACGAGCTTTATGTTGAACCAAGCATTCGTGAATAATTACGAGCAACTTCGTATCGATTACATGAATTTCTAATGAGTGTATCGAATATTTAAGCTTGTGTTACATCTTTGGAACAACAAATACTTGAAATTGTTGTTTTATTTATTTAGGCTATATGCTTAACCATTTTTTTATGTTTACAAACTCATTTTATGTGTTATTGGCCTTGTAATCTCTTTAAGTATTCTCAGAGATTCAAACGTTGCGTGTTCTATAAAACTGCGTTATAGATGCGGTCAGTAACATCTGTTCATTATTATCCAAACACATGTTATATCACCTCTAAAAAACCGGACATTTTTATAAACTCAAAATCTGTAGCAAGTTTTGGTGTCCCGGTCATAAGCAAGGCAAAGAAAGAGAAAAAACAACAATAGAAGCGGCAGATGCACCAAAGGACGGGACAATTAATTTTATACTAACGTCTCTATCTTGAGGAAGCCATTTCTCGAAGATTTGACGTGGTATACATTTTTGTATGAACTTTTTGTTAAAGCATATGGCTTGTAGGGTGCTTGGGGATTCGGATGAAAATAATTTCTGCCGGCTGACCCCTGGCTCGAATCGGACGAGGCAATAATATAATGGAATTTAGTACATTACTTATTATTATCTAGCTAGACTAATTTATTCGGCTAAGTACTATAACTTCGGGTTAACACCACTATTTTTATCCACTATATATATAGGTACCCTAGCCATCTTTTTGTTAAAGTTTGATATGTTGTCATAAATGTCTTGTTACAAAATAAAGGGAAAATGCATCAATTAATAGATTTAATTACATACTTTTATTTTACAAATAAATCATTACATACCAACAACAAGAGACGTGAAAATATTGTACGTAGTAAAACAAACCCGTTGTCGGTGTTAGTGACAGATGGTCAAATACCCCACATCCAATTCTACTATTTATTTTTTGCGCACCATACAAATCGGTAGGTCAAAAAAATGAGCACACTACTAAATGCTGAGGCCGCAATAATACAATTTATGGACTTGACATATTCCTGCCCCTACGACCAACAATGGCCATAAAAGTCAGAGATGTATTTTACAAATCTATTTCTTAACAGAACAAAATTATTGTCTCCATCTGATAAAGCAGACTTTATTTTATAAAGACTGTTCTACTTGAGTAGATCGATTTTTAGAAATATTAATAATCTTTTATTCCCAGGATTTTAATGCTCCCCTAGTTTACAAATCGTTTAATAAAATCCATAGTTCAAATTGATTGACAACTATTACTGTCGACAATAGATTTCGGGTCCCTATTTCTTCCCTTTTAAACACTATCCACGGTCAATACTCTCTATTACATTACTACAAAAGATCACGCGTTTACAATTATTACTTTACCGCACTAGGTCCTGTTACTCCCACGTGGATTTGGCTCGTTGAACATATCTGTAGGAACATTAAGACTAGCTTTCACGCAATATATTACTGCATTATTAACTATTGCATCGGATTTGCGGTTATTACTTTGCTCTTTACTGGTATAAATCATAATTATTTTATCCTTTAGGTTTTAAGAAAGTGAATAGCTCGTAAAGTTCGATATCTAAGTAATTTAATATATATATTTTATAGACACATGTTCGTAGCGCGTTTTCAGAAGATGTATGTATGAAACTTCGTAATTTTTTAAGAATATTAATTAGAATAATACTTTAAATGTTTTTGAAAATGTATCCTCTAAGGTGGTTGAAAGTTTGTAACTATTTGAGTAAGAATTGGAACTTCGGAGAAAGAAACAGTCTTAGAAAAGTTGCTATATGTTTACAGCGTTCTTGTTGCGATCACAATGGGATCGGATAAGATTTTTTTGATCGAGAGGCTTGAAACTTCGTAGAATACAACAGTAGAAAACGAGAAAAGTGATATAGGTTTTTAAAAATTGGGGACGAATTGTTGAAAGTACGTATCGGGAATGATTATTTTTTCTATTAAGGTTTTGAAAGTTCGTAGAATTAAAATAACATAACGAGGGTGCGGAGTGTTAGGGTCGGCAACGCGCATGTAACACCTCTGGAGTTGTAGGCATTTATAGGCTACGAAAACTGCTTACCATCAGGCGGGCCGTATGCATGTTTGCCACCGACGTAGTATAAAAAAACACGCGAACAAGATCGTTGGCAACAGCTAGATTTACATATTTGCTTGTTATTTTCTACATCATAATAGGTAGTATCGCAGACGAAATCAGTGCAAATCAATTTTAGTGTCACATTTGTAGATTTCCAGATGAATATTAAACTATTAATAAGCTATTGTAGAAAATAAACTGTTTACTGTTATCACTATAAACAAACCAGTACAATAGGTAGTAAAGAAACCGAGCTAGACAAAAATGCGAAAGCTGTAAAAAGCCTAGTTATGTTCGACGTTTAGTAATCTTTTACGATCGACATTCTTGCGGAACAAGTTTATACTGACACTGAAACATGAGGGATAATAAAAGTTATTTCACGCAATAAATTCCACGGTGTCTTTTCCGAACATTTTGGTATTTATTTCGGATACAATACACGTTATGTGACCCAACCACCCCAGAGACACCGCGTAAAAGTAAGTCGCCGGATGTTGTATTGTATTTGAACCGTTTACAATACTTATTTACACAACAATACATTAATTTTATTATTATTTTCTCCAGATAACCCACAAAGCACGAAGATAATCAGACTAATTTGATTTATTTCCGCGACATAACTCCACAGAACTTTCGCTACGATTGTGTATTTTTATAAAACCTTAAAAATAATAAAAAAGTATTCCGCCAAGACCTACATTTGTTTCCATATTATCAATTAATGCCTACTCGTAATCCTTAGTATTATATATACATATGTATTGTCACTTAAAATGTCATAGTAGTTCTACTTATTTTTTTTTCATTGAAAGTTGTTTTAGGTGCCATGGCGCCAAATGGCGTCAATAGAACTTAAAATTAGTAAGGTTTTATGACTCTCGAAAAGGGAACAGTAAAAGTTTTTTCATTCAAAATTCTATAATGGTCTATTTGTTTACGATTACACTTGTCACGATGACATTAGCTTTTGTGTCACTTCAAAACGGAGACATCTAAATTCTTGGTTTTTTTTAAAGAAAGAAAAAATGAAACTTTTAAAGCGGTATACAGATTGGTTGGTAGCGGTTATACTTAAGTAAGAAGCAAAAATACGGTTAATAATTTTCAAGCTTGACATTACAAAAGTATATATTATTCAATTACAATTTGTGTTGCCATTGCAGTATTAAACACATTTACAACTCAGTTTAAATACTTAAATATTTTATCTGTTATCCGGATTACCATTCTTTAATGATTTAATAGTGAAATTGGTACTTATATTAATAATAGACAATGTTTGTAATGTACTTATATTTTTAGTAATCTTCCTAATCATGTTTATAGATACTCTCGATTAAACCATATTGAAATTGATATTACAACTATCTTATTCGAATACATCATTAACACCTTCTCTAAACATTTCAAAATCATACATTCATCTGGCTGTAGTTAATTTTGTTGATCATCAATCATTTCCTGATAGGTAACCAATTTCTATCGCCATATGCCGAGATTTTGAGGTCTTTACCTGAGGATAAGAAAAAAAAGGTGACAATAACGCCGACATGGTAGTTAAACCAGAAGACGTCTCAATTTATGGAGTCAGACAATCTAGGGATAGTTGAAATGAATCAATTTGTTCTCGGAAGGCCCGAAGTGACAAAAGTTTCTAACAAAATTATGTATTTATCAAACGCTTTTGATGCTACCGTCCCAAGAAAGAATTAGTTTAATCGAGTCGTGGGACCGTGACACTTGGAACTATAGATATAATTTCGTTGATTCGATCTATATGGCTCATTGGCAACCGATGCCCTGTCTGCAGGTCGCATTCCTGCCTGTCGAATGAGACTATAACTCACACGTATCTGATAAACTGGCTCGAAGCAACCTTCAAACGCAACAAGCTTGACAACTTATTCTAATTCCAAAATTCATAGAGTGTGAACAGTTAAAAATAAATTATGCAGTAAGACAAAAAATTTCATTGCATCGAAGTCCCTTTTGTGACTTCTAAGAAATTATAGATGTTTATCGATTTTTTCGCTTTGAGTTTCGGCACCGCTAACGAATGTCGGTTTCTGGTACCTGTTTTTTTTTGGTGTCGTCCGTATCCTTCGGAACGTCAGTGGTGCGCACCCACACAGTACAGTGATGAGTGAGAGAGATAGGCTTTATTGATGACCACCGAATTGCTGTCAACAAAAGGGTGGTGCTAAAATAAATTTATTTTTATTCTCTTTGCGACTTACGAAATTTAGGTGATGCCTTATATGGCCCAAATATTTACAAACCAGACGAATTGCCAGATAGAATGGGCAGATACTACCGCGCAAAGCCTGTATCGATTCATCTTCATTGCTCATAAAATTCGATGACAGATATCAAGTCGGTAAAATACTTTGTCCGAAACAATTCAAAGTTGCTGACGTACTGTTATCAATTGACAGTGTTGGTTGTGAAATATATGGAGCGTGACAAGCGAAATGACGCAGATAATTTTATCTTCAAAGGTGAGTGCACATATCGAAAACAGCGATAAAAAGCTATCACATAATCCGACTACCGACCGATGTTAAGCTTAACCCGGACACATATGTCGCACGAGTTAACGCTCTTTTGTAAACCGTATCAAAATTAAGATAATGTATAATGGCCGTCGAAATTTCTACTTTATTATTAGCGTCCTTCCTACAACAGCTGTCGTGTTATATTTTTTGTAGGCGAGTGGGCAGTGACCGGCCGTTATAAATTGGTGCGGTCTTATAAAGCCGACAGGTAATGAGCTTCGAAATTGGTAATGACTATATAAAGTTGCGCATGAGCTAGTGTAATTTCATATTATAACATTATAACGATATCCTGTTTCTAGTTTGTCCTACGGAATGCTTTATGTAAATTGTTTGTCATTGTCAGGGTTTCCGTTGTCCCAATTTTTCCATGCAACAGTTTGTTTGTAGTGTTAGTGTAGAAAAACAAGTTTTGCTGATCTCCGGTTATTATTAATGTACATTTGCAACTGGGTTCCACGCGTCGACAGATGTCACAACAGCCGCGTTAATGCCGATATTTGTTTGTTTTCTTTCCATATTTCGAATTTCGAACGCCGATTCCCCCAAACTCGTTTCGGAGTGTTGTACCACATCGAATTTCATTTGTTTAATTGATCATTCAAATATTTGTTCTGATTCTGTCGTACGTTAATCGTTAGTTCTGTCAATACGTCCACTAATAAAGGATAGTGCATTCGTGTTTGGGCTGTTGGGTGTTAAACGATGTTGTGACTTATACACGTTACTATACGACATAGTTCGCGCTTGACGAGTTTTAAACCATTGTAGGTGAAATTGGTCAGTTCAATTGGCAGCGTAGTAATCACTTATTGAGTTAGAGCCGGGTAATGGTGCTAATTTACTTCTCGCTTTGCCCTGACGCGTAGCTTTATTTCACGGCTGAGTCGTACCTTCGTACTTCATCATCAAAGGGCTGTGTCTATAATATTAGGGCAAGACACGCGTAAAACATCAAGAATTAATGGCTATTTGGCGTAGGCTCATAAAATTCTGTTACCGTTTTTAAAGTTTCCAAAAAATGCGTGATTCTCTACCGTCTATAAATTGTTAGTAACTGGACGAGTAGTTTCACAATAAATATCTGATCTAACACCGTCTTCCTGCCCACGCCCATAATTCAGAGAGAATTATTGGTATAAATTAAATAAACATTTCAAGTGAGACATTTACAACGAATGTCCAAGTCACTGCGAAATTATTTATAGAAGTGAACTAACCTAGGGTGAGATAATTAGGTACAGGTTACCTGATATTTATATCAAAATACAGAACTTCATTTTGTTAACTAACATAGTTATCGAGAAAGGAAATATGGATATCATTGCAGATTTTACGTTTTAGTGATTGTGATTCGGAATGACCGGGTAGTCTGTTTTGAGTAGGCATTTAATCTTTGTCCATTTCTTATGATACCTCTACGTATAAACAGACAAGATTACGATAAAAAGTGAGATTTTATGATACCGTATTCTCTTAAAACACTGTTCATCTTGGGTGGTCAAGCAATAGTCCATGTGATTTCTTGGTCTAATAAACACTTGATGTGTATTTAGTGCCAGCCGGTTTCCCTTTTTTAATGTTTATTTTCATATCGTACAAGAGAAAATCTTATTTGAGTGACCAATTTGGACAGTTGTTCGAATATGTATCGTTTGGAAAAGGTATCCCTAAGTGGTAAATGTTTGTACAAATATTGCAACGAAAATTGTTAAGAGCATAACAAAAACACTTACCGTGTTAAGGAGAGCGTCATGTTTAATGTGGAATATCTTTTCGTATTTCATCCAAGCACTTTGCGCTTTTATCGTCTTACTTCAATCCAGAAATTGCTAAGCCATTTGCACAGTATTTCGTCGAATTACTTGCGTCTTTTAGCGTTCTCACTGACATGATATTTCATCCCGCAGACATCTGTCAAGTCGAACAGGATCAACTTTGCCGCTAGCTTATTAATTTCTCTTTGCTCCCGTTTATTGCCCGTTATTGGATTATTCCCGTCGCAACTTTTCCCTTCCTGAGTGATCTAAAATAAGATTCGTTGCTCCATTTTATTTAAATCTTGTTAGTTCGTTTAGTATCAAAGTTGAACTTTTTTGACGTGGACGTATATTGGACAGATGTAGATACAAACAAGCCTATTAACCCGGAAGCTATTTTGGACCTGGAACCCGAATATGACTAATTTAACTAGCTTCGGGCATGAAATAACATTCATAGTTTTAAGTTTTATACTCTTTGCACAAACATTGTTGTTAACAGTAGTATGAAGCGAATAAATTTCTCTGACCCAACCATTGTCTGTCGCAATTGTCATTTGCTGTCGATAAAATATGTTTCCGTTAGCCGGCCAATTGTTCATTAGATACCTAATACACGAGGTGTGTTGATATATTCGATAAAGATACACAATAGACAGGAGCTATTTGTTTTTTGTCCATCCATTTGTCTTCTAATAAATCATTTGTCCGAAGAGTAGCGGTATCGAACTTTTGTTCTATTCAATATTCATTGAGTTGGATAAGCGTACTGGGACTGACATTCATTCATACTTTCGTTGTCAATACTAGTTTATATTGTCGTCTTCAATATTTCAATGCCTCTTTTATTCAGTCCACATTATGTTTAGGTATTAATAAAATCTTTAAGAAAAAAATTCGTCAAATATCAGACAATGGGAGAACGAGAACACAATTTTCTTACAAGAAACTTCTCGGTCCAAAGAAAAGTAAGATAGAAACAATTAAGTCCTCAACGAAAAAGTTCGCTCAAACTCTGTAACTAAATACGACGAAAATCACTTAAGACCCTTAAGACTGAGCATTGCAATCCTCCCCAAGTTTTTATACGTACAAAAAGTGTCGAGAGAAACGGTGGTTGAGTGTCATACATTTTGATGCCACCGTTTTTGTCCCCCCTTGTTATTCTCGAGACAAAAACTGCTGTTGTTCGCCTGTCGGCGGTTTTTGCCAACTTGACAAGTTACTCCACGGCACAACTTTAATTTGTCGTAAATAATTACCTCTTTATTTGTCTCGCTGTTTATTTCCCTACCAATTATTGAAATTTATATGAACGACGTAATATAAGCGGAAACCAAGAGAAGTACCTACGGAAATACTAATGAGGATTTTGAATTAAACAACTGGCATGATTTAAGTCAAGCGTAATTGGACGAGTTCTAGATAAAGTCGGCTGTCCCTTTCATAGCAAATTACGTCATAAATCGGGCCGCTAAAATTGTTGCAACCAACTTAGCCGGCCAAGACAAAAAAGAGCTCGCCATTTCAGTAATTGGCTTTTATCCAAATTAGCCGGAGAAGGTTCTCTGAAATAATAACTTTTCACAATCTTAACAAAACATGTCAGAGGGTGAAACAACGAAATGAACTGTCAACTGAGACGTCCAAATCCAATTATTCTTGGGCTTACAAACGCGGAGATTCAAATTAACCTGGTCTCTCTTCCCTTTTTACAAGCTATCGTCGGATTCAGCGAAGTTTAATCGGAATTTCAGTTGTGATACTTGATTAAGCCTCGTTTTAATTTACACCTCTGAAAGTAGGCGCCATTTGCACGGGCTTTTAACGACATTCCCAAAATAATTAAAGTGCTACCGACATCACTGAAGTATTTTTGAAACACCTCATCGCTACCTATTCATAAAGTAGCATAGTAAGGTCGCCGTCTAAAATTACTCGTATTATTATTAATTGCGCTTTTTGTGTGTGTTACTTAGATATGGTATTGGTTTAATTTTGGAAGTATAACTATGTAAGATTTTTATGTAGTATAACTATGTATTAATGTGTTGTTCTTAAAATAATAAATTAATTTGTTTTATGAATACCTATCACTATTCATAAAAACAAATAAAACTAAAAATAATGAATTATTTTATTTTTATTTATTTTGTTCGCAATAGTCCAGCATCAATGATAAATAAAAGAAACAAAATTATCGTAATTTGTTTGATAAGTAAACAAATATGTTTTAAATTCCGCTTAATTTTTTTTTTGATCAGTTTATGTAAGATTTAATTAAATTTGTTTTAGAAATAGATCGTTGCTTTGAGATAAATAACATTTCCAAGGAGATTTTAGGCTAACATTTATATCAGTTTAATGTATTGTTTTATTAGGTGTTCACAGCGATGGCTTCTTTAGTTACTTTTAAGTGCTATTTTACGATTGTGTAAATAAATACTTACTATAGTTAGTCAGGTTTGTTGAGAGGGTTAACTAAATATTAGTTTTAATATGGAATATGCTCCCCGCTCATAGCGAAAAGTATTTTAAACCTTTGCTTACCATTAAATGATTTTTAAAGAGTACAATGTTATGTATGTATATAGTATGCGCAAATATGCACTAATGAGGTTCTTGAAACCTTGAATAATGTAGAATACCTACCAAACTTGATAATTTTATAGGTAAAGTATTAACTAATCGAACCAATTTTACTTGGCTTTCCCTGTGTACGATAATGGGCGATATAATTTCGAGCATTTGTAGAAAGGAAATTTATTAACTGACTCAAGAGTCCCACATATAAAAAAAGACATCATGTCAGTTTACTTTAAATCTCAAAAACAGTACTGCTTTTATTTGTCTCAGTTGCATGAAATCCCATAGAATTGATATTAAATGGTTTTAAAAAGCTGGTCTCAAAATTTACGATAAGGAATTATCTTTGCGCATCAGGCGTTGGTCGTCGCAGGTACAATTCTCAGTGACGGTAGACCTACTGATCAATCAATCCTAAACCCGCTAACTGACGTAAACCCAATGGTGACAGATGGAACTGTAATTGCTGGCCGTTTTTTTAAGGCAGATATTTTTTAGGACAAAGATCGGAGTCCAAATGAAGCCGTGTACGATTGATGGGACTTGAAGACAAATGAAAAACGAATGTTACCGGGCTGCGCTTGATTACTGCAGAGTAGAGAATTGTAGAGGAAGTGGTGTCAGAAATTATAGGTCAGCCATTGTCATTCACACATTACGGAAAATATGGAAGTAGACTAGCTGGGTCAAACAAATTTTAGAAATAGGTCACTTCTGTGGATAATATCATAAAAGTTAAGACTGTGGTACATATGAATGTATCCCGTTTTTCTTATTTGAGCCTCAATTACTGAAAAGATGTATATGGCTTGTAAGAAATTAGCTTTAGATTCCCTTAACTTTGCTACGTCTACAAGAAAGAAGCGAACGAATTAATCACACTATAAAATATGTATTACCCAGCTAGGTATACATATAAACATATTTTGGTTGGTTGCCTATTTTCTAATTCGCGTACATAGCTGAAGAAGACTTAATATCATAATCTTCTCTTCATGTGTCTCTTACTTTTTAGGAATAAAAAAATATTAAATATTCACAGAAAAAGTTAGAATTATGGCGTGTCAGTTTCCACAACATCTTCCAGTACTCGTCGGCCGCTGGAAGATGTAACGCATTATTAATATACGAATATAACCCAAATAAAACCTAGTATGATTTGTTTTTGTAATTTATAACAGCCAGTCAAATTAAACCAGCTATAAAACAGGTGCATATCGTATTGGATATTTCACGTTACATCTTGTGCTTTTTTGACAGTCTGTATAATCCTTATTAAAATTACTCTGATATTGCGTACTCTGGCAGGTGCAACCGCTGTTATTCAGACCCTCGGCTTTCCCCGATCCGAGTCGAGAAAAACTCGTAAGATTTACGACCCGCTACTTCGCCTCCGAGAAAAACTTACCCTCGGTGCCGCGATTTTCGAATTCGGGATTAAAATCTTTTAACCTTTAAAGGAGTTTTGAAATGCCCGTTTTGTCGCTATTGGGCGGTTTTATGGTGTTTATGTCTGATACACCCGCCACGAGCTCATTGAGATATTTTGTATATTTAATAGTTTAGGGTTTATATTGTTTTCATATAAAATACCTACATTTTTATTTAAATGCATTCAACACTTTTTGACATGTAAATAAAATTAAGTATATATAAGAGCTTGCCAAAGAGCAATGGAGCGCAACATGGGGTGAAAAGGATTGACCGGATCTGAAACACTACGTTGCGCTCCAAAACAGGCATCGTCGATGTAAGGGTCAAAACCGCCAGGCTAAAGTGGGACTGGGCAGGCCATGTACGACGTATTCACCCACAGAGGTGGACTAAATTAGCCACGGTGTGGGTGCCACAACGTAAACGCCAGAATGCTCGGCCTAAGCGGAGATGGCGGGACGACCTGATGCATTCCTCAGCAACTGGACGGATGCTGCAGTTAATCGGGAAGATTGGAAGTCTTTGCCCCACAGCGGTACACTTTACAGCCTTGAAAAAAAAGAGCTACCAGTCGTATAGTAAATAGGTAGTAGTTTGGCGTTTATAAGTTTTGTATATATTTTGCATACCATTTATGGTTATACATGACACTTACCACCTATCGCATGACCACCTGGTAATGTTCATCGTAAATAAAAGGTTCTTATTCTTAAATTATAGAGAGCTTAGAGTGGCCTTGCCAT
The DNA here is from genome assembly GCF_033807575.1 of Cydia pomonella. Classification (NCBI taxonomy): domain Eukaryota; kingdom Metazoa; phylum Arthropoda; class Insecta; order Lepidoptera; family Tortricidae; genus Cydia; species Cydia pomonella. The sequence goes on along the minus strand of NC_084721.1, from coordinate 11,058,998 downwards.
AGTCGTACATCATGTAAGTACAGTCGACGTCGAAGATTATGTTCACAATTTTCGCCTTATTACAAAGGAGTAAAGTGAGAGGGGTAGATAGAAATTAAATAAAAACATAATTCTAGAATACCTCAGTTTATACTAGGTATCTGTAGGTAAAATTTTAATCTGAAAGACTCGCCATTGCAATATTTGCAACTTTCGATAACGTTTCTCATTTTAAAATCACTGGGGTATAAATTTGATTTTGAATTTCTAGAAAAAGCCCCCAACCGACGGTGTCAAAATTTACGACCGATCCAAGTGGGGTTTTGTTTTTACCGAGCAGCGACCACAATTTAAACTGGGAAATGTGTACGCATGCTTGGGGTAAAAACTTTACCGCTTTTTAACGTTTACCTCAATCTATAAGCGTAAGCGGGAACAATGTTTGCTTTCAAGTATTAGATTGTTATCGTGTAGTACTTACATAAGTCTTTGACATCTTTAAATTGAGCTTTCTGTGGCAATAGGTCGATTTATGTAAGATTATCCTTTATCCTCCTAGTCGCCCACACACCAAAATTTGCCAACACAAATGCAATTTTGATTTATGATTACAAAAATTCAAAATATAACGGGATGGGGACCTTTTTATAGGTCTCTGGGTGGCTAGAAGATAAAGTATTTATCTAATATTACTTATTAAATAAAATTAAATCAAACTTTTAAAATATCTATTAGTTCTTTAATTTTAAATCAATCAAATTCATAATCATGGACCAAAGTGACAAGTTTTATTTATTCTGATTAGCCCTTCGTATGAGCAAATTGGCCAAAATTATGTTAAGTCAACCCATAGACACAAATAAAAAGGCTTTTTAGTTCTTATGTAAATATGTTTTGATGCAAGTAATTCTAAAACTACTTGCATAAAACATATTTACTTATAAATGAAACTGCATAACTAAAGGCAAATGCAAATGAAATAGAAAATCGTTAAAAAATATAAGAGTAAAAAGTATAAATATATATCAAAGAATATCTTATCGCTTTTAACTTACAGCCATCAGGGTTCCTTTAAAATTTTGCTCAAAGTTTTTGTGTTTTCGTAAATTATTGCGTTTATAATAAGGGAACAAAAGTGTTCGGAGCGTCCAATCAGAATATTAAATGAGCTTGCATTTTTTACAAGTCTTTAAAATGCATGGACAATTCATTATATTGAACCCTAATTGTGTTATATTTTAAAAGATTTTACCTTTTTTTAGAAATGGTGCACAAAAATAAAGATAAAATGTAATATCATCTTAATAGGTATATTTTTAATCACTTTATGACGACCGATCTGCCTATAAAGCCGATGGCGATGGTCCCGGGTTCGACTCCCGGTAAGGGCATTTATTTTGTGATAAACAAAATCTGAGTCATGGACGTTTTCTATGTATTTATCTATATACAATTATAGCTTTGCTTAGTTTGGGGCTAGGTCGAAATGTGTAAGATTGTCCCCAAATTTTTATTTATTTATTTTATATATTTATATCAACCTTATTTCTACCTTTTATGATATTATTACTAATTATGTATTCTTATTATATATTCATTTAATCCCGATAATGTTGTCACTTTCGCTTTACGGTAAGTATATCATTTTACAAACTGACAAGTTTTAGTCCATGTAAGTATTAGGCTAACGTTTGCCATCAATATTAATTAAAAACCTCACGCTTAATAAACAAACATCAGAATTCATGCGCACTTCAAAATTACGTGGCTACGACCAGCGCTCGTATTAACACAACAACTTTGACAGCCATTCTGGCAAAATTTGAAACTAACTGAAATTGCATGCATAAGGTAGGGACGTGCAAACTAGTTTGTCGGTATTTAAATCAGAATCCAGACGCTATCAATAATAATTTACATCGACTGATTGAGTTGATGGAACAAATGTACCTACACTATTAGTCATTGTACCTTGGAACAGCTGATATTTTAAATAATTCAGTATTATAGATATGCAGCATCATATCAGTGTAAGGGATACACAGGATACTTGGCCAGAAGGGAGAGTTGAACCATCTTGCCGTTGAGACAACGATGTTTCAGTGGTTAATATCAATATGACAAACCTTATATGACCCGTGACATCGCTTTCTTTCGCAAAAATGGCTCTAGTCATACGATGTTTCAAGTTTAAAAAACTTTACTACCAATGCTAAGAAAGGTAGTTAATTTAAGAAGAGTAATAATAATAGTAAATCAACATATGAAATAAAGAACAGATTTTTTTATATTTTATTTAACAGAATGCTAAACTTATGTTTAAATAACTTAATCTATATATGTCTCATCTACGGATACCTCGTATGATGGTCGATCTTGTCTACCTATACATGACAATGTGCAACTTCTAATCGCGCGGTGTTAAAAAGTGGCTGCTACTTTATCACGTGGATAAAGCCATCTGTACCCCTACTGCTTTTTGAAATAATTTTAGAAGCCTTGACGCTATCAAACACCTATTAAGACCCATTATAAAAACCGCCTTTTAACCAAATACAGGGGACAAAAAGAGTAAGTTCAAAGCCCGGTATTACGACACCAGACCACATCGCCTGTAATGAACTGAGGTTTTCACGCACGTACGGGTTTCCGACGGCGTGAGCGCGAGATTTGTGTGATAAAAAAGTGAGAAAAGACAGTGGTTCCACGTTTATTTGTTTAGAGAGGAAATGGAGGTTAGAACCGAGTGAACTATGAAGACAATATTTGGGGATTGTAAATAAAGCGTGAACTTCCGTGCTGAGTTGTGTCCTTTGATGTAACTACGGAATGAAAGTAACCAATAATGCGCTCAGTTTTCTTAATGGTCAAGTGATCTATGATGTATTGATCAATCTGCCTGTTTTTCGATACTGTGTGCGCAAAAATAAGCACTTGTTTTGTATTTGGATAGGATGGAATAGAGCAGGTGGGGTATAAAGATGAAATGAATTAGAGGTAGTTACATAATGAAAGCAATGTTGATTTAAATACAGCTTCCTGAACTGGAAATTAAAGCAGAAGGGTGAAATTCTCAATTAATAATGAAATGCAGATATATATCCCTAAGTTTTCCTGAACTTGCACATTAATTTGCAAGAACTTTCAAAAGGGGGAAATCAGCAAACAGCTCAATAAGTTTCGGCCCTAGAACGAGGGAGCATTAATTACTATCGTAGTTATGACGACGGAATTTTCAGAAGACTTATTTGAATATAAAATCGCTATTAGTAAATTATACAAAGTACCTAGTTCTTGTTTACTACCTCTCATTTGCCAAGAAAGTTAGGGAAATCGTTAGGAAAATTATACTTGCCTATTGAGTGAAAAGCTTCAATTCAGGACATTTTAGTACAGATTAAAAGTTATTTTTACCCGCAATTTTGCATAGAATACCCAATAATTTGAAGGTAAAGGGCCGGAGGATAAATGGATTTACAAGGGTACTAACCCTTTCGATAAGTACCCCAAATTGTAGGGTCATTTTATTTATTATCGTTCTGGTTTGAAGGATATATTTGTGAATATTCAGATATTTTCTGATCGGAGTTTCTTACAAAATAAGTCATCGGTAGCTAATATAAATTTCCAAACATTTTATGATTGTTATTTTCATATATGCAAGCACAGAGCAAATTTTCTTTTAATAACCATTTATGTAAGCACCTCTTTAACTCGCTCTAAGTTAATAAATTACCCGCATGTTACTTGTATACTTGGGTACATAATATATATTTATTTGTATATATGTATGTTTGTTGTGTATATACGCATGTATTGCTATTATTTTATATGTGTATAAATAGAATATTATTATATTGTTTAGAATAACTTGATTTGTGTTTCATATTCCCTCTCTTTGTATACAATCCTGCACTAACTGCAAGTTTCTGTTTGATCCAATGGTTGACTGGAAGAGAATGCCTTAAGGCATTAAGTCCGCCATTTGTACAATTTTATATCGTGCAATAAAGTTTAAATAAATAAATAAATATGTAGGTATTTGATAAGTTCCTTTCTTTTATGAAGTTGACTATCTTTATTTTCCATTTTTTTCTAGTAGCTGAAATAATTGTATTATCAGGATCTCATTTTATTTCCTGGCATAGTAGGATAGTCAAAACTATGTATGTATGAGAAGATATATAAAACATACTGTTAGTGACATAAATTATTAAGATTATCACTTATCTTATTACAAATTAAATTATTGTAAATTGTACCTCTGACCCTAAATAAAAGTAAAGTTACCGTTTGTAAGTGTTATTTGAAGCACCGACGGTATAAATTTGCACATAAATTCCAGAATATTAATAGTACTAAGCGAACACAAGTCAACTTTTGCACAGACATTATTTGTGTCTGTCTCGTGCCGCGAAAAAAACGAGCCAAGTCTTTGATATAGCTGCGACAAAACCCGTGGCAAATGCTTTGGTGACAGTTCAAAATAATGCTAAGTTCGTTTACGTGTTCAATTCGTTCAGTTGCGATGCTAAGTTTTAGTGTAGTACCTATGTTGTACATGACAATCGTGATTTAATTTATTAATTTGTTTATTTATCATTTCAATATTTAAGTGCCTGCTGGGATTATGTAGTTCAATTTGAGCGGAAGTACTAGTCTTTAAATTTTAAACCACGTTAAAGTGTTTGTTTGCTTTTTAAGTTGTTCATATCAATGTTTCCTAAGGGTTGGCATGCGACATCTCAGAAGAAAGAATCATCAATAAGCTACGGTTAATGCATAACATTAAGCCGGCTGTACACCTATTTGCCACCGACGAGATACAAAAATTTAATCGTATTATAAATACAGCAACAAAGTAACCGTAAAGACTGTTGTTAACGATGGATTGCTCTTTTGCATTTAACAAATTAAACAGCATGTTCTTTGACTCCGTCACACATATTACGAGTATTAAACTGCATATTGCCTAGCATGCTTCGATTGAAGATGTCATAATACATCCTGCTCGAGTATCGGTTTTCCATTATGTGCTGACCATTACCTACCTAACTACCATTCTAGAATACTAGCCGCGCCACTTCATCAATCAGAACCATCAATTTGCATCCAATAGCACCAGCGGCAATTATCGTGGTTCAGCCAATTTGCCTCAAGAATTGTTCAAAGTGCATAATAATTTTAAAGCTAACTAAAACATAGCTAGGGGCGCCAATTTTCATCTCTCACTCTATAAATATTGCATGTCGTGCTTTTTCATTTGTGTCAGAACTAGTGGTGTAGCGTAATGAATATGAATATTGACGTATATGATTTGAACTAATTGAGATTGAGATGGATTATTTGTAGGTGGTTCTTTTCGTTGTAATCGTGATACATTTTTGTATCAGGTAATAACTTTTGATATACCTGGGGTGGCCTATAACCTGTAACACGAGCAAATAGATTGTAGCGTATTCTTCAAACGCGGAAAGTTATTTTTAAAAGTCACTGAAAAAAATTGTTCAGTTTGAGCAGAACAGCCTAAAGTTTGATTGTTTGCTACTGTTCAAGTTGAGTATTTTATTAAACTTAAATTTCGCTTTGTTGTAAACTTAACGTTGCAAATAAAAATATAAAATTATTGTTGCCGCTATTTAGAATACTTGGCCAAAAGCGATCTTTTAAAAGTCACTAGGTAAATAGTATGTTGTTGAACGTCCCTTATTCGATTATTCAATATTATTCGTCGACTAGCCTTCAGTAACATCACTACTCGCAATCTTGTTACCATATTCTCCATTTATTCATAAAGCGAACACTATTTTATTTTGCCTGTCACTGTCTTTGTTAAGTGTACTGTCAATTCATTATGTTACTTATAAATAATGTTGCAAAATAGATGTCACGGTTACTGTTATGAGTAATATTTTAAATATTTTACTTGATTCAGTTAATTTTAACAATGTTTAATTTATATACATTGAGTTAGTGTTGGCGGTTACTTAATATTTATGCTGCAAACTGAAAAAAGTATATTGATATTTATTTGCATTATCATGTTCCCACATTCCTACCTATATGTCATCGGAATTTTTATTTAATTTTACTTTCACGTCAGTCTCATGATTATAATATCATTATAAACCATACAATCGAAAGCACTTATGTTCTCCGCATCATCGGAGCTTACTTCAAATCATCACTTGACCTCAATCGCTGTGTTTGATGCCTTATACAGCAATCGGTGAGAAATCTCCATTACCTATTGGCCAACTATTGGGCAATATTTCTACTGAATAAATGCGTAGTGCATGATATTTACCATATAATTTAAATGTACAGTTTTCTTTCCATACAGTATACTTATACCTATATCACAATATTCTTACCTTTATCTAAACAGTGGCGCGAGTAGTTTCTGCAGGATCGCAAAAAATCTCGATTCGGTAGGACAGGCTAAGTCTAATGTCAGATTCACGGTAAAAGTGTGTAAATAATGTTTTCTTGTGTCTATAAAAATATATCTTGTTTGTACGTATATAGTTTCAATGCGCCTGCATATACCTCGTGACATATTTCTTAGAAGACCTTCGCCATATAACATACAATTATTCGAAACATGTATGTGTCTGTCTAGAGTGCCTAGTGCATGAATCTACAAAAACCACGCTAGCGAAGGGAGCTATTTCCATTCGTGTTTATGTTCAGGACTCCCCGCGCGCCGAGTTTTATTGACAACATAAATACTTTACTCGTGCTTAAGAATATATAGATAGGCCTTTATGACAAACAGATACCTCTAATATATCAAAAAACGAAACTTTATATGCAGCAAATAAAAGTTATGAAGACATTGCATGTGAAAGGTAGATAACAGTAATTTATACATTTGACATCAAAATCGTGTCACGCCTGCCAAAGCGAAGCCTGAACTACTCCGTGCCAAAACCGTCTTAATATAACTAACATTAAAACCCTACTTAAACTAAAGTAAAGGTCGTAACTGTCAGCCTCTCCTAATACAATAAGTCATTTTATAGAGGAGCACAGTAATATCACTAATCGAAAAAGCCGTATCTGCATCAGAGATTCATAATAACATAAGGCTTTTTGTCTTAACAGGGGAATTCCGTCCGCAAACCGGGTCGCATTACAGAGTCAGTGAGCAACTATTCCCGAACAGTACCTAACGAGATGCATCCAAATTGCATTTCCCGATGCGCTCACGATTCTAATACCGAATTTGAAATCGGAATCAAACCACGTACGTGTAATTATTGCATTTGACTTGAAAACTTTGGCACGAATATCGAGCGTTGTGAAATATGTTTGAAATTGCAATCTATCAGTTACTAACATCTTGTTCAGAACCTTCGAAATTAAGAAATTTATCTAATAGTAATTTCTGAATTTTGCAACCATGTCTTTACCTTTAGCAAACTGTATTAGGTAATTGTCATTAGTACAGTATAGCAATTTTATATATGTACTTACAAAAATAAAATTATTAGTTGATTATTTAAATTGATCATGTTCTATATTAATTTTTAATTGGATATTTAAACGACCACATCATAATTATAATAACTAATTGCCGACTCAACCACTTTAAGAATAACTTTTCTCCAGCGTGCTATATTTGAATCGCGATCTGTTCTAATAGCTTCTTAAGTCTACAGGCACGTAGATTCCTTGTAAATTGGCGTCGTTTGAGATCTTAATTAAGTCGCTACAGTTTTTAGCTCCCCGCCCCATGGGAAAATGTCCTAAGTCACTGTTTCCACTTATTAATGGTGTAAGTTACAAACGCTTTTACTGTAAGTTGTTAAAATATACTAAATATCTTGTGAGTTTATCATTAAAAATGTAGTACTCGTAGTTGCATAAAAGTTCGTAATTTAATAATTAAGTACATCGGAAGTTTTTTTTCTAATTCATTACGCACAGCAAGTTGAATAACTTTTATACATAAGCATCTTCCTTATAGTTACGTACATTAGTATTATACCTTCATTTCATAATCAATTACTTACTATGCGTAATGAATGCAGTACTTACAAATAAAATTGTTTCGTTTGTAAAAATGTAGTCATCTTTTACATTTTCCCGAAGCAAATGCAACTACAGCATCAGACATGTATCCAAAATTGCTATTGCTCACTGTTAAAGTGTAAACGACATTTGCCACTTACGTCCATGCACTGATGACGCCGCGTAGTTGCGCCGTTTCGACTTAGATATTTACTTCGTGAGCGTAGGCCTGCCATCCGTTAGTCTAGAATGTTTACGTGACTCGCCATCCGAGTAGACATTTCAGTATTAATTGAGAATCTTAGATCTTATGTAGCTATCGTAATTTAACTTCGCTTGAATAAATGCAATAAATCACTCAATGTACCTAACAATATGCAATTCGAATAGGGAACCTAAGAAACCGTTGCAATATCCAACGTATTCAAATTTGGAAACAGAATGCAAAAAACTCCAATATATTTGGAACGAAACTTATCTTCACTCAAACAAAACGGTGAACTCAATATGCGAGTCGGGAATTGTTGCCAAGTCTTGCCTCCTAGGAACGGGGGAGAATTTTAGGCACGCGAAGAGGCGTGCCATTGGTAACAGATACCGAAGCTTGGCACTCGAGATGCCTCTTGGCAAATGTTTGGCAATGCCAAGCGATGTAACGGCAATGCGAACGTACCTACTTGTGACATGCGCAGCGGTTATCAGCGGGCTCGATAAGTCAAAGAAAAGCTGGATAAATAATTATTTTCGAGTTTTCGTTTTAAACGCAAATAAATTTGCTAAAAGTTTAAATTCGAAAACTTAGTGTTGATTGTATCTATGTGAAGATTATTTTATCTCCTTTTTTAAAAAGGTAAATGCAAGTTACTGTTCTTGCATTTTCTAAAGGTTTAGTTAATAATGATAAGGATGGAGAAAAACACGCTGTCTATGAAATTATAAACCAAGCAACAGTTTCTTATTAAACTGATCTCAGTGCGTTTGTACTTTGAAGTGATCAGTCTGATGTAATCTGTGTCACAATGCTCACCCTAGATTTTTCTCTCTCTCGCAGCAGAAGGGGGTTATGGGTTGTTTTTGCAAGTTTTCATGAGAAGGTCGTTGGCTAACTAAATTGGGTTATGTTGTTATTTCTTTATAGCCTTGCGTTGGGGATATGAGATATTTTTCAATTATGAATCCGGGTTAGTGGGGCAGTTGGGATTATTTAGGATTTTCTGTGAGTAGCATGATAAGTTATGTCATAACGCTTATTATGTCGACCAATATTAGCATGGATATGGAGGACATTTGCATATAAAACGTGATTTGTTTTTATGACTAAGTACGTGATTAGATTGCTAGGTTAGTGTATTAAAGTAAAACACATTTCAAATTTTAAACGAAGCATTGGTAAATATATTTGGCGTTTATACTATAGTATTTATGAAGTAAAAGTAGACGTGTAATATTACACACGGTTGCGTCGCCAGTTCCTTTTTCCTTGAACTTGGCTGGACACGCTACCGCGTATCTGGATACTTTATGTATGTGAAATATAGTATTATAGTTGAAATACTTTGTTGTGTATGATAATTTTAAGTTCGGATGTTTTTATTTAATATCAAAAAACCGTACTTTCTATATTAATTAGATACAGTCAGCGTCAAATACTTTGTAGCAGTCAAAGTGGCCAAATAGTTCGGTACACCATACTAAATATATGGTGTACCGAACTATTTGGCTACTTTGGTTGCTACAAAGTATTTGACGCTGACTGTACCTAGTAAAACACACTTAAAGATTTTAGTCTATCCAAAATCAAATACAAACCTACACCTACTTCTAACTAAACTAACACTAAGCCATCCATTTCAAAGTTCGAATTTTAAAGCCATTTAGCACCGTTAATTTTTCTAAGTGCTTTAGAACGTGCGCGCGCATTACCAAAGTATTAATTTGTGAGTCAATGTGCTCCGTCAATATTAGCACGGTCTTGTCCTCTAAAACAGTGCTTGTCATGTACGCAAAAATAGTACAGAGGTAGGCAAGGTGACATTTTTGATACACATATTTTATTATTGCAATTGGTCACTTAATGTGTGAGATACATGTTAGATAACACAATTAATTCAATTTGTTTTTCACTTTTTAAACGTTAAAAACAAGCGATGCATTGGTATATATTCCTAATATTACCTACCTATATATCCTCGTTTTCTAGAAGAAGAAGGTTTAATTTTACCAATACTTTTTAACCTTTTTAAATTAAGGTAAAGGATTAGTAGTAGTAGTAGTAGTAAAATACTTTATTGTACAAAGATGAACTTATCCCTATTAAGAGATATCGTCCAGTTAACTTTTGGGCAATAGATACATTTTGGCATAGAATGACAAAATTAAGTAATAACCTAAACACAGTACAATAAATGTTTAATCCTTATTATTTAAACTGGTAAAATTAAAAGGAAACAAAAGCAGTTTTGTCGAAAAACATAAAAGTTTACACCACATACCTGAACCAATTTGTACTTTTACCTTATTGCCTCTGAACTATTACATAAAACAACATTGTATGAATCCGTATAAGATATCTGTCTACTAATCTGGAGTTCACTATTTCCTAACAAAACAAAAATCGCTTGTTTGCCTATATAGAATAGTCACGTCAGAACCATCCCATCACTTACCTGTCTCAACAGAACCAATGCCTTGGCCCAACAAACCAAGCCGATTAGCTAAGAGCCAAGTACACCGCCAAGAACAACCCGCCATTAGCCACCAGTGGCGAGAACAAACATGTAAACATGCTTTACCCTCTTAAAAGGTTTTAGCCGGTCTCACGAGTATTTGTTAATATATCATACTCGATATTTGGGATATCAAGGGAGGTGATGAGGGTAATCTGATTGGATTTGTGAAGAGCCGGCGTAGATTTACTCGTATATATATGTGTATAGTATATTAGCTGAATAAGCCAATTGTGTACGTAGGTAATATACGTTTTCCCTAACCGACTAACATTTGTCAATTGAGTAAAGTTTCATTATCTTTGACAAAACCGCCAACACTACTTTTAAAAATGCTATATCACAATATTTATGGACTTTATCAGCAAACCGGTGATAGACTTAAAAATCAGGGAGTGTCAGAAATATAAATTCAGCAATAATTCAATTTTAATTCAAGTTGCATATTTCGTTCCATCAAGCATTATCATACATCTACAAGTGGACTGTTTGTGTTTTTAATCCTATCAAATACACTGGGAAATTTCCGATGTAATGGAAATTGATATGTAACCTGAAAATGTATTGAATTTATAGTTCTATGAAATCTCCGGTTTTACAAGCCAGTCGAACACGCTGTAAACTCGGCATCTAAGCCGTAACACGAGCTGTATTGTCGCGTTACCGTTAGTTAAGCTAGATTTCCGCAGATTGCAGACTAAAGGTTGACTCAGGCTACACCGCAGCGAACCTGAACCGTGCCAGGGCCTTAAGCAAACTACTTAGGTGAAAACCCTAAAGGTCGAACACAGAAGCGTATGGCTCGGGCTCCTTGAGTCAACACGCACATGTGTACCTATGTACACCTCTATGGTTCAGCCGTTTGAAGCCAGGGCGCTTCAAACCGCTTGTAATAGTAAAAGTACACCTGAGAGTGGAGTGTTTGAATTAGTCATCTACGCGGTTTTGATGGATGTCCCAGCTCCCCATTTCTTAGTCGATCGTGTATCGCACCGCACCTCTAGCTAAGTAACAGTGAGACCAATTCAAACTTATCAAAACAATAATCTTAATGATGTGTGCGTCTCGCTCGCGCCAATACATTTACGGACAAGTACATACATGTGCGGGTGATAACCCTTAATGACATCATTTAGATAGGTGATATAATTTTGATGTCATAGTATACGTTCGTATTGGCCTAAGTGTCAGTGGTCTTTGACGACGTTGTGCTTGAGGTCCCAGAGGGCCTACAGTTCGACGTGTTGAATCTCTGTCCCACTTGTAAATTTGTACGTTAGTGTGACAGGGAGGCCACACGTCGAACGTAGTTTGCGGCCCTCCGATTTCAGATGACCGAACGCCGGAAGACTTTCCTATCGGGCACGGTACGGTGTAAAGTAAGTTACCCTTAATTCCGCCTGTAACGCTAGAATCGCTATATTTCAGTGTATTTTGCGGCTCCGCGTCGGTTGTCTCGCGTGTAATCACATTAATCCTTGCCTTACTTGGAACACAGTAAACAGTTTATAGCAAACAAGGTTACGTGAGGGTTCGTCTGAAGGAGATTTGTTTGAAACGGATTTTATACCTATCGAGTCAAGGGCAGAATGTAATAACATGAATTATAGCGAATGGATCCAACGCTGATATGTCAGAAGTTCGTTTTGATTTCCTATTGATATATATATATATATATATATATATATATATATATATATATATATATATATATATATATATTACTTTAAGTTCTAAATTAGTAACATTTATGGTTTTCTCGCTTACATGAAAGTAAAGTGTAATAAACGATGTTATCACATACCAAAATTATGCCTTTTTATAAATAGAGGATTAATATAATATACAGTTGATATCTATGTTATGAATTTCATCTGAATTCGTTAATGTAGGTAGGCATATGATCTGTCAGTGTGAGTAGTGACGTTTCTAGTCGAAGAAATGTCACTCTTTATACTGACAGATTATAACCATAATAAATCCAGATCAAATTCATAACCTATTATTACAATCAGAAAACGCTTCCTGAAAATAACATAAAGTAAATATTGTACCTTTTATATTTATTTATTGCTCAAAATCTGTGTACCGTCCTCGGGATCAGTTAATTAGTTTCGTCTTGAAGATTTGCTCTGTAGAAATAACCGTGTAGGCGTATTGATTAAATAAGGTTGGTTAATTTCGCTAATTATATACAATTCAGCCTGCTCGTGATTAAAAGGTTCTGCGATTGTAATGGAGGTTGCGGGTTCGAGTCCTGTGCAATAGGTAAAGAGTTCTTTATATCTTGTACTTATGCGCAAAATGGAATTCAAAAGTGCGATAGAAATTAGAAATATTTGTTATTTGTTAATGAAATATTTAATAACCACTAAGCATAGACAAATTTAAACAAAACATGTTCGACTTTCAAAAGACTCTAGAAAATCATAGAATCAGAGACTCTTTTCTATCTACACCAGTAGATCACAGCAAACAATTTAGATTTCGATACGACATAATTGAATACAAAAGCAAATTGTAGACAATGACAGTAATGACACCTGACAACGAGCGTTGTTGACCTTATCGTATTTATAAATTATGACATAAAATTCGATAAAATGATAGGTGTATAAATTGGGTAGGTTTAAATTGAGAAACGTTACTTATTAAATGATATCCTGAAAATGGCACTGTAGAGAACAATTTTTCCTTCTGTCTAATGACTATCTGATTTGAAATGGAGTACTTATACCATGCTTACTTATAATTCACAAGTTACCTTTCTGCCTGAAATGCCAATGTACGGAATAATTAAACCCACCCCATTACGTGGTAAGGTCAGCAAAATACTTCCTCGAAATCAGTAAACAGTGATAAAATTTATTTATTTGTATTGATTAATTACTCCGATACTGTTAACAAGGTTTTGCAAGCGGTATCTTTGCACAGATTGCAATTACCCGCGTTTTCAATTATTGTTAACTAGTTAAGTGGAATGTTGTGATTTGATCATGATGGCCTAACAAGTTCAGCGGTTACGATTGTAGCGCTCTAAAGAGATAATGTTGGGTTCGTTCTTGTTAAAGTCAAGGCTTTGATAATGTCTACTTCTTACTTTGTAGTTCATCCGTTTTGTAACAACCTCTGGAATAAAAAATATGTTTCAGATTGCCATTCCATGATCGAAACATTTGTTGTTTCACCTCTTATTCGTGTTTTTAGTTATACTTATATAACTTAATGTACGACGCCGTATTATATTAAAAAAAAAAGTTATCACATAGTATTTTGCATAAATTATAATTAATAATGTTTATTTGTCTTACATTGATGACGGGTACTGTTGGTCTCGATACTTTAGGATACGGAAGCATATAAAAGCCACAAGAAAAAAAAAAATTAAGCTAAAGCCTTGATATTCGGGAACAGAAGAAACATCATATTATATATCATGAAATATTATATTGTGTAATCATTGTATTATGTCCAATAATATCGCCTTAGCAGCGAAATATTCATCTGGTTAGTTTAGTTAGTTAGGTTAGTTTATTTAATAACTTAATTAAGAATTATGTAGCTTTAAGGTTTTTTGGTTGGGGAGTGAAAACCAGCGGTCTCGCATAGTCTCATCCTTTTTACTACACAAATATTTGTTATTTCTAACTGATTTTTGACTGTACTTGCAATTTGTTGTTTTTGTGTTGGTAAATAAATATTTTTATTTATTTATTTACTTTGTAAATTCTGTATATCTTGTTAATATGCAAGTAATCTTTGCAATCGAAATTACTATTACTCAGTACAATCAAAATTATTGATGGTTATCGTTGTCCAAATCCTCAGGTCAAGCAAGCTCGCTCCAGTCACACAACACGAGTAAAATAACAAAATACTGAAGATCAATCGCAAAATCTTCAATCAAGTGCACCTTACCGTTATCCCTGACAATTCACGTGAGAAACCCGCAGAATAGGTTCGTTAAGACGGAGAGCCCTTGCGCATTGTGCCGGCGTCAGCTCAGACGTCGAGTGCCAGCCGAAATGTTAATGAGCCATTGGCACCATATTGGCACCATTGACGTGGGAAAATTGACACGCAAATTTTGTATGATGGAGGACTCTCACAACCATGATTGTCTGTATTTATCCTGTACAACATAGTGCAGTAAGGACTTTTACGTTCCATTTGTGTTTAATAGAAGAAAAGGTCGTATCTTACTGTTAGTTATGATTTTTACGTTAAAACTTGTATTAAAATGTGGAAAATTGTCTGCAAAGCTTTATTTTTATTTGATCATTTCTGTAATATATCTAAATATAACTACAACTTTTATATAACTTTTGCACGCACTGATCAAAACGAAGCATCGTTGAAAATCAAGCTCAAACGAATCAAAGGAAACCATTCACAGGCGAGAAATCTACATAACACACCGTACACGCACTTTACTATTTATATTCCCTTCGTATTCAGAAATCCGTACATTGGAAATCATATTTCCAACGTAGAGAATATGAAAACACCACTCAATATTTTATTCGACTCAGACCTTTCTAAGAGGTTGCTATCTAACGCCTGTTGACCCCACGACCCTCGGCACCTTAGAAACGGCGTACGTATGCATAATTGTATGCTAGCGTTTGAGATATCTCCATCGACACATGCGAAGAAGCTTGCAATTAAGTATATTGGATTGCTAAATTAAGTTATTTGTAAGGCCGTTAAATCTCCCAACAACTTCTAAATTGATCGTTAGAAATTAAAATAACAGTTCCGACTGCTTTTATAAATTGTTATTAGGAAATTAATTTCTTTGCCTTTTTAACACATTTGAAGTGCACCTAACGTTACTTTTACTTTTGAGGAACGCGAATCAAATGTCTAACTTAATAAAAAAGATGAACTTTAAACTTTCCAAATCAAAACGAAAAGAGAGCATCGTGATTGTAACGAAATACCAGTGCACGCCGAGAAACCCGTCCGTCCAATTGGGAACGATAAAAAATAAATTAAAATAAACCGTATAACGTTAGCTCCGATGATATCGGTACGAGTTCCGCACCCATTGTACTCTCTGAAGTGGTAGGAGATAATTGCAGTGGCTTTGTTAAACAAAATGAGGTGTTAGCTCTTCTATTGATTAATAAGTAGTTTGGTCCTAACGCTGCATACGTCTTTCATCAGGCACGAAATTGGTTTGCTTTGAGGGAGATGGCAACCAACATTTTATACAGTATTTTTTTTTATGCGTCCATACTAATAAAGTTTTTTTTTGTTCCAGATAACATAGAAGAAAACTGCGTATGGCCGAAAGGTACAACGATAGTCCAATTAATGCGTCACCGTACGCTTTTTGGACGAGCCGACATGTGTGGATCAAATCCAGTGGTAGAAAAAAGCGAGAAACACATAATGAAGTAAACAAAAGAACTGACAAAAAAAATGATGACAATGATTGGAGTAAAGAACAAAGGATTAAAAGTAATGGTCGTGTTATAGCGACAGAAGAAGTAAAAAATAATGCAATAAATAACGAAGATGAAGAGATTAGAAAAAACGTATGGAGTGACGTCGATGACGAACTTTACATAGCCAAGTTGATTGAGTTAAGGACTTCACATGAAGTGAAGCGTGAAATACGTGATACTAGTGCATATATAAGTGACGATATCAGTGAGGTTGTGAATAGTGATAAGTTAGAATACGCGATGTGGGACTTGGAGCCCACGGACCTAACGGAGTGTGACTGCATGGGACCACCTCCAGAATTCTTGCTGCCACCACCGCCTAGGCCTCCGTTCCTACATGCGGACTATTATTGTGGTGACGACCCCATCCCAGACTTGGAGACCTGCGATACAGAACCAGTAAGTGTTTAGAAAGTGTTTATTCCTCGTACGTTACAAACATATTTCTTTCCGTAATCGACTACTAGAGCATAAAATGCGAGCTTTAGAGAATTATATACCTAGGATATAAACAGCCCTAATATAGCTTAAGATAAGAGTTAATTCGATCAATGCATTATTTAGTCAGAAATACATAATACATGTGAGTCCTGGCCTCCAACACCAGATCACGCCATGCTTCTCGGTCTTGGGATAGCTCTCGCCAGGTCGCCATGGCCGAGGTTGAGCAGGCCTTGAACTGCTACGTCGTTCCAGCGATACCTAGGAAGTCCAGTCGAGCGTTTCCCATTAAAATAAAGTCAGACTAGCATTAAAATAGTTCTTAATTCTTCTTACTAAGTTAGCATGTAGCCACCATTAATTTGATAGAAGCGTAAATTTTAAGCGAATCTTTTATAACCTACTTCAAGTTTAAACTTCAGCTGCCCATTAATCTACAATGTGAACTACTACAATTTAGCCAAAATACCCGTACGTTCCACAGACAACTAAAGCGTTATCGACATGTAGATTCATTTGACTCCAAAAATGGTGATGAATAAACTCTTATCGTTGTCGGTAAATATTTGACGAATGCGGGCCTTAATGAAGGCATGCGACAATGCTTGTTTATCGCGTGATCTTTACAACTTTTTACTGTGTACTTTTGTGAGGGACTTGTGGTATCACAACTGAAATGTGGCATATAAGGTGCGGGCGGTTTTACAAGCAAAACTGGTAGATAACTCGTTGCATTTTAAACTAAATTTTAAATGCTAGTTATATACAGATAAATATATTTTTTCTTTTTTTACTCGACTAAAGAAGTATTAAGCTTTTGTGCAAGTTTAGTGTTTCTTTCTGGTGAAGTATCATAAGATTCATTTAAGTTGTAGAAGAGGCATAATTAATACAATTTATGTGATCAATCAGTTTTTTTCCTTCGATACTTGTTTACCAGCGTTGGCCTCTCTTTGATAAATTAACAGGTAACATCCGTTATCCAAAATACCTTTTCTCATTAACATTCATCTAGTCAGTTTTAGTATAAAATTCTTTTCTCAATTCTCGAGATTAGCTAGCCTAATGCAAACGGACACTTCCTTCTACACTGTATCTCCAGTGTTTACCTGGCTTGTAAAACGTACACGGATGAACTTAACGGTTTACTACACTTTCGTAACTTGGACTAACATTGATAGTAAAGGCTGGCGCCCAGTTCTTTTATGAGATTTAGGAAGAAGCGGAAGCTTCTTTTTCAATTATTTCGCAGAGGAAATTTTATATTCATTTATAAACCTGTCAATTACTAAGTGCGTGGTACACTATAAAAATATGTAAAGTACATAAAATTGCACGGATTTACTTGTTAAAATATCCAGTGTTCAATTCAACAAAAATAAAATGGGTTTCAGAGTAAAATTTAAATTAATTAATTCGTCCACCAAAATGCCTACCGCGTCCAATTATCGTTCATGATAATTATATTCCGTTATCCATTGGGAATGTAATTCATTATAAATTTCAATTAGCTTATATATTTATTTTGTTTCGTTTCCGGGTCTCATATGGTTTTACATTTGAGCTGTGCGTCGTTAAGATTTCTTAGCAAATAAGCTAGGTACCGCTAAAGTTCCATTCAGATGCAATGCAATATTCGATACATTGCTAGAATAGTGATAAGAGAACATACAGGGTACAATGCATTCAGTCGATCGACCAAATACCGCAATGTAACGAAAATCGCGTGCAAATCCTTGAACCGTCTAAATGGGGCTTTAAGTACTAGCCGGTTAGAGTCCGTCTGAGCTTACTCTGCGCCAACTTGAACGTTATATTTTCATAGAAATTCGACATCAACAATGACATCTCCACACTTTGTCATTGCAAATGTCATGCAGAGTTAGTTTATTGACCTGACTTCAATAGCGCAGTTCAATAGAAATGCCAAATATCATCAAACTATATATTTATTTACCTTCATTTCTTCGTAATCTCGCACTTTTTGTGGACAACAATGATTTTATTGACAGTTTATATAATTAATTATTTTATTTACATCAATTATATTCTATACAATTTACTTGTTAAAATATTTGTTAATTTTACACCGATACACGCTAGCTAGGCCGTCGTCTCAGGCAGATGGGAGAGGGTCCCCGCTCCGAGTCGTTCCTAGTGCAAAGGCTGTCCATGGTAATCCAGCGTGGAAATGCTGCGAGTATCATGGACAGCTTCGCATCGGGGACGGCGGGGAGCGCGAGCGGTTTATGTAAATTATTAATATTTCAATGAAGACAGCCATCTTAAAAGCTTTAGGTTATACGTCAAATGCTAACAAAGTCTGTTTTTTTTTTATATTTGCAATTTCTATTGAACTCCACTTACACCTGTGGTCTGGTCATTAGGTTTTTTTATTTTTTGTATTGTTCAACTAACATAGTTATTAAGATACTCTGTAACTAACAAGCTATCAACTTGGTCTGAAATAAATGATTTTATTATAATTATTATTCCGTCAGGTGACAGTATTCGGATTTCTAATTAGCAACAAAAACTGCTTTTCAAACGACTCTTTTGTATGCTGCTTTTCACAGTGGATAACAGACTTTACAATCGCGCATGCTTTCTCTTTACTTTTTGTATTTGACGTTGCTAAAGCGTGTTTGCCGGAACACTCGGCGTTTCCACATTTAACACCGTTCTGCTAATTCTGACTAAGATGACTTTACATAAGATATTGTGTATGTATATGTATGTTTACATTGAGTCATGCGTGGATTCACTCCGGTGATATTATTTGAGTGACATGTCAGCATCTGTTAATATGTAAATGATGATCGTGGAATCAAATGATTATTGGACACGATTGTGTTTTCTTATCTTGTTCATTTGAATAAGTAAGAGGTAGATAGATCATCATTATTATTTGAGTACCTAACGAAAAACAAAAACAACAAAATATTTCCAAGTGATTTAAAGATTAAACTACCTATGCCGCTGTTTGGTTATAGTTAATGTCCATTATTTTATGATTCTTTCTACAAAATATATTTGATAGATTTAAGTTCTTAAACCTGAAGATCTAATCTTTTATCTGTAGTTATAATAAATATCATTTCGGAATTCGCCTTCCTACGGCCTGTTCTTTTCCGGCAATAACTTTCTCACAATGTAATCCCTGACGTTTATTGCTCTAATGCTTGCTTTGATACTTTCCTTAAAATAATATTAAAAATAATGCCTTCTTATACAACGATCTCCTAAAATATGGTCGGTACTTATAAGGACGAAATGTATAGTAAATAACCTAATTAAAGAAAACTTTTCGGAACTTATGTATGAAATATCATTTGATATTTACCAGTCGCTTTTCGGTGAAGGAATACATCGTGAGGAAACCGGACTAATTCCAACAAGGCCTAGTTTACCCTCCGGGTTGGAAGGTCAGATGGCAGTCGCTTTCTTAAAAAACTAGTGCCTACGCTAAATCTTGGGATTACTTGTCAAGCGGACCCCAGGCTCCCACGAGCCGTGGCAAAAATGCCGGGACGACGCCAAGAAGAAGAAGAACCTTATTAAAGAAAAATTACTCTTTACATTTTACGTTACGAATATCACCACTTGGTTCAAATAATTGATTTCAATATATACCTGTGTTCCGATTCCAAGATATAAATTTAATGGAATTTACGTGTTCACGGGTAATATTAGTTTCAACTGAATAATCACCAAAGGCGTCGCAATAAAAAGTAATCATTGAACCGTGAGGTCTGGAATTCTATTGAATAAACCGTTTCATCCATACTAACATATACGTATAGGTACTTATTTTATAAATGCGAAAGTTATTAATATATCTCTGTTGCCTTATCACGGTGGATATTACCTACTCAACCAAATTAAATATTACTTGGCTTGTAGCAAAGATAATTGATTGTAACAGAGAGGTAAAGTCTAAGAAAAAAACATGCCTGTTAGTTTGACATCCAAAACAGATGGCGGTGTACTGCGCCAAATGTTTTGCGGTCTGAATTTTCAAACGTCAACTTTTGACAATCAGAGTTGACGCAAAAAGTATGGAGCTGTACAGCGCCATTCGTTTACCTGTCAAATTCGAAGCACGAAATTGTCTTAGATTTTACGCATCTTATCTTTGCTTGTAGCAAGCTTATGAATGTATTTTTTCTCAAATCCATCCCTGTAAAGAGAGCATAAAAGAACTGTATCTCAAACGGACAGAGCCGTGAGCATAGTTGGTACTAACTAAACCTTTTTACGCGGACAGAAAAACTGTTCAACGTTAATTTAAAATAAACGATGATAGATGTCACACCACTAATCTCCCTTATTAACGCAAACCGCCATTTAAACTAACTTAATTGGATTAAATTTAGACGCAACTATTTGTTAGACATAACTGACCGCAATTTGTTAACCGTGAAATTTGGATGTTGTGATTCAACCGCAAATTTTACGCCAAATTTGTAGGTTTAGCTGTTAATGCTTTGGTAACTAGCTTTGGGACTAATTAAGTAATTTGAATAAAAGAAACGGTTCCGGGTGAAATATTACGAGTATTAACATTTATGGAAGTGTACGCTCGTTATTATTAACATTTAAGCGAAAGACCTAATGTTAAAATTACGGTTTTTTTTTTCATTATGATGCTTGATTACAAAAAGTTATGATTTTTTGTATATCTAGCTAAGATTTTTACTTTGTTACAGTCAAAATGTATTGAACAGCGATTGGCTCTTTTTTTAATGACAAGAATATCAACACACAGTTACATTCCTACTACGATAGAAAATATTATATTTTGGTAAATAGTGAATATGATGTTCGACATTCAATCCGGAGGTAGAGGTCAAATTCTCGTACTAATCAGTTCATTTGATATTGACCACTAGCTTTTCGCTGAAGGAAAACATCGTGAGGAATCCTGCATACATCCGCGATGAAATTAAAAAGTGTATGTGAAGGCCCCAACCCGTATTGGACCAGCGTAGGGACTATAGCCCAGCAGTGGGACGTATATAGGCTGAATTATTATTATTAAACCAAACCTATTTATAGCTTTCACTGTTCAATCTACTAGACTTACCAATTTTTGTTGTTGATATGTCTATTTTTCTGCGTATATATTTATCTTTTTTCGTGAACCAACTACTTGTAAATGGTGAAGATGACTAAGGTGTAATCTTTTTATTAACATATTTAGTCATCGTTTCTCACCACGTGTGGCATCAATGAATTTGTATATGCAGCGGCTTGTGGCTTTCAACGGAATTTAATAAAACAACTTATTGCCTGCTAAGGTCCTACTAGATGATTAAGACATAAATGTGTTGAAATTAATTGACTACTCCAAACGGACACCTTGGGTCTATAAGGAAAACACCGTAGGTGTTCTGAATCATAACTTAAAATGTCTACAGAATGGCCACTTTGACTTGATACTGGCGTAATCTCCAAAAAAGAATTCATTTCAAGTACCACGTTGATTCGAGATGATAAACTGCTTTTATGATTATCCTATTTTTATCAGAAGGTAATTATTTAGGTACAATTTAAGAGTTTATATGTGTTACAAATCATTTCGTACTTACTATGTTTGCTTGACCATGGATTATGTAATATTTCAATAACATCTAAGCTACAAATTCTTTCGCTGTCTTGTATTGTGCTTTTTGTATGGAATGATTTCTAGTTTTTAATTTTTCTCAAGTAAAATATAATCTACAGCTATAAAAAACATGCAATAGCACTCGACTTTTTTAATTTATTTGATAGAAGCTACCAACACAATCGTGACAGATTGGTCAGAAACAAGGCAACGAAAATAATTTTGACCCGATTACCAGTTAACAAGTTCACGACAGCACGGTCGTCTACTTCTTCCTATTAATTGAAGCTACTATTCCATCGGCTTTTCACTGTGTTCTATTTAGTGCACTTTCTACTATTGTCCTTCACATAATCTGACAATATGTATGGACTGAACGCGTTGGTCTAAGCTGTATTCAGACTGTTGATTCGTCACGGTTTCGCAGAACAATCGGGTGGTCCAATAAATATATCGAAAGTCGATAACGATGAGCGTTAATAAAATATGCTTATTTTAAGCGCGTTGAGGACTTGCTGTTTTTTTATGTTGTTTTTATTGGTTTTCTGTTAACCCTTTACGGTTGTTAAAGATAAACATATTTTTATCGAAAATCGGTCTTAATAATGAATAAAAAACATTCGTAGTTTAAAACTTACTATTGTAGCTCAAATGGAACGTTCCTGTCGTATAGTTTCAAAAGTATA
This sequence comes from Cydia pomonella, assembly GCF_033807575.1. Taxonomy (NCBI): domain Eukaryota; kingdom Metazoa; phylum Arthropoda; class Insecta; order Lepidoptera; family Tortricidae; genus Cydia; species Cydia pomonella. The sequence goes on along the minus strand of NC_084721.1, from coordinate 11,036,089 downwards.
TACTGATTTAGTATTCATTGAAGGCTTTTTATTGTTTTGTGTAGTTTTATTATAAGCTATGTAACATTTTTTTTTATTTAGATTATATCTTGATATTTTCATTAGAATAACATATTAAACTTAATTTATTTAATCAATTTTAATCAGCCTCAAGTTAAACAGCAATCAATTGTTAACATTTAAAATTCGATACAATTTAAATTGAACAATCCAAATGAACTACGGAAACCTTAAATAATTTGCAATTAATTAAAATCCTAATTAACAAAATATTTAAATAGCGAACTGAATTCACAAAACAAAATCATGCTTTTACAATGCTTTGTTGGTTATATTTGCACTCGACCATGCACATAAAGTCATTAATTAAATAAGCCATATCAGTGAGATACATAAGCAGCACTTGAAATATGATGGATTTAAAAAATATTAAGAAGTATAATAATATTTCTACCTACGATGAACATTCAGTCAACTGACAACTAGTACACGGACGAAGTCATGGGGAAAGTCTACTAGCCCGATTCGGACTTTATGATACGTCAAATATTAGCCCTATACGATATGGATCGGATAATATGTCAGTGTCAAAAGTGCCGTTTTTATTTGAACAACAAACATGAACATTTATATTAATTTACGTTCTTTTGGTTTCATAAGCAATAGTTACTATTTTATTAAAGCGTTTTTTTTTTAAATAAAAGACACCTGAAAATGATCGTGTAGTCTAAAGTCTAATGCTTAAAAAAACGAGGTAAATATGATGTACATCATAAACCTTATAATAGCAACAATTATGAATTTTATTCGCTATGTGTGGGCGATTGGCATGCGATTGTTAGTGAGAATATTTTTTTCCCAATTCTGTACCTGTTGACATTGAACTTATACTTAAAAACAGATCAGATATACGGTTATTGCTCTTACACGATTGGCATGATGTTATCCGATATAGATTTATTGCAGGAAGCTTATAAAAATCCTTTAGTAATCTAGCTACTTAAAACATGATATAGTAGCTTAGTTACTGTGATCGCTTTATCAACTGGTTTTTTGGCATCATTTTGCGGTCTTCCTAATCTTTTGAATGTAGACCATAGTAGTTTCTTCATTTAAATACCATCCGAATTCGTCATTTGTTTTTATCTAACTTTTATATCGCATGGATAAAAAAAAGTCCAAAGAGTTTTATGATACGAATATTATAATGCGATACATTCTTAAATTTCTTTGACTAAATGTAAACAAATATTATGCAGGTAAGTTAAAAAAGTCTGTTATGAAAGATTAAAAAACTAACATTCTTTGTAGTCAAGCGCACTCCAAGCCTTCACCTGTAGGTACTCCACTAGACGAATACAAAGTTACCCACGTCACGGGGCGTCTTCAAGACAACAAACTTTGTTTGTATATTTGTTCGCTTAATTGTTCAAGATGAGGTTGCAACTTTGCCTTATCTAAATGCGCATATCTTTGGACAACTCCATTTCTGACTTTTTCTGTTCCGGTCCTCATGTAGATTAGGACGTTTGAGTCGCATTATTTTAAGGCTAGTCATTAAAACAAATCGTTTAACAAGACGCGTTTCCAGTTATTTAAAAAAAAGGACTATGTGTCAAATTGGTTCAAAAACAGAGTTAAGTATTAGGTCATGAGATAGGTGTTTCTATGTACTTCATATGTTAGTCAAAATGACATCACCCTCATTACCTAGGTATCAGTTAGTCCAGCGCTGGGCGAGCGCGGCGAATAGTTTGCCGCGCTCGCAGCGGTGCGCTAACATTTGCCCTGCAGCAATTAATTTACTTACTTGGACTCTATTGCTTAGGTAATAAGGGTGATGACATTTTGACTAAAATACAAATATCTCAGTTCTGCAATGGAGTTCCGCGTGCTGCCCATAGGACGAAATGAAGTACATAGAAATACCTATCTAATGATCTAACTCTCATTTCTGTTGGTTTTTGGACCAGGCTCCATACAAAGTTGCCCAGGGTCCTTTAATGACTACTTATAAGTAAAAAAAAATCTTGATTTTTGTATCCTACCGTCTCTCCTCAAATTCCTAATTTTAATAAGTAAAAAACTCTTTTCTACTGCAAAAGTTTTAAAGCGGCGATAATAATAATTTACCTAAAAGTTCACGCCGTGCGCCGACCCAAATTAATTAAGGTTTTATTCAATTTTTTCTCTAAAGAAAGACTTTTTATTAATTAACGGCGGAGCATTGACAAATCGGCTACTGGCTGAAGATGGACAGCCCGATAAGCCGAGTCGGAGACCCGTTCTGAATGTAGTTTTTGAAGATTTTTTTCCCAATATTGTTGTTTGGGAGATTGTGAGATATGCCGCCGATAGATCGTCTTGGGACCGATGACGGATTTCTGTTCTGATAGTGCCAGGTTTTGACAAATTGGTGTCCCTTATTCAGGCTTAGCTTAATGCGCATCGGGACATGCGCTTAGATGCTTATCGTGATTATTTATAAACGCAATGTCGATGAACCCTAACCGGAGTCTCGTGAATCCTCGCAACTTCTCGTGTAACTCTCCGTATCTCTACGTTCATGTCAATGTGAAATATTTGATTGACACTGATTTATTTTCGTAAGAGGAATATTAAGTACGACCGACGATTTTAGTCAGCTGAAATTTATTTTAATTTAGTATGGTTCCGCCCTATTGCTACCGTTTCAACAAAATTTTGGCAACTACGTCAACTAACGCGCGTTTTACGTAACTTTACAAAATACCTTGTCGTTTATCAATAAGCTATTGCAGTTGTTTATGTAAATATGAGTAAAAGAGTCCAAAGCTTGTAATCCAATATGTCACCTGTTTTACTATCAATTTTAAAACTCTGTGACCCCTTTTGAATTATCTCCCCTAGCATCTCGAATAATTGTGCTTCCCATCGCTCATCCGTCTCCATTATCAAACCAACTGTTTGTAAAATTAAACATTTAATGTGAACTAAACGAAGCCACATTTATTGTTCTACCCCATGCTTTTAATTCTTTGGCTAATCAAGCTACGTATTCCATCATTTCCAATGTTGACTCCACGAGTACGCCCTAGTTTGATAAAATCTACCCAATTAATACAAATAATAAGTTCATTTCTCTTTCACTGCCCATATTAATTATGTTGTGTGTGCGCTTTAATTACACCGGCGGAAATGCGTACATGTAGGTGTATATGCTTTTTCATATAAGGCACATAATATTTAAACGCATACGTTGCAATATGGGTTTCAGATATATCATAGGTATATTGTATTTGAAATCCCTTAAGCTGAATATGCACTTACCAAAATAACATTCTTCATGTGACAAGTAAACTAAAATTCTCAGTTCAACTAGAGAAAAATTAACGTAAAATAAAGCAATCGAAACTGTATTTTAAACGCAATATCGAACAATTTTCATGAGTAAAATTGCTGGTTTATACGCGAAAGCTGATTTTATTTTATTGCCTCCATCTAAAGTAATTTTTACGATTGCTTGCCGTCGCAAATCGACTGCTTTCAATTCCATGAAAAAAACTGATTCTTCCGAAAATTCTTCGAGCCTCCCAAAGTGTGACCAACATTTCGTATGAACCTATGAACAGAATTCTAATATCGAATCGTACCCGAACTGAGTAAACAAAAATACAATACGTGCGTCCTCCAGGGAGCGAGAAAAAATATAAAAATGAACCACTTAGGGGTAGTGAGGGGGAAGTTGGAACAAAAAACTCTATTGTGTTGAATTACCTTTTTTATATAAGTTTGCGTGACGCTCTTACACTAGAATATTAATATACAAACACCAGTCCCAAAACACCTTGCACCCTCCTAAGCTGCCCTATAATTATCGCAACATGGCGTATGTGTTAAGTTATAGAATAAAGGAAATAGATACAAGCAATGAAATTGGAATAGAGTTATTAACTTTGCCCGATAGAAAAAGCGCCCCTAGATAATTTAGGGCTTTGTTATGTTTAATGTTGCGAAGGGGCAATTTTCGAACGCCTGCGGGTTCGGGGCAAAAAGCAGTCGAGTCCTGATTCAAATTCACTTGCAACCGTTGGCATTGTCTCTTTATTGCTCTATATCGTATATTCATCGTTTCATCGTTTATGAATCGTATATTCATGTCTGTATGCGGACTTCTGTTTTTAAGTACCTATTTAAAGAATCTAGACTCCTATGAAAAAAATATTGCCATCCATATCGACCACGGAGACTGGGAGAGGCTTGCAGAACAGCGGACAGAGTGGCGCGAAGGTGTTGTGGAGAGTCGTAAGTTTTGTGATGAGACCTGGCCACTCGCTGACAAAAGGCTAAAACGAGGAAGGCGTTTCAGTACCGATTTCCGCAAATCTCTCTTGTCAGGCCTGTGGCAGACCATGTCAGTCTCGCATAAGTCTATTCAGCCACCAAAAAGGTGTCTCTCCTGTGTTACACCATAAATCGTCTGCAATAGTCGCAAGTGCCAATTATGATGATGATGAAAAAAAAATACTTAAGTAGATAACTGGATATGCTCGATAATTACAACCGCGATTTATTTTAGGTAATATATATATAATTAGCATCAAAAATAGATGGCTATAGAAATGAGTTCAAATCGAGACAACATACCTAGCATAACATACCTAGTTATGGAAGGGTACTTACAATTTACTTAAAGCATAATCTGAAACATAAAGAAAAGAAGAATACAGAAAAAGAATTATCGTGAAAGCTACTTAATTGAATTGTATCAAATCAGACTAATTACTCAAATAATAGAAGTCGTCCGATCGGCGACTAGATTTGGCATGAAACCATGCTTTTTACTTCAAGACAAATTAGCAATTACATTATTTATCGAAACATTGGCCATTGTCCAAGCACTAGCTGAATTTGTTTTTTTTTTTGTATTTTATTGCTTACGGTACTTACAATCACAATGAAGAAAATGTACCTTGTAATATTTTTGCTCGATACAATTTAAGACAGAATAGCGGCAACTTTTGTAAATTTGGCAGCCAGTCTGTTTATATAATTCATAAAATGAAAATGAAGTGTTTTACTTTATATAAATTGATTATGCTCAATGTATAAAGGATGACTCATATTAGAACGGTCTGGACCCGGACCGAAGCTACCAACGCTTCTATGACGGGTGATCGGTGACCACGTGGTGTTTTCTATAAAAAACTGAAGTGTCGGACAGTCCCGGGACCCGGACCGTTCTAGCGTGAGTCATCCTTAATTGTCCACGAGCACATGCACTTTGTACTTTTTGAATGTATGCAAGGAAAGTTACATTGAACCGTACGCCTATGCCACGCAAGCGGTGTGACGTCCCGTAAGGTCTAGCCCTTTGTAGTTTTGTCTGATAGATAAAATGTTTGTATTTCAGAAGATAAACGCGTACAACCACACCGGGCCGTCACTGCAGACCTCCGCCGTCATCGCACTCTGCTCCATCGTGCTCGTCCTTGGCATCTTCGTTGGTGCTATCCTTGTTTGGAAGTAAGTCATTTTTATCAGTTACTTGTACGATCACCACATCTCCTTTCGGGCTGAATAACTGATGCTAAAAAGTCAGAGTTATTGATAGCCTTCTCTTGGAACAATTTTAATCATCGTCCAAGAATTGGTTCTTATTTAAAAAAAAAACTCCCAAGACCCATGAAACTGGTCACTTTGTATGGAGTGCCCATACAAGTTTTGATGGCTTTTAAGTGTACCACTACGGGCTATTGACCCGGGTGATCTGAGCTGGGTGAACAGAGTCAAGTAAAAACCTATGGGACAAACTTACAAAAATTAACCTAGTCCCACTATGAAGCGCTATAATAAAGGTATCGTTAATATCAAATCAACCTAATATGAATTTCCAAACATTGGATTTGTTACATTTCCATTTAAACTTGAACAAATTAAACACTCAAATTCATCTTATTCATCCTAATAACTCGATAGTACCTAATATTAAAGTCGAATTACAATCATCAGTTAACTAACGCTAAAGGAACCCGTCGACAATGCCAGTGACAGTTTAATCGGCGTTAAACCGTCGTCACATACGTACGGAGAGGCAATGGCTCGAGAAAGTTGATTAGAGTGCCTGTCACCTATTCGAGATTTAATCCAGAGTTGAAATGTGACACCGGCTCTTGGGTAAAGAGGTAGCGAGTAACACGAGGCGTCTTGACACGCTTTAAAGATAACTTTTTTAGTTTTCTTTGGTATTTATTTTTATTTACTTGTATCTGCACGGCATTAATGTGCTTATACTTAAATACACGCACGCAACAACTGGTAGATCTGTGTGTGTTTCTAATCATACTCACGTCTTGACTGAGAAGTTTTATTAAGTTATTATTATTTATTTTATTAAGTTTTATTCTGATAACCTGAAATCAACTTAATTTATTTATTTTTATTTATACTTTACGCAACTGAGTTAATGACACACAATATTGCTAATACACAATTTCTTAAAATTTCAATATCGTTCACTGTACATATTTCAGTAGGCTTAGACAAAGAAAGGCGTAGGCTATCCCGTGTACTCCGTATTTCATTCGAATTATTGTGTTTTAAGGCGTTATGCCGCTTCCTCGCTTGAATTACACCATATAGGTAGTGTAATTAGACGAGTCACAATATTCGTGTCATCACATTACGGGTAGTTTGACGCCTAATTTAAACTGGATACCCTTGAGTTGATAGAAGGAGCTGCTGTAGTTACATATAACGGAACGTATATATTAGATACTTACGTACTTAATGCGCTTTAGCTTAGAACTTAATAATTCCATTCATTGTTCGGTTAGTTTTCTGAAATAGCCTCGTGTGGGGATCAATATACTGCTGCTTATGTAATGCCAAATTCTTGAAATAAATATATTCCTTATTCTTCTTTAAATTGCAAGTCGTAAATGTCTGTTGAAATATGTACATTTTTTAACCAAATTAAAGACTAAAAATCAGGTACAATATATCCAGTTTTTATACTACTAAGGTATAAAAGATTTACGAAACGCGCGTGTGGCCGCTGCAGACCCCAAGAGATCATTCAGTGATGTGTCATTTAGCCTTCGGCCGTAGTGTCCATAAAACTGGCGTGCTGTACATAAAATTGGCCAGATCTTTTACGTCAAAATACGACAATATCCAATATCCGTTCAAGTTTATGCCACCAACGATAGCCTGAGCAATGGTGTGTGTTGATGTTTCTTTACTATTTATTTGATAGATCGTACATTCTGATTTTTGGCTCTGACCAAAAAAAAAAATTGCAAAATATGGTTAACGATTTTTTTATTTTTATTAAAGTTCTAAACATTAAATGAATCGCAGTGTTTCATGTTTCTTAACTGCTAAGCCAAAAATGGCTTGTTTACAGCCAGAGGTATATGATTCCTGGAGGTATATGATTTTTTACCTATAATATATTCCTCTCCTTTGGCAAATTCACTTTTAACAACAATAGTTGAGTGTGACATTACAAGGGACTATTAGTGCGACCCAAGTCTTGCAACATCATTAGTTTCTGATAACTGTCCGCCATCTGCATGTAATAAAAGTTAGGAGCGTCAACCAATTTCCATCTAAATTTGTAAATCTACCTATTAAAAATACCTCTTTATTCAATAATCGAAAAAAAACCGACGAAGGGGCATAGCCGTGGTTGACATACATCAAATTGTGTTAAAATATTTTCATTAGGTAATGATAATCTAAGGAGGAAACTGGGGACTAATATTGTATGAAAACACGGTTTCATAGCGGTCGTACACTTTCGTCCTCAATTGCGTCAGGTGTACAGAGCCAAGTGTAAAAATATGGGTGTACACATCTTACACAAAAATATGTCTCATAGCATCTTATTCCAGTGTAATAAGAGCGTAGTACCATATTTATGAGACGATTCTTTCAATACATATTTTTGCACTTGACTGTACCTAAGTTTATATGTAAAAAAACAGCATAGAGAAGTGGCTCCATATTATACTCTCGATAGCCTCAGTCTAAATATGATCGTTCTAATTAGAGATAATAATATAAACTACGAACCGTACATCAGCGATGTCACAACCGCAGCCTCATAAAATCAACAGAGATCGTTTAGCGCCCTCATCACCCAGGAAGCAGTTACGTCTATTTTAGAACAATACGGTGGCATACGGATGTGTTTATTGTTCATAAATCATCCCACTGTCAATACTTTGACTGCTCTATTTATAAATTCTTTGTGATATATTCCAACTTTCAAGGGTTAGAACTGACTATTTTTGTGAGGCGGAAAAAGGTCGCATACTCGTATGGTTTCGTTCAGATAATATGTCTTCCGATAAAAAACTGGCGTAAAACTTAAGAAAGAAATTTATCACTAGGTTAGCAACAAGCAACGTCAAATATTCCTACTTGGTAGGTTTGTAGTTATTGTAAAAATATGAAAGTTGCGCTTTAATTGATAGAGCTAACGGCATTGGCCCAATTCAGTGAGCATATTGACTTTTGTCATTCATAAAACTCAAAATAAAATTTTAACTTAAAATCTATTTTAAAATTTACATTTTCAGTCTTTCTCTTTTCTAAAAAGTGCTAATTCAACGAGTGTAGTTCAAATAAACGCCGTTAGTGCTATTTACACAAACAGTACCAGAAAGTTTCCATTTAAGTATTTTACATATTTTAATTTTGTTGTTGATGATTTAATAGAGTAATTTGCTGTCGTTCTAAATTTAAATATTTATTAAATGCTAATTTAATATTGAAGTATTTACACTACGAGTTTCTCAATTAACGTTATTAAAACAATGTGTCGCGATACTCGCGATATTCTATATATAGGTCGGGTTAACAATATTAATTATTCATGTAAACCCTTGCAAAATTTACCTACAAAATATGGTGATAAAACAGACAAGGTAAAAACTATTCTTCACCAAACTCCTTATTACTCGGTGCGTGACTAATTATGCCAAAATTATACTACACGCTGCTTCTTCTCTCTGATTGGCCAATTCAAAAATGGCCGACCAATCGGCGCGTGGCGTGGCCACTCCCGCGCACGCTCTAGTCTCACTTCGCTAAAGCTACTGTAAATATGATGAATATTCAGTTCCTTTGTGTATGTGGACTTGTAATTAATATGTATATTGATTAAATATTGGTTTTAAAATATGTATCCACGATCGTTTTCGAGTCTCCATAATATAATAAGTATTAAAGTTTAAAATGGTTGCTATTAAGAGTAAAAAAAAATATATAACTGCAGAAGGGATTCAATGTTTGAATGCTTTGTTGCGATAATCTTTTGTTCAAAATGCTTAGCAAACGTGTCGATTATAGTATAATATTGTCAGCTGGCAGTATTTAACAAATACCGTCAACCTGACTATTGATAATCTTGTTATTTTATTTGACACCGCTACTAAACTTATATGCGTTACGTTTATTCATGTAAAGGTTTATATGTGTCAACCCTAAATATTTTTATTGTGTGCCGTTTTGTCCCAACCCTGGATGAGAAAGGGTGCTTTTTAGGGTTCCGTAGCCAAATGGCAAAAAACGGAACCCTTATAGATTCGTCATGTCCGTCTGTCTGTCCGATTCTGTCACAGCCACTTTTTTCCGAAACTATAAAAGCTATACTGTTCAAACTTGGTAAGTAGATGTATTCTATGAACCGCATTATGATGTTTACACAAAAATAGAAAAAAAACAATAAATTTTGGGGGTTCCCCATACTTAGAACTGAAACTCAAAAAATATTTTTTCATCAAACCCATACGTCCCCCCGTAACTTCTAAAATAACAGAATGAAAAATCTAAAAAAAATATATGATATACATTGCCATGCAAACTTCCACCGAAAATTGGTTCGAACGAGATCTAGTAAGTAGTTTTTTTTTAATACGTCATAAAAATTAAAAAAAAAATTTTTTTTCATCTAACCCATGCGTGTGGGTTATCTAAGGATAGGTCTTCAAAAATGATATTTAGGTTTCTAATATCATTTTTTTCTAAACTGAATAGTTTGCGCGAGAGACACTTCCAAAGTGAAAAAAAGTGTGTCCCCCCCCTGTAACTTCTAAAATAACAGAATGAAAAATCTAAAAAAAATATATGATATACATTACCATGCAAACTTCCAACGAAAATTGGTTTGAACCAGATCTAGTAAGTAGTTTTTTAAATACGTCATAAATGGTACGGAACCCTTCATGGGCGAGTCCGACTCGCACTTGGCCGCTTTTTTTCGATTCGTCTCGGGTGTGAGCTAAATCTAGCAAATTGGAGGTCCTAAAAAATTCCACTAAAAATACGACTTCGCATTGATGTAATAATATTCTTATTTTATTCGTTATTTTATTAACCACATATATTTAAAAAAAATGATGTAGTGTAGTTTGAAATCCAAAATCCTAGAAATTATTGTTATATTTTTTTACGTACATATGTTGATATTAGCTATTTTCACGCGCTATGTCTGCGTCCATTCTTAAGTTCAAGTAATCGGCACTAAGCTGTAGGCACTCTTTGAACTCGGACTCCCTTTGTCGCCGATCCCCTTGGTCTTTGGTCTATAAACCGGTGCTCGGCGCAAATGGCTCAAACGACATACCACACTGTGCTGTTTTGAGTGCGAGCTTGCAGCTGAGTCTAAGCCATCAGCGGTCCGTTTATCTTATATCATGTAAGCCGACCATATTTAAAATAATTAAACGCACCCAGTATATTATTTAATTCATCAAGCCTGTTGTTAAAAAAAAAGAAGCTAATGAGTTTTTTTTGCTGTAACTGAAAGCTAAAACTTATTCCTACTTAAACTTATTTCATTATGACGAAATCACAAATGTTTCTTCACACTCAGACACAATAAACCTCTTTCTAGCATCTTAATTAAATCTAAATTAAAGCATTACTCCAACAAAAACAGTAACACAAAATTCAAAACAATCGCAGCCCCTCCGACACCGAATCCTCAAACAACTTTCATGACTATTTTGCAAATCCCATTCAGCTTTTAACTCGAGACTCAGGAAGTGTAAACGACCCTCAAAAAAAGGGGGAATTCAGAAAAAAATCCCGCATAAACTTGTTGAGGTGCCCTCGAGTTCCACCGGGGGTCCAAAACAATGGGGTATTTACCAGCGCTCGCTTTGTTTTAGCCTGAGTGTCTGTACTTTACAAGCAGGTAAGAAAGGCAAAAGGCTCCAACAGTGTAGAACAGCGGAACCACTTAAAAATTGCTTGCATTGCGCTAAAGTTGAGAAATTCGGTTAGCACGGGGCTGAACGATTCAATTGAACTATATCGATTGTAGTGAAAAGTTACAACTTAGGGAGGGAATTGTAACTCTTCGTTTTATAGGTTCAAGTTATGTAATAATATCCTTAGAGATATACAAGTATTAAATTACCTATTTATATTTCTATAAGTCCTTTTGTATCAGATTTTGTACTTTTAAAGTGAAATATAACAATATAACATGTTTTACTTTTGAACATTAGTTTATCTCGTCAAATAATAATGTACAGTGTATCTAGGTAGCCTTTACCGAAACTTACCTAAGTACTGCAAATTTTACAAAACACTCTTATATTCTTGTAAATTATTTACGTACCTACTCGAAATAATGCTCGTTGGTTTAGTTAAAGCGGACTTAAATAATATTTGGACAAAATTTCAGACGCGTTTCCAGCATTTCTGCAGCATTTCACGGTCATAAAAATCGCGGACGAAGGTAGAATTTTAAAAATGTAGGTTAAGTTTAAACATATTTTTCTGCATGTTATGGTCTAAAAGACGCATAATCATATTTTGAAACAATACTGCAGAGGTTTTATTGCCTCTCTTGAATTTTATATTTCATAAAGAGGAGAAATGTTTTTCAAGATTCTATACGAGTATTTTAGTGATAGAAATCATTAATACGAGTACATAAGTGAAGTAGGTAACTAGTTATACGTATTTGAATTTAAGGTATGCCTATTGCATACCAGTTCCGTAAATCACTACACTTTATGTACGAATGGCATTGCTCAGGAATAATTATCTCTATATTCTATTAGACGGTGTCCTTAAAATTAACAAAGACCTTGGAAAAAACCTTTCATCTCATAGCTAACCAGATAAATCTATAGTTACTAGAAACTGAAGGACATGACAAACATATCCCGTTAGTTTTTTACGAGACTATATTTCAATCAAAGTCCTAGAGGAGCATTGAAGTAATTTCTATAGGAAACCTATATAAGGAACACGGAATGGTACCCGAGACCTATTGTGTAATAAATAACATTGATTTCTTGCGTTTCCCGGCATTGTGTTAGTTGATGGAAAATTTCGATTGAATTTCAGTGGAAGCAATTAGTTTCAAGTTATTTGCATCGAATAGCTCCCACAGCTAGATCGCAACTCGATATCATGAAATATTTTCGAAGTTTACTAACGTACATTAATACGGACCAACATCCTCGTAAAAGCGAAAAGATTAAAACTAAAGTAAGGATTTCATTTTCTTTTGAAGCCTTGCTCTTTCGTCTTCTTTATATTAAAAACCCGCCTTTTTTATTTCGCTCGAGTGAACTTTTCATACCTTCATTAATTGCTATCACATACAGAGTTTCAGTTACCACGCATAATAAGCAAAGCGCTTAAACAATTCATTTTACAAGCCAAAGAAACGCCGTGTTCGAGTCTAATATGGCTGACAAAAACGCGTATCTGCCGCGGAATCTAATTCCGCAGAACAATAGAGTGAATAATGAAAAGACGCATAACAAGTGCATAGACAAACGAGTTATGATGGCGCTTGTACAGGAACAGGGAAATAAATGGAGTAGAAAAGAATTTTAGTCTTTAGCGCTCTTAAAAAATATGTAATATGCAAATAATGTTTTAATAATTGCTAAGTTGATAACTGAACGAGGATCAAGATAATTAAATGTAGTAGGAACACATTCACATTAAACAAGTTCCTGTACTCTCTACTGCCAGTGTGCAGTGTTAAGGGGCTCCCCGCAGTCTACATCGATTTTTGACTAGTTTTGAGTCGTTAGTCTTACATTTGCACGAAAGATAGAATTATAAGAGAAACGGCTATCGTTTCTTTAATCTTTTATCTCCGTTCTGGTCTGCCGGATTTTGATAGAAATAAACACTTATTTTTTTATATATTTTTTAAACATTGTCTAAAAAACACTTTTTTCGTTACTCGATTGCTGTTAAGGATTTTACATGTACGAAATCTACACATTTGAGTTTGTCTTCGACGTAGTAGAGATTGTAATTTTAAACTTATTAACACAAAAGTTATAGCCAGGAAACTATAGTTTTGTTGAACTTTGTAGTTTGTGTTCTATTGTTCAACTTTGATGCCAAATATCTTGAATACAGTGAACTTTGAAGTAAATATGTGACACTATACTGCTTACAGCCGTTGCTGTTAATATGATAAGCTGAAAAAAACATTAGAAAACTAAGGGATTAAGGTCGTAGGTCATTGGCGTTGGGGAAACCCTTAAATAAATCGTAGAATTAGTATACAAACAAGTTGATCAATATTCTTATTGGCTACTCATATTTCATATTAAATGTCTTATCCTAACCTGACCTCCTCTTGCGCCACCTACCCACCATTTACGCTTTCGCCATACCAAATACTATCAGATCAGCATTCTATTTATGGCTTAACGTCTTTATTAAGCCCATTGTCTCGTTCTCATTAAGGCGAATGGATTGAACCGTTGATTTTCAGACCGGACTTATTATTGGCAATCTGCATACAATCACATATTTGCATAATATCTCAATCGTGTGGTTCATGGTTCGGTGTTGTGGCTCCGTGATTGGTAAGGAAGGTGTGTACCATGGAACCTGGTCGTAATAAAGTTATTGTCAAATGCCAATATGCCGATGTTGAGCAAGCGTAAAATTAACCGAGACAAGATACCATTGGTATTTATTTAGCCTATAAATTATAGTTTATTGTTAGTAATGTCGTTCGGTTCATAAATACTGATACTAATGTGTAGGGATCGAACTATTGAACACAACAACAGTTTGTTTCATGGCTAATTTGTAGATAAGTTTTTACCAAAAGCAGGAAAGACTATTCTTCAGAAGTAGGTCATGATAAGGTTCAATTTAACTGTAATTACTGTAAGAGCACTAATTAAAGTCAGCCTGTAATTACGCGGCCATTGCAATTATGTCGTTATACAAATTGTATGTCGCGTGTGACAACAACTTGGTACTTAGGTACTTAATTTCCGCTTATATAAAGTATTATGCGGGTATATTTTTAAATTAAAAACTCAATCGGAGACTGTGAACTATACACGATAATATATTATATTATTTCATACTACACAACATTATAGTATAGGTACATATTTATTGGTACAAGTAGGTTATTCGTAATTATAGAATACATAAATATTCCGAAATATTGGTACTGCAGGTGCAAACTCATTACATCATTATATTAAAATATGCATGCAATGCGTGCATACAGCTATCAACAACATTAAAAAAATATAGGAAATCGCATCGACAGCAATAGCTTAGTATAAGAAAACTCATAAAAGTTAAGCGCTCTCCTCAATAAACAATGTATTGAAACAGGTATAACAATTTAAATATTTATATGAAAAATCTGAAAAGCAATCTTCAGTTTTTCCTTTTAATACCGAAGCGAGTAACTTTTATGGAAACTTCGATATGCCAATTCTGAGTTTGAAACTTTCAAGCCGGATAAAGAAATGAACTATTTGATAGCTTTTAAAATGTTACTTTTCTTTCATTTTACAAAATGCACTTTTCACTTGCTTTAAAGTTTAACGTTATCTCATGAAAGAATTTTCATTAAATAGGTATTGTCAGTATTATGATTACGACGGACGAAATTACTTTTCTTTAAATACGAGTAGGTGTATACTCATATAATAGGATACTTTATTGTAGGTACCTTAAGTAACCAAAAGTAGGTAAGCTGAATACGATGTTCAGGATAAAGCAAGGAGGAGAAGGAAGATGTGTATATTAAACTGTAAACATATATTTAACTTTTCAAAATAAAATTATTTATTGTTTTATCATATAGCTTTTCGACAGATATGTGTTAATGTTTCATGAAAGAATACCGAAAATAAATTCACTGAAAATTAACCATTATTTACATAATATTGTCTTCGGATACCGCCATCATGAAATAACACTATGTCGGAATGTATTTTTAATTCATGCGTTTAAATAGTTTTATTTTATTATTTACACGTTTAATCATAAAACATTCCATAACAAGAGTAATCCAGCACTTATCACTATCTAATACCGGATTTGCACGGTACACCGGCTACACCGCTCTAATCTCCAAAAAGCGTCGTAGTGTTCCCATCGAGGATGGTGGTCTAATTAGTACAGCATCCACTAATACAACACGGTCGAGTGGACGCGCCTCGGGTGGCGCCTGGTTCTAGCGTGTTCTTGGATGGATTTACTACGTGTGTTAGAGTTTTATTTAATTGATATTTAACTGAAATCACTAGGTAATCATTTGACGCTTTTTATTACTTCATTATCCGGCCGCAAGAAAAACATGGCTTCCGATATTTTCCCTTTTTTATTCAGAATTGTTTTTGCACGATCTGATTAAAAATGAGTAAAACACAAAAGTCGAGTAGTTATTAGTTTCCTTCCACTATGAGTATTATAAGTGTAGAACTTAGACGCAAGATTAATCCGATTCAAATTGGGTTCTAACATTGCAGGACTAAAGTATCGCCAACATCGAAGCCTTGCACAATTTGGCGCGTTAAATCACGTCATCATTATTTAAACTCTGGTATGTGTTACTTTAAACTAACCCGCATAAGCTAAGGTCACCTGTCGAACGAAAATCAAACCTTCATAGCAATATCAAAGCCTACATAATCCACCCCTAAACCGCCTTCACACGTAATACGTCCACGATAACGGAAGGTGTCAGAATTCGAAAACCGGGTGAGGCGTTAAACGGACAGCTTCAACACAAAGGCATATTAAATTACTACACTGTGCCAGATCTCTGGTATGCCTTATGCTAGTTGACGAATAAGTCTATTGTTTTAATTTTATTCTTTTGTTTTGAAGCAGGTATGCACAGATGTTGATGTGATAAAAGCATTTTAGTTTATAATTTAGGAATGTTCACTTTGTCTTTTCATTTCTGATTTCAGGAATGTCAGATTCTATCAGACGTATACGTTCAGATAACTCTATTGTTTTAAATTTACTGTTTTTTCTTTGTCTTTGATTAAGTTTGAAAGAAAGCACAGTAATTTAAATACATTTATGTATTTGCTAAATTCATTTCTGCTTTGAAATAATTTAATCATATAAATGAACTCGAACCGAGAGTCACATCGAATCCATTATGTAGTATACCTATTTTGAAGAATAAATATAGTAACTAAATCAGTCTTCCTACATGTTAAGACATGACATTTACTTAATGAAAACTAAAGCATTAAAAAACAGAGGTATAGCCCATGCTGGCTATCTCAATGGATAAAAAAATATCACCGACCACCCCAAACTGCAGACGGAAATCTCTCACCTCCGGATTTCTCGCAGCCTCTATCTCCCACATTAGTCATCAGTCGTACTCATTATAACACCCAAAACGTCCACACCAATATAGACCCCTGCCAATCAATATGGTAACCCGTCTTCAGAGATTACTTACGAGTCGGTTAGCTCGACTTCGTAACTTGATCGCTTACGTTATGCGGTTGTCGACAAAATGAGGTGTCTACGTCGATTTGGCGTATGCTCCGTGACTAATATTTGGTAGAATGCGGTTTTAGTATTAGATTTCCTAGACAATGTTGCGACATAGCGGTAGTTTAGGCTAGCTGTGCAAATTAAAATTTATTTTAGCCTAACTCCCTATCAAAAAATACATTCTTAAAGGTGCAAGCTGCTTATTTGCCTGCGTTCTATGGAATTTCCCAAAATAAAGCGTTACATCCATCTCGTTTAGTTTTCTATGCCCTATTTCATCATAGTCAGTGTAAGTGCAATCAAGAGAGAGACAGACTTCTCATTTACAATATGCAAGGTATTAAATCTAATGTGCCTTTACTCTATTTAATCGTTATTTTTTTAATGTATCCTTTGTGAGTTTAAAAAAAAAATATATTTTATTATGTTTATTTAATATTAGGTAGGATTGTGCCTTAAAAAACTGCTTAAACCCCCTGTAACGTTTTTATCCAAGTACGTTGTGTATTTCGTTTTTTAGTTACATTTGAATCATCTTTTATAAAGTAATTATATTTATAACTTACTTTTTATATATATAATTTTTGTGGCGACTGGCGGGAGCATGCACAAAGCCGTGACGAGTGGCGGAAGACAGGGGAGGCCTTTACACAATGTAGGCTAAAAATATATATATTTATAATTACTTGCGTCCCTGACCTATTTCCTCGAACCGCAATAATACGCTTAGCCCATGGCATTGCATTATTGGCCACGTTACTCCGCATAGAAAGTCCGAACTAATCAACGCGAAGTCCCAACTTGTTTGCTGGCCTTTCGAGGCGCTTTGTTTGGCTTCGATGGTCTTTACAACTTCATCGGGAAGAGTGCTGCTCAGTGCCTAGACAAAGAGTTTAGACTTCATTCAAACTTGCTATGACAGCTAATTTAGATGAACCTTGCGTAGTCGTCGCCCTAGTATCTCCTTATTTTAAATCGCTTTTTCCATTACTAAATTTAATATTACTAAAAGCTTAAACATGAGGATGAAAATTATGGAGAGTTGTTGGTTTGATTTCTCTTCTCCTTAAAAATTATCTAGAAATCGACTCTGTTAAGCTGTGTTGTGTACATCTCGTGTGCAAGTTAAGAAGAAAAGTACCTCGCCTTTTGCACCAGTTTTTACAAAAGCGACTGCCACTGAACCTTGCAATCGCGGTGGGTTATTAAGTTTTTTGTTGAGATAAGTCCAAGTTTTCAAGTAGGTACTATTCATATTCAAGTGAATAACAAAAACATTTATAAGTATAACACACCACTTTTTGAACTTCTAGGTATACGTAAAAAAAGTAATTGTAAATTGTGTTTAGGAAAGCGCTGGTGGCCTAGCGGTAAGAGCGTGCGACTTGCAATCCGGAGGTCGCGGGTTCAAACCCGGCTCGTACCAATGAGTTTTTCGGAACTTATGTACGAAATATTATTTGATATTTACCAGTCGCTTTTCGGTGAAGGAAAACATCGTGAGGAAACCGGACTAATCCCAACAAGGCTTAGTTTACCCTCTGGGTTGGGAGGTCAGATGGCAGTCGCTTTCGTAAAAACTAGTGCCTACGCCAAATCTTGGGATTAGTTGTCAAGCGGACCCCAGGCTCCCTTGAGCCGTGGCAAAATGCCGGGACAACGTGAGGAAGAAGAAGTAAATTGCGTTTAGGAATAACATTCTAAAGTCCTAAGATAAATCTATATAGTAAGTATTAAGATTGCCTACAAATCAGAGCAACCTAGGTATTGCAAAGGTCTCTCCTTAACGGAGAAAGGGTAAATAAACGATATTGCTTCGTCTAGGCAATCAAATGTTATTTGCCCTACGTTTAATATCGACCATTATACTCGTATTGAGCTTCGTAGGCAGACTATTCTTTATGATACGCGTTACAAATAAAATGTATCTCTTTATGAGTAAGTCTATTTACCGTCCTCCATCAAAAATCAATAAACTGTCACAGCTGCTTTAATTATTTCTTTGAAATCTTTGAATCGAGCTACCAACTATCTACACCATTAAAAATAACTCATAAAAAATACCCACGACGTTTTACTATCTCCCATTCACTGGCTTAATAAATCCATTCACTGATTTATAGTATTGATTTAACGACAAGTGGCATTTGAAGTCAAAACTTTCTTACAACTATGATAAACAAACATTGTAACTTCATATCAAAACGACGTATCATTATATCAAAATGGATAAGAGTCGGCCTTTGTGTGTATGAGGAAGTTGACAATGGAACGTCATTTTTTATTCAGAATTCGTAAAAAGAGAACCGTTTTATCTTTGAAAAATTAGATAATAGATAAAGTATTGGAACTATGTATGCTGTAGTGCGTGTTGTGTGGCTTGGCCATTCTTGTTGTTGACATTTTGGTAATTTACCGCATTATGTTACATTTGAGACAATTTAGAGCCATTTCTAGGTTTTTTTCAGCCTGACTGATATAAACTAGAGAAATTAATGTATAACTTTTGTTAATTCATCAATCAGGACTATCAGAAGCTATTAAACAGCACACAAAAATGCTATTATACAGTAGAAGAATTTCTATAAGACAAATGAATACAATTTTATTCATTTGTCTTTTAGGAAAACCTGATCGTTATTAAGTAGTAGGAATAATTGATAAGCATAAAAATTTACTTATTTATAAGAAGTTTCTGTCATTGCCACACCCATGTATTGAGAAAATTTTATTGTTACCCGACGACCGGACATAATGTACATATACATATAAGCAATTAAAATTAAATAAATATCTTAATTTAATTTATTCCTTTACCATCAGTGTTAACATTAAGATCACGTAACTCGACCAATTAGTCGATCCGGACCTCAAATATGTCCACTAACCAATACAACGAGAGTGTAGTATACCGCATCCGTTCCATGAATGGCCATGGGTGGTCGAGACTTGCGAGAATAATGGTCGTAAGAGACAGACATGTGAACTTACGCCGGCGACATGCCTACGTACTGGTAAATGGCGTTATGGATTGAAGTTGGAAGGGAAAATGCCGGAAGTCAAAACAATAATAAATGGAGCTTAGAAGAGACATGTTGCACGTAGTTATAAAAGATGGATTTTTTAAAACAGATAACTGCATTTCTTGATTAGCATAGAAAAAAAAGGTACATAAACATAACTTATAATCAAATACAGTATGTCGAAAGAAAAAGCTACCACCATTCCAGTCACCAGTAGCGTTTACCGACCTCTTAGAAAACGCTACGGTAAGAGCATGCGTTTCTTGTCTTTGATTTTGCTTAAATAATTGATGATCCTGCGAGAATGAAATCAATATGCCCGTTTCCTAAGTGTTTTCAAAAAACATTTACTATTTTTTTGTAGATCTTATCTTAACAATACAAACAATAATTTTAAGTATCACATCCGTAGGATATTAAATTATCCATCGCAATGCGTAACCCATCCTATCATTATACGTATATCAATAAAATATTAATAAAACCAAATATGAGGTTTCGCTACCTGCTTTACAAAGAACCATCTGCCTTTGAAATGAATTGTGAAATAACCATCACTAATATGTTTATAATAATCCTGGATACTCAAATTGAAAGAAATGCGCGGAGTAACGAGCCGTAATGTGAAGCGTCTATTGTCTGC
The DNA here is from genome assembly GCF_033807575.1 of Cydia pomonella. NCBI lineage: Eukaryota > Metazoa > Arthropoda > Insecta > Lepidoptera > Tortricidae > Cydia > Cydia pomonella. The sequence continues at coordinate 11,015,662 of NC_084721.1, read as the reverse complement.
ATAATAAATACTTTTATGATTGTAGGATACCTTATCCCAGTGGAATATTTCTAAAAGGTATAATATCAAAGACACATTGCATAGCACATGCTACTCGTACTACTTAGGTGGAAGAAGTAATACAAAATTGGCAAGACTGCTCATTGATGAATGCATTTAGTTCTTGTTGGAAGAAAAGTATTCATTAGCTTCACTTGTTGTTCAGTTTATCAATGATTAACATTAAGTTTTTTTTAACATCTAATTTTAAGTTTCTCTACACGATTGAGCACGCACCGTTTGGCTGTTGTATACTTTGAATCTAAATCTCTTTTAGAGTTTCTGTCTCTAGTACTTATTAATATTCAATAAGCTTATTATATCAACAATTTGTGTATAGCAAACAAAAACTAACAATAGTTGTTTGACTACCATGCATTGTCTTATGTTTTTGTCATAACATTGAATGAAACTGGTTTATGTATACATATATTATACACCGTATACTACCTAATAATGTACGCTTACTTAGTACGTTGACCTGTTATCTGCGAAATGGGACACCTAAGTGTCCATATATCATATGAGGTGCCAGGCACGCTAACTAAATTAAAGCTATTAATCACAACTATGTACATTAAGGAACTGATATAGTTAGATAAGTGCGATGGATATGATGACACGTATTTTAGTAAAGAATGTACTTAGTGACGATAGGTGTATAAAGGGTATATTGTCCATTCTATTTAAGTTGCCATAAAAATAATTAAATTATGCATTTTGAACACATTTCTTTTTTTTGTTATCTTTTATGTGTTATTATTGAGATTTACATTCCTTTAGGTCATTTTTATTAGTTAAGAATCTCTTTATTTACAATAACAATATACAGAATGGATATATACAGATGATTACTACTATAGATGAACTAGCTTATATCTAAAATAGGCCCTTGAGGCATTGTACCAAGAATGCTGGCGGCATTTCCTTGTTGTATCGCAATACTGATACATTGTGCGAGGAAGCCGCCAGTTCTTCGGTCGCCAGTTATGTCAACCAGACGTTTCGCAATTTCTCCAAAAAACTTGTGCGAGTTTTAACTCCAAATGGTACAAAAATATGGTCTTATATTAGGCCATTTATGATATGAATATACATAATATTAAAATATAAAAACACAAAACAATACAAAAAATCTATAAACACATTATACTCTTCGCTATGAATAGACATATTTAAATTAATATTTTTTTTTTTATAATTTATTATTAATAAAAAACTGTCTAGTACCTTGATATTTGCGGTACGGTGCGATAAGTGTCTTATAAGTATATTCGGCATCACCTGCAGGCACAAGAGGACTTCGGGAGTCGAAGGTGATACTCGTGCCTCCCACGTGACTGCAACTATCATCTATTGGATCACTCTTTTACTAGATACCTAGACAAATTTAGCTCTTAACTTTGTGTGTGAACCGCGTACTAAGCGGATTAAGCTTGTTTAACCAACTCCATGGATTGGCGAAAAAATACCTAACGAAAGGTTATGGAGACAGATATCTAGATCATTGTTTGAATGATTTCGGTTAAATTAAAATATCTTCGATTGTCTATATATTTTGACTGGTATAAGTGCATTCCCGCGGAGTGCTTTTACGAGTATATGAGAATAATATCTAAAAAGTCAAAACAAAAGCGAACCTGTGAGATTCGATAGTTAATATTATTATGTAGTATTTTGTACTACCTAATACAAACAGGTATGTATGTCAAAAGTTAACGGCGACAGAGTAAGAGGGAATGCCAATAAATCCTAGGAAATAGACAACAATTTTACGCCTCGAAATGTGGCTAAATGATAGTTAAACGTTAAGATTTAGTGGCAATTCGTTCAGCTAAGAAATGTTTCTATACCAGTACGTAATGTGTATCATAAAAACCAATGTTCATTGGCAAATATTGCAGAAGCAGCGCCAAGAATACCTGTCCGGTGCCACTAGCTTACTAATTTTATCTCATTGTTTGAACTTGACCAACAAATTATTTTAGAGTCCATTATAGTTGCGGAGTCCACAAAAGCTAGAAGTGCTCAAGCGAACGTTAAACAAATACTCAATTAAACTTGTTCAAGAAGCCTTATGCGTGAATAAGCATAATTACATCGGACCACCGTTTATTCTCAAGTCTGCAAACAAAAGGATAAAGGCTCCAACAAAAGCGAGAGAACGCTTATTTTCTTAGAAAAGCGAATTTCTTTGTAGATGTGTGCGTTAACGGTTACACATGGCTAGGCAGAAAGTAAACTAGGTCCTATTCAGTGTTCACAAAGAACTCCTACACGAGTTTATGCATTATTAGGATGCTGGAAAATATATTCGTTTGAGATTCTCTGAAGAATGAAGGGTAACAGAAGAAAAATCTTTGTGCTCTTGTTACTACATATATGCTTCTTAAATTATGCAATTCGTATTTTATTGTTTGTGGCAAGTCAAACACAAAACGCGTGTTTGACTAATGTATGGTTGTCTCAACCTTACTTGGTAAACATTTGACTCCAGTGAGGCGGTAAATATACCGCCAGTTAAAAACTTGAATTGTTTTGTCTGCTACATAATTTGTTGTGACATCTTTGCCTCAATATTTTACGACTAACGGGGCGTTATTTGCTGTTTCAGATATACTATTTTAGCTTCACAACCTTTCAACAATTAAATTAACTTTGTGTTTTCCTTCTCCATCAGACACAAGCGGAAAGTCACCAATCTCCTGCCATCCAAATCCTCGGCACCCAACCAGACCGGCTCGCAGCGACGGGCGCCGCCGCCAGCGCCGTTATACGAGGACCTGCAAGACTTGCCGAGACGACCACCCATCCCACACAGACCGGACGTTGAACCACAATTGGAGGTAAGGCGCACAATTATTAGATGTATATTATTGACAGATATACTTAAGTAAACAGTGACGGTAGATTAAATCTCAAAATCGAACAAAATTTGCATTTTTAATTAAGACCAAAGTGTTGCTTAGTTGTTTGTTGTAATTGTAATAATTATTGTAATGTTTATTCAAGTCATTCATTATTAACACCCCGTTTATTACTTCCTATTCTACTCACAAATGTATATTTAAACAACAAGAAGCCAAGATGGAAGGTATTTAATGGAAAATAATTTGGTTTTCTTATCTTTCACAGATGGTAGAAACAAAGAGACCAGGCTGTCCCGGCCGAGTCTTCGTATGCGGATCGGGAGGCACATGGCGCGGTGGCAACTCCTGCGGCGGCGATACCTGCGGTGCCCCCCTCTACGAGGAGTTACCCCACCGCTCTGACGACTCCCTACACAGCGACGACCACTTCGCCGAAGACGAGCTCAGCCTCGTCGGCGAAGCGGCACCCTGTCGGACGTGCTCCAAACCACCCGCTCCACAATCTCTACCGCACCGGCCCAGACACCACCGTCTAGACCGGCGGCCTAAATCCTTAGAGAGACGACGAGCTCAACAAAGAATGCCGAGGCACATGCATCCACCCGATCCCTCCGAATTCCATGAAGGCGTTTTGCTAGATGCGTTACTAAGACTATATCCTCAAGTTGGGACTGTAGGCGCCAGGCCTCAAGGACCTATACCTGTTGGTGCGGGCGGCGCTTGGCCTGGCGGAGATTTACCAGGAATAGGCTGCTGGAGAGGGCCAAGGGCGTCTCCAAAACCTCCGAGCGGGGACTCCTCCTTTGGATCAGATTCAGGATATAGTAATAACACTTGTGGTACATGCGGCACGAGGACCTCCTCCCGGCATCGTCTCTCTGCGGAAATACCAATGTCGTGAACTGTGCAGTGTCTGAACTAAGTGATAAAGATTTGGTCATGTGCCATAACTGTTCTTTGTGATATACGACAGTTAAAATCATAAAACAGGAATGAAATCGAAGCAATTTATTGTTAAACTTTATTGGCCTAAATTCAACTCAGAGTACGGCCTTTTCAATTCTCATGCCTTCAATATACATTGTTTCTGGTTAGTTTAAACTGTGAATTGTTATTGACTTGAATAAAATTCGTAGTGTCTAATTTTGTACGATTGTGTAAAGTAGCATTCGGGTCCTAATTAGTTAGGCAAGTAATGTTTTGGAATATCCACTCAATACAATTATTTTCATGAATAGCTTAGCGTTAAATGGTTTTTGTACATAATTCATGTGACCATATTTTAAGTAGTGATAGAAGTTTTGTCCTAGTAAGTTATTTCGAGCTAGTCCTAAAATTATCACGTTTAATATGGATTATAAAATGAAATTGTAAATTTTAGTTAATCAGAAAAGTTGTACATCGGTTTGCTGACATGTAGATATTGTAAATATTTTGTAGGTAAATGAATTAATACCTATGTACTGTAAGAATAGTAAGATAAATTTTATAATCATATCACTAGGGGTGGGTTTCTCCTATCATTTTAGCGGTCAATAATAATCAGCCTAACTAAATAAAAATGTTTGGAGAAAATCCCCTTCGAAATTATTTAGACATTGCATAAAGGTTTAAATCACCTTTTTATTTATAAATAACTACAACTGCCGTTTCTTCTTATTTCCTATAACTGGTGCTAACATTTTGTATTTCAATTATTTTTCATGCATGACTATTTAGTTGCTTTCTTATTTAAATAATTGAATTAATTTTCATCCATCATTAATATTATCACCGGCCTATTATACATCCCATTGATAGGAAATGACTACCTAAAATACCCAATAAAATAAACCTACCTACAACCTAAATGACCTACTATTTAAATTATATTGATATCAGCTTTTTCCCTGTCATCGACATATTTATTTGGCTGTCCAAATTGTTGTTTTTGTTTACTGTTTTTTGTATTTAATTTATTTTACTTTGTTTATTTTTAATCGTAATACGATCGCATCACTAATGTAATTAAAGTTTCGGGCGATTCGTCCAATTATAAATATGAGGAGCACAATAAAATGAAAAATAAATACATTTTTAATGAACTTTGGTATTTCATTTCGTTACTTAAGTTTTGCACTACCTAGTAGGTATTTGCTATAGCTAAATATATAAATGTATGTTATGAATAAAATCATGAGAATATTAACGACGCATAACCAGCTACGCGTTCCGAAGGTTATATTCAGTATGTTTATTAGTTCAAACCCGTAAATATTTAGATCATACTGAGGAATTTTTATTGTGGGGCCAACCCCGAAATCACGAAAAATTAATGACTCTCCTATAGAAAATTTCAACACCTGAGCAGCAAAAATTCACGAAATAGCCAAATTTTATTTTGTGATTTCGAGGTTGATCACAAAGTGAAAGTTACTCAGTATGACCTAAACTTCCACGGTAATTAAAATAGGTTAATTGAAAACTGTGATATAAATAAATAAATATTATACGAGATTATTACACAAATTGACTAAGTCCCACAGTGAGCTCAATAAGGCTTGTGTTGAGGGTACTTAGACAACGATATATATAATATATAAATATGTATAAATACTTAAATATTATACATAGAAAACACCCATGACTCAGGAACAAATATCTAAGCTCATCACTCGGATAAATGCCCTTACCAGGATTTGAACCCGGAACAATCGGCTTCGTAGACAGGGTCACTACCCACTAGGCCAGACCGGTCGTCGAAATACACCTTTTAAATATATGTATGTTTCACATGTATAGTATATTAATAACAAATTCTTTATTTACAATAACAGTATACATAATGGTCATATACAGAGGATTATTATAACTAGGCCCTTGAGGCATTGTACCAAGGATGGCGGCATTTCCTCGTTGTATCGCAATACTGATACGTTGTGCGAGGAAGCCGCCAGCTCTTCGGTCACCAGTTACGTCATATTGCATATTGATTGAACTTCCTTTTAAATTACCATTTACGCTGTCATTTATCTCAAGCAAGAATGCACTAGCGTTTCGCAAAGTAATTTCCTAGGGTACCCTTTAAATTTTATCTTTATTATCCATAGTACAATGGAGCAACCCTTATTTACGGAGCAAACTGGCTTCAGGAAAGCTGTTATTGGGTGATAACTGAGCAGTACTTCGGTGGTGATTACTTCAATGGGGTCATCTCGTCAAGTTACGTTCCTATACGAGTAACTTAAGTGTTTTGATAAAAATTAATAGAAAAAAATATATATTGTTTTTTTTTGTTCTAGCAGAAAACATACTGATTTGGGCATTCTAATCTACAGCGTTGTATTCCTAATTTAGTAGCAAGTCTTGTTTTACTTTAGTGCTCCACGACCCAGATTTCATCCTGTATATATTATTATTATTATTATTTGTCTGTCTTACCATATCTCGGAACCATGGGGTCCCGGACCTTTGGGAGGCATGCGTGGGGCCGAAGCCAACAGCGCAGAGGCCCTTTAAGACAAATTAATCTAAAAGCAAGGGACAAGTACAAGTATAACGTACAATAGGCGGACTTAATGCCTTGAGGCATTCTCTACCAGTCAACCACTGGGCCAAACAGAAATTTGCTAAGGTGGGTGCAGTGTGAAATAAATATTCCAAAATTAAATACTAAGTCTAATACTACTAAGCCAGTATACAAACTAATAGGTAATATATATATAATACTTTTATAAACTACACAAATTATCATTATAAATACATATATTAATTAAGTATATACGTGTGGGAACATACATAAATACGTAATCTATAAGGAAAACTATCAAAAGGAGTGAACATTCATATAAGTGCATGCCCACTCTTGCAGCTCGCTTTCAACATGTACTAGTCTCATAAACTAATATAATTTTTAGGTCTTGTTTGAATATAGCACTAGAAGCGTACGAGTACTAATATTACGAAAAAAAAAATTGCGAAAAATTCGAATTCACAACGAGTGGAGATAAATATTTTTTTTTAAATCGACGCTAGTTGCCTATTCGCACATGTTATCGTACAGTATTTACAGTATATTTACATACCTTTAAATTTTCGACATAGTAACGTAACGTAATGTGCCAAATGTCGCACTAGTGCGGTAAAGTAGCACCATATGTAAGTACTGTAATTGTACATTGTGATGCAAGTGTGCTAAGTTGGTCACTACACACGAGGCGATATTGTGCGCAATAAGAAAGGCGATGTGTGTAATGACCAATGCATACGCGTTTCATACCACGTTTTTCAACACACTTGCGAGGAGAAAGAAAATCTTTCATACGAAATAACAAACAAAACAAAGAAAATAATAACTCTTTTTATAAGAAATTAAAGAAATGGCTTATTAATAATGCATTTTATGACATCCGAGAATTCTGTGACATTTAATTGAATTTTATTTTCCTTTAATTTTTATATCTATCTGTCTTTCCCATCACGGAACAATGGTGCTCCGGACCTTTGGGAGGTGTGCGCGGAGCCGAAGCCAACATGTAGAGTCCCTTTTGACACTTTAATGAAATGTAAGGGGTACACCTAGCGGATGTTGCCCTTGCCCGTGTCATGGGACGCACGCAGAGGCAGCACCCGCCAGGGTGCAAGGACTATTTGAGGGTTGATGGAATCTAAAATGAACTGGGCTATTGGGTGAAAGCGATGGACTAAATACTGGGCTATGGGATAAAAAACCGGAGGCCTGCCTAATAAAACGGTATTCAATTTTATTTCCGGCAGACGGTGACTCGCCCCCACAAGATGGGCCCCCACAAAAAGCGTCATCTAGGATGGCTCAAGGGCAACATCGGTTTGAGCGGCTCAGGGGTGTCGAGAGGTGTACGCCGCTTTCTACCCAGTGGCTGCGAGCAGCCACTGTGCCAACTCGCGTCTTATGCAATTTTTCACTTCCACCCCTGGAGCTTATAGCTCTAACGACTCCACTCTGGCCGGCCGGCTAAGGCAAGCCAGAGGCAGAGAATCCTGTCCCACCCACCCTCCTTGCGGCTAACAGAACTCCCCAGGAGCACTCGGGTACGTGAGGTCGCTACTCCCCAACAGTTCGCCACAAGCTGCCCTGCGTTGACTAATTGCACTGGTAAAACCAGCGGGCGATGGGGTCGTCACATCCCTACGCCTATTATTATATAGATATATATTATATCTATTATTATTATTCTTGTTAATAATCTGACATTGTATTATTAATACGAGTATGTATTTTTAATGATTTATTTTATTATTAATGATCGAAAATGTATTAAGTGTTAATCTTATCTTTATAAAGTGTTGACGTGTAATGTCTCATGCATTTACCAAATAAATATGAATGTATGAATGAATGTATTCATCAAATTTTAATTGTTAAATCGGTTAGTAAAAGTCTTGCATCTGTCCTACTGCCTGCCGCCGGCGGGCGGGGCGCCGACTCCCGCCAGTCCACGTTGTAAAAAGTACTCGGCCAATTTAAGAAGGTTCGGTTTCCATCCATATTATTAGCAATCAGTTACCTTCTTAACTCAGACGGATAATATAATAGAAAAACACGAGTGTTATAATATACTGAAAAAGCACGCGTGTTTAATATCTAGGATTATGTGACAAAAATCGGTGGCACAAAAACGCCGTTTTGAGCAAGTGTGTTGAAAATATACTTACCTATACATTACATGCATGATTATTTCCTCTCGGGTACATTATTTTCAAGTACCCATATTGGCGCTCAAAGGCGATACTCGTACGTCTCAGAAAGCGGTGAAGGTGAAGTGGGCTGGGCTGGTCACGTCTGTCGCTGGCAACGATGCAGAATAAGAGGTAGACAAGATGACTTGACCTTGAAACAAGGGCTAATAATCGATACACGATATGTCCATGAAGACGACTATAATATTGGAATTATTTGCAGTGCTGCAGAGCATACTACAGCGACTGTATAATGAAGCTTTATTTATTTATTTCCTTTATTGGAGAAACAGAGAAGTAAGTTCAATAGTCGTGCAGTAAGTTCAACCTACCTCCTAAAACGCTCTCACTAAAAACTATACATAATATAGATAAGGTAATGCTACAGTAAACTAAGCTAAACTTAACGCACTCTAACGACTAGATGGCAATGAAACAAATTACAGAAAGATTTGTTTTTGAAAATAATGTTAATTAATTGATAGGTCGGTGAAGACACTTGGACTTGGACTGACTTTTATTTGGTATGTATCGTTTAAGATATAAGATACCTATATGATGTATACAGGCAAGAGGGATTTTAACTTTTTTAACCATTCAACGGGACCCAATGTGCGAATCCAGTCACATGATTGGACGAGTACGGACGCTCAATAATCGCATCCCGCATCCTGTCACACAGCTGCGTCAGTTTATAACAAAAGGACGTAACCCACGGGAATTTCCTTACGATTGGTGTCATTTTGTTCAATGACTCAACTCGGTTACCGTTGACATGGATATTCGTAAAGTAATCTGGGAATATTTTTAGTAGCTATGTTGCTGTACTTATGTACATAATGAATGGAAGAAATATATTTCATAAATCATTTATAAGACTGTAGAGATTAATTCAATTTTAATTGAGAAATTTGTGACATTGCTATAATTCCTAAGTCTATATTCGGTATTGTACGTATATTTTTTAATTTAATTCCATTTCTTTTTTTTTTTATTGCAATTTATGGCTTCATTCGTCTTTCCAATTACTGTATTTTTTAAAGGGATAAATACATCTTAGAGGGCCACTTGCACCATCCCACTAACCCGGGGTTAACCGGCTGAAAGAAATCATTCAATGCGTGAGTATTAATTGAATAACACTGCTCTTAATATTTTTGTTATCACGTATCATATATTTAACTTACATACCTATTATGTATTAAAGAGTTGAAAATGAAGACATTAATTGCACAATGAACAAATATTTTGTTAATAGGGCCTAATTACCAGGATACTTGCAAAATATGAAAAGGTAAGAAGCCGCCTCGTGTACAGTTAGAGTTAATTTATTACTGAAATTAATACTTACGTTAAAGGCATAAAGTTCAATATTGCTCTATGAATTATGAAAACATGCCATCGGTTGCCCAAAGACAAGTAATTAATAACGACGATCTATTTCGATGCGAATTTGCATTTACAACACGTCCTGTAGTTAACGCCACCGTGTAGGTTAAAACCATATTTATTTTCATGGAGGTTTGACCTTTGGGTCGCCATCTTGTAAGTACTTTGAGTATTAAAAACTATGTACATTTTGGCACAGTTCTAGACAAATCCTACTAGCCCCATAGGTAATTCAATATTGTGTTATAGGTGTCCAACGACGATATATTTAATACATAGATCTACGCAAAAACATCCATAACTCGGGAACGTGATAAACGTACAATTGAATACCGTTAAACTTCCAGTACTACCGACTAGGACAGGAGGCCGATAATCCCAAGATCCTAAATCCTCACTTAGAGTCCATCGACTTTAGGCCAGAGCGTGGAGCGCCATCAAAAACACCAAATTGCTAGGAAAATAATAATATGCAAATCCAAAGTTGGTACAGAGAATATAGTTTTTTTTTTATATACTACGTCGGTAGCAAACAAGCATACGGCCTGCCTGATGGTATGCAGTCTTCGTAGCCTATGTACGGTTGCAACTCCAGAGGAGTTACATGCGCGTTACCGACCCTAACACTCCGCACCCTCTTTGAGTTCTGGAAACCTTACTCACCGGCAGGAACACAACACTATGAGTAATAGCTTAAACGGATTCTGATGACACCCCACTAAAACAATGATGAAAAACGCGCTGTACCTACAGGGAGAAGTGACATAAAGAAGCCAAGTTTGAAAGAGCCACTTCCATTATTCAGGTAGTTCCGGAACGAATTTTGTATAAATGAATACCTATTTGTGGGGGGCGAGAAATCAGTATTGTCATTTGAAAACATTATAGCTCCTACAAAACTCGTTCGAAAACCACGAAAATATTTGTTTATTTATTTAATCTTTATTGCACAAACCAAGAGAAATGTACGAATGACGGACAATACCAAAAGGCATTAATATTGCAAGTGGCTGTTTCAACCTGGCTCCTTCACTCCACCTCCCCCTTACACTTGCAGTTTTTATTATTTTCGTGTCTTTGTCACGCCTATAGGCTGATGGCACAAAGTTATTTAGTAAAATATGAAACAAGCCGACGGCAGTACTAAGTTTTAATAGCTACCGCCTGCGCTTTTAACGGCCAGACAAATACAAATAGAGTTGTTCCGAGGTACAGTCGGCGTTAAAATTCAGTTTTTCTCGTAAAGTATGAGAGCTGGCGCAACTCGCGAGTGCAGCGTATATTATGTGAAGCATAAATCCATTTTTTTCTCTGGGTTTGTTAAAACGTGAGAACTATGTGAATTTCCGCAGAGAAAAATTTTAAGTTATTAAAAATACGTGAAGAGGTTTATCATAAAATAATAAATGCGCCTGCACACGGGTGTTATGTTGAGAACGAAGTTTGTTGTAGTATTACATAAGTAATTAATATTGTGACAAAGCAATAATATGAGTAATAAAAATAAACGAATTATTATTATCTACAGTTCACAAAGCCATTTTTCATAATTGTGACCATATTCGTCACCATTGTTGCTTTCATTCTAGCGAAATAGGTAAGGTTTATTTGGGTAATTAAAACTACATCATTCAAATTGCCGGCTAATTCCGAAAATTACCCATAATTCCATCATATAACAACATTAGAGATGATGACTATAATGTTCAATTTTATAACGAATCTAGTGCATAGATAATGAGTAATTTATCATAATATATAAATAAAATTAAAATCATTAATAATAAAAATATTTAAATTTTAAGTTTTTTAACTTCAAAAATGATAATATGGAACAAAAAATAGCTTGTATAGCAAATAATACAAACGCAATATTTCACCTTCAGAATCGAAATTTTCTTGTTTCCCATTATTTACGACGGCTGATACCATTAATAAAAGCTTGTCATCTAGTTTATTTCAGACTGCGTAGTTAAATGGGATGTATATAACTTCTAGTGACGCCATACGCCATCGATATCCGACGAAGCGTCCGACACGTCATTTTCTATGACAGCTGATCGGTGATCACGTGGTACTTTCCATAGGAAGCACCGGCCCGGCCTCGTGAGCCCGTGAGGTCTAGCGTGAGTAATCCGTTGTTCGCCAATTCTCTGCAGATGCTCGTCTGAGAAATATGTCAATCTATAACGAAATACGATAACATTCGCAGTTACATCAAAGGTACGAGTACTTTACCTACAAAAATGTTCATACCTATTCATGTTATATATGTGTATGTATTCACATTATTAAAATTTAGCACTAACTGGCTTATTTATATTCATAATCAATTTATGTCACAAACTGATTACTATCATGAAAATATGATAAATAATACCTATTACGCATTATGACATGATTTAATTTGTGTGGTTAAATCTCTTATCTTTGCTCGTAATCATTAATAGTTGACACATTGAATTGAGTTAAACTACAATATAAAGAAACATGACAATTTAATTTAATATAACTTAACTTACCTGTTAATTCATAATTAAGTATGCATCAGATTTTATTAAGCACTTGGTTACATAATTATACCTCAGTCAACTATACCCAGTAAGACTTGTCTGTTTGTGTGTGCAAACCTCAACAATCGCGCCTAAGATAGGATCTCGCTTATATTTTCAACAAAGATCCTAAAAAGACTGGAAGATATCACTTTAACTAATTACATTAAACAACGATTTTCTTATTAAAAACTTCGTGAATTCAAGCCTTAATATATTTTTTATACTTTATAAATAGGTAAATAATTATTATAAGACATTTTTCATTTTTTTTATACTACATCGGTGGCAAACAAGCATACGGCCCGCCTGATGGTATACCTCCGTAGCCTATGTACGCCTGCAACTCCATACCCCCCCCCCCCCCCCCCCCCCCCCCCCCCCCCCCCCCCCCCGTTGAGCTCATCTCGTTGAGTTTTACACAGACCGACCTTAATTTTAACTAATTTAAAACAAAAAATCAAACCGAGCATATAAAATGTTTGTCTTGTAAACTGCGTCATAAATAAATTTAGTGTTTAAAGGGGCCCCTGAGTAACAGTCCGCCGTACGGTATCGGCCTGTCAGTTAGAACAAAAAGTTGACAGTTCAGAAAAACTGACAGGCCGATACCGTCCGGCGGACTGTTAATCAGTGGACCCCTTTAAATGTTCTTATATGTCTAAGTACGGTCACGTTTAAATATAGATACGGACGATAAGTGTCAAAAATATTTAATACATCTTAAGACATGGGCAATAAGGTGTGAATTTTTGGGACTTTGTTCGTATCGATATTTTCAGATGTGACTGTACAAAAGCACCAGCCGGGAGATAGACTACACGTCCTTCTTTAATTAACATGGTTAGAAAAGGACGTAGTCTATCTGGCCGCGAGATACTATCGCGCCAATCATGTGCTAGGCCTTCAGTAGATGAGGTGGACGAAGAGATGTAAACTAGGTCTTGATTACTTATCTGACTGACAATAATATCTAAACAATAGTCATTTCAGAAAGGTTCGTTAAACATAAAAATAATAAAACCAAGAACCCGAGTATTTTAATCATATTTTCATAAATATTTTTTTGATGCATTATGATTTGGAATGTATTTATTTATGAATGCAAAATGAGATCGACAAAATATTAGTGAGTAAAAATATTTATGTAACCTTTTTACAATGTTGTTGTGTCGTTATGTTTTACGAAAAGCCATTTAGAATACTCGGAATTCCAGATAAAAAGCGTACGGTACTCTTAGTAAAGTGAAACAACACAGTATCATAGGTACGGCAGGTATATGTACGAGTATTATATAATTAGCAGTCTTTGAATTCTCCGAATTTAACAATTTAAATAAATAGCACATCTAGTACTAAAACTATATCTTCGCTATAGCAAATATTAATAAGCCGCTTAAGGCGCTGTTGATTTATGTTCTTAGACGAGCCGTTTGCCATATATTTAACGACATACGAACGTACAAACAAACATGGTCTTTAGGGGGTGTCATCTCTCTAACATTGCGGGAAATGTATACTTATCGCGTATTTATTACGCATACTTATTCATGTTATTTAATGTACTAACGAGTTTCAGTAACTGTCATTAGTGGGAATATCTCTTTAAGTTTTTAAATATAAATTTTTTTAAATTTATGGTTGTATCAAGAAAATTACAGGACTTGCACGCTATATAAGTTTCTCTGAATTGAAATAAAAAAAATCTGTACCCTATGACCGAACGGGATGGTTTTATGAAACTTTCAGTAGGAGTAGCAGAGAAAGCGCTATTATTATTTGTCCTCGTCATAGTCTCAAGTCCAACGTAACGTAGACGTTTTTTGTTTCGTGGGTGGTTTTTAGTATGTTGTCAGGAAGGCTACATTGCGTTTTTAATTTCGTCGCATTGAGTATGTTCTGTCCCTCACGGGCGCATGCGTAGGTATGGCATCTATAGAAAATACCAACTCTATGCATCGACGAAACCTATAGGAAAAAATAATGGAATGACAAATGATACGAAAAGTCACGTAACTACTTCCATATATGTCTTAAGTTTCGATTGACGTTGCTATCTTGGCTAGGCCTCGGTTGTCATTATATTGTATTTACCGTAGCAGAAAAGTCTATTTACACACAAACAACTGAACTAAATTGATTTCGAAGTAAACAACTTTGGCTAGAACATTTTGAAAAACTATTCTCATTTCATACGTAAAACGAATACAAGGTTGAATTTAGTCCGGTTATCGGTCCCCAGAGGAATATTCAGATAGTTTTTTTTTGTTATAAACATGTTACGGATATGATCTGTCAGTCTTATAAGTGACAGTTCTAGTCGAAGAAGCTTTCTTGATTTTTGGTTGGTCCATAAAACATGGATATGAAACAATTGCTAAGGTCATTGTGGGGAATACCGGCTTATAAAATGTATTGCACGGGAGACTAACCCAGTGGCTTACGTGAGCGAATAAATGGCGGCCCAACAGCATTCGCGTTCACAACGTGATCGCCCACGTTGGACACTTCCATAGGTATCAAAGGATTGAATTCACCCGCGCCTCGCCGCGCCGCGCCGCGCTGCTTCGCGTAAGCCGACACCTAAGGCCAAGAACTCTCTCGTATTTGTAAGTGGAGTATATGTACAAACGCAAGAGCTAAAAGCGACGAAAGAACTTGTAGACGGCATTCCCTTATAGTCGGTCGTCCCCACATTGGCCACTGAATAGGCCTCCGGTATGATACAGAACCTCGGTGAGTTTTCCACGGTACCCCACACGCGCTCGTTCGTGACGTCTTCATCTCGGAGATTGAGGCCCGCGGCGCCTGCGCCGTGTTTACTTGTAAAATGCAACAGCTGTTCTCGTAGCTTAACGAATAGACTATTCGGTATGTCGTCGACGGAAAGTTCCCGAAATTGCGTCATATTAAAAAAATTCTGTAACTTCTCATATTTTTGTTATATATTCCGTTTCCCAAATGAAAGGTGTCATGATTTCCTATAACATATTCTTACTTTTTTGAAAGATTCCGCAACTTGCACATCAGTAGTCGGACTATGCCATTGTTGATTTGAGTATTCTATGTATTTGGATGGTTGCAAATGCCATCATCGCGAAGTGATGAGCTGATTTTGTTCCTCTTGCCTCTTTTCAAGTTTTAGGTAAGTAATTTAAACTAAAATAAACAAGTACCTATCATGAAAATGCAGACAAGTAAAATTACAAAAATTCACAATTACGCCACACCCAATCTTAATTGTGAAGATGATTGAGCGTATTACGCAGTTCATCCGTAATACCATGTTTTTACCCTGGTTAATGTTGTAAGTTAACCTTAAATACTTTCGAATCTTATGTATTAATGTTTGTTATGTTTTAGTTATTTTGATGATGACATTGACATATTAAATACATAGTAGTTATGTATTCTGTAGAACTAGTTTTAAGATTGTTAGCTTAACAGTATCTTGACGTGAAACATGTATTTAATACAATTTTTTTATTCTTTGACATTTGGAGAACCTTTACACCTACAAATCGTATTAATGTCATTATTATTGTGTATTATTATTTTTCTCAGACCGTGGGGACCTTATACATCTCCAAACTTAATGTATTAACCGTGGAGACTATACGTCTCTGTCATATTGTATAATATACTTATAGCAGCCCGCGGCGCTATATCTGCCGACGATAGCTCAATGGAGAAGGCACCGGGCTGTCGCCACCACTCCTACTGCCAAGACCGTGACCACGGCCCTCTACGTCGCCGCGTGAAGAGGAGCGAATACGATGCGCGAGGAGATAGCTAAATAAACTACTGTTTCGCACAAACTGACTTTTATTACACGCGATACAAAGGTATAAAAATACTCCTACAATCCCTACTACGCGATTGAACCGCTTCTGGTTCTCTTCCGGTTGGCTTCTTCTTGGTTTTCTTGAGGCTTCTTGTTGCTGGATCACTCGACGACTGACTACGATTTCTCTCCGTTCCTTCCTCGCTTATATACGAATTTCGTAGAAAAGGAACACCCTTACGATAAGGAGATAAGACGCGTTTCGATTCGTTCTGAATCAAGCCCTCTGATTGGTCGGTTACTTGATTCGGCTTTGTTCGGGTTAAATCGTGTTATCTCGTTATCGTTTACATCACTATAATTTTCACAAATATCTAATTATTGACTTGAATATTGCATAACACGCTAATTCGGTTACTAGGTCAGTGAAACAAAACAATAACACCTGTCCGACTCGCTTACTTCACGAATACAAAGCCTATTGTTCGCCCGCGCTCGGAACAATAGCCCGTTTCTCGACGGTTTACGGCATGCTATTATCTAATAGCTAGGATTACGATAATATGACCTATATTAGGGTGTTAAGCAATTCACGCTCTACGATTATACGTAACATTCATTTGTCTAATTAAAGTAATTACTGCGATAATAACCTAAATATGTGCGTCTCATAGTACAACTGAGCGTAATCGAATTCTGTACGGGAAATTGACTGACCAATCACGATCGAGATTTTCTGTCTCGCTGTTTCTTACCTTTCCTTGTCTTTATTTACGTGTGATTGGCTATAATTATGAACCAATGAATAAGTTTTCTTTATTTTCTTATTCCTTCGTCCATCTCGCTCTTCGAATAAGGAATTGGGATTTAGGGTTTGCGTGACCTAAATATCGAATAACACCTGATATAACGAACGATTACATAATTCTTATGTCTAATAACAATCTAATTATATATTTGCCCTACCTAACGGATAAAATCTTTATTTCGAATACAGCCTTAATCGTATTTCAACTTAACTAATCTTAGCGTCATCTAAGGTTTTTCAGTCGCGTCGCTAACATTTTGTCCCCGCAGTCGAAGACTCCTGTTGCATGGGTTGCGACGCGATGACCGCCAGTCTGCAGCTCGGCCTGCGTAGCGTCCCGTGCCTCGTCCTGACGTCTGCGGAGCGGACCCGTCCATCGGGGCCTGGATAGACGACCTCGACGACTCCTTTGGGCCATACACTGCGAGGTCCATTGGGTTCAGCGATGATGACCACGTCTCCCGGCTGGATCTGTCGTCCTCCCTCGTCGGACGATTTACGTGGTGCTAACAGTGGGAAGTACTCTTTCGTCCAGCGCCGCCAGAAGTGGTCTGCGAGCGCCTGTGCAGCCTTCCACTGCTTCTTGTCGTTTTCTTCGTAGACTCCGGTCATAGGTAGGTTTGCGTTGTGCAATAGTAGAAAGTGTGCCGGTGTAAGACTTTCCTCGGATTGCGGGTCGACGTTAACGTGTGTGAGAGGTCTTCTATTAACGATATTCTCGATCTCTGCTAATAGTGTTTCGAAGACTTCTGTTCGCGGTGCTCTTGTATGGAATGTGTACGCCATTGCCGTCTTCACGGTACGCACCATGCGTTCCCAAGCTCCGCCTGCAGAGGGATTACCAGGCGGGATGAACTTCCATTCCATCCGATGATGTAGACCGTAAGCACGTAGCTGTGGTAGCCACTGCTTATATGCTTCTCGTAGCTCCGTTGATGCCGCCTTGAAGCATGTCGCGTTGTCGCTGTACATCGTGTGTGGCCATCCTCGTCGCGCAGCGAATCGTCGTAGGGCGAGTAGCGCGCTGTCCGTCGACAAACTATGCACGCTCTCCAGATGGATGGCTCTGGTGACTAGGCATGTGTATAAACAGACCCAGCGTTTTTCTCTTCGCCGGCCTATTGTCACGTACATGGGGCCTAGATAGTCTTGCGCGGTGTAGGTAAACGGTCGTTGATAAGCCTGTAGTCGCTCGGGGGGTAGGTCTCCGAAGGGCTGCGCTCGCGGTGAAGCTCGACGTAGCTTGCAAAGTGCGCAGTCTCTCGCTACGGCTTTCACTATCGGTCGTAGATGCAAAATCCAATAATCTTGACGTAACTGATTTATCACGGCTTCGTTGTGTATGTGCGCTGATCGTTTGTGGGCTCTCTGAATCAGCAATCGAGTGAATGAGTCTCTGCCGTCCAGTATTATCGGATGTAGTGACGTGTAGAGTACTGGAGCGTTGCCCAATCTCGTTTTCATACGTAGCACGCCGTCGTCGCATAACTCTGGTGCTAGCGTATATAACTTCGATTTCCTGTCGATTTCGCGTCCGATGTGCAGAGTACGTATTTCGTCTGAAAAGCTTCTCCGTTGACTATTCTGTATCCACATATGCTCTGCTCGCTTAATGTGTTGCACTTGTAGCTGTAGTCTCCTATTCTTGGATTTCAGCTTATCGATGAAAAGTAGCACGTAGGCTGTCGAATTAATCAATCGATCGCAATTACTGAAGCGACGTATATCGGGTAATACGCTTGATGGCTCCATTTTCGATGTCGTAGTCGATAAAACGATTCCTGACTTGACTTTCAGCTTCCTTTCAGGGAGATCTTCGGTGCGGTTTACTGTAACATCTCGGCTCGGCCACTCCACCTCGGCTAGGTAGAGAAACTGCGGTCCTTTGTACCAATCATCCTGTATGTCGATCCTCCTTGTAGGCTTGCCTCGTGTAGCATGGTCTGCCGGATTAAGATCGGTCGGTACATATCTCCATGCTTGACGATTCGATTTCTCGGTGATCTCGGCTAATCGATGTGATACGAATGGCTTATAATTTCGTGCGTCGTCTTTAATCCATCCTAGTAGGACTCTTGAATCCGTCCAATAAATCACTTCGTCGATGTCGTATCGTTGCTCGTTGCAAATTGTTTCTGCTAACCGTACTCCGATGACTGCCGCCGTTAGCTCCAATTTCGGTACGGATAGCACCTTCAGTGGACAAACTCTGCTTTTGCCCGCTGCTAAACTTACTCGAACCTCTTGCTCTGAGTTTTCTATGCGCCAATATGCTGCAGCGCAATATGCTTCCGTTGACGCGTCGGTGAAAATATGCAGAGTATATTTCGTAGCAGCTCTCGGTGTCTCGTACTGTCGCGGTATGCGTAGCGTAGCTACATGTTTCAGTGCATTCAGCCACTGAAAAAAGTCTTCAGCTTCTTGGTATGGTAGCGGTGCGTCCCAATCCGTTCCTTTTGACCAAACTCGCTGAAATATTATCTTCGCGCTTATCACGAATTGAGCGATAAGTCCCATCGGGTCGTAAATTGACATTATCGCGCTGAGTAACTCTCGTTTCGTCGGTGGTCGCTCGTGATTCTTTACTGCGTCCGGTACGCGCAGCATCTTCGTATTGTATCCTAGAGTATCGGTGCTAGGATCCCAAGTCATTCCTAGAACGGTCTGTTGCTTCTCGCCTAGATGCGTCGGTTCTTGTGCGTGAAGCTCTGGCTCGATGCTCGCTAACAGTCGCTCGCTGTTGCTCGCGTAGCCTCGTAGGTGAAAGTTTCCCTCGGCGTGAGAGTCTCGTACCTGCGATGACACTCTCAGTAGCTCGTCTTCAGTCTTGTAGGACGCCACATAATCATCCATGTAATGATTATTGTGTATATCGTAGACCGCCTCTGGATACTTGTCCTCGTTGTCGGTTGCGTTACGATTGCGCACTGAATGCGCGAGAAACGGTGACGATACGTTTCCGAAACAAACTCTGTTTAGTTTGTAGACTTGCGGCTCCATGTCTCTTCTCGTACCTCGCCACAAGAATAGCTGGCTCTGCTGGTCTTCGGCTCGAATCTGGATTTGCAGAAACATCTCCTGTATATCTGCTACTACTGCGAAGCTCCATTCGCGAAACCTCAGTAGTATACCCAGCAGGCTTTTTAGCAGGTCTGGTCCCGCTAAAATATAGTCGTTCAGACTATTTCCTTGACTTTTCGCGGCACAATCGAATACGGCTCTTCCTTTGCCTTTATTCAAATTGAAAACACTAAAGTGCGGCAAAAACCAAGTCTTGTCGGTTTGCGGTGGTTCCATAATACGCTCGGCATATCCTTTTTTCAGCAACTTCTGAATCTGGGCTTCGTAGTCCTCCGCGAAGTCCTTGTCGCGACGCATTCTCGCTTCCAAACTATGTAATCTTGAACGCGCCATAGCGTAGCTCGGTGGTAGCTTCACGTCGTCTGACGCCCATAGCTGGCCAACCTCGTAGCGATTTCCAACTTTTCTCACGGTTTTATTAAATATGTCGATGGCTCGTTGATCGCTCGGACTCACGTTCTCCTTTTGCGTTACGCCTAACGCCTCGATCGACCAATGTTTCTTCACTTGCTCGTTGAGATCTTCATTCCCCATACGGCAGTGTAACACGGTTTGCTCGTTCGTACGAATGATGCGTGGCATTCTACCGAAAAACGCCCAACCTAGTGGTGTTTTCATAGCGCACGGCTCGTTCTCGCCGCCCTGCCTGATTTCCGTCGGTGTAATCAAGTGACTATAATCACCTCCGATTAACATCTGTGGTACGCCTGTTCCGACGTAGCATTCGTCGCCTAAGTCCGCCAGATGTTTATATTTGAGTAGTTGCTCCTTATTGAGCGACTGTGACCTGATTCCTAGGCCATCTACGGTCTTGACGGTAATCTCGTGTTCGGTACCTCCTTTCGCCGGTGTCACGGTGGCCTTAACAGTCTGTGTTATCGACGTGTGCTTGAGATTCCTTATTCCTCGAATACATAACGGCTCGTCTTGACCCACTGCACCTATCTCATCAGCAACGTCTTGATCGATCATCGACAATGTCGATCCGTCGTCGATAAAAGCGAAAATATGCGCTGTTCCTTGCGGGCCTGTTACCGTTACAGGCAACACTTTCAACAACACGTTGTAGTTCGGGGTCGATGACACGTAGACTCGTGGGTCGTTGTCCTCTCGTTGCGTAACTTGCGTAGATTGCGTCTCTTGTGCCGCCGTCGGCTCGATCGATGCCGTAGTAACTCGCGCTACGGCCGCTCGTTGCGTAGCATGAGTCATCGCCATCGCGGTATTATCACGGGGCTCCTGCGTCGTCTCCGCGTGGAGCAGACGATGATGCACGTGCGGACAGCCTGCCACACCGCACCCTTTCGCCTTGCACTGTATTTTGAGGTGCTTCGCGTCCATGCACCTATAGCATATTCGGTTGAGTTTTGCCCACTCCCATCTTGCGCCTATGCTTTGTGCGGCTAGCTTGCGACATTCCGGCGTTGAATGATTGCCGCCGCAATACAGGCACGTCGACTTCGATGTACTGGCTTGACGCGTCGCATACGTCACCTTCTGTGCTGTGGCGTATCGACCTCCGGGTGTGGTAGCGGGAATCGGATAACGCGGCGCGGATGTATTCGTATGAGTGCCGGTCGCGCGCGCGTTCGGTGCTGCTGACGGTACCTGCGCACGCCTCGGGGCTGCGCGGGCATGACAAAACGCCATTTCTTGTTCACTTTCCTCCATCAGAAAGTCAGCAAGTTGCAGGATCTCGGGTTCGTCGGTATCACGATGATTGCGTGCGTAGTCGCACCACCTGCTTCGAATATGGGGCGATAACCGGTCCGTTACTTCGCGAATCAGCAACGGGTTGTCGGCGTAGTGTCTCCGATCTATATCCATAATAGTGGACACTATGTTCATAATTTTGATTGCGAAGCTGTTGAGATCGTTCGCTGTAGGTCCCAACGCTGGCAGCTTGCGCAAATCTTCGATTGCTCTGTCTAGCAATACTTCGCTCCGACCAAACTGCTTTTTCAGTATTCGTATAATCATATCTGGACGAGTTGCGGTCGATAGGACGTGTGACACACATGTCTTCGCGTCCCCGCGTAGCGCCATACGCAGTCTAGCGACGTTCTCGTAGTCGGTAAACTTATATCTTCTCGATGTCTCGGTGTACGTGTTGTAGAAACTTCGCCACTCACTCACATCTCCGTAGAAGTGAGGTAGTTCGAAGATATCCTTCGGTGCCGGTCGAGCCGCCATTTGCATCTTCTCGAATAACTGCAACATAGACTCCGCTACGGTTCCTTCTTGAGTGAGCTGTGTACGCTCCGTGTGCGGCGTACGGGGCTCGATCGGTGGCGATAACGATCGCCGACGGTCCTCGCGGCTCGGTGAGCGACGTCGAATATGCCTCTCTTCCCGCGTGGAGCGCCTTGGAGTCTCGTAATCCGGTGGGGGCTCGTTGGCTAACCTCTTCTTGGACTTGACGGGCTCGGTTAGCGTCTTGTCCTGCGATTCGTCGATCCATGTCAGGATGCGCTGGTGTTGCGGTCCGGTTTCGCTCCTATCGGATGCCGCGTCGGATTCACTGGCTTCTGCACGAATTTGCAGCTTCTGGGCTTCCAACCTCTTCTTCACTAACTCGGCTTCTAACTGCAGCTCCTTCTTCTGAATCTCCGCTAGCCGCTCGCTCGCCTCCAGCTCGGCTTGCGAGAGTCTGGCCTCGATGACGGTACTCGCTTGTGAGCACACGGACTGCGCACGGGTGTGCACGTGCGGAGTGCTCGCCTCCTTTAGAGTATCCTTCGGTCGTTGCGATGTGGTAACGTCTTTAACCACTGTCTTCGGATGACGTAACGGGATCGGTGTAGGTCTCGCAAGACGTCGCAGGCGTTTGTTCAGGTCCCTCCGCCATAGCAACATCGTATCTTGCGAGGGAGACCTCGGTGGCCTCTGGTAGACGTCGTCGATCGATAATGTAGCCGCTGCGCCTAACGGTTCCGCACTAGCAGCTCGATGGGTGACCGCTGCCGCGTCGGCCGACTCGCCAGGGGGGAGGGGAGGGCGCTCCGCATCGGCGTCCTCTGTCCTCTCAGCGTGTTCGCGGGCAACCTCACGATGTTGGGCCGCCGCCGCGCCTTCGTCTAGGAAACGCTGCCTGTCTTCGTCGCTCTGTACCGACGTAGCCTTCTTGGTCCGAATTATCGGCATCTTGACGATGTGAAACGATGGGGTTCTTCACGCAGAGTAGAAGCTGATCTCGACGGTCTTGATGGGCTGACAGTTAATCCGGTGCTCGAAGGACCAGGAAAATATAGCAGCCCGCGGCGCTATATCTGCCGACGATAGCTCAATGGAGAAGGCACCGGGCTGTCGCCACCACTCCTACTGCCAAGACCGTGACCACGGCCCTCTACGTCGCCGCGTGAAGAGGAGCGAATACGATGCGCGAGGAGATAGCTAAATAAACTACTGTTTCGCACAAACTGACTTTTATTACACGCGATACAAAGGTATAAAAATACTCCTACAATCCCTACTACGCGATTGAACCGCTTCTGGTTCTCTTCCGGTTGGCTTCTTCTTGGTTTTCTTGAGGCTTCTTGTTGCTGGATCACTCGACGACTGACTACGATTTCTCTCCGTTCCTTCCTCGCTTATATACGAATTTCGTAGAAAAGGAACACCCTTACGATAAGGAGATAAGACGCGTTTCGATTCGTTCTGAATCAAGCCCTCTGATTGGTCGGTTACTTGATTCGGCTTTGTTCGGGTTAAATCGTGTTATCTCGTTATCGTTTACATCACTATAATTTTCACAAATATCTAATTATTGACTTGAATATTGCATAACACGCTAATTCGGTTACTAGGTCAGTGAAACAAAACAATAACACCTGTCCGACTCGCTTACTTCACGAATACAAAGCCTATTGTTCGCCCGCGCTCGGAACAATAGCCCGTTTCTCGACGGTTTACGGCATGCTATTATCTAATAGCTAGGATTACGATAATATGACCTATATTAGGGTGTTAAGCAATTCACGCTCTACGATTATACGTAACATTCATTTGTCTAATTAAAGTAATTACTGCGATAATAACCTAAATATGTGCGTCTCATAGTACAACTGAGCGTAATCGAATTCTGTACGGGAAATTGACTGACCAATCACGATCGAGATTTTCTGTCTCGCTGTTTCTTACCTTTCCTTGTCTTTATTTACGTGTGATTGGCTATAATTATGAACCAATGAATAAGTTTTCTTTATTTTCTTATTCCTTCGTCCATC
Organism: Cydia pomonella; assembly: GCF_033807575.1. Taxonomy (NCBI): domain Eukaryota; kingdom Metazoa; phylum Arthropoda; class Insecta; order Lepidoptera; family Tortricidae; genus Cydia; species Cydia pomonella. Next base: position 10,991,216 of record NC_084721.1, on the reverse strand, counting down.
TCGCTCTTCGAATAAGGAATTGGGATTTAGGGTTTGCGTGACCTAAATATCGAATAACACCTGATATAACGAACGATTACATAATTCTTATGTCTAATAACAATCTAATTATATATTTGCCCTACCTAACGGATAAAATCTTTATTTCGAATACAGCCTTAATCGTATTTCAACTTAACTAATCTTAGCGTCATCTAAGGTTTTTCAGTCGCGTCGCTAACAATACTTGACTTGGTACATACTAGTTATGTACAGAATGTAGCATTAGTTTATGAGACTGCTAGTTTAACAGTCCAGACGCGGTTTATTTATTTAGTATAAATTTTATTTTGACACTTGGAGAGACTTTACACCTCCAAATTTTATTAGTATTAGTACTCTGACATTGGGGACCTTTTACATCTCCAGATTTAATGTGTTTTTAACCATAGAGACTATACATCTCTATTGTATTGTAGTAATTATTTATTTTAAGATTATTATAATGTAATGTTTACCCAGGTATTGGCTGTTGTATTTATAAATGTTGTTAAGTATTTTTCATGTCACTATATGATGTTACTATAAATGTTGTATTGACTTGTAAAAGAGCCCTTGAGGCCTACTTGCAGAATAAATTTTTGAATTTTGAATTTTGAATCTTAAATACCCACAAACCTAAAGCTTAAGCTTTCAAAACTCGGGTCAAACGAGAATATGTGTTTTTATGCGAATGTCAAATTTTACAGCTCCAAACCAAACGGTCCAACTTTCAGAAGCTTTAAGCTTGAGGCTTAGGCTCGACTCGAACTCATTAACTTGAGGTTTTATTTTAAGGCTTTAAGATTTGAGGCTTCAATTCGCGGCAGTCGCGACTCGAGTCTTATAGTTGGCACCTCGAAGCTCAATTTCACAGTACTAACTTTAGTCCCTAACCTGATTCTGGTACCTGGAACGAGGCGATGCACTCGGAATCCAATCAGAATAATATCGTGGAACTATTTTTTCTCGACGTAATGCCGTATCACAATATGCAACTAAAATAACTAAAGCTTTTTTGTATTTAATATTGTAACGCACGTAATTCGTGTTATTATAAAGTTGTTCAAATAAATACTGGGCTTTTTCGACTCCTTATTGATGGATTACCGTATGAAATGCTTTGTATCTGAAATTTTAATCGTTAGGTATTTCATGTTAAAAACATGAATAATGAATGTTTTATTAAGATCACTGTCCTTGGTAATTACATATTTCAGAGGTAATAAACCTTAGGCATAAACATAAAATCCTATTAATATTTACGCAATTTTCAAGCTGTCACAACGAGAATGCACCATTTTAATGAGAGCTCTAAATTAACACAATTTTCGCCGTCCGTCGTAAACATTACGAGTTTCTAAGAAAAGCCAGGGGTAAAATTAGATTGGTCTCGTGAATCGTATGCCTGAATTCATCAAGAAAGACATAAACCCATAAGTCTCTTTCTCGAAGAAGCAACCACGTGGAATGCAATTTATAAGAGACGAGTTTGTCACAAAATCTAGTGGCCGATCTCTGAAGCGAGAGATACAAATAGAAATAACAGGGGTGTATCATTGAAAACTGTTTAGAAAATATCGGGTGTCCACTCACTTCTGTGAAGACGTTTGATAGAAATTGATATGAAATACTATTTCCAGTTTCGATAGACAATGAATTTGATGTTTATTCTTGATAATTATTTACAACATAATATTATATTGTATTGTACTTAAAATAAATAAATAAAGCTAACTAAAAATAAAATGTTAATATATTACATTATTATATATTGATGCAGAAAAAAATTAAAGACAAATACCCCACAAACTAGCCCCGTCAAAATTTTACTTTTGAGCCCCGAACTGTTCTCTACCTGACCCTATTTTATGTTATAACTTATAAGTCCCGCTTGAATAAACTCGATATGTTTTAAATGTTTTAATCTCATCACTTTTATGACTCTTATTTTATATTAAATTTTTTAAGAGAAATATAAAGCTTTGAATTTGTATTAGCCCTGAGCACTATTCTACTTGTAAAGCTGGCTGTTGTATCTTGAGTGCCTGGAAACTTTAAAACAGGTGTGGAGCCAAGGAAGCTGCACACAGTTTCATTAGAAAATTACTTAAAATAAAAACATTAAACTTGAAACTATTTAAAAAAATAAGTACAAGTTATAGCATATTACTTAGCATAATTTAGATATATAGATATCGTTAGCTAAGGTAAATAAGAGTTGATTAGGTACTTTGTTTTTTTTTTTTACTTTTAACGTACTACACTACCTAACGTGCGTGATTTAAAACTGTTAATTTAACACCTTATACATATTTAAAATAAGCACAATTAAATTAAAACTGTCCATGAACTAAATGAGTAGGTATATGCTTTTTAACCACACTAGCTCGGAAAGACTCTTCATTATATTCCAAAAATTCACGAGAAAGCTGCATTTTATTCACAAGTGTAGCAATCTTCAGTAATTTTGAGTCGTTTCCTCATTTTGGCTGGTAGAATTGACTTTTAAATGATGAATTTGAATGATAACTATTTAATAGAATCTATTTGAATTTGATTTGTAATGTTTTACAGTTCGTATTTTACTCGCGTAGGTGTGGTGAAAACTATTATTGTGTTTCAATCGGTAGCAAACTTTGTTTAACTCTCTTCCCTACAAACCGTCGCAACGCTCATAACTCCACTCTTCAAATCACAAAAAAATATCTTTTTGCATTTTTTGATGTAGAAAGTATAGGATTAAAGTATAGTTAACAACAACTTGCTCCCTTGTGAAACAAATAAATATTGTAATGTAATAATGAAGAAATGATCAATTGACGCAGCGAGTACGAAGCCCGAGCGAAGAGTCTCTGTTGCAGTTTGGACAAAAAGCTTTCCTATGTTTGTCCGGCTATTCTCCTCGACAGGTCACATTTCTCAACCAAATAGTTGCAAAATCGCGTTGAAGCTTTACTCAAGCAAGAGATTGGATAACTTAGTCCCCGGTAAATACAGGGCATCTGTAACAATGCTTTATTTAGCTTAAATTTCATAACAATATATATGGCTCAAAAACAATATTCGACCTAATTTCCGGCAATGTTTTATTAGCTCTATATTAAATCGTTAATCTCCTTAATAATCCCCCGTTGATTGAGAAGTTGACAATTATTTTTAGTCGCATAGCGTTTACGACTTCTGTCACCTCCTTTGTGAGGACATAGAGCGGTACGGTGCATTGCTACTGGATTCCCTTTGATATAGTTTATTTTTAGGTTATTCATGACGCACTGTTAAAACTTAGAACAGCGTGGTTATTCAAGTTCATGCGTGGCTAACTTTGTAGACTTTACACGCAATTGAGATTGAAATATTGCAAAGTAAAGTGCTTACTAGGTACTCTTTAATTTTCTTCTTCTCTAATCTTCTGTTAAAATGGAAAACCTTTGGTGACTTCTATGTTGCCAAAGGTCTATTCTACTAAAGGAGCCGCTACACCTCCTTTATTTTTGGTGCGTACTCGCAATGTTTTTGAAGCTTTAATTTCTTTCGGTTATGGTACCTATAATAATTTTCGTCTTTATTAATATATTAAAGTGATCCTTACCTTTTTTTATAGCGAATGTCTAATTACAAATGCTACCAGAATTAGTCTCGTACTTCAGTCCCAAATCAAACTGTATTTATATTTTATACCATTTTTAATGCTTCTTGGCAAACGTGCTCAGAGTGGATCACGTATGAGATGGTCGAACGCTATGAAAGGTCAGCTGGTGGCAGTCTGCGCCATGCAGTCCACGATGGCTTATGACCGCACAAAATGAAGCCAAATTACAGTCTGTGAGAGAATGAGAAAGAAGAAGAAGAAAATAAAAGTTATAGAGGTCTAACTCAATTTGTATTTGCGTAAGTACGTGAGGACTTTTAATGGTAAAGAATTAGCTGGTTCTGATTATTCTGTATCTTGAAGTCGGATAAGTTGCCAGGTGTCTGCTTGCTTTTACATCTATATTTAGTTGTGATGGCGCTTGATTAATGGCTTTATTGTTATATTTGTTAAATGTTGTCACTTTTAAATTACTACTAAAGTTTAAGAATACACATAAATTTAATATCGTAAAGTCTGTAATAGTATTATTTACCCAAAAATAACAGGGACTGTGTGTAGAAAAAGATTCACACCTCACTTTTCTGGGTTGAATATTATTTATATTATTTTGGTTGAATATATATTACATTTACATATAATTTTAATTTAACTAGTTTATTCACTCCCCAATCAACCCGATCATCTTTTTGCGGAGTATAATAATGACAGCAAAATTAAGTTCGAATTGCTTCCTGGTAATATCTTTATACAGTGTCCAGTGTTACAGTCATCCCGATTGTCCCTTATTGTTGGTTTTTGTAAGAAAATATTGAGCTTTTTAATAGAATTGTGCTCTTTAGCATCACTGTAAGCCATAATGAAAGATCAAATTTAGCGATACCATTGAAAACTGCATTGCTGGATCCAATCCAGTTCCATCCAGTATTGGTACATACTCATCAAAGATAAGACATATCGATGTAAATTATACTGATTTCTGAGGTTGACTATGCATACAATTAACATGGCAACATTAATGCACAAACAGCTCATTTATCGCTGCTGCTAACCGCGTTATCGGTTCGCATTCGAAATGGACTGGCAACACTGAGGCATCATTCTTATCGCAAACCAAGCACAGGCGAGACGGTGAATCAGCCAAAGCTCCAAAGTGGGTTCTTCGATTATACAAAGTCACCGCGGAAGAGTATATGAGACTCATCGTGAACGTGTATTGAGGTCCTTCGTATACCTCATCATAATATCAGCCTTTTATCGCACACTGCTGAGCATAGTCCTCACTTCGAGTACGTCACTTATCCCGTTCCTGAGTAAGTCTCATCCAGAAGTAGCACCCAATCTTCCCAAATGTCGTCCACCCAACGAGCTAGAGTCTGTGCAGGAAGACAACATTTGTGGAATGTATGGTGCTCAATACATTCCACGACTCTTCTCTTTCCAAACAGACTAACGAACGCCAGGCGCTCTTTTAATCCGAAAGCGGCCACCAATGGTTATAAAACCATTTCCAAGAGTATTCACCCTAGTTTTTCTTCGACTACACTTGATACCCGCGCGTTACTTTCAATAATATTTATATGGCATAGCTGTTGCTGTTACGGATCTTGAAATCCTGTTACACTGGCGCCTGTGAGCTGGACTTACTTGCGCTCGCACATCGAATGGGAATACACGACCCGAATGCGGGGTAATTATCCGTTTGGGAGTAATTGCTGGTGATACGAACACTGGTCACCTTATTATGTTCTTTACCCTATATTGCAAGCCGCAAACTGAGTATTTTATAAAATTTCAGTTAGAGCGCAGTTGTTGGTAAAAATCATATGATATAGGTTAATACAAAAGTTCACACTCATGTTTATTAAGTGAAGAGTGTGTAGTTGCAGGTTGCATTTGTATGATACTGTTATGACATTTACAACTAATTTTCAGGCGTAGCCTGCAACTCCAGAGGCGCGTTGCCGACTTTAACACTACCCTCGTTGCTCTGGTAACCTTACTCACCGGCAGGAACACAACACTATGAGTAGGGTCTAGTGTTATTTGGCTGCGGTTTTCTATAAGGTAGGAAGTACCTTCAGTTGGGCTCTGCTCTAGATCTGGATTGGACATCCGCTGTGCAGTGCCCTAGTAACATAAAGCAAGATGTCATTTACAATGCTCATACCTTTCTTTTGGACGTAGATTAAGGACATACCCGGGTCCAACTACATGCTCGTCCTTAAACTACATAAACGAGGGGCACTTTTTATTTTACTTATATAAGATTTGGTGTAAAATAAAGGACATGGCACAAAAAATTAGCGCCCAGTTCAAACCTCATGCAATGGAAAAATGCAAACTTGAATCATCCCGATTTCAACACGCAAAATGTCAACCCATCTGTCAACTGGCTATAGGGTTATAATGTAACTGGGAATTATACCTACACATGTAATTCCCCTTGCGTGTTTCTTTTCACCGCCCTCACGGCCCCTGTAATATACCATTTACTTAGAAAAAGGTTGGTTGGTTTGGTATTACCCATACTATTTAATGGAGTATACAACCTTTCGGTTTCAACTGGATAGTTTGGCGCTTTCCTGTCATTGGTCAAAGAGCCTGACAGACGGACAACGCATGTTCAATTTGGACAATTAAGTGTATCGAGTTGATGGGAACGGAACTACAGCAGCTGTTATGGCGAAATATCGGGCAATGTATTTAAACTGTTATTACATATAACTGTTAGAATTTACTTCATAAAACTGAGCAAGTTAAATATATAGGTCGTTTTACCAGCATAAAAAGTACATAATGCAATGGAAAATATTTAATTGAACTAAATTCATGCTATCTATTTTGTACAGCAGTAGCTAAGAGGACGAGATGTATGAATTGTCAGGACACATATTTTTTATAGAGATTAAGGCGCTCAGCACACTGGATCTGATTAGCACGTCGTGGGATATGCGAGCGAGATGTCGCTATAATATGCGCATAACGTTGTCTCGCTCAAACATCAGAGCGACTTGCGAATCAGATCCAGTGTGTTAAGCGCCTAAGAGTGTAGGTCTCAGTAACCGCTTCTTCCCACAAATATAAGAAGGTATCTCTTAACCTAGGTATTTATTTCAAAACATATATAAAACCGGGTTTATAGGGAATCTATTTTGTTATCTTGGTTTCCGACGTTTTGACGTTGAAACCTGCTTCGAAACGTCAAAAATAAAGGTAAAAATAAATTCGAGATAGACCCGGTTATAAATATGTTATGTAATGTGTTCAAAACACGAAAGTTTTAAATGATATACGAGGTATTTATTTTGACAAAGTTGTGTAAAATTGTGGTAATCTGAATCTACTTCTCGGTTTCTAGAAAAAATCTACTGTAGTGTATCTACCGCAAGACATTAAAATCGCACCACTCCTAGATTGTACATGATCATATTTTAGAATAATCATTCGAAAAACAATACAGTCTTTCGTCAACCGGTTCTTAAAAAAACGTATGCGACTTTATTGTTCACATAAAACGCCGTACGATAACAAAACTACTAGCAAAAGCCATTTTAACTTATGTTATTAACGACTATGAAATTTATTTAATATGAAATCTCGATTTACTATATCGTAAACAGTTTCCTCTCAGTGACTAGTGATGGAATTAATTCCGTTAAGATTTCGTTTCTAACCATTGCGTTTATAACCAACAGGATTTTCTTTCGTAGATTGCGTTTGGTAGGTCGTATGCTAAATGGGTAGAGTACGTAGAGAGAAGGCTTATTCGAATTTTAAAAATCTTATCTAATTCTGACCTTTGCGAACTCGGCGCCGTCGACTGGACAGAAACGGCTTTGGACAGAGAAGCATGGCGGTCTTTGGTGTCGGAGGCCAAGATCCACTTCGGGTCGCTCACAGCAGTAAGTAAGTAAGTAAGTTATCTAATTCTGTAATTGACATCTGATATGTCAGTTTTAGGGCTAACGAGATGCGCAGATATTAACTAATAATGGTTCAAGATTTGATTTCAGATAGTTTGAATAGGGAGATTAAAACATGTTGTAAGTAGCCCACAATATGTTTTAATCTCCTGTAACCAATAACCATACCAAAGTCATAGTAAAATTATTGATTTAATAACCCTATGTGGATCTGATTGAAGTGATGTAAAAAAGAAGATTATATTATTACTATATTTTGTCTTCTTATGTTGAAAAACATGTGTACCTATATGTCGGGGCCAGATCATAGAGTTTGATCATTTCATGATGTCATCTCAGAATGAACACATCAATATATATGGCCATATGTTATTCTTGTGAATAACAGGCACATTTCAAAAATGATAAGAACCAAATCAAAAATGGTGGTATTTCGTTCGAACGTTATATAATATTTAACAACATTTTTAACGAAGTAATATTAGCATCAAATCAGTATATGTTTAAAAGAACATATTGCTTTAATAAGTTGAATTTCAATGTAACGATAACGACAGAGTGGTATGGAAATAATACATCCTGCACTGACCCTAAGTAAATGGGACAATTTTGCAAGCGGTTACCTACTCGTAATACTAACCTGCAGGAAAGGCGTATTCTGATTGTAATATCACTATGAATCTGACCTGTTTTGGTATGGATATGATCAGTCAGGGTCAAAAGTGACGTTTCTGGTTCAAGAAAGTCACATTTGACACAAACATATAATTAATAACCTTATTCAATCAGTACCCCCTAGTGTAAATTTATTCGATAGCGAAACGTGACGTACGCGTTTGCGTTAAGTCTCATTTTGTATGGGATTTTGAATTTACAAAACGTCCCACTTGGCACGCTGTTTCTAAATCCCATACAAAATGAGACTTAACGCAAACGCGTACGTCACGTCACGCTATCGAATAAATTTACACTAGGGGTTCAGAATACGACTCCAGATTTTCATAATACCAACCAAACTAAAAATACCTAAATTTTCCTTACAATTCTGTTTTTATGTACGTATGTACCTAAATGTCTTGCACAACACTATTTTACTTCATCATATGAATATTATTTCACATTTCAGTGAGGATTGCGAACTCCTAATAGAGTAGAATTTATTGGCGCAGCGTGCTGATTTAACTACTCACATAAATATAAAAGATTTAATTGAGTTATGATTATTGCCGTGTTATAATCCCAGTGTTTGTCATAGTTGCGATGGCGGTTTATCGATATCGATAGATTGGTCAGTTGTCGAACTGTGTGAATACGGTGATTTATGTAATTTAGATTAAACTTATTGTATTGTAAATGACAATTTAATTAGGTTTAATCTTTGAATCTTGCAATGTCAATTTCCGCTATTAGCAATGGAAGAAAATATTGTAATAATAAAAAGAGACACTACATCTCTTAGTCCTTGCAATAATATCAGTTTTTTTATTTATTTTAATAGAAAAAAAAACTATTTTGTCGAATACTCGTTTACATATGAATGGGAATACACTGCCTGGACGTGGCCACCATTCCGCTAATGTATTATTTGTTATTTTGATAAGAAGATAAAATCATAACATACATGACCACAAGCTGTTAACTATTCTCCACAGGAGAAAATACTTACTCGTAGACGTATGTTTGACCAATTGTAATTCAAATCTAAATCATTAATTTTTAAGTAACAAAGGTCAACATTAAGTATTACAAAAAAACTAAATACATAAAAATAATTAGGTTTTAATATTTTAAGTCTACCACTTATCGGTTGGTGATTAATGAAGAAGTTGCACCAGCCCGTAGCTGACCAATAATTAGACCACTAATTAATACTAACGTTGCGTAGTTTTAGCTGATATATAATTCGGCGGATTACCCTGGACCCGCCATAATATTATTATGACATTCTCCGGCAAGAAATTTACATTCACTATAATCCTTTAGCGGCCACGACAGAAACACGACAAACGAGATGAATGGTATTTCATTTCTCAGGTCTTTGTCTTTGTTTTGTAGTGACCCTGCCTATAAAGCCGATGGTCCTGGGTTCGAATCCCAGTATTTATTTGTGTGATTTCTATGGTAATTTGTGTTTTCTATGTATTTATATCGTTATCCGAGCAGCCACAAAACAAGCCTTCTTGAGCTTACTGTGGGGCATAGTCAATTTTTGTAAGAATGTCCTATACCTAATATTTATTTGCCAGTATTTTTGCGAAAGTACTTGCAAATAGCGACTTGCATTGGAAAAGTAATGCAGTCTCTCGACCCCATAACAATTTGCATAAAGCTGTATCGATACTGGATATTCCCCTCTCTACGTGCGTATTTTGGTCTTCAGTAGTCACGCGCAGCTGCCGCAATTTGTCCAAGTCCCGCGCGCGCGCAGACGAGACGCGACGTGGCGCAATGTTAACAACAATGTTTTGACGTGGTCGACTGTTTTTGGGCGAAATCCCAAAATTCTGGTTGTTTGGAAGTGGAAGTCATTTGTTTTTACGATGTTTTTCAATCTAAATAGAAAAGAAAAATATTGATAGTTAACGTATTTATTTACGAACGTACAAGTCAGTAGGTTACTAAAACACTATCATCTATTTAACAGAATACCCAAAACAAACTACAGATTTTTTACAAATAGAATTCTGTTTTGGAAATTATATCATTCTGTAAAAATATATATTTTGTAAATTAGTAAGGCACATATCGTCAGGTAACCAGCAAAACTCACTCCTTAATTACTAAATAATAATTAAAATCAACCTTATTTTAGTTATAATATGGTATATTATGGCTATGAATTTGTAGTAGTAATTAGTGAGTTTTCCTTGTCACCTGATGTGTATACCTACCTTAGTCAAAAATTGGTAACTAGGTATTCCTGTTTACTCGTACATACATTCTCAAAGTGCTTTCCAGTTGCTGTTTATTTATAAGTTCAACTTTCCAGAGGTAACGGATTACCTACACCTTCAAATCAAGATAACGTCATACACCTACACACCTGGATAAAATCAAAGCTTGAGAACCGGCGTCGTCAATCCTAAACAAGTAGATGTATTGGTGCGATAGAGAGGGAATACGATCGTGCTCACGCAGACGCTAACGTAAATGTCAATCGCAAACTCGTGGCATCCATGTAGGTCTCACCTTAGAGACAGTTAAAATCTTTGGTTTTCAAACGAGGCTCTAGTTACCCGAAGTTGTCACTAATAACAACAATTTAACTCATATCGTATTTTATTCAAAATAAATTTCCCGAACAGTTTCGTCATTAATTAATGATCGAATCAAACTGGCGATTTAAACAGTAATGATATGCGGTAACGGCATAATGGCAACACAAACTGCGAGCTTCGCACGGACGCGATTTATCGGGCCACGGTTAATGAATCATTAATAAAATGTGCTTTTAGCGGGAATTTATTATTTAAGCTCAAGTTTATTTATCTCACTTAACCAGAGAGGTATTCAGTCTTTTGTAGCTAATACGCGTACGGCGCTAGTAATGGTAGACGCTTCTATAAGTATGCGAGTTACGTTACGTTATAATACTTTTTTTCAAAAACGAATAATTAGTGTTTTTTTTTTATTGAATTATTTGCGTAAAAAAAAAATCACACCGAACAAAGCCATAAAAATAAGAAAACTTGGAGTTTAAATTCATAATTGTTATATACCTATAATTAACGTAGGTTGTTCATGTGTGTTCAGTTTATTTTGGACTCGTCGACCGCTTAATAACTTTTATTCTATTGACTGCTTAGACATGCATCTTATTCGTAAGTAACCTTACTTGACCTAACTAAACATTATTATTTATTATACTTCACGCAAATTACGTCGAAAGATAAGACTAAATGAAAAAAATGAAATTTGAAATCACGTTTTCAAATAAAGAATGAAATAATATTACTGCGCAAAGGAATGACGTCATTAAATGGTACATTAGCTGAGTATTACCGTCAAGGTGATTTGGAGAATGAGAGCTCCTTGAAAATATGAGGGTAATGATCATATTACCGATGGGGGACATAATGCGTTATTTGCGTAGATAAAAAATGTAGATTAAGAAATGCATAGGCCATAATTTTTTTATGATTTAATCTTTAATCATTTTGAAATTCAGTTTGTGTTTGAAAACTCAAGGAAATTAAGATTACTCTGCTACTAATAAAATATTTTTTTTCTCTGTCTGATCTGAAACTTAGTCATATTAATACTATACAGGTTAACTTGTAACACATTCACTGCCAACGTTTTCATATGGCTACGCTCGTAGCCTATCCCAGCGTTTTCCCGCTTTATAGAGAAAAGCGACTACAAACAGGGAGCCCGCCGAGCGGGTTTCCGGCACTCAATGTGTTGAGTCGCGCACAGTAACCACATTCCCCGATAAAGCTTCCTTAAACTAATACTAATTCAAATGACAATCCATTAGCTCCTTAATTAAATACCAATTAAAAAAAACTACTTACTAGATCTCGTTCAAACCAATTTTCGGTGGAAGTTTGCATGGTAATGTATATCATATATTTTTTTTAGTTTTATCATTTTGTTATTTTAGAAGAGAAGAAGAAGAAGGGGGGGAGGGCATATTTTATCACTTTGGAAGTGTCTCTCGCGCAAACTATTCAGTTTAGAAAAAATGATATTAGAAATCTCAATATCATTTTTGAAGACTTATCCATAGATAACCCACACATACGGGTTTGATAAAAAAAAATTAGAGTGTCAGTTCTAAGTATGGGGAACCCCCAAAATTCATTGTTTTTTTCTATTTTTGTGTGAAAATCTTAATGCGGTTCATAGAATACATCTACTTACCAAGTTTGAACAGTATAGTTCTTATAGTTTCGGAAAAAAGTGGCTGTGACATAAACGGACAGACAGACGGACATGACGAATCTATAAGGGTTCCGCCTGCCATTTGGCTACGGAACCCTAAAAAATATCCCTACTTATCAACATTCATGTTGACTTATTTGCAATGTGAACAACGTAATCATATGATTAAAATTTGTCATTGTCAATATTTATTTTTTATAATGTCTCCAGGCTGCCAGACAATACAAAAAGGTGAATTGAATAATTTGATTAATATGCTATGAGTTCGTAACAGTTCGTAACAAATAGGGTAACCATAACACTCGGTAAATGTCAGTTAAAAAAAATATTAATTATAACATAATACGTTTACAGATGTCTGAATATTCTTACGTACACGTGTTTATACAAAACGTAAGAAATAAGAAACATATTTCTGATCATCACGACTTATGAATTATGAATATATTGCTATAGTGACGTTTGATATATTTAATTGTCATCGAGATTTATTATAAGAAAAAGTCTTCCTCGTTCTTGTAGCATTAATTTTCTTACCCAGGGGACCCAGGCAATAGTTCCAAGGAAAATCGAGGGACATCGATCTGTAGTCCAGTTCTAGGAACAATTAATTGTTATATAGATAACTTACCTGATTTCTCTAGAGATTTTATTTTACTAAAGGTAAAGTTTTGTTCTGTCACTAGCCTCTGCTCGCGACTGCATTCGTTTTACATTTTATGTAAATCAAATTATGTTATACAGCATGTTTTCCACCATGGGGCATTAAATGCAGATTTCTACCCGCTAAATCGACCTACATTTACTATGGGACCAACCCGAATCCAGGTTTTTTTGTATTTTCAATCGGCCAAAATGTATAAGATACCCAAACATTTTTGCGCTTTTGTGGTTGGTCTCATAATAAAAGTAGCTCAGTGTAGCGAGTAGGATCGATCCCTGCATTCAAAGCCCCGTGATTGGAGACACTCTGTATGTTATTCCAGGCTATGTCAAATGTTTTTGGTCCCGATAATGGATTTTTGACTTTATCAGACCATGAAACTGAAAATTGTCTCCATATTAGACCAGTTGCACCCAAGTTAATATATTATATTACTTGATTACTGACAGCTTAAGGCTAAACTATAAGAAAGTTAATTTTAAAATCTTTTAACCCTCAAAATTGCCTTCTACAAGGAAAATTCAGAGCAAAGAGCGGTAAAGAATAGCAATAACTCACAGACAAGTCGCTAAACGCATTCGTCTAACGACAATGGGAGTTTTGCACAATGGGGGAAATTTCAGGCCAGCAATTATGTCATTGCCATCTGTATACTTCTTCTTGGTTATTCAATTACTATTTGAAAGCGTGGCGTTTTGTAAAAGTTTGTAGATTTGTAATACAAGTGGTTTCTTCGTTACATTGTGTGGATAGTTAGACAGGACAGGAGGAGGTTAAGACAGGAAACGAGCATTTACGAGAACTTAGTGAGGTCGTAAGTTCTGTCACAAAGATTTTGACTGATAAAAAAGCTATAGGTACAAATCCCTTATTATTCATATTATTGGAAGTTTATCACTTATAATACTTATACTTAGTTACTTGTAATATAATTTAACATAATATGCTGTCTCAGTTTTGCATTATTCTATGTAGTATGCGGAATTATTTTATAAAATACATTGAAAAAAATACGTAACTTGTTTAAGGTGATTTTGATCCCTATTTATTTATTATTCTTTTTTACATAGTTGAATCTTACATAAAACAAATGCTGGATTTTTTTTCTTTTCTATTAAAATATATAAATTTATGTATACTGGATTGCCAACATTGTTACTCTACGTGTTTTACCAAACCTACTTGGATGGCATTCAAAATTTAGCGTGTCACTGAAAAGTACCCTCAGTTTGTTATAGCTCAAGTTCAGTACCCCTAGTGTCAATAAATTCTATTTTGAAACGTGACGTACGCGCAGTGCCGGATTAACCATTAAGCAAAATAAGCACTTGCTTAGGGCACCACGTCTAGGGGGGCACCAAAATCATAGGAAAAAAAAAACGCGCAGGCTGCATCAGCATCGCAGTCGTAGTGTACTACACTTAGGCCGGCGCCCCACTGCAGCGCACGCTATGTACACGACCCACGTTCCTATACAAAATTTCGTGGGCTTGCCCACGGTTTGTATTAAAACGTGGGCCGTGGATGTAGCGTGCGCAGCAGTGGGGCGCCGGCCTTATGTACACGAAACTTTTTGATACGTGTGCAAGTACCCATCTAATAACGAAGGGTCGTAAGAGAGTGAGTACACGTAAGCACATCTCCAACCTTCATCAAAGCTCATGGCCAAAAAAATCTTACCGTCGGGCTTGTGGCCAACCGATTTTCTCGACGTAGATTACCGATTTTGTAGCGTATTTTGGTCTCTTGCACACCAGATGTGTCGGCCAGGCCGAGTTGCTGCAGAGCCGCGATCCTGCGACCTAATTGTCAAAGTGTAATAAAGGGCCCTGCGAAGGCCGAAAAACAAAAGCATCTTATCAAGTTGCGCTTTCGAGTTAAGGCAAAGGCCGAGCAGTAGGCGGACCGTGATTACATAGGTTCGATTTCAAGCCACTCTTTTGCAGTTCGGCGTTAGGTCTCATGCGACGCCAGGCCTTCTACTTTATGCAAACTGCCCCACTTTCGCTTGGTCATGGATCCAAATCCATGCTGTCCTCTTTCGCAGCTGGGCTGCCTTGCTCACACCTCGCCATTAGTTGTATTATATGATAACGCGCCGCGATCTGACGCTGCGGACGTCCAGCTATTCATACCTCGCCATTGGTCAAATTCAAGCCTTGCTTTCTTCCAGCTCGACCTTTGGCCTCATCCGTAAGCGCTGATCGAACGCTCCGCGCATTCAGCCTTAGACTTTGCCTTTAAAAACACCTTCACGATTTAGGCCAATCAAATTACATTCAAAAATAGCGTTTTGAGGAATTAATTCCCAGCAAGCTGGAAATTGTTTTAATACATTTATTTGGTCCTAAATGCGTGTAATCCCAGTTTGTTCTATCCTAGGAGGTGTGCATACATTTTGGGATCCTTAGGAGATAATTTTTTCCTTTGGATTGCCAAACCACTCGATGTAGAAGGAACCCACTATCAATTAAAATAGCACTTAGGTAGTGGATCAGACACTGGTAAGAAAGCGTTTTCGGATTATTAACATGATTTTACCAAAAATAAAAAATGTCGACCTAATTTACAATTTAGGACTACGAATACATATTAAGGTACCTTAAATAAATCAATCAATCAATATATTTTATTGCAAGAACATAGTTAAATTACATTTCGGATCCTCAGATATCAATTTTAATAATACTTGTAATTAGAACAAATTTTCCGACAGCCGTACCGTTTTCGATTTACAAGCAAAAAAACTGAAAAAGAGGAAACATTTATGCACACCTCCTGGAGTGGAGCAAACTCGGATTATACGTATTTTTAGGTCGAAAAAATCTAATTGTATTGGCCTAATTGTGACACATTATTATTTAAGAAAACGGGACTTATTCGCGTTTGATTAAGTTCTAAAATTACCTCCAACGTCAAGATAATGATGTCGACTTTACACAGTCTTCTCCGAGACCATGGGGACAACGCCGTCCTTGAAACGTCGGGTCAGAGGTAATTTTAAAACTTACCCTATTAAGTCCCGTTTTCGTAAACAATAATTTGCTATTTAAAACATTTGTGGCCATTGGTACTTGTTCTGACAAAAACCAATGGCCAATGGCTAAGCCCCTACTGAAGCTCGGCCTTTGCCCTCACATGAATGAGCTTCACAGGAAAGCTCTAGAGGTTCCAAAATCCTGTGCGGAATACTGCCTACGTCTTACGTCTTCGCTTACACTTGGACCATGGTTGGCTTGGCCTCCGGACTTCGAATTTGCTTACACTTGACCTTAATACTGCAGTTCTGTCAATTTCCGTGATAAAATGATGTGACGGATTGAAAATTCTATTCTCAGAAGTAATGCGGCAATAAACGTCACTCAATTTACCAAGAAAATTCAATGTAATCTTGATGAGGGGGCACCATGGTCTAGAAATGCTTAGGGCACCAAAATGTCTTAATCCGGCACTGCGTACGCGTTTGCGTTTAGTCTCATTTTGTATTGGATTTAGAAAGAGCGCGCCAAGCGGGACGTTTTGGAAACTCAAAATCCTATACAAAATGAGACTTCGCGTTCGTCACGTTATGATGTCGATAAAATTTACACTAGGGGTACAGACTTGTCGGAGAAATAAATGCTGGTATTTAAATCACGTTCTAATAAAGTATGTACAAATAAACAAATGTATCTATTTTATTAATGTGATACTCATTTTTACTCCCTTTTGTAAATTGTAATTTTTCACAATCAAGCCGCGTATTCGCACAACAAGTTTTAAACAAGTAGTAAAAAATAAAATTTAAACTAATAAAAAAAAATTGTCATATTTTATTTTAAGGTCATGATGTTATTTTAAACCAGATCCATCGTCCCAAAATACGAAAAAAAAATGAATATGAGAACAGGTGATTTTTAGATAGTAATTTTACTTATTTTTTTTTGCTTTTGAGTGTACCCGTTCACACTATAAAAAATATAACAAACACGGTTCTGAATATTAAAAACGATTCTTGACCTGAAGCAATGGAATCAAGTGTCGATTTTCCGTTAACTTATTTAGTAGGTTTTTTTTTTATTGTATTTAACCACAATTTTACCACTTTTAATTATTTTTCACATGCATAACTAAATGGTGTCTATTATCACTCCAAAGCTCAACGATCATGAGCTAGTGCCTGATAAGTGATAGAAAGCTGACAAAAGGTTTGCAGAAAGTGAATTTCACGTCTTAGCCAGTCGCTTAAGAATCTTGGCAGCAAAGCATCGTAAGTTTGAAGTCCTCAACGTCAATGATATTATTGCAACTTACTGCCTCAATCCATTGTATAAGGCGAAAAATGTAATTAAATATATTTGATACCGATGAAGCATAGTCGATTTTCCATACATATAAGCAAGTAAAGGAGAATGGGCAATTTGTCCCATGGATGTATACTGTTGAGACATATCTCGTTTGAAAGGGTTTACTCTTAGCATTATTTTATTGTATGACACCAACTTTGGATAACTTGCAGGGACTGAGCAATTTAAAAAAAAGAGTGGCCAATATAAACGGTTGTTTTACAAAGTACTTGTTATGTAGCCGGTTGTTAGGTGTTTTGTATGAAAGAATATGAGAAATTCTAGATTTCTGTTTACCACTACTTACGTTTAAGTACGTACAGGGCTGGAATTAGTTGATAAAACATATGCTTGAATTAAAAATACTGCTATTAAACACTGAAACTTGCTTGTATACTCAAGCCATATATATCATTTAAAAGACATTTTTATAAGGTATTTTAATATATATATACTTGCACTCAAATGCTTGCAGGGGCGGTAATAAAACTAGTTTTTTCGTTAATTAAGTGTGGTAAATGCCGCTTTGTTTGTTCTACCTGGCACTAGATGGAGCCTTGGTAGCCGTTTGGGTAATTTTTACTAGTGGTATATACAATTGAGTTTTATCCTATTTGGAAGGTCTTCAATTAAGCATTAATTACTTATATGACACCAAAGACCGAAAGTGTCCAGGGAAGATGATATTAATAATTTTGATCATGCGCTGCGGCGTAAACTGGAACTAAAAAATGTCATTCATATAGAGTTACTTTTGTAACCATTTACATCACTTTGCATGCCTGAAATATAATGAAAAAGTAATTTATATATTTTTTTTAAATTATTACCGCTCAATAAATGGCACTAAACTACTTAATTATGATTTTTCAAATCCTCTCTAGTACTGACATCTTGCGTGCAATAGGAGAACCGAATGAGCGGCAAATGCTGGATCCGTATAGTCGCTTATAAACGCTTAAAAATGTCACCGAAGAATAAGTTTGTTTAATTCGGAACTTTGACAATAAAACGAGTTGTTACCTTGAACGAGTAAGTGTCGTCTATTTATCTCTCTTGCTCTTACATATTCGAGTGATAAAGGTAGAAAAAGCATTATATTTTTTAAAGTTCGCGTTATGTCCTGCTAGAAACGTTATATAAACTTATTATTAAACATGAAATAAGATTCCTAAGCAATAAGTAGGTAAGTAAATGTATTTATGGAGTACCATAATTAGCAGCAAGAAAATAAATCTAAGTTTATATGTTACGATAAAATAAATCGTAAAAAGGTACTATGTACATACTTGTTTTGTCTCTCTGTAGGAAAATTGTGTAAACGTGAAACATTTGAGATTGCGCCGCGGTTCAAAGCAACGTTCCCTTCGTTTGCCATATGAAGCAGGATTAAATTGTGTAGTTTTAAGTTCTCATGTAAGTGAATTGTCAAATTCTTAGTGAGAATAAAGAATCTTAAACCTAAAATTAACGCAGTGAATACATTACAAGCATCAGCGACTCTTAACTGTTTGCCAAGCTAAGATAGTAGCTGTATTTCGTTCCATTATATATACATATGAAATAAAAACTTTTGAATACATTTAACACCTTTATTTCATATAAATTGAAAAATAACTGACGGCATACATTTTCTAGTGAATAGGTGCATCCAGATCCAGATAAGAGAATGCATGGTTATTGCGCCAATCTCGGACCATTTGCGATTGGTTTGCTAAGGGCACCGCTAGCTGGTGCGGGTGCACAGAGCACTTATACCTTATTAAATAAAAACTTTTGAATACATTTAACATCTTTATTTCATATAAATTAAAAAATAAGTGACGGCATAGATTTTCTTCACGGTCGCACAAATATTATCAGGACGAGTCGACAAGTTACTTTAAAGCAAGCATTGGTGAATAGGTGCATCCAGATCCAGATAAGGTAATGCATGGTTATTGCGCCAATCTCGGACCATTTGCGATTAGTTTGCTAGCTGGAGCGGGTTAACGAAAAACAGTAACTGGCGACGCTAACTGGCGCGGACGCGTGCGACGAATTTTACCTACAAAGGCACCCGCGCGCGTGCACCCGCTCCGTGCACTCGCGCCAGCTAGCAAACGCCCTTAACCTTTTAAACGCCAAGAATACCTTAAGGCGTCTTAACTAGCTATGCTCAAAGCGTCATAAATACATTATAGCTGATATAGCCGCTGTCAGAGTAACCTTCACACTTTCAAGTAAGGTTTAGGGCATAGGGCGTCCGCAACGTGGCGCGTGTACATGGAGCGGGCGTGCGGCTTACAGTATCAGCAACGCTAACTGGCGCGGACGCGTGCGACTGATTTTACTTACAAAGGCACCTGCGCGTGTTTGCCCGCTCCGTGCACTAGCGCCAGCTAGCAAACGCCCTTAACCTTTTGAACGTCAAGAACACCTAAAGGCGCCGTCACTAGACATGATTTAAGGGCCATGAACACATTAATGATTATAGCTGTTATAATCGCTGTCAAAGTCCCTAATGTAATACTCATGCACTTTCAAGCTCACTTGCGCCCGTGACCTTGGCGTGTGAGTAACGTTTTTGTTTATGGCGTTCAAATGGTAAAGTATCAATGTCGTAATGCGTCGCTAGCGCGTTATTTTCGAATCGCACCCGTGCTCCCGTGTTGGACTGCACACGCGGTGTACACTTCTTGTTATTGTAACCGTTTGTGCGCCTAGATAACACAAGTACACATACACAACTCGCAATATGCTCGCGTGCTCTTGTTTATATGTACGTAAAGTACGTCTTCTAGGGCCGCGGATTGGACCCACGCGACCGGCGGGGCGGTGAGCGGCATACATTGGTCGCAATGCAAGCTGTAAAGCTAGTGCAGTGCATGAGGGACGCGCGGCTTTCTCTCACCACATCTTTAGGTGTTCTTGCCGTTCAAAAGGCTAAAAGCACCTAATGAGGTGGCTTTACATTAGCTAGATGCCGGCCCACACGCCGATCCGGTGTGCAGGCTAAGGAAATCGCTATGTAGGCCAATTCGAAAGTGCAACTGACATTAAACCAATTTTAGAATAATATTGGAATGATACCAGTTAGCTGTCATTCGTGCGTTCATTTCGCACTTATACGCATGTATTTGTGCGAGCGAGACGCCCGCAACTAACTGATATGATTCCAATATTACTCTAATATCGGTGTGCACGCCCCTTTTTATTCATAAGCAAGGTCAGGCTTCCCTCATGGACCAACTTCGTATGCACAACTGGTTGTGCCATAAGGAATATTTTTTCGAAATCCTTCCCATAGACACAACTGGTTTATCAAGGATTTAATTTTAGTTCCTAATTACACAACTACCTGTAATTTACCAACTTTAAATCAATCATTTGTGTACTCCTCGTTAAACCTGAGAGAATTATTGGGAGCCTCGACGAAATTGTTCCAATTTCGCTCAATGATTAATAATATTATAATGCAAAGATAAGTGAGAATAGTGGCCATTATCACTGTCAATATCTAAAGAGGATTTTTTTTATGTAATAGCCTAATAGGCTGCAAACGAGCCGCCTGATGGGAAGCAGTCATCGCCCCCCATGGACATAAGCAACATCGGAGGGGCACATATTAATGTGAAAGCTATCTATTTCCTCTTTTGATTGTAGTTGTGTTATAAGAAATGGTTCGAGAGCACATTAGTTGTGCTTAGTTGTGCCAGTTGTGCGTAGTTGTGCCATTAGGAACACATATTTTTAATGGCACAACCAGTTGTGCATACGTAGTTGGTCCATGTGGAAAGCCTGAGCAAGGTAAGATTGAACCACTATAGAAGGCAGCGAAGAGGCCGGCAATGGAACTGGTAGCGTTTGATGGAGACAGTTTTCTGTCAAATGCAAGTTCAAATTGGCCTGACTATCTCACTCGCACACCGGAGTAGCGTTTCATATAAGCGTACTTTGTTATATCCAATCGACCCGCTCTATTCAGTAGGTTTCATTATCTCGATCCATCAGTTAAGTAACAATGGATGGACAGATGGAACCTGTGGATAGGAAAACGTTATGCTCAACAACTTGGTAGCAGAAGCGATGTGATTTTTTAAAATCGCGACTGTGTCATTGACATAATATATCTGAGGACGGGCCTTACGGGCAATAAGATTGGGGCCAGTACAGCGGTGTTACGCACACGAGTTTGAGCCAATCGTGCAGTCTAACGCCACAAGTACCACTACCACAACATGATTGGTTGATGAGTTCGCATTACGCACGCGATTGATCGCATCTAGTTGCGTTAGACAGCACGATTGGCTCGAATTTTTGAATGACACAACTGAACTAGCACTATCGTTATTGCCCCTAAGGTCGGTCCTTAGATATATGGTAAGCGTCAGGATGGCGGTGGACCTCAGCGAATTTCAAAGAAATATTTATAAACATATTGTACCTTCTGTGTACCTCAGTGTACCTTTAATAGAAACCAGTGTACCTTTCCCCAAAACGAGATATTTTACAAAACGGTCCACCCGCCAACCTGACGCACTAAAAGTATGCAGTTATATTGTGCATGAGCTTAGCCTAGCTTGTTTTGGGGAGAGGTACACCGGTTTCTATTTCTATTTACAGAGGTACACTGAAGGTACAGTCACCATCATATATATCGGAGCGGCCAAGGTACCCACGAATATCTGAACATGCCTCTACTGTCAAGAGGTTAGAGTGCGTGTTTAGAGATCTTTGAGCACCTCGGCCACTCCGATATATCTGATGGCGACTGTACCATATAACTGCATACTTTTAGTGCGGTATAATGCAAGATTTCATAGGTCCAACCGCAATCCTGACGTCAGAATGGCGGGTGGACTTTTTCTTAAATATCTCGTTTTGGGTTAGGTACACAGAAGGTACCGTATGTTTATAAATACTTACTGCTATGGCGCAGCGACCCGAAGTGGATCTTGGCCTCCGACACCAAAGACCGCCATGCTTCTCTGTCCAAAACCGTTTCCATCTAGTCGACAGCGCCGAGTTCGCTAAGGTCTTTTTGCATTTCGTCTCTCCAGCGGGACCTACCTAGGACGTCTAGACGGTCTTCGGCCATTTGGAACTTCAGAGTACGCCCTCCAGGCTGCACGATCCTCACCCATCTGGACTACGTGCCCGAGTCATCGGAGTCTGGCAGCGCGAAAAATCCTAGGACTCACACGTGGAGAGGATGGAACCTGGAGACTCCACAGGAATCAGGAGATTGAAGATCTGGTGTCCGAGCCGAACGTCATTGAATGTTTATAAATATTTCTTTGAAATTCGCTGAGGTCCACCCGCCATCTAGACGCCAGATGTCAATGCCGAGTGCGACCGCCCTTAAAGCGGTGTATTATCTCTAGTCTCTCCAATATGTTCTCCTGGTGGGTCCACGGGGTTTATTTTAAGTGTTATCATAAACAGTGTTCACCAGCGGGTCTACGGGTACCTAATTATTTTTACCATGGGCCGACCATGAACACGATTCTATTTTTAAAACGTAACCCGCGTAGCTACTTCAGTCTTAGGCGGTATATACTCTACACCACGTTCACAAAAGATTGATATTTTAGGTAAAAACTCACATTTCGCTATATTTGTCCATAGTAAATACTAATTCAAAAACTGTACGGTAGGGCCTAAAATCTTCTGTGATAGTAATGTAGAAATAAATACTGTTGACAGGCGGTCAACGGTATTTAGTACAATAATTACACTGAAACAATTCGTATAGAATACAGAACCTATGAATAATATATATCTAGAGAATCTAACTTTAATGCAATAATATAATTGAACAAAAGATATACATTAGTACGAGTAGTACGATCAACCTATATGTCTATTTTTAATAGTCTGAATGTTCGTGTATCGGTTCTGTATTCTATGGCCATTAATTATGCTTTATTTTTCAACTTTCTTTGACTACACACAAGTACACATTATATTTGCTTTTTTCTTGAACTTTATCTTGCCCATGTTCGATTCTTCTTATGTCGATGCATCCTCATTATTGCCGTATGGTTTCTGAAAATACAATAACAGTTTTTGTATTGTTTTCTAATACCTATGTTTGAAGTCGGTTTCCTATTTTTAAGAGAAGTTTTTTTTTCATGTACCTTTTTTTTCAAGTGGGGTAAATTAGAGCAGATGGGATACCTATCGACAATAAACAGTTTTACGTTCCATCAAGAATTGAGAGGTTGCCTCAATT
Organism: Cydia pomonella; assembly: GCF_033807575.1. Lineage (NCBI taxonomy): Eukaryota > Metazoa > Arthropoda > Insecta > Lepidoptera > Tortricidae > Cydia > Cydia pomonella. The sequence continues at coordinate 10,967,587 of NC_084721.1, read as the reverse complement.
CCTCATGGAACCCATGATGTAAGCTAGACCTTTACACAAATATTCCTTAAACCTCGTTAAGCAAGTAGCTTCTTTACAAACATAACAAAGAAGACAAATCGTCTAGCGTGAAATACGCATCGTTAAAGAGTTCTTTTCTGGTCCTGATCAGAAGTTCCACTTCTTCAAATAGCACTTTTTGAATGGCAATGCCTGGTCTGTTGATGAAACTAAAAAGCGGCCAAGTGCGAGTCGGACTTGCGCATGAAGGGTTCCGTACCATTTAAGACGTATTAAAAAAAAAATCTACTTACTAGATTTTGTTCAACATTTTACCACTTTGGAAGTGTCTCTCGCGCAAACTATTCAGTTTAGAAAAAAATGATATTAGAAACCTAAATATCATTTTTGAAGACCTATCCATAGATACCCCACACGTATGGGTTTGATGAAAAATTTTTTTTTTAAATTATATGACGTTTTAAAAAAAAAACTACTCACTAGATCTCGTTCAAACTAATTTTCGTTGGAAGTTTGCATGGTAATGTATATCATATATTTTTTTTAGATTTTTCATTCTGTTATTTTAGAAGTTACGGGGGGGGGGACACACATTTTTTCACTTTGGAAGTGTCTCTCGCGCAAACTATTCAGTTTAGAAAAAAATGATATTAGAAACCTAAATATCATTTTTGAAGACCTATCCATAGATACCCCACACGTATGGGTTTGATGAAAAATTTTTTTTTTTAAATTTTATGACGTATTAAAAAAAAAACTACTTACTAGATCTCGTTCAAACCAATTTTCGGTGGAAATTTGTATGACAATGTATATCATATATTTTTTTTAGTTTTTTCATTCTGTTATTTTAGAAGTTACGGGGGGGGGGACACACTTGTTACCACTTTGGAAGTGTCTCTCGCGCAAACTATTCACTTTAGAAAAAAATGATATTAGAAACCTCAATATCATTTTTAAAGACCTATCCATAGATACCCCACACGTATCGGTTTGACGAAAAAAGATTTTTTGAGTTTCAGTTCTAAGTATGGGGAACCCCCAAAATTTATTGTTTTTTTTCTATTTTTGTGTGAACATCTTAATGCGGTTCATAGAATACATCCACTTACTAAGTTTGAACAGTATAGTTTCTTATAGTTTCGGAAAAAAGTGGCTGTGACAGAATCGGACAGACAGACGGACATGACGAATCTATAAGGGTTCCGTTTTTTGCCATTTGGCTACGGAACCCTAAAAACGACTATAAGATTTGGGGAGTTCCCTTAATTCCTCGTGGTTTTGTCAAAAATAGGACCATCTTGGAACTATACACCCACTTTCAAACGATAACTAATTTTCAACATTGGTTCAGAAATGACGAAGATCTTACTTAACATATATACAAAAAAAAAGTTTTTGAAGTCGGTTAAAAAGTAGTATCTTTACAATACTTCCTTTTACTAAGAAGGGAAAACTACTACAATTTGCTTACTAAGTAAGTACTTACTTACTATTAGTATCAGATTGGAGTCGACTCGAGAGTCGATAAAATGGGCGTCGCTATCCTTTCCGGGTGGGGGGATTTCACCGCATGAAAAAGAGACACATATAGTGAGTTCTTACTGTTCTACCAAACTACATATATAAAGTAGTCGTACTTTTTGAGTCAAATTAATTTAATTCTAAAGGTGCGACGTAATGGCCTGAAGCCCGCTCTTAGCATACCTAGTTATACTATTTGATGGATATTGGTGTCAATTTATAATACGTTTAATTATTCATTGTCTTTACCTAATTATCTTTACCTTTTGCCGACCGGTTTGGCCTAGTGGGTAGTGACCCTGCCTATGAAGCCGATGGTCCCGAGTTTGAATCGCGTAAGGGCATTTCTTTGTGTGATGAATACAGATATTTGTTCCTAAGGCTTGCGTGTTTTCTATGTATATACGTAAATATATATTTATCTAAATAAGTAGGTATGTTTAACGTCGCCTAGTACCCATAGTACAAGCTTTGATTAGTTTGGGGCCAATCTGTGTAAGATTGTCCCTACATATTTATTTATTTATTACCTAACGTAACCTACATTAGGTAATGAAAGCATTTTATTTTTGTAAGGGTAACAGTTTTGTTGGGATATAAAATGGTTAATGATAAAAACTAATACTTTTACCAGCATTTTCACTTTATATTCATGTATTCGAAACCTATACATTTATGACATTAACTTTTGCAAGACGATAAGATTTTTTATTCACAATAACTTGTCCGTATTCGAACTGTCTGGCTACCCGGCTAGCCGTGGCTGTGTACCCGGATTTTATACTCTGAAACTGGAACTAGTGACAGATAAGAGTCGATTGATGTTTTTTTAAAGATACTTATACTTAAATAGAATTACTTACCTATGTTTAATTAAAAGAAACTACTTATACATAATAATCCTTACAGTTTTAACCTATTTAACATACCTACCTAGCTACTTTTAATAGTAGCAGTTCGGTTCACTTCGTAGAAATACCTGTTCTAAGAATAATGAAAAAGAAAGAAGAGTAATAAAAATAAAGAATCTGGAAGTCGTTGAGGTGTTCCGTTCTTCATCAGCAATTCTACTTCAACAAATGTCACTTTATTGAGTAAAAATGCTTGTAATATTGATGAAAATCCTAAAATGACTATATGTATGCCTATCCTATACAATATGAGAAGCTCCTTCAGTTTCTCGTAGAACCTATCATCAGAACTGGACCTTGACACAAATGTTCCTTAAAAGCCTTACATGCTATAAACGAAATAAAATAAAAAAAAAACGCCTAAGGTAAAATACTTGTCGTTGAAGAGTTCCATTTCAGCAGTATCAGCATAGTTTCAGTAATATCAGCAGTTTCACTTCATCAAATGTCACTTGTTCAAATAAAAAAAACTTGATATGTTGACGAAAATCCTCAATTCCTCCTAATTGTGAATTCAAATCGATTTAAAATCCTCAATTCCTCATTGAATCCATCATCAGAACTGGACCTTGACACAAATGTTTCCTAAGAACCTAGCTTGCTACAAACTTAACAAATAATAAGAATCGCGCGCGTTGAAGAGTTCCGTTCTGGTCAATATCACTAACTTGTTTAAATAAAAATGCTTGATATGTTGACGAGAATCCAAACATTACTGTATGTATTGTATGCCTATAAGATTTGAGGAATTTCTTCGATTTCTCATGGAACCCATCCTCAGAACTAGACCTTATGACACAAATGTCTTCAAGAACTTTACTTGCTACAAATAAAACATATCGCGCGCGAATTGGCGAGTTCCATTTTGGCCAGCATCAGCTGTTGCATTTCGTCAAATGTCACATTTTAATAAAAATGCTTGATATGTAAATAAAAATCCAGAAATTATAAGATGTCAGGAATTCCCTCGATTATTTATGAAACCCATCATCAGAACTGAATATTGATATAAATACACCTTAAGAACGTTACTCGCTACAAGCTTAATAAAGAATACAAAACGCGTGCGTTGAAAAGTTCCGTTCTGGACAACATCAGCAGTTCCACTTGATCAAATATAACTTTTTTAAAATAAAACACCTAGAGATATTGATGAAAAAAAAAACTATATGTATTTCTATAAGGTTTGAGGTGTCCATCATCAGACCTAGACACTAGACACTGGTGTCTAGTACAGATATTTCTTAAGAACCTTACTTTCTCTTCTTCTTCCTCGCGTTGTCCCTGCATTTGCCACGGCTCATGGGAGCCTGGGGTCCGCTTGATTGAACCTTACTTTCTACAAACTTAAAAGTTCCGAGGAATTGTTCAGATTAATCTCTGCCGCCTCTTTCCGTCACCGCTTTACGCTACATCATTTATATCTTCACCACTTAGATGGTTGGCAATCCTCAACTGTGCATTTCTCTAGAAACTTCCTGCCTCATACAGCTAAACTATGAAATGATCTGTCGCATGCGGTATTTCCGGCCCAATACGATCTTTAAAACTTTAAGGAAAGAGCGTATTCCTATCTTAAATGCCGGCACCGCACTTACAATCCCTATGGTGTAACAGATGTCCATGGCCAGCGGTAATTGCTTACCATCAGTTGATTCGTCTGCTAGTTTGCCTCTTATATCACAATAAACAAAAAAAGAATAAAATCTCATGCGTTGAAGAGTTCCGTTTTAGTCAACATCACTAGTTCCACTTCATCAAATGAATGAATTGAATGAATGAATTTATTTCATAAACATCAATTTACATAGATTTCCTTAAATTAGAAACTCTGCTTCCTAAATAGGTATAACCTGAATGCCACTAATGTGAATAAAAAAAGCTAAAGATATTGATGAAAATCCAAAATTACTATATACCTATAAAAATTGAGGAGAATGAGGAGTTCCGTCGCTTTCTCATGAAACACATCATCAGAACTGTACTTCGACAAAAATGTTTCTTGAGAACCTTACTCGCTACAAACTTAACAACGAAGAAAAATTGCGCGCGTTGGAGTTCCGTTTTGGTCAACATCAGTAGTTCCACATCATCAAATGTCACTTTTGTGAATAAAACTTGATAATATGTTGATGAAAATCCAATAAGTACTATATATATACCTATAACATTTAAGAAATTCCCTCGATTCTTCATGGGACCCATCATCAGACCTTTACCTTGACACGAATGTTCCTAAAAACCTTAGTACTTAAAACTTACTTGTTACAAACTTAACTAATAAAACAAATCGCGCGCGAGTTGGCGAGTTCCATTCTGGTCAACATCAGCTGTTACACTTAGTCAAATGACAATTTTTTAATAAAAATGCTTGATATGTAAATAAAATCCCAGAAATTATTACATGTATGCCTATAAGATTTTAGGAATTCCCTCGATTCTTCATGAAACCCATCATCAGAACTGTACTTTGACAAAAATGTTTCTTAAGAACCTTACTTGGTACAAACTTAACGAAGAAAAATTGCACGCGTTGGAGTTCCGTTCTGGTCAACATCAGTAGTTCCACATCATCAAATGTCACTTTTGTGAATAAAAGTTGATAATATGTTGATGAAAATCCAATAAGTACTACATATATGCCTATAGCATTTAAGAAATTCCCTCGATTCTTCATGGGACCCATCATCAGACCTTTACCTTGACACAAATGTTCCTAAAAACCTTAATACTTAAAACTTACTTGCTACAAACTTAACTAATAAAACAAATCGCGCGCGAGTTGGCGAGTTCCATTCTGGTCAACATCAGCTGTTACTTTTAGTCAAATGACACTTTTTTAATAATAATGCTTGATATGTGAATAAAATCCCAGAAATTATTACATGTATGCCTAAAAGATTTTAGGAATTCCCTCGATTCTTCATGAAACCCATCATCAGAACTGGACATTGATGTATTAAGTACACCTTAAGAACCTTACTCACTACAAGCTTAATAAAGAATACAAAACGTGTGCGTTGAAAAGTTCCGTTCTGGAACACATCAGCAGTTCCACTTGATTAAATGTAGCTTTTTTTTAATAAAACGCCCAAAGTTATTGATGTAAATCCAAAAAAAACTATATGTATTTCTATAAGGTTTGAGGTATCTATCAGACCTGGATCTAGACACAGATGTTTCTTAACAACCTTACTTTCTACAAACTTATCAGGACAAATCTATTACGGCGAGTGTTCCATCGAATTGCTCGGATTAATCCTTGCCGCCTCTTTTCGTCAGCGCTCTACGCTACAACATTTTTATTTTCACCACTTAGATGGTTGGCAGTCCTCAACTGTGCATTTCTCTAGAAACTTCCTGCCTCATACAGCTAAACTATGAAATGATCTGTCGCCTGCGGTATTTCCGGACCAATACGACATTTAAAACTTTAAGAAAACAGCGTATTCCAATCTTAAAGGCCAGCACCGAACTTACAACCCCTATGGTTTAGCAGGTGTCCATGGGCGGCGGTAATCGCTTACCATCAGGTGTGACGTCTGCTCGTTTGCCATAAAAAAAAAACAAAGAAGAAAAATCTCGCGCGTTCAATAGTTCCGTTTTGGTCAACATCAGTAGTTCCACTTCATTAAATGCCACTAGTGGGAATGAAAAAGCTTAAGGTATTGATGAAAATCCAAAATGACTATATGCCTATAAGATTTGAGGTGTTCCCTCGCTTCCTCATGGAACCCATCGTCAGACCTTTACCTTGACACAAAGGTTCCTAAAAACCTTGGTACTTGAAACTTACTCGCTACAAACTTAACAAAGAAGACAAATCACGCGCGTGGAAGAGTTCCGTTTCTGATCAACATCAGCAGTTCCACTTCACCAAATGTACTTACTTACCACCCATTTATTTGAAACAGTACCTAGGTACTCCATTTTGATGCCGCCAGCTTGAAACTTCAATGGCCTCAGTGTCCGATGAACAACTTAAAAATGCTGAAAGTAATAACAATTATAATAAGTTGGGGAGTAGCGACCTTACACACCCGAGTGCTCCTGGGGAGTTCTGTTACCGGACATACAATAATAATAACAATAAATAAATATTATAGGGACATTCTTACACAAATTGACTGTGGGACGGCAAGCCGAGAAGGCTTGTTTTGTGGGTACTCATACAACGACATAATAATATATAATATACAAATACTTAAATACATAGAAAACATCCATGACTCAGGAACAAATATCTGTGCTCATCACACAAATAAATGCTCTTACCGGGATTCAAACCCAGGATCATCGACTTACTAGGCCAAACCGGTCGTGAAAAAAAGAGCAAAAAAAAAGAAAAATATGTCAAAAGAAAATGCGATTTGGAAACGTTATTCGCCACTTAATATATTATTATATCTGGTTCACAGCATTTATTTGGTGCTGATATAATGTCTGCAATATTACCCGAGTACATTAAAATATGAATAAATTATCATAAATTCAGAAGATGGTCCCTATAACAGTTCATTTTTACATGGAAAAATGGCTTTCATGTAAAATGTTTGTCAGACATATTTTTGGAAGTATAGTACAATCATTAACTTAGAAATATAGGTAACGTTTCACGAATAAAAATACGGTAACACATATTTTTAATTATTTTTTTAACTTATCCTACGCAAAATAGAATTGGAGAAACTGACATAGGGACTATCATTCGACACGACACGTATAGTAAAGTATGAATCCGCTCTAAGTCCCATTACATAGACAGTGGGAAGTAAAATAATTCTTGTTCTGAAAACAATAAAATGTAAAATGATTAGGTAGGACAATCCAAACTTCTAAGGTCGCGTAGATCAGAAGTAGATATGAATTTGTTCGACAATACGATAGGAAACTTTTCAGCATTTACATTGGCGCATTTTTTTCTGGAATACTATCTAAATTGCACTTTGTATATATGCTATATTTTTTATATAATTTGGAGCCTTTATTTTCCATGGAGTCGAACGCTATATAGCAGCTATACGAGAAAAAATAATACTTTTATCTTACCTACCCCATGAATAGTGAAGATCATCAAGGAGCATACTCTCTGAGATCAATGGAATGGAGTGCCTTTCGATTGGAGAAAATTATAGCGTATTAGAAATATACTATTTTGTAATTACAATGTTGAATATTTTAAATTGCGTGTTTTGACAATTATTGTTGACAATATTACATTCAGAGTCATCTTGACATAACTTTAGAAATCCATAAACTAGTCTATACTTTTTAAAATGATGGAGTAAGACTGACGAGATTACCGCTATGTATAAATGTTTTACGTCAAGTAGAATTTTGCTTTAGAGCGACATCTGGCGTTGAGTAGAAAAGTAAAGGCGTAATTAACTACAATTAATTAACTCATTAAATGGTTTTATTTTGGTCCCTGCAACGATTTGACCCCAGTTATATTATACGAAAAATAGCTTATAAAAATACTTTTCACATGATATACATGGCATTTGTATACACTCTTATTTCGCTGTGTATCAAGTAATTTTTAGAATGACGATTTTTTTAAACTGTACATTGTGTCCCTTTAAATACTTTATCATTGGTGTTGATACAAAAAACATAAAGCATTTTTTATATTCTTTCGAATAAAATACGCTTAAACTTTTTATATCCCGCGTATAAGGAAATATAACTGCTTATATGCGCAACTTCTTTTTTTATATAGCTCGGTCCCTGCAAGTGGTCCAAGGTTGGTGCCATACAATAAAATAATACTACGATTAAGAGCTTTAAAACGACATATGTCTCAACAGTATACATCCATGGGACACTCCCCATACAAAAGTGCCCATTGTCCTTTGACGTCTAAATAATATGTTTACTGTCCTCTACCTTATTCCCTGGTAATAAGGCGACATATTGACGCCTAAGCATAGACACTGAAGGCCTTTGATTACAGTTATCTTGACGCCTTGTAATTAAGCGGCGCGGCTGACGCCGTCTCGAGTAAACCGCGCTGACAGCCTAAATTACTTATACATGTAGGGGCATGTGGGGAATAACTGGGAATATATATGTTGGCAGACGGTTTGTCGGTTGTCTGTGTTTGTATTTAGGTACAGTCAGCATCAAAAGTAGCGGATGAAACAACGCGCCAAAAGTATCTGATATTCTGGATAACTTTTCCAAATATAGATAAATTTCTAAAATTAGCGCTCAAAAGTATATCTTTTACAGTCTTAGTTGTTCTATATTAAAGACATCACTTTTTGTTAAACTGTTACAGAACGGTAGATACTTATGAAACGTTATTTGATCCGCTACTTTTGATGCTGACTGTACATACAATATTAGCTCTGCAGTTTTTTTTATTATATGGGATGACTGTAGAGAAATGTGGGATATAGGTATCTAAGTATACATATGTTCTCAGATGGTTTGTTAATACTTCCATCGAATACATACTACATCCAACTGATGAGGACAAGTCTGCTCTCATTGTCTGATAATGATATTATCCTGGCCGATTTTGGCCTCAGCGTATGTGATAAATTTGACTTCAAAGATTATTAACTATTAAAAGAGGGTATAGGTTATAGTCCTAACCTAATGCGTGATAGAAACATATATGTTTTAATTCTTTTATCGAATAATTTATTATTACGATCATCAACGCCCTAATTAATAATTTAAAAATACATTATTTTTAATCCACCAACCAGTACTTGAACCCACAACTTATTTAAATAACACCACAGATTTTATGAATTTCCGTACCTATATACTGAATCGCGGGGAAATATTGATTACCAATTTTAGAGAATTAGGGAGTTGATGTTTGATCGCAATGATGTGGTTGGCAAGCTTGACAGAAATACATGATGAAAGCGTTCAGAAACCAATTCTGTGTATTTTAAATATATATATGATCAATATTTCCCCACGATTTAAAGTAACCCCAGTTTAACGGCACCTAAATCGTTCAATGTGTTTCAATTTCGATAGTTTCACCATGATTCAGAAACGTAGAACAAATACAATGATCGTAAATACCAAGTCTTTGTACTGTTAATGGATTTTCATTCCCGTAATTATAGTCCAGGTTATCGCTTGCGGTACATGCGGTACCGTTTGTTGTTGCAAGTACCGGAATTTCCGGTGGACGTCCCGATTAATTAGAAAGCGATGTTTAGTAAACAAATCCAGGTTTATTCAATTTAGTTCCGATACCTAATATCGCTTCCCCAAACAGTTCCGAATGTTTATGCAAAGCTCCCGGCTTTAGATATTTGATTAAGGGCGCAATTGACACCGTTGCGAACTCTCGATCTGTTCTCTGGCCAAGTATTAAGGAAAGACGAATGCAATTCTGATTAGTCAAAATAAAGATTCAAAATAAAATGGAACAGGAGATATTTTTCTAGGTCTCTGGACGGTTAAATAATAGTTGAAATAGGAAAAATTCGACAAACTTTACTATATGATGAGCCAAATATAAAATTGCGTCTAAGCTGCATGCTATCGCGCTATTCATTAAATCAGATTTCGTAGCATAACAAATAATCTTCGGTCGAAACTGGAAGCCCGATACAGACTTAACAATTAGTTATGGTTTCGAGACGACCTTGGTGATTGGCGCGCAGCTCGTGCACGAGTTTCACTTCATTTCTCATGCACCAATGATCTTCAAGGACGTCTCAAAATAAGATCAAAACCGTAACAAGTTATTAAATCTGAATAGAGGTCCAGGAATTCCCTATTTAAAGAACTGACAAAATATGAGACCTATCAGTTTAAATGGCAAAATATCACAAACTTCGTTATATGATGAGCAACTGAAAAAAATGCTTCATAGCTGCAAGCTATTGCACAACTCAACAAAGCAGCAATGTATTTAGCGTAACGCATAATGAATAGTCTTCTATCGAAGCTGGGTGTGTGGTGTAGGTACGAGTATCTGATACGTGAATTTAATTTCTCTTAATCTATACACATTCTTGTGTTCCGTTACTGTACCGTCATCTAGATTCTCACGAACTTAGCAAAATGATAAACTTAATGTTAGTTATTTTTTGGTATTTAAAATTATAACTCATACATATTTTAAGAAATCTAGCTATAATTAGTATAATTACAACTACTCATCTTCACTTGGAAAAAAATACAAGATCAAATGCCGTCATAAACACGTCATTAAGCACAGAAATTCATAAAACCTAATCATTGAACTATTATTACTACGGATAGAACCGGTACAGAGAACCAGTATTTTGCGCCATGAGTTGTTGCCGGGCGACAATAACGATGGAAGCGGGGCGTCAATCTCGCCACGACCAAAACGTCGTAAGCGCCGTTTAGCTCGCGCGTCACGCTATTGACGCCCCGATCTCCTTGCCTACAGGTTGCGATTGCAACACTTTCATTGTTTTGTATGGCGTCTCTATATGAAGTACCTAATAATGACTCAATGAACCTAATACGTTTCGGTGCAATAGACGCCCGCCTTAATTAATACCTACTAGAGGGCGGATTTTTGATTATTTATGTTCGGTTCGACTTTCAAATTTGTTTATAGCCGATAAGTATTTAAGTTGAAAGCTTTTAAGCGATTCGGGTTTTAAATAACAATCATACTGTTTACGGTTGTTTACATTAAAACCCTAATTCTTTGATAATAATTAAATAAGCCTTGAAGTGTGAAGTTAAAAGGTAATTTAAAAATTGCTACTAGTATAATTATTTTAGGGCAAATAGACACCAGAAGCACATGACTCCTTTGGCTCTCTACGGTAGACAAGGGCGTGCACACGCCGCTTGTAATGTTTGGATTTATATGTCAGCTGTCACTTGCGACGCGTGTCAGGCGATGTCATACGTTACAATTAGAACCAGCATGTCGTGTCCACGACCGTTTCCAGGCAGCGAGCTGAAACTTTCCTAAATTACGCATCTGACGTTGTTCGGTATTTAGTTCCTTACTTTTGTCTACGATATTGTTTTGTTCTTTTAATTGAAGACGAGCAACCTACATACTCGTTTCTCAGCGCTTTTACGATTTTTACGGTTGCACTTGGATAGGTAAAACATAGGAAAAAATTACCTTTATTATGAAAATTTACAATTCAAATATAATTTATCTATAAAGGAGGAGGTTTCGACAACTTCCACGCGTTCTTTGACGTACACACCTCCTCCAAAGCGTTTCATGTACTTCGATCCCTTGCTGTTCGCATCCGGTCATCTCCATCAATGATGGGACATAACACACTTAACAAACACCTACACAATATGGGTAAAACAGACAGCCCCATGTGCAGAGCGTGCATGGAAGAAGAAGAAACAACAAAACATATTCTCCTAGACTGCAAACAGGTAGAAGTATACAGGAACAAATACCTAGGGACTCCGTGCACACTAGGAGAGGCATTTAGCAACCTGAAAACTTTGCTAGGCTTCGTGGAGGAGCTGGGGTGGTTAGAGTAGCGCTACCTCGTTTCACGCAAAATAGGCACAATGGTTGTCGATTTGCGGAAAATGCCCAGAAGCACTAACTAACTAACTAACATCTCCATCAATTATTTTAAAGTCAGCTGACCATTGATATTGTTGTGGTCTAGGTTTTTAGGGTTCCGTAGTCAACTAGGAACCCTAATAGTTTCGCCATGTCCGTCTGTCTGTCTGTCTGTCTGTCTGTCCGAGGCTTTGCTCCGTGGTCGTTAGTGCTAGAAAGCTGAAATTTGGCATGGATATATAAAATCAATAAAGCCGAGAAAGTCGTACAATAAAATCTAAAAATTTAATTTTTTTTTGGGTACTTCCCCTACACGTAAAGTGGGGGTCAATTTTTTTTTGCTTCAACCCTACTGTGTGGGATATCGTTGGAAAGGTCTCTCAAAACTAATAGGGGTCTTCAACAAACATTTTTTGATAAAGTGAATATCTTCGGAGATAAACGCTCCGAAAGACAAAAAAAATGTGTCCCCCCCTCTAACTTTTGAACCATAGGTCCAAGAACCAAAAATATGAAAAAAAAATTGGAAGTAGAGCTTAAAAAAGACATTAAACTTAAACTATAGCGGATATGATCAGTTTAGCTGTTTTTGAGTTATCGCAAAAAAGTTTCCCCTTCATAGTAAAAAAACGTACATCCACAGTTCATCCCTTGGTTGTTCCATCTACTATACTTTAAGCTCCAGTTTAGCTTATTGTGACGGAGGAGTAACTGCGGAACCCTACTCTGAGCATGGCCCGACATGCTCTTGGCCGGTTTTTTGGTTATGAAATCAAATTAAACATAATTTATTTTCAGGCAACTAAGGCCCGCAGATACATACCTTACATATATTCAATAATAACGAACTTAAATACCTGGGACACTACTCTACGAGGTCCTTTGGTCACTTGTTAAGGTTCTCCTTCATCATGTGCTCTGTCCAGCGCCATTTTCGCTGATTTATTTTAGTTATTGTACTCGTAGAAATATAGAAGATAAAAATAAGTATAAGTGTGAATACTTAGAAGTACTTATTATTGTACTTATACAATCAGGTATTTTCCTCCCAGATGTTATTTTCCCGCGTGTAATGATGAGGTTTCCATTTTCTGCGAGCCGCAGATCAATTAAGGGGCAGGTGAGAAAATCTCGTAACTATTAGTGTTCCCAATAATATGGCGGCGCTGCAAATTGCGGTATTTTGGACACGAACTTTTATCAGACTAGGCGTAAGACACAGAAGCCAAGCCTTTTTTAGGCGAACGGTTTAGAATTTTACCATTTTAACGTTTTGAAATTATACCTGGTTAAACTCTTGTTGAAAGACGCGGTGATCAAATCATCTATACATTTTTCGCGCTTCTTTATAAAATAAGAAATGGTTGTTTAGATTCCATATTACTTGCACTCATATTCACTTAGGCATATGTACTTTTACTGTTGACCACTCGACTTGCTGACTGAATTAATCGCAGAAGATAGCAGTCATTTAATTCAATTAAGTAAAAATCAAACGTCATTTTAGTAGCTAAAGAACCACTCATAGTTGGTACGAACTTCAATGATGTTGATTACAGAATAGTTAATTTAGCGAAGTGTGATTTATTTGTGTTACGATTTCTATAAAAATGGTATTCGGTAAGTCTGTGTTTGTTAAGGTACTGTTCGTATTCAGACTACGCCAGCATTACTGCAGCAGTATTGCAGCACGACATTACTGCCGACTGCGTTGCAACCGGGCAGCAAATTCGATTTTCTTTGCGGCACTAAGGGAGTCGGCAATAAAGTCGCTGCTGCCGACTGAATTGCTGCAGGAAACGTCATTGCTGTAAATGAAAAATCGATGTTGGTGCCAGGATTTTTGACATTTACGGCAGCCAAGTAGTTGTTAGAAAAGTCGTGCGTAGATAAAACAGCACGCTATTCGTTCCCCCTTACACCACTCATCGGCACCGTCTGCCGCGTTATGAGCGCGCGTGTCCTGAATATTGCTGGCCCCAAATGAACCAAACCTGTAATTTTTTAGGAACATCTGTTTAATTATTCTCAACGACCTTGAATACTATAAATTATTCTTATAGCCCTAATATAGGTTTTATGACGCAAATTATGTAGATTTATTTGGTTAATTACACAGTACTTATTAAATGAGTACCTACCTAACGTACATACGTAACATAAGTATTTATGAAATGTTGGGATAACTGAATAAACAATCATTATAGCTCGTAATCCATAGGTCGTAATCGTAAATCGACCAGCAATTTTGAGGAGGAAAACGGAAAACTATTGATACTCTCAGTCCAGTTCTGAATCTCCTCCGTGGGCCACGGTGACCGTTTCCCATCTAAATTCATAATAATTACTTAGTAACGTGTAAGTAACTAATTGAGTCAGATCTCAAAGGCAAAACTGGCATTACTCTTCAAAAGCTCGTATCTTATACTGAATTAACATTGATATTAGACTTTTATTAAGTTAGCAGTAAAAGAAGCAAAGCGGGCGGGTTGTTCAAAATGTACAGTCAGCTGCAGAGAGGTAACCCCCTGCATACCATTAGTCTATGTACATGCACTCTTATTCTCTTAACAAATGTTGTGTACAGTTACCTACATTTTGAACACTTCACCTGCTTAGTAACTTCTGTTGCTGACTTTACCTTGTGTGCTCAAATCTTTTCGATATTTAATTAACTACATTAAAGCTTTATCAAAGATTCATTGATTGTATAAGATATGTGAAGATGTGCAAAGTTTGACAACAGTCTACTTTGACGGCGCTATATCGCGGCATATGTTTTGTGGTAGATGACTGAATTGTGTAACGCATTGTTGAATTAAAGCCCGCATAGAAATATATGATCATTGTCAAGAGGGCGCTGTTATTCTCATGTATAGGATGACAGTCCAGTTTAGTATGAAAAATTTAGTTCCAATGAAATTCCGCAATGGCGCGTGATCATATATTACTGTTCAGGATTTACAGCCCGAGTTACCGCACAATATACGGAGCCGTACATCGCCATCTACACTACCTGACAAAGCCGTACTAATTTATCTTAGACTACACATCAATGAACATTTGCCTTTTAGCTTCTCTCATCTTTTGTCTCCCCGGAGGACACTCTCGAACAAAATCTCGTAACAAACTCAGCTTGTTAATAAATTTTCAAAAACTTAAAATCACTTTAGGACCAACAAATTACACTGAGATGGACTTAGCCGGAATATTATTCACTAAGTTTTAATTAGTTCTCTATTAAGCCCCCGGTCTTCGCCGTTGTTTTAGTTGCAAAATTGTTTGTAGTCCCGTCTGACTTTTTACACTTTGGTCTGTTTTCATTTTCGTTTATTTTCCGTCTGATAGTCCCGTTGGTGTATTCTGCCTTTCTTTATTAAAATTCACAGCGATATTTAAGCGTTAATTAGTACCCATTATAATATTTTTAATGTAAAAGCCAAAGCTAATGGGCTATTTTATTTCACTGCAACAATATATGCCTATGATGATCGCTTTTTTGTCGTCTAACGGCGTAGTATTCTATCTAACAAGTAGGTTTGTAATTGTATCTAACTGCGTAGAGACGCTAAATGTGAACACGGTAAATGATAAAAGCGCAAACATACTATCCATGTATATTAATTCCAAATGAGGCAGTAAATAAATAAATAATATAGGACAATATTACACAAATTGACTAAGTCCCACGCTCAATAAGGCTTGTGTTGTGGGTACTTAGACAACGGTATATTTATAATATAATAATATAAAAATATTTATGAATACCTACTTAAATACATAGAAAACACCCATGACTCAGGAATAAATATTCGTGCTCATCACACAAATATATGCCCTTACCAGGATTTGAACCCGGGACCGTCGGCCTTATAGGCCGGGTCACTACCCACTAGGCCAGACAGGTCGTCAAAGAGAATATGACATACGCTAAGAAATAGATAAATTTGTTCTTTGGCACCAAAATATAAGAAAATATATATATATATATTTTGTTTTTCAAACTGTCTCTTGGGCCTGTGATCCCGGCGTAAAATGTTGGATTATCGTAATTTTACATAGGTAGGTAGATACTATTTAGTAAACCATGAGTACAATTCTAATTTTAATTTCTTATTCTGAAAGTCTTATGAATTGATCTGTTTAAGAAATCAAAATTAGAATCGGACTAAAAATATATTTCTTTAATATGTGCCCCTCCGCAAAGTATCTTTTCCCACAACTTTAGTAAACTTACCTTTAGGAATAGAAACAATCCACATAACCAAATCAAAAGCACCTATCATCTTTTGTTATACACGATATTATAACCAATTAGTCGTCAAAATCGTTACCGCATCACTAAATCGGCTGTCGCCGTTAACATTGTTAAATAGTGAATCGAAATTCCAATAGAAATTAATTTATTCGCAATACTAACACGATTTTAATAATTGATTAAGCGCTGCAGCTCCACAGTGTTCCGAGCAATGCGGCGTTTGAATGCTAATGCTATGCTTAATTTATAGGCGCATAGTTTTATTTATTAATGGGCGGGTTAGTTAGTGCCAGGGACAAATTATCATTAAGGATATAACGAGATCAGGATTACTTTTCGAACTCGGGTATATCTTTAAACTAATTCCAACCAGTAGAGAGGTACTTGCATTTCGTATCAAATGCATAAACTCATACTAAACACTAATCAATAAGTAAACAAGCCCCAAGGCAAGTGTACAGATTCATAGGGGCCTAATTAGATAAAAATAAATTTTTGTTTATCTCCTAAATGGCGCTAATTAGAATACTGGTGTCTTTGAGAAAGTAACTTAATTTAAGCTCAACCTTAATTAAAGGACTTTAAAAAAACACTGTGCATATCGCTACTCCCTAATTTAATATTTCTTACAGTGTCGCAATAACAGATTAAATATTAGCTAAATTTACAGTCGCGGTCTAAATGGCTGGCCATTTTGCCACCACACGACCACTTAATGGCTAATTTTGTAATGTACACCGGGATGCTTAATCCATAGAAAATAATTGGGAGTTCAACCCTCAGTTAACAGGCTATATTTAACATGTAATCGAATAATTAGGTACGCGTATGTAAATTATAGTTTGAATAACAGTGGCCGAATGGTCGCCACGCCATCAGATATATCGGAGCCGACAAGCTACTCAAAAATATCTGAACACGCACTTTAACATCTTGATTACATTATGCATATGCAATCATTACGTTGTTTACGAATTAGATGTGTATGTGTATTGCATTGTATAGTTAATTATTTAAATACTGCGGAATGGAGTAACGAGACAAACCTTTCTGGTTTAATGATGCTTTTTGAGCAGATATTCTGTAATTGTGATTTATCTCTAATAAAAAAATAATAATAATGCTTTGTGTATTTAAAGCTTAAAGGCTTTGTGTATTTGTGAAGACTTTAGTCGCTCCGATATAATATAATAAAATTATGTAGCTGATGGCGATTATACTGGAAATATTTCTCAGTAGCGCCTACAAAAAAGTGTTTGCAATTATTTAATTTATCCACGGTTTCGACTAACTGCGGCAGGCGTTATAAGATATGTGACTGGGTCGATAAGGGTGATCAATCATTTCACATAAGACAATTATAAACATTCATTTTATAGACAATGTTTGAGAAAATTATTATTCCTAATTACGTCTATTCATAAAACACAGTATTTTATATATTATATTTTTATCATGGGTGAACCTTAATAAAACAACAAACTCTTCTCTTCTTTTCATCATGTTACCCCCTGCTGGAGTGTAATGTTAGAACCATTTTCCTCCACTGACTCCGGTCCTGGGCAGGTTAGGTAACCTCCTTCCACCCCATCCCCAATACACCCATCTCTTGCTCGATGGAACGGCTCCAAGTAAATTTAGGGCGACCATGTTTCCATTTGCCGAGCATCTTTCAGGTTATACAGTATTACATATGTTTTTAATAATCGGTGAACTTAGAGTCAGGCAAAGATAAATTAGCAGTGATTTTGACAGCCAGACAGTGAAAGTGTTATTTTAAACGTCAAGCTTCTATGAAATTATGACGTTTACTTAACACTTGCACAGGCTGGGCTATCAAAATCTTTGCCGACTTAGCTTGATGTGACTCTAAATAAAAAAGCATACAATCGAACATAATTAGCCTCCTCCTTTTTACAAGTCAGTTAAATAAAAATGCATCATTTAAAGAAAGTATCTAATAGCCATTATGGACGCACTCAATCTCGAACGTTTGTAAAACGAGCAATTTGAAGCAGCTACAACTTGGTCGTCCGGTATGTCCAGACTTACTGAACTTAGAGTCAGGCAAAGATAAATTAGCAGTGATTTTGACAGCCAGACAGTGAAAGTGTTATTTTAAACGTCAAGCTTCTATGAAATTATGACGTTTACTTAACACTTGCACAGGCTGGGCTATCAAAATCTTTGCCGACTTAGCTTGATGTGACTCTAAATAAAAAAGCATACAATCGAACATAATTAACCTCCTCCTTTTTTTATAAGTCAGTTAAATAAAAATGCATCATTTAAAGAAAGTATCTAATAGCCATTATGCAAGCACTCAATCTCGAACGTTTGTACAACAAGCAATTTGAAGCAGCTACAACTTGGTCGTCCGGTATGTCCAGACAGTGATTCCAGTGAAAAAATAAATACTAAATCCTTTGATTATTTCATTTAACATACCCAAGTGTTTATGTCAAACTTGTTTTCTATCAACGAAGTAAATATTTTTGTAGTAAAAAAACAGTAACACATTTTTCTCAAACTTGCTATGAAATGATGACATGACTTACGTCAAATTAGGTCCGGAAATACTAAATGTCAAGGAATTTCATACTGCCTTACACACCTAGGACTGTAAAACAACCTTCTTTTGTTTTTTAACGTCAAATTGTGACACAACGTCTTGGCATCCAACTAGCTTCAGTTAGCTTGGTACGGTGATTTGTTGTGCATATTCGTTGCTAAGCAACGGCGGTGGCGCATCCCGCAGGCGCGCGGACTTACGCGCGTAAGTTTTACTTCGCTACGCTCAGCCGTATATATCTACTTGACCTACAACTCTACGTTTCCCGGCTTCTATAGTAATGTACTATTAGTAACAGCTTGATGGATGGCCTAAAATGTAACTTAACAATTGACATCTGACACTGGAAAATTCTTGTAGGTACATTTCTGGGTTCACAAGTAACTATGACACTAGTGTCAATGTTTACTTGTACAATTAGCAATTTACGGCGAATTGTCAAAGTAAGACGACCGTTTTCAGCGTGGTGAAATAGGGGCCAGACAGTAAAGTGTAATCATAACATCGAGTCAATGGTAAAATATCCAACCATAATTAATAAAGTTCGACTTTAAAAATATATAAAAATGCTGTCTTAAACCTGACTCACCGATTATCGAGCACTTTTCTAAAGCAAACTAGTTTATAAATTACTTTACGATACTATGCTCAAATATTGCGTTTACGGGGACCACGGTTTACTGGTTTTCTCAAGGAAAGTGCTCATTAAAGCAATCGGAATGAGAGATACGCTTAGCCGTAATATATAGGGCCGCGTACGTAATATCGGGCCAATATCCCTGTACAAAATGGGCGTATTTAAATGGGCAAGTAACGGCACTTACGTTATTTTGAAAATGTTCCACTGAACACAGCTTACGCGCAAGTTACATAAATATTTGAGTTTTCTGTTTGCCTGCCTGGCTCGGTAGGCGTTGCAATATGGACAGTCGGCCAGAATATTTCAGAAGGAATATTTAGTAAGCCGTTAGTCCTATTAATATTTTAGACACATGAACTAACTCCTTGCAATTGGGCTTTATCTAACGACTGTTAAGGTTCAATTCGGATTGCACTGCGGCAGCGTTGCGGTTGCTACGTTATGGCTGCAGAGTTGACGCAGGTTACGTCACTAGCAATTTTCTTGACAATATTTGTGACGGATTTAACGTTCCAACCCTTCGAGCAACACCGGGAAGGGAGTCGGCATTCGCACTATTTCCCCTCTGCCGAAGCACACTTTGCGTGCTGGACACACGCCATGCGGCATGGGTTGAGGACCATAGTCATCATCACTTCAGACTTGGTCCCTATACGATTGGTCATTTAAATAAATTTTGTAATACTTACGAAGAAGTGTTAGCCAAAATCGGGAACACCATGGATAAGCAGACTTATTGCAAGAATTGATGTTCACGGATGTGATAGGTTACACAATTTGTCACACAATATTTTTCTAACAATTTTAGTAAAAACTAAATAAAAATTGGCAACACTCACACGTAGTATTTTGCTATTATGAAAATTTTATCAAATTTAGAAAATTAAGGAAATTTATTTATCTCATACCTAATCAGCTTCATCGATGTTATATTTTTTTTCTAATTATAGAGAACGAAAAACGAATTCTCTTTTTTTTACATGGCCAGCACAAAGCACCCGTCGCAGGTGCATGATTTAAGGTTTTATATATTATGTTAATTAAATTTTCATATGCCTTGTCCCGTTTACATCTCAGACAATATAAACAGTAATTTACAATTTCAGTAGCATTTTTAAAGGTGATACGAATACTATTAGATGTATGAGAACAAATTAAAATAGTTTTAGAATATATTTTAAATTGTTTTTTTTTTTTCAAATAGAAACACTATTATATAAATTATAAACTGCAATAAATGTCATATACTAAAAAAAATTGACCAATATTCGGATTCCAGCTGGGGTACTGGAGGAGTACCCCAGGCTGGAATCAGAATGTTTGACAGTATAAACTGAAATAGATCTCATAAACTAAATAAAATAGATTTGTTCCCAAAGTTGAGATTAATAGTACATTACAGAGTCAATGCTCAAGCAGACTGTACTCTCATATGTGCGCTAGACAAACACAAAATTCCATATTGACACACATATTTAATCAATCTCGAATTATGTACCTGTGTTTTGAGGTCTGGAAAACCCGTGTGTATTTGATTTGAACGAGATACGAGTATATGCTAAAGGGAGGGAAATTATAATTCACAAAATTTACGAAACGAGTGATAAAGGCAAATACTGGATTTCTACGATGTTTAGACGTCAAAATTAGGTGTAATAAAAAAAAAACAAGTTCGTGTTATCTAGGAATACTAGTGTAGGTAACCAATTAGAGGGTAAGTACCTATAGGGAATTCTATCGTGCCATGTCACAAATTAGGTAGGTAAAGTATAATCACTTCAGGTAGGTAAAGAATCAATTAGTATTAAACAAACAAATATTCCGAGTGTCAGCTAAAACTTTAGCTTACCAGGGCAAAACGCAAAGGCTATATACAGGGTGGGCAAATAAAAGTGATACACTTTGTTTTTAAATTTTAATTATATTTAGTGCAATATTTATAAAAAAAAACTTAAATATATTATTCAGGTTCGGCATTGTATTCGAAAGATAATTCCTGCCAAAAGTCTACCTCTAGCAGCAAGCAATTTTTTCTCAAATGTTTGTGTTGTTTAAAACACGTTGTTTGCTCGATTAATTTCGAGAAAAAGTGACAGTGATTGGCACCCAAATCCTCCAAATTTTGCAGCTCCTGACTTATTTCTGTGGGGCTGTCTAAAATTACTTGTCTATGATAATAAGCTAATGGAATTTAAACAGTTAAAACCGACTATCCGACACAAATTTACTCAGATAACGCCGAAAATGTGCGAAAATATGCTGAAAATTGCGATGATAAGGGCCTTACATTTGTCTGCTGTTCGAGGTGGACTTATGTCAGACATTATGCTCCGCATGTATTTGCCAACCCTGAATAATATATATTTAAAACAATACCTAATAATCTTTGAACTTAATATAGTTAAAATTTAAAAACAAAATGTATACTTCTTATTTGCCCACCCTGTACTTTCCCGTAAATACGAAGATCCATAAGAAGAATTGAACGTTCTGGGTACAGAACGTTACCTGACGCAGCATTCTCTTGAGGTATACCAATTAAGATAAAACTAGATAGACATGAAACTCCAAATTATTTCAAGTAGTCTAAGTCTAAAGTTGAACTGCGTAAAGCGATAAAGCCACCCCAATTATCTAAGGTACGTAACTAAAAAAATCTTTTTAAAATAAAGCGCGAAGCGATCTGGTTACTCCTTTTATATGGCGCTTGCAACATAGAAGGGTCGGGAACAAATTCAGATAAAAAGTAAACATGTAACAAGTACTTAAATCTATGGTATTTGATAGATGAGTGCATGTGTTTGTACTGTGTTCTTACACAAGTACACAAAAAGTGTATGTTATGTGAAAAAGTATTGCAGTGTGCCTTTTCCTTCTCTGTTCCTCCTACCCCCTCTGGCTGCAGCTATGATTTAAAACAACCAATTCAATTACATTAAGAGGGCGTTTTTAATTCCATTGAAAGTTCAAAACAACACAACGCCTGATGTTAAGGAGCACGAAATTCCATCTAACTAAATCACAAAGAGTTAATTTGAAAAAAAAAAACTTTACTCGGCTTGGTTTAAAAATCCTTTGTTCCAAGTTTTTTGGAAACATATGGGGCCTTAGTTTGAACGGGCACATTTCAAATATAAATAATAAAATTATATTTTAGAATAGTCTCATATATCTGCTAGATATCATATAGAAACTTTTTTTTTTCTAACATATACAATAAACAAATTTTACAGCTTTGAAATTTCGCCAAACTGCATAACAGTTTGTTAGCGATTAAATATATAGTTTATATATTTTTATTTTATTTCGAATCTTGGGAGATCCATATAGTGTTAGTACAGTACAACAAATTTTAAAATAAATTTAGGTCATTGACATACAATTTACATATAATTTGATACACACATGACACGTTAAGGTAGACAACACAAAAAGTAGTATAATAAATAATAATATAATAAAATCAATAAAATAAAATAAAATCTGGGCAATCTGCAACATGCAGACTATTCCAATGGTTGAGTAATGGTGTATTCATCCTATCTGCCAACAATTTCAGGATACTATTGTTACTGCCACCGGCCACCCAGTCTCCGCATAAGTGACGCCGATCTGTTGCGATAATGTTGTCATATAGTTTAGCTTTCATAAGTCTACATTTCAAGAAGAAAATAATAATAATTGAAAATAAAAAATAGAAGACATTGAAACATGGAGGCCCGCAAAAAATGAAACCCGAGAAATTCATTAACCAAAGAAATTCGGAATTCGTTCTTTTTCTAGTGTAGTAATTTACAAAATAAATTATTTCCATGCTGAGTTTTACATTGAAAATAGTTATTTGTGCAACAAGAGAGCAAAGTTTGATATTTCTTCGAGTGCTTGTTTTGAGTCCCGGGCAAGCGAAAGATTCTATAATAACTCGCTACGCTCGTGAATCTAATTTAGAATCTTGAGCGTAGTAAGGGACTCAATGGCGCACGAGATGTAAATAACTTTGATCTCGTGTAGTACACAAAATTTTTCACGTCAGCCAGCCATCAAAAAACACAACCTGAAAAAATGTAATCCAGACGGACGGATCACTATTTCACTCATGTTTTCTGGAGGTATTCTAACAATTAACTATAATTACCGCGATAAAACAAAACGAAAGAAATTTCAATCCGGTCCGAATTGCGGATACTACTACTCGTATTTGTCAACTATAGTAGAGATCGTTAAAAGTAGATAAATAGAATCATTTACTGCGTAACAATTACGTAAATTTGTATAAGTTCATTGTTTTGATTGTATAATAAAATACGTAAAATATGGTGTTTTTATTAAATTTTAAACTTTTATTTTATTAATTAATTATTACGAATAAAGACTCGTAGGGTGTTTTGGAACGATGCGGTCTGACTTATTGCGGGGGTCTATTATAAACCGTCAATATACCGTTGAATTACGTATGCACTTTTTTTCTTTCTTTTTGCTAATGACGTGAAAGGGATAAAGACAATAGAATCCAAATATTTCGAACTTGTATTAGGCCCCGCACGTTGAAATGACATTCGAATCTAAAGGTCACTTGAATGTTATTTTGTCTCACTCGGTGAACAAAATGCGATTTTGCTCACTGTTTTTAAGCAGCAAATTACCCTTGTTCGAGCTGCTGACGTGAAAAATATATTTTCGTATCGTTTTTTTCCGTATCTTATCTTATTGTGTTATCGTATCTTTTTTTCTATTGTCACCATAAAAATATATACAAATTTTACATATTGGTTGACTGTAAAAATGGTGAACATATTTAATGTTGAATTTATTTCTAAAATCACCGATTCGGAAAAGGGCATTTTCTTCCCTGCTAGGAAGGATCAAAGTGGTACTTTTATTCCCAGCTGCTAGGGATTAAAGTGGCACCTTTATGTTCTAGGACACTATTTTGTTTAGCATAAAAAATGTTAAAACATAATCATTTCCTCATAGGTGATGTGAAAAGCAGTATGTGTCTAATGCGCCACATGGTAGCAAAATTATTTATACCTTAAGCATTAACACTTGAATCCTTCGCTTCGTGCAGGATTAAAATACGCCCTCACCGTAAATGTTATTTTACTTTCTTGTGACACAATCTATTACATACTTCCACCAGATGAACAATACATCGCTCTATTCATTCATTAAACGAAACACGGTAAAATACACTGAAAAAACACGAATCCGTGTGTATAACAAATACCGAAATAAAGAAAATAGCAGCATTTAAATGCATATGTATCGCCTAACGTAATGTTTAACTTTAAGAGCCTAAAGGCTAATGCAATTCTAGATCAGCTTTGCCTGGAAATACATTTAATCTATGGGCATTGCAATCGCAAAAAATGGGATTACGTACCATTTTGCTGTTCTAAATCGGTTTTATTTAAACAATGTTTTTCTTTGCAAATACCATTTCTACTTCGAACAAGCAATAATGCAACGGAGCAGGAATTTATTGTAGTAGTATATGAGTAAGACTCTTAACTTATTAACTTGTTAGAGCCAAGTGTGCATAGTTGCGAAGATTCTGCAGAATTTCATACCAGGTATGCAACCTTCTTTAAGTCTTAATTGTTCATCCATGTTTGCACTTGCAGTGAAGGATAGATATATTATTATGTTTAGTGAATTCGAGCGCTAGTTGTATTTTAGAGTGTAAATAATTTTTCAAATAATTGAGCTAATTTATTTTCTGTGATTAGTGAACAGAAAAGCAATATTATAATAGAGAATAGAGCTTTATTTCAGTTTGTTGATATCATAAGAGTTTATTATTAATGTATGATTAAAATATACAAGGACAGATATACGAAGATATAACTATTACTATATTCTTAAACTTGCAATGAAATGCTGACATGACTTACTTCAAATTAGGTTCGGAAATAATACGTTTCCGGTGCGATGAGTAAAGATGATATGTAAAGGAATTCCATATAGCCTAACACACCTCTGTAAAGCAAAATTCTTTTGTTTTTAAACGTAAAATTGTGACACAACGTTTTGGCATTCAACCATCAAATAGTAGAATAGTATATTCGTAATTTGTTTTTAATTGTGTAAACATTCAAATAAAGCTAATTGACTAACTTTTTAGTTTATTTCATTGCAAGTTTGAGAAAAGGACTATACAAATCTCGGCGAGAAACAGCGTTGCCAGCCGCGTATACATACCTAACCGACCTCGCTACGCTCGGGCATCTATATCTACTTGGCCAGAAACCCGTTTGTTTCCCGGCCTTTTTAGTAAGTACACAGTACTATTCCTGTATATTCTTCCGTATTTTCGTCCTTCGTCTAAATCCATGTAAATTCAAGCATCAATCAAGTACGCTCTCAATCTAAAAATGTAACATTACAAGGGTTAAAGCATTACGTAATTTCACTTAATAAAAATGTGCCGACGTTATAAAGGTTTCATAAAAGCTGAACAAGCGAAACTCTCATTTAAAGCCCGGTTTGATTGATGGATACCCTTATTAGAGCCGGGGTCACTTGCCAGTCTTCAGGGCACTGGGACCAACGTACCCGGATCTCCCCTCCCTCCCAGTACTGGAAAGATGCAAGGTCAAGGGGGGAGGTTAGTCCCGAGCGAGCCAAGAGGTCAACGCGGCATTTGTTACAGTGAAAACAACGATGGATAAAGGCTATCTTGATACGCTTTGATATTCATTATTTTTATTTTGGAACTGTTAGTGATAAATAAATAAACTTTAGAAGTGCTCTAGACTACTCTTTATATACATAATTATATCAAGACACGTTATTTTACTTTTGTAGCTTATTTAACTTAGAAATATTTACGCACCTGGCAAGAGTTTAAATAGTAGAATGTTCTAGTCTTAGTAGGTTAACCAAAGGATGAAAGGCACTAATTTCTGCTGAGGTATTTTGACGCCTATAGTCCGAGGCTGAAATTATACCTTTTACCTGAGTAAAACACTCGTACTTCTCATTTCGAATATGAGGACAGTAAAATAAATGTGCATTTAAATAACTCGGCTAAGTATAAACTTCAGTAAGTAGTATTTCTTGAGGGTACTTTCAATTAACAATTTAGGTAAAAATATCGTTATTCATGGAAGGAGGAGTTAAATATCAAAATTCAACACTGTATTACAAATCCATTTAAAACCAAATTTCAACTACTTATTGTAAAAAGTCGTATACTTGGAAAGTATAATTCTCTAGTGCAGAAACGTATCACTTTCTACACACTTTTTAGAACAACAATGACCCTCTTTCAGAGCGTGAGAAATGAAAATGTTTTAAAATGTCTCTTTAGGCACCGTACTTAAATACCTAGTCTTTACGGCGTTTATGTGCTTAACTCAATTTATCCTATCTGGCACGTCACCACCTCCTTGACCATCCACTTTGTGTTGCGTCAGACAACAAAAAGAAAACAATATGAGCTGTATCTCTATTAATCTACATAATCGGCCAGGCACAGTACCAATATTTAATAGGCTTCAACCAACTTTTTCGAGTAGGGATTTACGGAAGCAAACAGAGTTTTGCGAAATCATGACCAACCTCTTTATAAGCTATAGATAATAAATAAAACCAAAACGTCTGCCCCGCCAATCCAGACAAAGGCGTACAAAATACTATGATCATACATTTTTATAGGGTACCCATAAAAACTTATTGCGTACCCGGGAACCCATAGTTTGCATTCGCTTAGGATTATGTGGCCTTATAAGAATGTTTTACGACTATAAATATTAAGAGATAGGTCGTAATGTATAGAAACGTTAATTATAAAAAAAATGTTATTTATCTTATTACCAAAATGTATTAATACAATGACATTTGTGTGTAATAAACTTTTTATTTGTAAAAATAGTCTGATTCATACATTATTTTATAGCTACTCTTAAAACAAAACGTAGGTACTCATAATCACCTTATATAAATTTGCAAATATAATTTATGATTTAAAATTTCCAAAACAACATCAATGAGTCTTAATTGATTCAGTTTATCCCAATTATAAGATGACCCAAACGGACAGAAGATATGCGTTTCATTATACGCACAAATACTGCGAAACTCCTGAGTAGGTCAATAATATCCCCACCATAAAATATCCATGCCCTGTTTCGAATACAAACCAAGCGCAATAAAATACCTAAATTCGGCAAATTCTAATTTTGAATTCTGTCCCGTCGAAGCAACATAAAGCCAGCTATAGACGGCACTGCGGTAGTAAGTATTAAGGCGTTTTATGAATTTTGCCCCGCTAGGTTGGTACACATGCGTTTGCCTGGCCAGATGTCGCACAGTTAAACCGTTTCCTTATTAAATTTAGGGGCATTTAACGTCCCGCTTAATATAAGACATTTTGGGTTATTAAGACTTCCGCGAAATCTTCCGCTTTTCCTTGAGAGTAATCGTGCGTATAAGGCTCAAGAGTTTCTTTGAAGTTAGAAATGAGAAAAAAACCTTAAGAATTGGTGCAAATCGTGATTTAACTATATTTTATATTCAGTATAGTTAGTACTGGGCTTATTAAACATTTTAACATGTTAATCTTTAACTTAAACAGTGCTACTTAGCAAATTACTAATTTTAAAAGAAAACGCGTTTCCGTAGAGATAACTGTGGGACTGTAAGTAAGTAAGTAAGTAAATATTCTTTATTGTGTACCATACATTTAAAAATAGACAAGAAATGAAAAAACACGTAAAAGTTAGGTAACAACAGGCGGTCTTATCGCTAAGAAGCGATCTCTTCTGGAACCTGAAGACAACCTTTGGGTAGCAGGAAACAATGAACTTACAACATTGAACGGGTAGTGCCGATATACATATAATTCAACAAAATGAAGACGCAAACAATATAATACATACCTACATACTAATAAAATAAATACATATATACATACATACATTATATTATTATACAATCATAAATAAAGGCAAGTTAAGGCAGCGAAAGGTAGTGAGTCTTCAAAAGATTTTTGAAAACGGGAAGGGATTTAGCACGTCTAATGTCTAATGGCAAAGCATTCCACAACCGAACAGCACGAAAAGAAAAAGAGTTGCTATAAAATTTAGATGATGAAGGTGGTGGAGCAAGGAGATGCATCTCCGCACAGCGGACCGAGGAAAGATAGTTGAAACGCTTTTTAAGATATAGAGGGGTGGAGGGGTTGAAAAGAATGTTATAAAGAAGTACAAGAATATGAGAGTTACGGCGATGACGAATAGGGAGCCACTTGAGCTGGGTACGAAATTCAGAGACGTGGTCATATTTGCGTAATCCAAATATGAATCTTATACAGACGTTTTGAAGGCGCTCAAGTTTATTTAGCTGGTCCTCTGTAAGATCAAGATAGCAAATATCGGCATAATCCAATATAGGGAGAAGAAGAGATTGAGCAAGCGCAATTCTGGTAGCGAGCGGCAAGAAGCTACGAAGCCTGCGAAGTGACCCCAGAGAAGCAAACATCTTCCTACTGATCTCACTTATCTGTGGTACCCAAGACAGTGTGCGATCAAATATAACTCCAAGATTTTTTACCTGGCTCGATAATGGAACCGGGACACCATCAAACACTATGAAAGGTAAGTTAAGAAAGTCAATCCGAGAAATGAGTTGAGAGCTGCCTAAAATTATAGCTTGCGACTTACACGGATTAACTTTCAGCCCATAGCGTTTGCTCCAACTGGAAATGTGTTCCAAGTCCCGATTTATGGAGCCGATACTCTTAGGTAGATCGTTAATTACGCATTGAGAGTAAATTTGGAGGTCGTCGGCATAGAGGTGGTAAGAAGAAGAAATATTAGTAGTAATGGAGTTGATGAAGATGGAAAATAATAGAGGAGACAGCACACCGCCTTGCGGAACGCCGGCCAGGGTGCTGCTCCAAGAAGAAATGGAAGAATCTACCTTTACTCGCTGCCGACGACATTCCAAATAACTACGGAACCAGCCAATTGTCACGGGAGATATGTTAATAGCACGCATTAAACTGAGTAAAACATCGAAATCTACAGTGTTAAATGCATTGCTGAAGTCTAACAACGTCAGTACGGTGAGCTTACGGTTATCCATACCGGCACGAACATCATCGCTAATTTTTACTAAAGCTGTAACCGTACTGTGACCGGAGCGGAAGCCAGATTGTAAAGGATTCATGAGCTCATGCCTGTTTAAAAAGGATGTAAGCTGGTGATGTACAAGGCGCTCAAGGACCTTTGAAAGGAATGGGAGGATAGAAATAGGTCGATAGTCGGAAAAAGTGGTAGGATTTGACTTTTTGGGTAAGGGAACAACGTCTGCATCTTTCCAGAGGGAAGTACTGTCATTTTGTATAATGATATTCTTTAATATTTATTTGTTAAGTGTTAAAAAAAACTAGTTTTCTGTAACGCCTCGGTGATAACGCGTTTTTACTAGTTAAAACTAGTTTTTACGTCAGTCCGCCAGAGTCAAGAGTTAGGCTTAGCTGACAGTCTGAACCGACTATTTAGTATTTTATAATTTTAACTTAAAAATATAATCTTTTTGTAGATAAAAAGAAGTTATCAGTTAAATAAGATTTTTTGAAATTAGTTGAAACTAGTCTTCACCAGTGCACTTTGCGTGCGTCAGGACGTTTCGAAAAACTAGTTACATGAAAACGCATTTTCATCTTGACTTTAAGGAAAACCAGTTTTAACAAGGCAAAATGCGTTTTCACTAAATACAGGTTATTAAGATTACATACGAACATTTCTTTATTCAGTAGAAAAGATAAATTTACCACCTATACTATAGCTACCGCTGAACTAGGGGTTCTGCCGCTAAAGCCATTTATTCAGACTTAAATCATATTAATTCAAAAAAGATGATAAATAACCAGAAATGCCAAAGAAAATTAACGGTCCCAATGCCTTCGGTAATAAAAGTAGCCCAATCTTCAAATTTTACATTGTAAATGGCTGTAAATAATTTCCTGACAGAGAATATCACGTTGCCATCGAGAAACAATCGGGAATGTTAAGAAAATTCCAAGGAAATTCAATTTCCTTTCCAAAATAGATATTTGCCGTTGATGCAGGTTGCTTTTAAAATGATTTCGTTTCAAAAATTTACTTTCCCGGCGTATTTAATTTGAAGAAAGCGTTTAAAATAAGATGTTAGGGAACGCTGGAAATTGCAAGTTGGGAGACGTTGAAAAATTTTCGTTGCATTTAATAGTTTTTGCATTTTAGCATCACAGTACAATATTGTTCAACACGATGCAAGGTAAGGCCATACAAATCTGTAAAATACCCTGCTTTTATATAATGCGTCTGGTAGCTTTTATTTATCAATACTTTCAATATACTAAGATGGAAGGTTACTTTTTTAAATTAGGTAAATAGTTTAAAATATATTATTACTGCCTCATAGTAGGCAGGTGCTCATGAAATAAAACATAACGCTCTACCCTTAGGGTCTGTTTCAAAAAGTGAAGTATTGGATAGCTCATTAAGAAATAAATTAATCGTTAAGCTTTATTTGAAGATTGGAAAACGTCGACGATGACTTTATTGGTCAGATAAGCGGCAAGCAGCTTGTTCAGGATTTTACTTGGACATTATGAAACAGATCCTTATTATTTACGTGCCCATTTATGAAAAATTATAATGCCAACTTTAGAAAGTAACAGAACAATATTGAAAAATTCGAAAAAGGAACGTTCGAATTAATCAATGTTTGCGCTCGCGACGTACTACCACAGTTTTCCATTAGGTTCTTTTTGGTGTAGTGCGAGGAAGGGAAGTTACACAATTTTGACCTACTCTGTCTGGCAGAGACTAGTGCACTATAAATATACTCAGTTGAGTGGCTCTTGAACGGAAGATCGATTTGGCGCGTACTCGCAGACACGATTTCATTTCAAACAAAATGTTTTGATGGCTCTTTTATACGGGAATACTATTCGCTTCCGAGAGGTTTTGGAAAATGGGTTTTGCTTTAGGTGGGAACATGTTTCCTTGAAGTACGTTTGGAGGAGGAAATAAATGGAATCTTGTAGTTTTACTGCGTTTATCTAGAAATATTTGCAGGCACATTAGGCAAAATGTCATAACCCATTCTGAGGGCTTACCACGAAACAC
Source organism: Cydia pomonella (assembly GCF_033807575.1). Taxonomy (NCBI): domain Eukaryota; kingdom Metazoa; phylum Arthropoda; class Insecta; order Lepidoptera; family Tortricidae; genus Cydia; species Cydia pomonella. Next base: position 10,936,052 of record NC_084721.1, on the reverse strand, counting down.
GACAATCGAAATTTCGTTATCTACCCCTCCGAAACTGCCAGATATCATGTCATAGTAAAAACTTCTCAAAAAACTATTTAAGGTCTATGCCACATACACTATACATACTATTATGTATAAGTTACTCTATGGTTTATGTGATGTGATAGTGCTGCTCTCTGGTGGCAGAACATAGCAGTAATACTCCCAATTAAATGTAAAAATAATAATTATTATTACTAAACATACAGTACAAAATGGTATCTTATTCGTAACGCAACTTCGAAAATATTTTGTCCGCTGTTACATTTTACAATTTCTGAAAGCAAACTTGTTTTTTTTTTAAACCAGTCTACTCTTTTAAAGGGATCCCGTAGAAGCTAGTACGTTTGGCTTGGTTAGATTCTGAAAAACCAACTGTTTTTGGAAAAAAATGCGTTCGGTCTAAAATGACATCGGATTTTTTTTCCAAAATTAACAACTTATAAAATCCCTAGTAATAATCTTAAACAATCCAACTCAACTTGGTAGTTCTGATGGATTCTTCTCTAATTCAATAGGTCTTTAACCTGCCTTAAAAAATTAAGACATTTTTAATTTTGCCTGTACAATAAATAATTTAAATACCTCCCGCTCAATTCCGCTGTTGACTGTACATTGAAGAGAATGCTATCCACGCTGCACTGCACGCTCTGCCCTTCTGTCACTCCCCCAACGGGAATCGTAGGTAGTTAGAATCTAATTGTACAACGACAGATCGCCACTATTTGTACACGGAGCGCACGAAACATTACCGTTCCTGTACCGTATACAAAACTGTCTCCGATTCGTAATTAGTTTGTAAATACATACGTACACAACCCTAATTACAGTATAGCTACTTTATATTCACATCTGCGAGGCTTGAATTGCCGAACGGAAGGGGTTGGACCCCTATGCTAATTGCTAAGGGTTGTGACTAAAATAAGAAGTAGGTGCCAGTCCTAATGGCCTTTCATTTCTGTTATTTAATATTTCATAGGAAAAAGTGGATTTGAATGGAGGGTAGTTAATGATAGGAAGGGTTAAAAAAGAGGTCGCCGAAGCGAATTCTATATTTCCTCCTTAGTAATTAACGGTAAAAATGCTGGTGCCTCCAGCTCAGCGGGCTAACTTCGTTCATACTTTGCCAAATAACGGGCCCAAAATGTACCTACTGGTCAATATTATTTAAATAGATTTAGATTAAACATCATTTATTATACAACATACGATTGAAGTACAAATTACATACGTGTTATTTTATAAGTACTATATCGACAGTGGAAAGACAAGAACCCTTGAAGCGACATTTTGGTCTTAATTGAGTTATGTTACATATAGTTGGGATCGGTGTTTTTTTCTGCGTTGAATGAGGCTTTCATAGCGATCTAATGACTAAAATATCGCTTCAAGTAAAATGAAAACATGCCTCAATTTACAAACTTTTGCGTGAAGCGACACACAATTTCATAAAAAAATCACCCATTTCATAGGATTTCAATAAATAAGAAGTAAGTACTTAAGTTACACGTATTTTTACGTAATGGCGCTAAAGTGGTTTTGCTAGTTATATATTTTATTAAATATGGCACTTAAATGTTTCTCCCGGGATGCTTTTATCCGACAGCAATTTCAACGTGGCAGGGATAGCCCAAATTTTGAGGTGTCGCTTAAAGGGTTCTTTCGAGAGCATCGGTGAGTATTCAACGAAGCGACAATTATTTCAGATGTTTCTTTGTTTTAGAGAATAACAATATTTTAAATAAAAAGCTATTATTATATCATATGATTCGTCCTTAAAACGCATCTCTCTAAATATGATAGAAATAAAGTTACGTTTTTTTTGCTCGAAACAAAACTTTAAATCACTTTTCTTTAAAATTCGCAAAATGTCGCTAATATGGTTCTGCCAAGCCAAACATAACACAAAATAAATAATAACAAGATAATTCAGATAGTAAAAGTACATGGATGCTTGGCCAATATGTTCTACTAATATTCTATGTGCTAATAAACATATACTTACAAAATATTACCTACTTATATTTTTATAATGTCAAAATTTTTAAAAAGCCATTGCATAATAACTCAACTTCGAGTCCCTTACTATTTTTAGTCTTATTCCCTTATTATTTTTATGAATTGGGTAATAAACCATAGTCGCTGTACAATCAGGGTTCCGAAACCAGGATAGAACGACACTAACTCATGTCTCACAGGTCCCAACTTCGCCTAGTTGGGTTTCAACTTACCTACTGTTACTCGTCTAATTTCCATGGACCAACTGCCCGGTCTGCTGCCAATTAGTAAGTTTCGAATGTCCTCGATACAAATTGTTAATTGATACAGCCCGAAGAAACATTGCAAAACTGTTCGCCAATTAATGGCTGATGTTTGACAGAATCGAAAAACGGCAACTTGATATCCGATACGAGTATGCGATTTTGTTTCAAGTTTTTAAGCAAATTTGGGATTAAAAATAAACTGGGAAATAGCTGCAGAATCCGCTATGTATTGAAAAATGGCTTATGATTTTTTACACTGCAAATATCACAAACAGGCTAAGTAAAAGTATTAAATCAGTGATAAACTTGACTCGCTGACGTTGCAAATGCATTGGGTAAAGTAGGTCACAGCAGAATCAGAAAAGGTGTACCTTCTTTTGAAGAAGCTCGTCTTGAACACCTGTACCAAAACGTCTTTTACGGAAACTCGATCTAAGCTGTCTTGTATTTATTTACTTTAAGGAGAAATTTATATACGTGCAAGCCATGCCTATGATATTTTACAAGTTAATATTGCTATTAATAATAATACACGAAAACTCTGTCATGGAGGCCAATTCAGACTTATATTTTGATGTCAAAATTATATATTTTTTATTATTAGTCGCGGGTGCATTTCACTTATCCGTACATATTTTTAATACCGTGCGTGCGAGATGCACGGGCGATTTATAACAAAATGACATAAATTTTGACATTAAAAATATAAGCTTTGACTGGCCTTCATGTTTTGTTATTTATATGATTTGACTTTGACACGAATTATAAAGTTTTTATTTTTTCTGTAGTTTGGGGGTAATGCGTCTCAAATCTCACTCAGCATGCGATACCCGCGACTCCCTATCTCAAGTTTCTAGTAAATCACCTATATTTTAAATTACAATATCCAAATACTAACTTGCAAACAATTACCGAGGCAAATTTATGTTCCTCAATACAAAGCAAATCGTTTACTTACAAAAGTCACTAAAATATGTCTTTATTACTTTAATAATAAGTTCCATTTTGATGCGAACTAATAAAACGGAAGCCTTGGTGCATTAAGTGAATTTGCACATAAATCTCCCGCGTCATTGCCACCGAGTGTCACCGGAACTAAGAAAGAGATGGGTGGAGGAGAAGTTACCAAACTGCGCTGGGGTGTTCTATTTATAAGGTAAACTAGAAATACCACTAATGAAGAATTCTCAAAAAAAAACCCATATAAAAGAAAATAAAAATACTATTATATTGAAACAACTCGACGAAGTTTAAAGTTAAGGTTAAACTCGAATTCTTTTTTAGAAACATCTCGTGATCTGTGAAACTCTTGTTGTATTAAACTAAATATTATGTTATAATATAAATATAGTATTATAAACATGTCTGGATGATCAAGAGAATATTTACATTTTATAACATATCTCTTCCCTCTTGGAGTCACGTCTTTCAAGTATCTGCTGCAGTGTTATTCTTGAATACTTTAAACAAAAAACTTGTATGCAAATGCATTAACACATATAAGTACAATTTTTGTCCATTTCTGTAATTTCCGCGTTTCTAACTATGAAATGTAACAAAATTATCCTGGGTCATTTTGAATTCTGTTTTCTCAGGAGAGCAAATTAAATGTTATCAAGTTATGAATATTTTATAGATAGATTTGGGGATAACCTCGTGAGCTTATGGTTAGTGTTGCGGTTTTGAATTTGGAACTTTCTTTAATTTCTATAAGAGTTCAAAACTCAAATTAGATTTGAACTTATACACGTATGCGGGGACTTCGAGGATACAACCTTATCCAAAACCATGTTCTTTATACATACATGAAGCTGCATGCGACGGAGTAACGGATTAACTTCTAAGAAAAGTTGGCAAAATCCATACCTGAATCGTAAATCACGACGACGGAGCTGAAATTAAACTTCAAGCCAACTTATAGGATTTTCCTAAGTGCTCCTAAACTACTTGATTTTATTATATACAATCACAATACCCTGCAATGAAAATGATTTGATTTGTATTCATTTCTCCAACACTTATTATTGCAATTAGTGTGAAACTTCAATTATTTCTCAATATAAAAAATACCTTTTAGCCAATATAATTCTAATAATTCTGACCGCAACTTGCCCTAATTAACAAAATATCCTCGTCGTAACCAAAAAAAACGCCGACTAAAAACGCTGAATGGTCTACTAAATAATTGGAAAAATCTGATTTATTTGCTGCTAACAGAACAATGGTTTTTGTGTTAAATTTTGATTGCGGTAAACCAAAACCCTGTAAGTGATTAACTTTCACCAAATGACTGTATGTACCTGTCCAAAAAATGTTGAGATGGTCTGATACTAATAGTATATTTATATATTCATAAAACGTACTGTACCCATTTATACCCAAAGAATACAAACGACGGTATTCCATTGTTAAGTCTACGCCGTCCATTTGTCAGTCCTGTTTTTATAAGGCTGGACTTTTGTAATCTTAATAAATACCTACATAGTTTTTATCAGTCACTGATTTAGCAAGAGCTAAATGTACCCCTGCATACTCGACTACTCGTATGACATATTATGTACCTACAAATTAAGGTACTTATGTAACATATATGCCTATTAATTAATTGCCTTTGTCTTTGAATTTTATTTAGCTTAAATAATTATTTAAAAGATGACGAAGCGTGTTGCAGATATCATCGTTGGTTTGTTTGGGACGAAGCATGATGCTGAGTTGCGAATATCTCACATCCAAATTGGATTATATTTAAGGTATTGTTTTGCTTATTGAAATTTTGAATTGAGTTTATGCAATAAATTATTATTGATATTTATTAAGAACTAAATAAATAACCTTTAATAATAATACAAAATATTGACATATATGTCACATACCAGGTTTTAAACTGCACAGAATCGTGTTGAACAAATTAGCGGAAAGCAAACTGTGCTTTATCTGCTATTTGGGTACCATAAACGAATATTAGCAAACAGCCGAAAAGGCTTTCCGCCGGATTTTCGCACGCATTTTTGAGAGCTTTCGTTTTTGTTTTAAGGATTTTGTTTTTATTGAAAGCAGTGATTGCGGCAGATGTTTGCGTCACTATTTGTTATGGGTTTTACTCACTTGTTTTATTTAGAATTAAAATGTTTAGGTATTTTTGCGAGGCCTATTTTTTTCAAACGCCTGCTGGTTGCTGATTCATCGGAATTATATATTATATACACTTCGGTTTTGGTAATCGATTTTAGTCCGTTTTTTTTTTTTCAAATAGTACCTCAAAAGTAGAGACAATTTGTTTCCTTCAATATTATATCTGAGTAACTATGCACTGAATTATAGTGACTTGAGACACGGTGAAACTTTCAAAGCAAAAGAAATATGATATTACGTACAAGTAAAAATCCTGTTTTTGAATTGAGGAACTGTTGAAAAATTCATTTTATAATGGTGTATTGAAATGAATGATTGATTCCCATCTGTCCTCGGCGAGAACAGATAGGAATAGTTTATTCCCATCTGTCCCCGGCGGGTACAAATAGGAAGGCTCCATTTCCATCCGTGGCCGGCGGGGAGTAATACGACGGTGACCGCCTCGGTTTCTTCCTGTCTTTGTTATTACACACATGTCGATTTTGATAGTTGATATTTGAACAATTACAATTCCAATTCGTGAAATATAAATCATATATGTCATGTAGGTAATCAAAATTATATATGTCAAAATATAATCAAACTTGCTTCAATGAGACTTGACGCAGTTCAGCATAAATAATTTACCTCATAAATGTGAAAAATGTTTACAGGTTTCATAATAACAATTACCTATAGTATACAAGTATAGAGTTATGTAGCAGATTTGATCAGTATTTTAGTATTAAAAGTAAAAGTATTTCATAAATTGAAATTGATAATTCTTGTATCAAAGTCGACATTTGTATAATTTAAAAGACAGGAAGAAACCGAGATGGGCATAGATGGGAAGGATTCATTCCCCTTTGTCTCCGCCGGCCAAAGATGGGGATACACCTTTTGAAACAGTTAATAAAATAATTAGCTTTGTCACCACTGTTACCAGCTACCATTAAAGTAATGGTGTTTTTCTTACTAAACAAATTGCTTTACATCAGGAGAATATCAAGATAGAGAACAGAGGTACCATCAAAGAGGCGTAACAGAGCGCAAGCCATATCAATACATCACACAAATTAGCTGACTCCCTTATCAATGCGGAGCTCACACATAGCCAAGAGCCAAAAAATGAAATAACACAGGGAAAGTCAACAAAGCACAAAATTAGTTTTATACGAAATAGAAGGAAAAAAGCAACGGAGCGAATTGCGGCAGAAATGGGAAATGTAGAGGCCTGCGGTTTTGTGCCGGTTGATGCGGACGCGTTGGACGCTAATTATCGCGTTTTGGATTTTATTTTATATTTTGTGGCAGTAGCACCGGTTGGTTGGATGGATATATTATGTTTATATAAGTCGACAAAGCGCAAGCAAGCGACTGTTTGTAACGTTCACCGTACCAAAACTGCGAAGTTATATTTTTTTATTAAGTGAGTATGCATCCAAAAGTTATGGTTTTAAGATAAAGTACATTGTCTGACGAAGCTATGTGTATAAATTGGGCTGGAAATTACAGTCGATTTGACGCCGACTGGAACTAGTTTATTAACGTGGATGTATATTTATGCTGAAATATATTATAATCGGCCCGTTTCGAAGAATAATTATAACACGTTTAAGATTTTGGAAAGATCTTTGAAATATCGATAACTAAACGACATGTCAAAATTGACGTTTATTTTGATTCCGCTGTGATCCCAATAACATCTATCCACGATATTTCTAACGTCAAAGTGACATTGGTTGCCCGAATCGATCTGCTTCTGTCAATTATACGACATGCAAACGATATCTAAATGAGAACTTGGGCCCGATTCGAAAAATGATTAAGAGATGCTTAAGATCTTGGAAAGATTGAAAAGATCGATAACCAAACGATATGTCAAAATTGTCGTTTATTTCGATTCTGCTGTGATCTCAATAAGATCTATTTACGATATTTCTAACGTTAAAGTGACACTAGTTGCCCGTGCTGCTTCTGTCAATTATACGACATACAAACGATATCTAATTGAGAACTTATCTAAACCAGAACTTATCGTTATCGTATTTCATTATTCGAATCGGGCCGAATGTTTTGAGTACACGACAAAATTTGAATCAAAAGTGAAGTGAACTGAACTGAAGTATAGTTAGTTACGAGTATAAGTAGGTTAGGCCGAACACAGAGTCATGATCGCGAGTACCCATCATAAGGTCGCGATGCGCGGCCCTCCGTCATCTCAATTTGACGCGACGGAACAACCGTCTTCGTATATAGTTTTAAGGTTCCGCGGAAATTACATTACTGAACCACGATTTGTCTTTGTGACGTTTCGGGGAATTTTACGCGTGAAAGGGCTTGGGTTGTTGGAATCTTAACGAGGTGAGGTGTGTGCGACTACATTAGGGTTATGATACGTTTTTAAATGTAGAGGAGAGGGCTGAAAACAAAGGTAAACTTTTTATCTGGGGTAAATAATCAGTGAATTTAATCTGACGCATTTTTATACAAAGCTGATTAGCAATATTCCTTCTAAATTATTTTAACATTCTTTAATTTTCTCATAAGATGTTCTTTTAAAACCGCGTCGGTGTCAACTATCTACAATCAGCCTAATGCTAAACAGATGCCGGATCCTTTTAATGTTTGCAAATCTAGAAGTGTCGCATGAGCGCCATCTGTTTATAACCTATATATATATATTTTTTTTCACTCTTCGTATTCCGTCTCGCTTTTCACCGTTATGCGGCGTCGACTTTCCCAATCATGCGACGGCATTTATTCCTTTCTTGGGTGTCTTGTTCATAGATTCCCAACACCTTCATGTTCTTTCGGACATTCGTCATCCAAGTTATTTGGGGCCTTACTTTCCCTCTTTTTTGGAGCGATGGAAAGTCACTTTTTAACCACGTTTTTTTTTCATTACGATAGAGTAAAGCTGGTCTCAATTCCTTCACTGTCTTCAATAATTTCATCATACAAATGAGATGATTTTTCTGCTGATAGGTAAATAAAAAAATATATATAGGCAAATATATGAAGGCATCTCTATTAGAGGTGGTGTAAAAATTAGACTGTATGTGAATTAGTTATAGGATTGAACTGGCCGCGTGCCATCGCGCACTTGCCAACTCCAAATTAAACACGTGAATTTACATGTAAATATTTAAAACCACAGACCTTTTGTTATCATTTGCATGCCTAAAAACAAATACAACAAGCACAATGAGGTACATCATTTTGCTATTTTATCTTGCTACACGGCCCGATTCGAAGAATGAGATACGATAACGATAAGTTCTGGTTTAGATATGTAAATTCTCATTTAGATATCGTTTGTATGTCATATAATTGACAGAAGCAGCTCGAGTCGGGCAACCAATGTCACTTTGACGTTAGGAATATCGTAAATAGATCTTATTGGGGTCACAACGGAATTGTAATAAACATCAATTTTGACATGTCGTTTAGCTATCGACTTTTGAAGATCTTTCCAAAATCTTAAGCGTGTCTTAATCATTCTTCGAATCGGGCCGACATTTTCAACAACACCACCAATCTTGTACAATTCTAAAACTTGATAACCATCAGCAATCTCCGTTACTCCCAAAGTAACGGTAAATACGTACCTTTTGTTCGACTATAAGAAAATGAGTGAGTTTTTAAGAATCTGAAAATAACTTACTTATATAGCATACATATAAGAAAGCGTTCACATAATGTTAAATTGTGTAGTGTACTAAGTATCTACGTTTGTGGGCGCCGTTATTAAAATTAAATTAATTGCGATATTATCTTTTTAGAACTTATGAGCGCTTGCAGATTCAATACAATTTTACATGTTTCAGGTAATGACGAACTCCTAAATTAAAAGTGCATTCTTAGTAATGAAGAATTTTAATTTGACTTCAATTCATTGGACCGACCTAAGTATAAAATATAGTTTTTTTATGTGGTTTAAGGATCATCGGGTTATAAGGATCTTGAACTGGGTCAAACTACTTAAAAAGCAAACTATATCCATTGACCGACCTTGCCATGAATCTAACACACGTGGGTTGTCATGCATGCAAAGATGATAGAGTTTGTCAGTAAAACTTATCACTTGTTCGAAGGAAACCGGTAGTTTCCCGCCAGGATGCGTGTGAGGGTTTCTTCCGGTGGTTTAATCAAACTTGCTTCAATGAAGACTGAGAGATTTTCAATGAGAATGAGACTTAAACTTTCTAGATGAGCCGGGGGATAAACAATGAGTATATTGCGACAACTGGAAGGTTAGGTAAGGATATATGGGCTTTTAATTGTGTCTGATCTCGTCCTCCTGCAGAAGAAGTAAGTTTAGCTATGAATATAAAACCACTTGATATTTGGTCAATCTGAAATAAATTAGGAACACAAATATTTAAATCATAAGTTAATAACAATAATTTTTATATTACCGTTTTCATGTTATCGGTTTTGACAATATAACTTTGAATTGCTTCCTGTGCAATAAATTAAATCAAACTCCTTTTATGTGGGTACCTATATATTATTTTAACTACGTGAGGCCCTATGATAAAAACATAATATATTACATAGGGTCTGGACTTTGTATACAGAGTGCTAAAGTTTGAAAAAAAATGACGTCACCACGCCCTAGGAGTTTAATCCCAAAAAAAGTTTTGTGGAAATTGTGATTGAAACACAATTACCAGATTATTGAAAATTAAAAGAGTTCGAAATGACTTTCACTAGAAGTCAAGGTCTATTTCGTTTTGTGTTATTACATGAAATCCTTTGAAGCAGTAAAGGTACTAGTCGTTCTTCGTCAGATACGTATATGGAAGCTTCTCTATTTAAAGACATTTATTATAAGTTTTTGTTCATCCCATGTATTTTTTTGTGTTATCTCCTCAATAAATAAATAAATAGACGTAGTTTTAGTAGCTCTATATCTGCGTTGCGTTAATCGGCTCTTAGCGAGGATCAAGTGATCACACGATCAAAAGCTGCCGACGTCGCGGCTTAGGGCAACCACCTGCTTACAGCACAACAGTTTACGGTGTGTCGCCAATTGAGCACGTGCGGTGTAAACAGTTTAACGCCTTCTTTGACAGAGACAACTTTGTTGGTATCATTTATGATTCGATAAAAAGAGTGAACGTTATGTTTACGAGTATTTCGACTTGATAGTCAAGTGACCAAAAATGCTATCACTATTACTAATAAATGTCATACTGAACGTTAGTTAGCAAGCAAGTTATCTACGCAATGCACGTTACTACATAAGTATACTCGTATACAATTATAGTGATAAAAGTGTTAACACAATTCTACTTCACCACATACAGCAATTATTTAACTTACGGGTAGGTATTCTCGCACAACGCTAAATTTAATGGCTGATACCGCTGTTATGTGTGCTGGGACAAAATTTACGGTACTTTTAGAGACTGATTACATTTTTAATTCAGTTTAAACTTATGTTATTAAATGGGTTCAAATTATTTAAATTTTCTGTTGGTGTTTTATGGAATTCTCAGTGCTGCTGAGTGAAAAATAAAACGAATTTTAGTTGATATTATTACTAATTTAAGTGACTAGGCAAAATTTTACAAAATACATATTTTATATTCCTCACATATCGTAAAAAAATACAACAGTCAAAAATCCTCCTAACAATCTATACATAAAAATGCAAATCACAAGTCTACAAAGCGCTGAACCAATGAAATCTCTAAAAATATTCGAAAACGTCGTAATCTTGGCGATAAAGGGTGTAACCGACAACAAGACATAAAGTACATAAGTTCTTTTTATATTAAGGTCACACGGATCTGAAAAACAATTGAGATAAGTTAATTCGAGACACGTACGGCTCCTGCGACAAATCTAAAAGGCCGAACGCTTAGAATTAAAATTCTGCGTGCGGGGGTTTTACCTATTGTCTACGCAAAATATCCTTTAATTATGTCGACCGTTTTGTTCTAAAGTGGGCTGAAGACACAGGCTGTGGCGGATTTGTTTATCAGCATGAAGATCGGCCTAAAAACCTTGTATATTATTTTATTTGATTTGTTAACAAATTGACGTAGGGACACCTTATGATGACTATTTGGTTTACTCTGCGGTTTGTCACCGTCATTACAGACATCATTCGAATAATGAGTTGAATTTCGGTCTTATATCCATGTATCAAATATCCGAATAGGTAGAATGATGTTTACTACTGAGTAAGTTATAAAGGCATATTTTTGCCTCGTGATCTCGTGTTAGGCCATTCTAAATTGTTTGGACGGTCAAAGTACTCTATTAAAGGGAGAGCCTATGATGATGGTCAAATCTAGTTTACGAAAATGGAACGTAATGTCACGATACGCTCAGAAGCACGATCGATTTATAATTTTATATCATGACTCGTACCTATAGTTGTATGCTGACATTCTTATATTATTCTTATTCTTTTATTCTTATTCTTATATTATTTTCTTAGCGCTGGTGGCCTAGCGGTAAGAGCGTGCGATTTGCAATCCGGAGGTCGCGGGTTCAAACCCCGGCTTGTACCAATGAGTTTTTCGGAACTTATGTACGAAATATCATTTGATATTTACCAGTCGCTTTTCGGTGAAGGAAAACATCGTGAGGAAACCGGATTAATCCCAACAAGGCCTAGTTTACCCTCTGGGTTGGAAGGGCAGATGGCAGTCGCTTTCGTAAAAACTAGTGCCTACGCCAAATCTTGGGATTAGTTGTCAAGCGGACCCCAGGCTCCCATGAGCCGTGGCAAAATGCCAGGACAACGCGAGGAAGAAGATTCGTATATTATATTACAACTTATATTACAAAGTTGTTGGTGACAGCTGTTCGAAATGAGATGATATTAATTTGTCATTTCGAATCCTCCTAAGCACGGTCGCATTTTTAAAGCCTGTTACCATGCTTGTCACGTTCTAACAAGTATATAAGTGCGACCACCGCTGGACTAATTGAAATTTGAAGGTCTAGATTATGTACCTACGCTAAAATAAATGATAAAATTAAAAATAAATTATTCTCAAACCCCGCTTACCGCTTCTCTATAGCGCCACTGACATGTGTAAAGGGAAAGCACGTCCTCCTGAACAATACCCGCGTATTTCAGACGCTCAAACAGAACGAATGGTAACTGACACGCATGGAATCTTAATTGGTGTGAATATGTGGCTTCTTAGCCCGTAATCGCTCTGTCGCTATTTTACACGTTGTGAAGTTTTGTGGTTTAAATGTCAATTGAGTATAATAGGCTGCGTTGTACACTGTCGAGGTGGTCGCTGCTATTTCTATGGCACAAAAATTAAATAAAAAATTAAGATTAAGCCTAAAACCACCATCAAAATGTGTGTAACTGACGAGCGGGAAACATATGTATATGGTTATTTGATTACTATTAAACTTTTGTATTCAGAACTAGAAAAATCACACGTAATAAAATCAAGACATTTAATAAATTAATATCGCCATTACGAATTATAGCTATAATAATTTAACATTACAAAAACTATTATACCCAAAATTATCCAACCCTTTTCATAGTGGAAGGGATAACAGCGCACTTAACTTCACTGTCAAATATTACTAGTTAGACTAACTACAAATAGGGGAACAGCGGTTAAGTAGGTAAAGCGGGGGTAATTATTATTATCTGCAGGTGTTATCTCTTAAATGGGGATATTAGGGGGATATTAGACTGGAGACGTGTTGGTTTTGGCAAAGATTACAAAAGACAATCAGACCGATTCGAAGAATGAGATACGATTTCGATAAGGTCTGGTTTAGATAAGTTCTCATTTAGATATCGTTTGTATGTCGTACAATTGACAGAAGCAGCTCGATTCGGGCAACCAATGTCACTTTGACGTTAGAAATATCGTAGGTAGATCTTATTGGGATCACAGCGGCATCGAAATAAAGGTCAATTTTGACATGTTGCTTAATAGTTATCGATCTTTTAAAGATCTTTCCAAGATCTTAAACGTGTCTTCTTCTTCGAATCGTGCTGAATGTTCTAAGGGAAGTGTCGTAAGCGACAACGCGACCACGACCGTTGTTGTCGTCATTATGAAAATACAGTTGTCACTATCATAGACAAATATGTTAACATAGAGTGCTCACTCCATAAGCCAGTTTTTTTAACGCTAATTTTCAAAACGCTTATTATTCTCATAGTCGACATCTGGCGTCAAGTAGCGGATTTATCAATACTTGATTCTTGATAATAGATGTCGCGACGAACGAAAAGTCATATCCCTTTAGCTCAATAATTTTCAGCTAATATTATAACCAGGTTAACCGGAACTTTATTTTCAACTCCTTCTGCTTGTAATATTAATTGCAAATTGTTGAGCAATACAGTTTTCGTCAGTCGCGACACTCGTGACATCTAGTGTCAAGTAGCGGTACTGATAAAGTCGCTACTTGACGCTAGATGCCGACAACGAATATAATAAGCGTTTTGATAAGAATACTGATGTATGGAGCGAGATGTATTTCTCTTTTCCACTGTCAAGTTACAAGAACAGGGGGCCTAGCCAAGGTGGCAATCGTACATGAGACATTACACACACATTACATTATAAGATATTATGCAATTTTAAAGCAGTGTTAGAATTTAGGATTATTTTGTAGAAACAAGTTTAGTTAGATATATGTAATTTTTTTTTGTAAGAAACAATGCTTTTTTAGTTTTATTTATTTATTATTTATAAATTATCAAATACATTAATATCATATAGTATAGAAGTAGAATAATTATTTTCCGTGACGCTTTCTATATAAAACATAAGAATCAAATTGAGGATCTGCTTTTTTTGAAGGCAGTTAAAAAGGAGGTGTCGAATAACGATACGGTGGTTTGTGAGTTGCACATCTACAAAGTACATGATCTGTGGACAAGCTTTCATTTCGGTGCAGAGTCATGCAAAATTATGGAAAAGGTTGTTTACCAACGTTTCTCTACGCGGTAGTTATAATAAAGGATGCCATAACGACGTTTAAGCGGTTAGATAAATAGCAATAAAAAGATGTTTAGAATTCTCTAAGTCGTGGATACGGGGTGAAGGGTATTAAAACGTAATTTAGAAGAAGTTTGACGCCCGCTTAAAATCTCTTTTTCATACAACCGTAGTTCTCTTTTCCTCGTTATAGTAACCAACAAGTGTGCCTCTTCATTTTGGTTTTTTTTTTTAAATATTGTTAGAGTTAGGACCAAAGAAGCGCTAGTGGCCTAGCGGTAAGAGCGTGCGTCTTGCAATCCGGAGGTCGCGGGTTCAAACCAATGAGTTCTTCGTAACTTATGTGGGTACGAAATATCATTTGATATTTACCAGTCACTTTTCCGTGAAGGAAAACAACGTGAGGAAACCGAACTAATCCCAATAAGGCCTAGTTGACCCTCTAGGTTGGAAGGTCAGATGGCATTGGCTTTCGTAAAAACTAGTGCCTACGCCAAATCTTGGGATTAGTTGCCAAGCAGACCCCAGGCTCCCATGAGCCGTGGCAATAAGCCGGGACAAATACTAGGAAGATGATGATGATAAGAGTTAGGAGCAAATAACAAATGACAAAAAAAATTTCAAAAGTCGTAAAATAATATATCAGTATAGGTAAAAAACTTAAGTACGAGTAAGTCACCTGTTGTATGTAGTTGTGACGTGTTCGAATAGACATTTGTTTTGTTTGTGTGTGTCTTTTAAACATGTATTGTCTATTCGAACACGCCACAACTACATACAACAGGTGACTTACTTAAGTTTTTTACCTATACCTACATGACCTGTCTTAATATTAAAGTAATTAGAAATCATATTACTTAATAAATCAATCCCGAACTCCTACTGTAGTCCATACTTCTTTATGGCATCCTTAAGGCGCTGAACTTTGATTAAAGGCCGGGTATAAGTTATAATTGAAACATTATAGGCTTTTGTGCTATTGGACAAGAAGGGCTATGTAATATCAATAGAATCGTTACTATTGATTAAGCTTGTGAACATGCCAAGGGTCTTTCATAGTATGATAATGGATAGGTATATGGTGTGTTATTGTTGTACTAGCTTTGTTTCCAATTAGTAGCTATGTATAGATTGTGAACTGCTAAAGGCTTTATAAGGATTTACTAATTAACCTCTTGTCTGTGTATGATATGGATACTGGCCACGGACCAAGGATTTTAACCACGCATTTATGAGGCCTAAAGAAGCAAATATGTTAGATGAGTTTAGGTAAATTTCGCGTATTTATCATTGTTTAATCTATTCGTACATAAAAAGAAATTAATAATAAATAATAATAACCTGTCACTTAAAATGAAATTTTACTTTTTTATTCCTAAAACGTAGTTTATGCAAAGTGATATTTATCACTTTTTACAAGCTTAGTTTCACCTGGCCCGTTATCTGTCGGTCTGTAATCAAATCTTACAAGTTAAATTCGATCCACTTCCCGGTTTCCGAATGAGCTGAAATTTTGCATGAATATGTAAGTCGGGTGACAATGCAATATTATGGTACCATCGAGCTGATCTGATGATGGAGACAGAAGGTGGCCATAGGAACTTTGTGATAAAACAACGCAACCTAATAGTATTTGGAGTTTTTAGAATTAGCTCGATGAGTATTAGTCACCTGTGTTAAAAAAATACAGTCAGCGATAAAAATCTTGTAACAAAAATGAAATTTTTGCCAAAAACTTATTTTAAATCTATCAATGAGGATATTAAGACTACGGCCGATAGTAGCAACATCGCCATCAAAAAGTCGTTTAGCACTAAGTAGCAATAAAAATGTTTTTTTTTTTTCAATTGGCATTAATTCTAAAACTAG
Source organism: Cydia pomonella (assembly GCF_033807575.1). Lineage (NCBI taxonomy): Eukaryota > Metazoa > Arthropoda > Insecta > Lepidoptera > Tortricidae > Cydia > Cydia pomonella. Next base: position 10,919,833 of record NC_084721.1, on the reverse strand, counting down.
GCGAATTTCAGAAAAGTTTATAGGACATTTTAGTCTTTAAATGTGATCAGGAATACACTATTTATTAAAATCTTTCAGGTTCCTCGTGTGACACAGTGAATACAGCACAAACGAGATTTCAGCCCACGATTTTTACCACCTCACACATACTATAGTCTATTTTTTTATCCCGTAGACTAAAATGAAATTTCATGTGTTGCTAGTTTTTTACGTCTTATAGTGATGTGCTACAACCGGTACTAACCCAAAATAAACTATTGGGAGTTACTTATATAGGCATGTAACACCATTTTGAGGCATTTAGAAAGGTTGTATCCAGGTCTATACACAATATTTCTAATATTTAAAAGCGATTTTTTTGTAAGATTAACAGTCACCTCGAAGCTCATAATACAATTTTTAAATGTTTGAGTGAATTAGTAGTGAGTAGATTTTATTTATTGTCATGTAGTGAGTAGAATTCATTCATTGTTTCTTTTGAATCTAAAATTAATTTAATATTTATCAGTTATTCACAAACCGAAATCAAAGATCAGCACTATTTGTTTTAAGCTGGTCACATTATTTCTACGTTTGACATTTCTGGTTGTCATTTTAGTCTACGGAATAAAAAAACAGACTTTAAATTATATATAACTTATAAAATTCAAATATATTTATTACTTACATGACAATAGGTAATTTATTGCACTTGAAGAAGTAATGAGTTACATTACGATTACTACTTCAAGTCAGTTTTGTATGATGATGTATATGATTTAACGCCTCCTAGCCCAGCCGGCAGTCACCCAGCTCACAAAGCAGGAGGTCCTGTGTGTGGAGCATATATTTGTGTGTCACCAATATTTGTTTCTAAGTTGTGGATTTATTTATTTATTTATTGCACGTTAAATGGTACAAATGGCGGACTTAATGCCTCATGGGGCCAAACCGACAAATGTCAAGGTGAGTGCAGTGGGAACCGTATCAAGTATTACAGAATACATAACTGTACCTTATCTATTAACTCTTAATATATAAATATTAAGAGTTACTAATACTCGTATAGTAATTCCTACTAGTCCTGTTCTAGCAGGTATTTATGAAGTAAGGGTTTAAAAGTTCTTTGTTTTACAAGGGAGCAAAGCTGTTGTGTATAGTGCTTGTGCTAATATTGATACCCGAGCAAGCAAAAAACTCCAGAGTTAAACCACGTGCGTAGCAAGCGGTTCGAAAAGTAGAATCTTGAGCGTTGCGAGAGTGTCAAGGCACGAGGGTTAAACAAACTGCCTCTGAGTGAAAAACAACATTTCTCGCCACGCCAACGCGAGGAAAATACTTACTATGAAATACCAAAAAAAATCCAATCAAATCAAATCCAAATTAACGTAATAAAAAACATCATTCAAAATCATCATTTAAAAGTCAATTCTGCCAGCTAACATAAGGAAACAACTCAAAATTTTGCCCCGCATGTGGAAAAAATGCAAAATTCTCATTAGTTTTTGAACAATCAAGAGGGCCTTTACCAGTTGGTGTCGTGAATGAGTTATTTTGCTTGGGGCTTGTCTTAATCGTCAAAGCAAGCGCATTCCAAAGACAAATAGCCTGAACAGCGAAGAAAGATGATATAAAACCACTATGCTGAGGACTGAAAGCTTAAGAGATCGGGAGGAACGTAGTTCACAGCCCGGACGAGTCACAAAATTAAATGTACACTGTACACGATGGCTCAAAAAGGGTTGAAAATAACAAATAAAGAACTCTGAGAGTCCTTCGTTAACGAACTGGGAGCCAATATAACTGACGATGGTAGAAAGAGATGTGATCGTATTTGCGCAGACAGAAAATGAACCGCAAACTATTATTAATTAAACGATCATGTCTATTTAAATGGGTTTTAGAGATATTCGTAGTGCCGCGTAGTCAATGAGTGACAGAATTAGTGCCTGTACCAGTAGTTTCTTGGTAGGTATCGGAAGGTTTTCTATGTATTTAAGTACATATTTATATGTTTTGTATGTTGTCGTCCAGAATCTACAAGACAAGCTTTATTGAGCATATTCTGATGCATGTTATGATATTTATGATGTGCTGTTTCAAAATCGCAAGACTCATTTATTTAGAAAGTCAAATTAAGTATCATACCTATTTATTTTCAAACCTAATTAATTTTATTTCATATTTCACACCAAATATGCCTTCTGTGTTCTAAACAGTCAAAATTAGCATTCCACCGTCATTTGTCTCGAGTTGTAATTATGCGAGCTAAGCCGTTTAGCGACAGTGATAATCGGCTGTATCTCAAAGTTACATAATCGGCCGTCAGCGGCACATGTCGCGTCACTGGAGTTGTCACGTAGCCGAGAACAGATGGCCAGAGCGAACGACTTGTGCTCGGTGCCCGTTGTCAAACGAGACGGGATGAGATGTTAGAGTACGTTTAGCTGGGTTAAGCACAAATGTAGTTTCTATCATAGATTTATTTACTACGTATAGTAGTGAAGGAGTATTACAAAATCTAGACGATTTAGTTTCATTATTTAACTTTTTATCCGATGTTTCAGCCAGGTTGCACTAGTCACGCAGGACTGACGTGCCAGCAAAATGTCAATGCATATTTAGGTAAACAACACTAAACTACCCGATATTCGTTTAATATGTTCAGTCAGTAAATTGATCTACCCGTTTTTGGTTAATGTTTATTGTCAACAGCACGACACGTAACACTAAAGGCTGGCGTCCACTAGGCTCGCCGAGGCGAATCGAAGCGCAATAGTTCGCGTTCCATACATTTACTATGAATGGTAAATTCGATTCCACGCGTCGCGGCTCTTCGTCAATAGACGCAGTTTCATAGTTTATATATAGAAAGCGAAATATTGCGATTCGCCTCGGCCGGCAAGCCTATTGGACGCCAGCCTTAACAATACCCGCACTCGGGTCCGAACCAATATCTCCATTGACATTTTGCTGGGACGTCAGTCTTCCGTGACCGTGACCACAGTTAGTGTAAACTGGCTGACGAAACGTCGGATTAAAGGTAAAAAAATGAATTTGTATTGCCCTAGACCCGTTAAAGACATTAAATATACATACAAAACACAAAATTTTAACGTGTTATATAATAATAATGTTATTAAATAAAACAATGTCATTACTTTGCAATATGTCTTAATGGAAAAAGACCGCGTAATAGGCTACCTATGCGTTGGACTACCAAATCAAATCTGCCATGAAGGGACCCCTGAACGCATTTGCCAGAATGACATCCAACCGCGAAAAATAGCAAGAAACCGTACGGCAGGTTGACCACGACGCTCTGCAAAGAGTACAACAACAAAGAAGAAGATGTCTGAACATGAACAGACCCAGGGCCCGATTTAGATTTAATGACTTGTGATAAGTTAAGGGGAAAGATTTGTGATAATTATTCCATAAAAATGTTCTCGACATATTTACTCTTTGGATTTCGGCCCTACATGAATATTTTTTATATGAGTTCAATATTACCAGTTGTCGTCAAGCTCACCATACTTATTAACCTATCGAATGAGCTAATGCTTTTACGGATACTGGAAAGCGATATGTAAATGTACTACATACCTATACGAGGCCTGGATGTTAGTGAGATGACGATATGAGTTGTGCTGGTGTCCGACTTTATTACCTACATATAACATGAGTATCACATGATTATCCACCTGGTTTCTTGAGCTTAATAGTCGCCTCCAAACTTCCCCTTATAGCGACCCCATTCCTCACACAAAGTTTACCTTAAGTTCATATTAGTCTCACTGGATCACTGTTCACTCTGAGTACTGATAACGTTGGTCACAATATACCAGAGACACATCATTATTCTACACCATAAGAACGTTCTTGACTTGATCTAAAAGCAAATATCACTGCCGCGTCGATCTGTTCGCACACAACCTCCTTTTTCCTACTGTCGTTCTCATCTACCCTCTCAACTTCCCTCAAAAAATCCCAATAACCTAGAAGCGGTTACTTAAGTTAATCGTGACTACTAGCGCCATCTACTCCATGACGTTGGCAAATATTAGCTGGTTCGCAATACGTTCGCGACACCAGTACCTGTGTCTGTACGTTTTGCTTTTTTTGATATTCTTGTTTTTATAAGTACTCGGTTACTTCAAACAGCGCTAAAAAACGGCTACATAAATGCGCCGTAAACCAGACGTCTAGCATAGAAAATCGGTAACAATAAACGCAAAAATCAAAACGGTCACACAGAAAAATTCTTTATTGGTTTACTTTATTGGCGGAGGAAAATGTCGAGAACGGAACCTCGATTTCTGAAATTTTTACGCAGGATTTTTCACCTAAGCTGCAGTTGTCTTTATCGCACTAATTTGAGAAGCCGCCCCCATCAGCGCGACGGAAATATTTACCTAAAAATTCACAAATCTGAAAAGGAGTTCAGCTAATCAATCTTTCGTCTTAAAAAATCTAAATTGGGCTAGTAAGAAAGAAAGAGTATCATTCATCACGTTAAGTTAATTTCAAAACAAAATCATACAACGAAAACGAACCCCACTTTGTACGTGTGTTGTGAATATTATTTGCTATAGCGATGGCGCACGTAAAAATGGCTATACCCGGCTAGTTTGCTCCTGAAATATTTGGGATGCGGACGTGATGGCATACGTCTTTCGATAAAGTGGCCCGCAGGTAAATAATCTTCGGATAAATAATGAAGCTCATGTTTATATTTCACTGTATATCTATAGAAGATACACTACAACGATCTCGATAAGTAAGTATTAAATAATTTACTGTGTTGTCAGGTTTGAGAGTCACACAAACCTGCTGCCAAAAACAGCCCCTATACAATCGAAGTTACGCTCTAATTTTAAAACGACATGCTTAAATAACGTGAAACGTGTCAGGAACATTTATTTACGTAACTTTTATCTATGGCTGGTACTAGTTTTGGTTGCTTAATTGTTATACAAAGAAAATAGAGCTAGTAGAAGTTATGTATTTAAAATGTATGCTCTCTGTAATTTCTTATTCTACTCGTCGACTGTAATGGTTGAATTAAGTTTTCGTATACCAAACTATAATTGCGTAATTTTCATGTATGGGCTCCCAATTTTGGATACGCTGTAGTCAACTATAAAGATTTTGACCAATCACGTGACAACGCAACTGATTTCATGAGCATATTCATTTAACGCGCGTTTATGTCTTTTGTACTATATTTTATCTGCCTGAGATACCAATTTTCATTAATTATTCAGGTTTTATAGTAAATATTTTAGATGACTCGTAGAAAAAGTATTGTATAGAATAGTGATATAATCAAACATTTCAATCATGTACCTTACTTAGGCAATTCTGCAAACTTCGTTGCTTAAACACGGTAATCGACTGAAAAACTCTGTAGTATATCACGAATGTATAAAATACAGAAATATTAATATTACAGTTTCCTGCAGGATAAACTAGTACCTGACATAGATATATGCTACTAGAATGTTCATGTCAAATTTATGTTATTTCAAAATGTCATTTTGAAATGAGAGCGTGCGAGTAACTTCGATTTATGGAAGCAGCTAGGTTCGTGTGACGATTGCTAGTCCTCAAATCTGAAACTAATAGTATTTTGCTCATTACACACGATACACAATACTAGATTCATAATTCGTGTTATGTGGGGCTACCATGTCAGCTTATTAAGAGGCAACGGGACGGCCGTTTCTCCATACAAAAATAGTCCCCTTTTTCTCACTGGATATTGATAGTATGAAAAATATTTTTACATAATTTGATGTATATTAACCATAGCTATGCCCGTAAATTTGACTTTTCTCGACTTATTGATTATTGTAAAAATTTGGAACGAAAAACAGATTTCATGAAAATTTTTAGATGCTCCTAACTCTTAATAATAATTAAAAATTCGAAAAAAATCAAATGTAGGGACATGGCTGTAGTTGATTTACAACAAATTGTGTCAAAATATTTTCAGTAATGTTAATATCCAGAGAGGAAAATGAGGACTCCATTTGTATGAAAAAGCGATTTTGCGCGGGTCCTCTGCTTTCATCTAAGCCTAAAGTCATGTATCAGGTATGTCAAATAATATAAAACTACAGTGTTATGAAAAAATTACCACTACCCCAATTTTAAAATATAATAAACCTTTTATCTGTTACAGTTACTTATCCGTGCACCAAAAACACGACGATATTGAATTTTCCATCCATGAATACTTTGTTTGTTGTATTTACAGTTCTCGGGTTACAGGTTTCAATGTCGTTATTGAACTCGACCCTTTAACAAGGTATTATTTATTTTGGAGTCCATGAAAATAAAATCTCGTAGAAATCTTTCCCACAAAATTCAATAGCTTCGTTGGTATACAACTATCGTAATATAGAAAACAAATATATGTAAAACTAAATAACTAATACAAAAAGCCTCATTATTCCAAATACTTTATATGGTGCATTGGTAACTTCGATAGCAGACCATTTTGCCACAAAGCACATTACAATTTTGTCAGTTATAAAAAAATTGCCTATATATACGTCCTGCTGGGCACAGGCCTCCTCTCATGCGTGAGAGAGCTTGGGCTATAGTCCCCCCACTAGCCCAATGATAGCGAATCAAAGGTGTACGTGAAGTCCCCAATCTGCGGTCCCCATTCGTCAGTAACAATAGAATAAAAGTAAATAAATTTACTCATGCCTCTCGTTGCGATTTTAATAATAGCTTAAGAAAAAGAAATTATTATCTTCGCTGCCTATGCTCTACTGACAAGCATCTCTTGCCAATTTTTTTTATTCTCACTTAGCAACAATCCTTACAGGTTAACCCTAATACAATAGTGCCTTATTAAGTATATCATTTATATTAACTTATAATAAATAACAACATAAAACATTTAAATAAATTCTTACAAATTCGGACATATTGCATGAAAACAAGTTGATCAGCTAATAAATTTTGTGTACGGACGGTGCGACTGAGAGGCGCCTTACGAAGCAGGTTGGTTCTACCGATCGGCTCCACCAGCAGCCGCGGCATCCGCCTCCGCTCCACTTACCCGTCCGGCACACACAGATTCATTTGTTCTAGAATCCCCGGGATGTAAATGCTACCGGAAAGGATCTGCACTGAGTAGCATGCGAGTGCTAGATACTTGCGTGCTTCTAATTTTTTATAACCCACCATGCCTAGTACGAACAGTGTGCGTATCAGAAGATTATAACTACTTGTAGAAGTTAAGTCACTGCAGTTATCTAGAATGCGTTTTCTTGATTAACTCACCGAGACAAGACACTCGTAAGGAAAGAAGCTCAACCTTCATATAATGAATTCTCTCTCTGTAACGGTCCAATTCGAACACTGATTATAAGATGTCACAGTGATATGATACTGAGTATCAAAAGTGTTATTTCTTCAACTACAGACGTCACTTTTGACACTGACAGATCGGTATCGTATCGCGTATGGGACATCTTATAAGCATTGTTCGAATTGGGCCATAAAAGGCACTATAGTCTACCGACGTACCGCTACGAAGATGCCCCTACGGCGTAGTCGCGTAGCAGCGTAGCGTTTACACTCCGTAGCAAATATCCGTTCCGAAGATTGCACTTACTATTTACCGCTTTCGCTGTTTTTATGAAGCTCTGTACCGCAAAAATGGGCAACAGTTTTATACAGTATTCGAGAAATTTTCTAGGACCCAATTTTAAAAAGTTAGAAGCTTTAAGCGGTTGGATAGTGCTTTTGGTCGAGAGCCTTTTGACCTACACTTCCGGTTTAAACTTGAAAGTTGTAACTTATAGCTTTTAAACCAATCACAAGGAAACATAATTATTATTTTTAAAAATCTACTAGACATTTTGAAGGTTAGATAGCAATTGTTTTCTATAAAAGCTTTAGTGCGGCTGCTAGCACCAAATTATTTTAAAATAATGTACGCGAAATCTAATGGGGCCATTAGATAGAAATTATGAATCTTGTTTCTACTTTAAATTTTATTTCTGTACGTTTACAAATCGTTTACGAATTCGTACTTTAAGCTAACCCGGACTGTAAAACCAAAGAGAATTTGTAATAGAGGTGTATTGTCAAAGGAAACTTTATAGCGACATAAATTTACAGCCATCTTTCGACACATGATTGAAACTTTTAGAACGCCATTTGGTTTGATCCTTATACTTTCACTGATAAGTATATGTTCAATTTGTTAAATATCAAAAAGTGGCGACATCTAATGGATCAAAGGCCAAAGGTATATCAGCACCGTTTCGAGCGATGGCGCCATAACCTTTAGTGCCCGGTAAGATGGCGCCACTTTTTGATATTTAACAAATTGAACACATATCAGTGAAAGAATAAGGATCATAGTCAAATTGCATTCTAAGAGTTTTAATTATGTGTCGAAAAATGGCAGTAAATTTACGGCCCTACAAAGTTTTCTTTGACAATACACTTATATTTGAAAATCTCTTTGGTAAAACTTACTTTGGTACGGTCACGGACTTTAACTTTGATCCATGACAGAGCTCAACGAGGGGAGGGGGGGGGGCGGGTTTAGGGTCGGCAACGCGCAATAACTACTCTAGAGTTGCAGGCGTACATAGGCTACGGAGACTGCTTACCATCAGGCAGGCCATATGCTTGTTTGCCACCGACGTAGTATAAATTTGGCGTAGGCACTAGTTTTTACGAAAGCGACTGCCATCTGACCTTCCAACCCAGAGGGTAATCTAGGCCTTGTCGGGATTACTCCGGTTTCCTCACGATGTTTTCCTTCACAGAAAAGAGACTGGTAAATTTCGTACATAAGTTCCGAAAAACTCATTGGTACGAGCCGGGGTTTGAACCCGCGACCTCCGGATTGCAAGTCGCACGCTCTTGCTGCTAGGTCACCAGCGCTCTAATTTTCTAATTTGGTTGTCAATACTAACGGTATGAATGAATGTCCAATGTAAAGTAAACCCTAAATGACTCAGCAATTAAAGTCCGTGACTATACCATAAATTCTTGAATTTACCAGCTGCCCTGTAAAAGTGGAATATTAGTGGAAAAACCCAAGTTACCTTCTCTCTCTCACTATGGAGGAAGACTAACTTATGGTGCGTAGGTTCAAACATTTCATTATGATAAAATCTTGCCGCCCCATAAATGCGCACATATTATATAAACACGATTAGTTGCTGTCAATCAACGAACATGTCCGGACGAGCATTAGGCTAAGCGCACGCGGTGACGCTATTAAGCGCAAAATGCGTCCACGTAATGAAGTTTATATACAGCAAATATCCAAATATGGACGTGTTTCACACCGAAACAGACCGGCCAATTCAAATTGGCATGAGACACTCGGCCTACTTTAAACTTTAAGATACGTCAATTTCCTTAAGTAAAAGTCCGTTTTTGTTTGAAGAAACGTCTCTTTTAACACTGATTTTTAGCAAATGTTTGACGTATCTTAAAGTTCGATTCGAGCCTCATGTTTCGTTACAATAAAAAAGTAAAAGTCAAGTAGGTTTAGACGATTCTGTATCTGTGTGAGCAATCATGTTTTTGTACTTAGGTTTCTCTTTACACGATTTTTTTTTTATGAAATTGTAAGTTTAGAGTCTTGATCCAGTCGACAAATTTGATAACTCGAAATTTTTTGTCCTCAACATGTCCTCCATTATCAAAGAGAGAATTCCATGGAATTTAGGTGATAGGGTGATGTCTTGAAAAAATAATCTCACGAAACTTGTTACCGTAAGCATAGAGGTATAACCAAACTTAGAGTGCTCACTCCATGGGCGTTTCTCACAGCGTTTCAACCGCCAACAGTCCCCTGCCCACATTTATGATGAAGTTCTAGAAGATCGGGGGGTCCGTTTTGTTTATTTTAAATAAGAAAGGTACCGTAACCAAAAATGGTATACTAATCTTGGGGAACTTCGACATAAACAGGAGACTATCAGCGGTTGAAACGCTCTGAGAAACACCCGCGAATACATTTAAAACGAGCATATTAAACAACAAGTAATCTCAAAATGTATTGAGATTATTAAGTTTTAGTAAAACTTGATATTTGCATGTTTTTACTTCACTTACAATGTTATATATATATGGAGCTGACTGACAGCGGTTGAAACGCTCTGAAAAAAAGAACCTATGAAAAATAAAAATACTATTTGAAATCATCCTATGAGTGGCTTGACGTCATCGGCATGATTTGTTCGCGCCCTAGTCATAATTAAATGGATATCATTGAATGTGTTATGTAATTTTTGAATATTATCATCGCATCACATTTAATTATTGATAATTTCCCACCACTTTCTCATGGTCTTTCCTGGCTCACGCCGTACAATAATTTATATTAAACAATAGTGTCGGTGTGACAGACGACCGCCTAAATACGGGTCACGCATCGATCAAGCGCCACGCGCGTTGTTTCCCTTATTATGGCCATTCATTCGCGTTCACTTTGTCCTTTTATTGAATATCCGTTGCGATAATGTATGGCCGGCCTTTCAAAACAATAGAGTTTGTTGTCGGACAAGGGGGTTTTCGGGATTAATCTCACTAACACGAAATAGCCACTAATGCTGGCCTTATTTTGGTAATAAGCATGGTTAGTTAATGAGTAAACATTCTAAATTATACACTACAAAGTTAAAATTACACAGAAAATGTAATTCGGTTAAAAGCTAGGTAACAAAAGGCGGTTAAAAAGCGAAAACCTAGTTAGGTTTAGTTAACGAAACTTTGGTTGTGTCTTATCCGTGTTATTGCTCGAATATTTGTAATTTACTTATACGTGCTTTTATGTTGTGATGTAATGTTTTTTTGTTGGTTAGTAAATATCTCTTTAATTATATTATTTATTACCATTATCTAAACGAATATGATTGTCGTATTTGTCTACGTGACGGCATGATAATGAGATTGTCTATCCCTTTCAATCGCGTAGTGTTAAAATGTGATATTTATTATATGACGTAGATAGAACGGTTAATAATGCGCCCGCTGGCATTCCAGCACAAATGCGACTAATTGTAGCTATCGTCTCACTTACGACAAAGAAAAAAACTATCGCTGTGTTCCACACAATATAAAATTACGAATATATTTTCCTAACTCCTCAAAAACTTAATTTTTGGCCTTGCCGGAGTCACACTTCGGTTCAAATAATTCGTGCGACTGCACCGCTTCAAAATGCATCCTCATTAATAGTCTCGTCTGCGGCTGACGTTCTAATTTACGCGACATCGCCTCGATCCGGCTCGGGGAATTGGCTGAATTAATTCCACATTTCCGATTAGGTTTAATAAGTCTTATTTCATTAGTTTTTTACAACATGTACAGTCAGCTGCAGAGATCACTGAGCCCCCTTGTAACTTCCCCTACCTACCAAAATGTACCTCACCTTTAAAATTGATACCACCCTTAAATTCTACCCTCATAATTTTACCCCAACAATAATTTTACCTTAACAATAATTTGGCCAAGTGATCGTCTAGTTAAGGTTAGGACCCCTCGAAGTGAACCGCGGAACCCTAATTCTTTAATGAGTAACAACTAAATCTTGGACTCTTGATTCTACCTAATTATTTATTACCTAAATGTAAAGGAACTGATATTTACTGTACTACATAATTTATTATGATAATAGGAAATAATTTAAAGGATATTATGTTAAGTCAAAACACCGTAAAACTAAGTTACTCTAAACCGATTTTATATTAAGTAAAACACCTTATGAGTAGAGAGAAAATATAGGTATAATAAACTAAAAGATATGAACAATGTCACGGTTAAGAAGATAGGCTCCGCCCACACGCGCGAGTCGTTGACGTCGGGTGTAGCCTTAAGTTACAGATACAAAAACGTCAATGTGATTTTTGAAGTAATTTAAAATAAGCTTATATTAAATCGTTAGAAAAGTAATGCAGCATGTAAGATAATATAAAAATAGTATTGCAGCATATATGATAATATAAATAAAAAAAATATTTTTGGTAAAATCCTGCTACTCCTATTAAGTCTTCGGGGTAACATTGAAGCAGCACTCCTGGGTTAAGCCCATTTACACACAATTCTTTTAAAATGAAATATTATTTATTACCTATTATCTTCTAAGCGAGGTGTGAATTATTCACACGTGCTGCCTCTAATGCTAGATGCAGGTCTGAAGACTCTTACTCCGATTAGCAATATCAATCGGGCCACCTACTCCTATCTTATTAGCCAGACGGGCTATGACCAACGCTTCGAAACCTATGCAATCCTAGGGGCTGACGAAGAGAAGCGATAAGTATGCGTCAGACACCATTTACTTATCTTTTTTCATATCCAAAAACTAAGGCTACTAAGCCATTACCCAATCCCCATAGCTAAAGGAAGGCTGAATTCCCAGGCCTTTCAAATGTATAAACGAAGTACAAGTTTAGCTCATTATTGTACTTTATGAGATCGAAATATCAAGGTGAGCATTATTCCACTCAAAGATTCCAATGGACTGCGCTCGCCTGCCAAAGGGTCTCTAAAACAAACCATTCCTTAATTCCAGAATAGCCTGTGTTCCTAAACCCAACTTGATATTTAAGAATTGAATTTATAAATACCTTAGAACCTGATTGTAATACTCAGTACTTCGTCTCTACACCAAAAAAAAACCAGAAATGAAAATAAATAGATAAAAGATTTTACAGGTAACCTTCAATTTTCCACTCAGGATAAGTAACAGTCTGGAAGATTTAGGTAATTAGACTCCATTACCAATATTTCACTTAATATTAGCATTAGTACAAGATATAAAACCATAGCTTCTCGTCATTAGAACCTTTAAAAGAGAAATATACACCAACCAATCAACTTTATAGACCAAACCTAAGAGAGACCCTATAACAGTGTGTGTGACTCTACCCTATTCCTGCCCTTAGTCCCTAATCTAGTATGTCCAGAACACAGATCGTACTTACCATTGATCTAGTGGTTCGGAACATACACAAGTGTATCCCTAAATCTAAGCTGTAAGCATTCGGCCGACAAAACCGAGGTATAGCAAACCCTAGTGTCTGTGTGATTGCCCCCCTCCTCATCGCCACGTGGGCACGGTGGATGAGAATAGACCGCCCTAGCATGTATATAAAAATATCGGCAACCTAGCCCACACCCGCACTAGCCACATGGGAAACGCTGCCATGACTAAGACTTTGTTTGTGTTTGGTATCAATCACGACAGAAGTTTTCCCTGCAACCAGCCCAAGCACGAACCAGAGTACCGAAATATATAAATATATTTAATACGGGACCTAGCCTCAATTACTGCAGACTTCAGTGAGTAGGGATTACTCCCAATGGCACGCACGTGATGCCCTCACATTCATCTAACAGCTGGACTTTGAGACTAGGGAGAGTATGCTCGCCTCTTATGTTGGTAAAGAAGAGACGCCAAGTCCTCTCAACTTGGAGCAAGACTTCTAAACAGCTGCAATTTGTCACCGTTAGGGAGAAGCTGCTTAGATGGACAAACTGTTAGTCCAAACAGTGATCTGGCTTTATAAAATAACAAACTAACCTCATAGAAAGGTAGTAAAATAACAAAGTTAGATTTTACTAACAAAAAACTCACAATATAATAACACAGATAAGGAAGTAAAGAATCTCCACCATAGCCTAAGCTTAGCATTACGACAACATTGTCCCCGCAATGCCAAACACAGACACAATCTTACAAGTTTAAATTCACCAGGATAATTCCCAGCAAACACAAACAAATAGAAAGAATAGTAGAGAAACTTGACTTACTCAAAGCCAGAGATACTGCTAGTCTGATAGTCGAAGAATGAATCCCCCCCTACCGTACTTTCCGGCCCTTTTATACTCTTTAATAGCGACATATTAGCGACTGGCGACAAAATAGCGACATAACAGCGACTGGCGACAATATAGCGACATAATAGCGACACAATGACGACACATTGGCGACTAGCGACAATATAGCGACACAATAGCGACATAACAGCGACTGGCGACAATTTATGACGTATTTCTAGCTTTGATGTACCAGGGCATCAAAATCAGAGAAGAGGTTGTTCGCTTCGCGGCACGTAACGACATACGATTCATGAAGAAAGGTCATAAGTTACATCTTATTTACCAATCCATACTCCCTATACAATAACGTTCACATTAATGCCAATTATCAACTGTGTCTCTTTCGCATACACGGCTCAGAGAAAGACGGAGATAATTTCAATGACGTTTACGCACACTACCTTGTTCACGCACACAATGTCGTTTACGCTCACAATGACCGCATTTGCTTAATAGTCAGTTTAAGTAGACCAAAACAATCGATAAAAAAGGGATCGTTCCAAAACCGGTCAAACATGAATATGCTAACACCATTATTTGATTTCAGGTATTATAGTTTTGTTTTCTGAAAATAACGCCTGTATTGAAATATTTTATGTTTATTATTAAGTAAGTCAATGTTTTTTGTACCAATACTTATACCTTTTACATGCATGTAAGACTACAAATATTCTTTTCAAAGAAAACTAATACCAGGTAACAACTAGCGGTCTTAATATTATTTATTATTTTCGCGCATTGATATAAACCAAAATAATGAATATTTACTGTATGTTACGTATTTAATTGTCATCACAAGTGGTGAAATACGGAAACGTGTCCTTCAAGTCGTAATTGTCAAAATACGCAGTGAAATTATGAATGAAAAATGCAAATGAAGAGGACTTGTTTTTACAAGGTATTTCGTTATTTTTTTATGTATTTTAATATAAAATCGAGGCTAATATAATAGGCATATGGCTAGTCACAACCGCCCCCAAATTTAAATGTTTTTATGACTTACAGAGAAAGTCATAAAAAATTTCAATTTCCTCTAGATTAGTCGGTAAATTTCCCCCTTTTTTTTAAACGTGTAGTGTGTATTCCAATACTAAGTGACTGTTAACGACTCAGCTTTGAAATCAGTTCATCAGAACTCCGTCAATGAACCAAGACAACTTTTTCCCCAGAAACCTCGCTCTGCCAGAGATACCAGATTGTGAGTCCGATAGGTCCTATTAACCCGTTCTTGCCAGCTCACCCCGGTCTCGGCGAGATCTTTTTCTCTGTGGACCGTACACTTCCGTAGAAGAGCATCTAATGAGACAGCAAAAACTTCCCATGCAAAACGAAGAATCCTTTAATTTTTATAAGTACGAAGCTTTCTAGTTCCATTGCCAAAATTCGAACCAAATTTCACTGCCTTATCACTCTCAGCCACGTTTTCTTGGCGAGTGTCTCATACTTAAATAAGATACACCGACCTTTAAGTTTGTTTGGGTGTTTTTTTTTTCTTTTTTTTTTAAACAAACTTAAATTTGACACTAGTGAGTACCTCAATATGGTACAGCAAAGATATTTTTGTCTAAACCAAAGAATTATTTAACCAAGTTAAATGAGGTAAAAATATTTGCTGATTATTACACCTTACATCAATAAAAACAATAAATATGTTTAATTAATTCTTAAAAAGAGCCTCGTCCCTTCTAGACGCTCACGGCCCATAAAACATGTCGAATGTCGGATATATCCCATCCAAGATGAGTGTGTGAGTTTCGTAAGTATATTCATACCTTGTAGAGTACTAACTAGAAAAATCTACCCTTTTAAATGGGTCTAACCCAATGGATTTTAACCTACTGATAAGACTTTTCCAGTTAGTTGTGTTTCCCCTTCCCCCCCATTCTGTTCCCCTGCAAACACCGACAAATCTAGTTTGATTACCCTCCAGCCTTTGTCTATCTGTATCAATCCATTTTTTCCAATATAGGTACATCCGTCTACTTTACGTCCATCATCTGATATTCATACATCTCATTCATAAAAACCTCACATATTCATAACTATAAGCACTCATCATGCATATACATTCCTCCTCAGTTACGCATTCACACGATTTTTACAGACAGCCAAGACTCTTGAGACGCAATCAAAAACTAATTAAAAAAAAACCGCAAAATTTATTATTGTACTCTCACTTGTAATATAAAAAAAAAATTAAACGAAAAAAAAAAAAAACTCATTCTGTCCTAGCCCCATACCAGCCCAATGCCCTTTTCTATTTATTTAATAATTACTACTTGAATATATTTTTAATTAAGTATTTAATTCTATTGACACACGAAGTTCTTTTTTTTTTTAATTATTAATTTTTATAATAACGCTTCGCAACTAATTCCCCTGCCCTTTACTCATTAATACCGTTGAAAAATGTCGTCCACCCATTATACAGTAGACCATCGCATCGTGGACATGCACAATCAACTGCCAAAAAGTACCCTACCCTGTATTAAAGTTTGTATGCCAGAATGCTATGCCAATATGGAAGGATTAAGAATAATGATCTACGCAGGCGCTTAGCCTACTATTACGAAGGCATTGTGCAGAATGAAAGGCCTCAGTGGACCAAAGAATGACCTCAGATGGCCGGGACCCTGAGTCACGAGGAGCCGAGCAAGAACACAACCGAATAGTATTGCTAACTGTACATACATAATATAATGAAGAATTAATCTCGAAACACGCCCAACCATTCCACTGTCTACCCCAGAGAATCGATATGATGCTCTTGATGTCTAACTATTGCTCTAGTAAAAATAAAAACCACGTACTATTATGCAACAATTACATATCAGCTAAATGTCACACAATTTTTGTTCTCATTACCTTGATACCGGGAAAACTGTCCCACTGGGAAAAAGCCACTCATCTACAAAACTTGGGTTAAATTGTAATGCTATGGCAATAAAAACCTTAAATTGACTCTAGATGTACTCTGCCTCTATATTATTAAGCCATATCCTAGACAGAATATTTCAAAATATACTCAAGAATCTATTATAAAAACAATCCGTGTGATAAAATGAAATATTAGGTATTTCTTCCCAGTAAAATTCCGAACATTTCTCAAATAGCAGTTGAGATGATGATGATGATAAATAATAAATATTAATTAATCATATATGAATATTTAAATAATGAATTGAATTAAAAATGTTTTCCCGCACAATGCATTTGACATAGGTCATTGACATGTCACATTTTCATTACACCAAATATACCTATGTAACTATTACACCCTAATATATAACCAAATTACAGCAAATATGTTTAACAAGATTTGAAACAACAATGTACTTTACTCAAACTATCCGCTTAATTCATTACTTCATAGTAAAATGCAATATAAATTAAAAATGTTAAGAGCACAAAAGTTCCATCTATAAAATGTCTAATAGCAAAGAAAAAGAATTTTATAACAAATTTTTTTTCATACTTACAGTATCTGCCTTTGACTAACACAAGTTGCTTGTGATTTCACACATTAATGTTCTTCATTTACCAAGATGCTCAGTAGGCCTTAGGACAGTTGCGACAGGAAAGTCAGTGATTGTCATTACTTGGTTTCCCCAGCGGCTCCAGCACTTGAAGTCTGGCTATGGTGTCTGTTCTTCTCCAAATTGCCCGGCATTAACTAATAATCTAGTCCCGGTATTACAATATTCACTTGAATTATAGTTCAGTTCAGGTTTTCATTAATTCACTTCAATTATAACCACATTAACACTTTTCACACTATAAGACACTCCACTTTTCATTCAGATACACATAATTTAAACCCCTTTTTTAGAAAATGCGTGCATTTGATATTTAAAATCAACTTATAAAGGTAAAGTTTTTCTTAAGAATATTAAACGGAGAAAAATAATAAGCCACGTAACTACAACAAACTAAAAAAAAATGAAGCCCTAAAATGATCTAAAATATAGCAATGTAATCGCAAAGTTAGCTAATCATTTAATACTGATTCACAAAAACAAAAAAAAAATAAACTTATTTACTCACAGTGGGATTCGAACTCAGGCAAAAAGCATTTAGCCTACATACATTAGGCAACCTACAGAACCATTACGCCACGGGAGAGTTATTGTAAGAGGTGAATTTAGCAATAGCTTTTTAGCGTAACCGTTCGCTGATTTCCTTTTGTTATTCAGGTGTTTCACACACGTACTGGCAAGTTTAATTTTTTAATGAAGAGAAAAAAATATATATATATATTTAAAACGCAAATACACATGTTAATTAACAATCCGAAATCTCTAAAGAATTTGAGTAAATTATTATTTGACTTTATATAACGCGAACCGAAGATTTAAAATTTGTTTCATATACAAACAACCTACAGATGTTCCTGTGAAAATATTCTGTACTTACGTTTCCAATGCACATTCCTTGCTAATGTTTCCACTTTTAACCACTGTTACAGCACTTATAATCAATCTCTGGGATAATATCTATATTTGTTTTTGTTCTAAACAATATCCAATTTATTTTAACACTTCCTAATGGCATATTTCTGTCTAGACAAATACTCCCGGTTACAAACACCATTTTTTTATTATAATTAAGATCGACCACACGTCATGACCTCAGTTTGCTAATACACATAATATCCTAAACTTCACAGCGATTTTTATTTCTTTCAAATACGGATTTCCATTATTAAAACGACCTAGGCTTATTTTTACGATCACTTGAAAACAAAACCAATTAGACAGTCTTTACTCCATCTTCACGGCTTCAAACTGTCAAACGTATCGAAAGCGTATTTTATAGGCGGCAAACTCAAAAATGTATGAGCGAAAAGCTGACTTCCCTAAACAAAACTTGTACCCGGTGCATCCTGCTGGATTGTATTTTATATTACTGATTTATAAGAATTCATTCTAGGAAATAAATTTCCTTATTCTTAGCAAAATATACAAATAATTTTGACCATAAATTATCCTAATCAATTAATCGATGTTGTTGTCACCTAGTGCCAAATAGCGACACCATTACGGTGGTTATCTACGTATTCACTTCCGCACTCTAGTAATGTCACAGTTCGCCGTCAGATGACGCCGTAAAGATAAGCTGCCAAATTTCATTTCACGATTCGAAACACAACAGATTGCAGCAAATAAATATTGAAATACATGCTACTGTATGATAATCGATGAATAGTACTAGCCAAAGATAAAGTAAAATAAAAAACGATGATAAATAAAACCTCCTGACTAATTAAATTACTCTAGTATTTTTGATTTTTAGCGCCACCTACTAATTAATTTTAGTCATCGATCAATCATGGAACGTCTAAGTACTTCTACTCGACACTAGATGGAAGTAGTACTCGGAATTTATACATTTTGAGTTTATTCAATTCTCTGCCAAAAGATTATTTCGTATCTGACCTGTTAAAAATAAAATGCAATATTTTATTAACTATTTTTAATACTAAATTAAATCGATCGTGTAAACCCGCTTTTAATCATAAACAATGTTTTCTAGATGTCGGCCATGTGCGACAAAATTAAAAATACGTCCTAGCATCCCTGACAACATACGAAACACTGCCTACATGATTTAATCGGATTGTAGCCGACTTAGTTAATGTTCCCCATAGTTGGCGTGTGTAACTAGAAATAAAAGAAAACAATGAAATTTGGCCGTTTTAAGATTTAAATATGCATTTTATATTAATATGATAGTAAGGATGCATTTATCCAATAAGTAAATTAAAGTAATTGATTCAATCATGTCATACCATAAACGATTCTAGACGTACAATGATATTTTAATCATGGCAGCCCTAAGCTCTGACACTTTTCTTACTTCCGTTCATTTCAGTTTTTTTTATTAGTATTTTCTATTAAGAGCATTTATTTTCAATGCCTAAAACTTGTTATTAAATCTCGAAATTATTAATTAAGGTCATAAATACCAAAGTTACCTCAACTATCAGTGTCACCGTGAATTAAAACCTTAATAAGCAAATAAATGACAACCATCTAACCGCCATATTGTAAATAAATAAGCTGTATGGAGAAAGTTGACAAAGCATTATCACGACAGAAATTTTAATTGTACTGGAAAAGATCGTCCTCGAGTGTGCTTTTTACGATTCTCTAAATATTCTACCCATTGCCAATCGCAAGAACTGTACAAGACAAACGAAATAGAATTTCGGATTAAAACACGATCATGTTCTTCACTTTCGTCAAATTTTATAAATCTTCAATGAATCCAGTGCCCTACGATGACCTATGACCTAAAGTTGGAACTGTATAGAAACAAGGATGTTTAATTAATGTGCCTAGTTCCTGTTCGAATCGATATACCGATTGAAATGGGCTCAAATATGAAATCTGTTACTCCTAGCAAGGTAAGTTTCTATTTTTATTCTGTCATTTAGAAAAATCACTGCTATTGAAGCCCTGTCGTCAAACATACTCACGTACTTAAAGCCTGATAGGAAATAATTACCACCCACAAATTGACCTATTTATCAATAAAACTGCTTTTCCAATAAATACGAGACAATACGAGTACTATCTGTTTCAGACTAGCATTAAGTTTTTCCCAATTTGGTATTATTCTACTTATAGTGGCCTAGAGTATTGTATTGCCTTATTTTTATTGTCTTGTTCACCAACACAAACACATTTCTTATCGAATAAAACTGAAAACAATCAAAGTACTGACAGGATGACATTCCTAATTTTGTTTTAATCTGCCTATCTAATGTTATTTTGATCCTCTATGCTTACAAACTATGTGTCTTTTCAGCAACCTGACAACTCTATTGGAATAGTCCCTGTTGCCTAACATACATGAACTGTTAACAATGAAAATGTATTGAAATTATGCTGGAGAACCCTGCTTGCTGGATTTGGTGAATCTTTACATAACCTTAAAGAGTATGTATGAAATTTTTAATACTACTACTAGACTACTACTAAACAAATTCCCTTAGGCCTTACTTGCCTGTATTTGGAATTCGAAAAATGTTATTGTTCTATAAGATGATATGGGTGTTTTTTTTTTTTTTAAATATGATTTTTTTTTTAATTTGGAAGTGCAATATGTTATGAAAATTTAAAATTACGTAATGACTTCAGCTTAAATATGAATAGGATTTCTTGCGTTACTAAAAATTTGTTAGTGAATTTGTAGTTTTCTTTCTAAAAGGATCCCGGCAGTTGTCCGGTAACTCAAAAAAGTGAACCTAAACTTGAACCTGTCATAAATATTCCTCTTCTTGCAATTAACCTTACAATATATGTTTAATTTTTCAGCAAACAGAGACAAGTCTGATGGCTGCCTATATATACCCATACCTAGTGTTTGGTGATGTTTAAGCCGAGCGGAGCAAATTTCCGTTTGCTGTTTTCATGGACTTTTCCGAGTCTCTCGATAATCTCCAAGTAAGTTCAACAACTATGTCACTAAAAGGAAAAGGTTTTTTTCTTAATCCTACTTAAAAACAGAAATTTTGGAAAAAACTTTCTCGCTTTAAAAATTTTTAGGACTAAAATTTTTTTTTTTTAATATTAAAACCTTTCTAGTTTAAAATAAACACTTCTAATAATACTTATAAATAGCTATCCTCAAGTTTATATAATTTCAGACTGACTTTTGTATAAATCCTATTACAGTGTTATTTTGAACATTGACCACGCGCAGTACATTGAGTTGGTCATTTTTATGTTTGCTATCTACTCATTTATTTTTATCGGTCTCAAATATCCTACTTAATGCAATAACATGTACAATATACATATGTTTAAATTTTCAGCAAACAGAATGGTTTCCTGATACCTGGCCGTTAGGTCACCTAGCAGTCAGTTAAACTTAAGCCAAGCGAAGGAAATCTCTATGGTTATTTTCATGATTCCTGTTTCTCCATGTCTTACCACAATTTTCAAGTAAGTATAGTAACCAATGCCACCTTGAAAAGCTATCTTTAGACTTAACCCTACTTAGTAAAATAAACAACTTAATTTTCTTCATTTGTCATAAAGAAATCTGAACTGTTATGTATGTGAAGTATCTTATAGTAGAAAATAAAACTTATAAATAGGTTTCCTTAAATACCCTACTTTAGCTAACATTTTGACATTTTCTATTCCAGTGTTCCGGAGAACTAACAGTGCCCCGCAGAGTCAATACATCTACCCTCAATGTACACTTACTGAATGCTTCTATTTATGAAAGGTAATTTATCTTATTATAATATATTGTACAAAATGTATTGTTATGTATGAAACTCATGCCTTTTGACTGACATTATATTTTAAATACCTAAACGGCGCGTTCTCAATGAATGAGCGAAGAAATGAAGAATGTGCTTAGCCCTACATAACCTATTCTTATTCTATTGACTAATTCGACTTAACCTAGCTTATTTGTGACCTAGATTAAGGAAGTATGTCCTGCAAGGCAAAGATTTTCAAACTTTTTAGAATTATTTGCAAAATTTAAGTACCACCTATTTTTACATTATGAACCCTAATATTTCTATAAAATGGGTTTATATATCCTTTTATGTATTGAAAATAATAACGCGCCCCCGCGAAAGGATGCCTTAAGAAAATTGTTGATATATAGCCTAACTAAAATTGACCCTCAAAAAGGAAAATATAATGCTACCTATTCCTCTTTAATTTTAACAGATTTTTTTCTAATGCTTGCCTATTTATTTCAGATTACGAAGGACCACACCTCTCCAGACTCCTGTTCAATAATTTTATTTCATCACTTTTGCTGTAACAATGGCTGCTGTCTACTGCCACTTCAAAGTTCCTGTTCCACGGCTCTATTTCTAGAAACCTGCACCCACAACAGCAGTGGTCTACATTGAATACTACTTATAGGGAAAACGACACTCGAGATCTTCTTTTATGTTAGGTACTTAGTATGCTAGCTTAACCAATCATGTACTATTATTCGACCGTAGTCAGAATATGATGGAAAAGTACCGTCAACAGATCAGTACTGTAATCCTAAGTCAACCTATGTTTAATATACTTTCATACTACAAATAAGTATGTTTTTGTATATGCGCCGTTAGTCAGAGCAACAACGCATTAAATATCTCGGTCGATTTTCATGAAAAACAAAGCACTCGTACAGGCCCTAGTAAATAATAGCAATGACTGTAGATAGTAACTATGCACATATTTCACAGCTATTCTTAATAAATATAGTGAGGGTTCTGAAGAAGGCCTATGTAGCTAAATTCTCATACATATGTATATGTACTATTAATCTTCTAATAATTATTATATGACGTACTATGACTGTTTGCTTTCCAAGACTAAATGTCCTAACATGTGTGGTAAATAACTCTGTTTGTCAAATGAACTCAAGCAGATCCTAGTGCATACATACATACATGATTATCCTACAGTAACCAATGTATGACGTTCACATACAATAATCAAACCAAACATAATCCTAACGTATGTGTGGTTGTTACTTAGACCCACGCTTATACAGATTAATTGTACCTAACAGAATGAACTGTTTGTTGCTACTATTCTATGAGTGACAAAGCTGTGCTTAACCGTCAGATAATGCATGAACTTTATTATCCGATCTGTAGGTTATAGGATGATATTTTATGAGTTTATAAACTTTCTAATAACAACTCGAACTCCTATATTATCACATGCGCGTAGCTATTTATATGATATAGAAAGCAAATTTCAAACAAATCGCCCAATCGTAAGTCGAGCGATCGCAAACCCAGAGGGATTGCCGGCATATAAGATAGAAAAGTAAGAAAGATGCGGAATACGCCCCCTGTTCCTTAATATTTTTAGAAAATCTACGTGAAATGGAACTATTTCACGCCCCCACGATTTTTCGAGTAAAGCACAACTTCTAACAGACCTGTGTCTTATCTAGGCTATACCTAACCGCATCCTAGGTAGACTTCGGTAATGTTAACTTATGTCTAGACTATTGGCACTAGCCTCCTAGCTTACTAGGTAGCGACCCTTCCTATGACAGCTGCCTAACAAAAGCATCCACTTGCACGTCTACTGCGCATATGCGTTGCGGGTCTACCACGAATATGCGTTCCTAAATCATGGATATTATCTATTTATCTAAGTTTTAAGTATGTACTTATCCATAGAAATATACACTACGCCGCATAGTACCTATAGCACAAACTTTGCCTAATTTGAGACACGGTCGATATGTGAAAGACTGACTTGAAAATATTTATTTATTTATTTCATTATTGTTATTGGTCCCTGCTACAAATATAATTTCTTAACAAATCTATGACGCGAAAGAAACAAGTATGATTATTTTCGCTTAATATAATCGTTTTATGTACTAAAGTTATACTACATAGGCTTTAATTTTGCTATTATTATTTTTCAGGTATCAAGGCGCAAGAAGATGGAATTATAATTGATTATTTTGAGATGACACGTCTCAAATATGAAATAAATCCCCTAACAACGGCGAGAAGAAAACGAGTAAAGAAGACTGATAAACTTATTAAATAGAAAATAACTATAAGGATTTTTTATTAAGTAGACAATAACTCTAAGGATTTTTTTTGTACATAATAACAGTTTGAAAAATAAACGTTAGATTTTATGACTTTTATTTAAAACACAATAAAAACAGAGTCCAAAATTCAGTGTACCCACTCCGCTCTCACGGCAACAAAATGTAGCCCTAATGGCTACTTTTACTTTCTATCCTTGGTGTCGATTCCACTAAAATATAACCATCGAGGTTACGCTGCATACTGGACACGGCCTACCAAAATGTAGCCTGAATGGCTACTTTTACATAGATATATCTTAAAAAACCATAGTAAACCAGGTAAAATAAATCCTGCGTCGCGGCTCACCAAAATGTAGCCTGAATGGCTACTTTTACTATTCTTTATTTTAGAACCCTTGGTATCCAAAATGTGCCCCAAAAGTGGTACACTTTAGAATCCTGGTCACGGCACCAAAATGTAACTTCCCCTACCTACCAAAATGTACCTCACCTTTAAAATTGATACCACCCTTAAATTCTACCCTCATAATTTTACCCCAACAATAATTTTACCTTAACAATAATTTGGCCAAGTGATCGTCTAGTTAAGGTTAGGACCCCTCGAAGTGAACCGCGGAACCCTAATTCTTTAATGAGTAACAACTAAATCTTGGACTCTTGATTCTACCTAATTATTTATTACCTAAATGTAAAGGAACTGATATTTACTGTACTACATAATTTATTATGATAATAGGAAATAATTTAAAGGATATTATGTTAAGTCAAAACACCGTAAAACTAAGTTACTCTAAACCGATTTTATATTAAGTAAAACACCTTATGAGTAGAGAGAAAATATAGGTATAATAAACTAAAAGATATGAACAATGTCACGGTTAAGAAGATAGGCTCCGCCCACACGCGCGAGTCGTTGACGTCGGGTGTAGCCTTAAGTTACAGATACAGAAACGTCAATGTGATTTTTGAAGTAATTTAAAATAAGCTTATATTAAATCGTTAGAAAAGTAATGCAGCATGTAAGATAATATAAAAATAGTATTGCAGCATATATGATAATATAAATAAAAAAAATATTTTTGGTAAAATCCTGCTACTCCTATTAACCCATTCATTGCCGAAGACGCGAATTCGCGTCCTATGTATGTGTAATCGTAATGCCGAGGACGCGATTTCGCGTCCTCGAGTTATTTGTTTTTTTTTGCTAGAAAACAACTGTACTTAAATGCTGATACCAAAATGTTACTTTATTTATGAAGGATAATATTATACTGTTGCTGGTTTTTGGATTCAGTGCATCTGTAATTTTCATAATTCTTATCTCGGATGCCGAAGACGCGAATTCGCGTCCCATGTTATGTGTAATCGTTATGCCGAGGACGCGATTTCGCGTCCTCGAGTTGTGTTTTTTTTTGCTAGAAAACAACTGTACTTAAATGCTGATACCAAAATGTTACTTTATTTATGAAGGATAATATTATACTGTTGCTGGTTTTTAGATTCAGTGCATTTGTAATTTTCATAATTCTTATCTCGGATGCCGAAGACGCGAATTCACGTCCGATCGTACCAACCAGTGATGTTTTTAAATATTGATACTAATTTGCAAAAACATGATATTAGTCTAATTACTAATAATATATACCTATATCTATCTATTATCAATAACTGAACTGCTAAATATTTCATAAAACAATATCAAAATACTTACCATTTTTGTCCATTATCTAAACACTTGCTTTAAACACTTTCTTTAACTTTTATAATCTTACTAAAAACCATTAAAAACTCATATACGTCTGAAGTATACGGCCGTCACGTCTATACTGAATACGTTTTCGACAAAAACTGTTTTTAGGCGCAAAAATTTCACTTACGATGCCGAAAACGCGAAATTGCGTCCTTGACAACGTAATGCCGCGGACGCGAATTCGCGCCCTTGAAATAGGTTAACCTAATGCCGCGGACGCGAACTCGCGTCCATGAAATGTTAACGTAATGCCGCGGACGCGAATTCGCGTCGTCGCGTGGAAGGCGGCGGCACTGCGTGATGAGTAAAAATATGAGGCGTCGGCAATGAATGGGTTAAGTCTTCGGGGTAACATTGAAGCAGCACTCCTGGGTTAAGCCCATTTACACACAATTCTTTTAAAATGAAATATTATTTATTACCTATTATCTTCTAAGCGAGGTGTGAATTATTCACACGTGCTGCCTCTAATGCTAGATGCAGGTCTGAAGACTCTTACTCCGATTAGCAATATCAATCGGGCCACCTACTCCTATCTTATTAGCCAGACGGGCTATGACCAACGCTTCGAAACCTATGCAATCCTAGGGGCTGACGAAGAGAAGCGATAAGTATGCGTCAGACACCATTTACTTATCTTTTTTCATATCCAAAAACTAAGGCTACTACTAAGCCATTACCCAATCCCCATAGCTAAAGGAAGGCTGAATTCCCAGGCCTTTCAAATGTATAAACGAAGTACAAGTTTAGCTCATTATTGTACTTTATGAGATCGAAATATCAAGGTGAGCATTATTCCACTCAAAGATTCCAATGGACTGCGCTCGCCTGCCAAAGGGTCTCTAAAACAAACCATTCCTTAATTCCAGAATAGCCTGTGTTCCTAAACCCAACTTGATATTTAAGAATTGAATTTATAAATACCTTAGAACCTGATTGTAATACTCAGTACTTCGTCTCTACACCAAAAAAAAAACCAGAAATGAAAATAAATAGATAAAAGATTTTACAGGTAACCTTCAATTTTCCACTCAGGATAAGTAACAGTCTGGAAGATTTAGGTAATTAGACTCCATTACCAATATTTCACTTAATATTAGCATTAGTACAAGATATAAAACCATAGCTTCTCGTCATTAGAACCTTTAAAAGAGAAATATACACCAACCAATCAACTTTATAGACCAAACCTAAGAGAGACCCTATAACAGTGTGTGTGACTCTACCCTATTCCTGCCCTTAGTCCCTAATCTAGTATGTCCAGAACACAGATCGTACTTACCATTGATCTAGTGGTTTGGAACATACACAAGTGTATCCCTAAATCTAAGCTGTAAGCATTCGGCCGACAAAACCGAGGTATAGCAAACCCTAGTGTCTGTGTGATTGGCCCCCTCCTCATCGCCACGTGGGCACGGTGGATGAGAATAGACCGCCCTAGCATGTATATAAAAATATCGGCAACCTAGCCCACACCCGCACTAGCCACATGGGAAACGCTGCCATGACTAAGACTTTGTTTGTGTTTGGTATCAATCACGACAGAAGTTTTCCCTGCAACCAGCCCAAGCACGAACCAGAGTACCGAAATATATAAATATATTTAATACGGGACCTAGCCTCAATTACTGCAGACTTCAGTGAGTAGGGATTACTCCCAATGGCACGCACGTGATGCCCTCACATTCATCTAACAGCTGGACTTTGAGACTAGGGAGAGTATGCTCGCCTCTTATGTTGGTAAAGAAGAGACGCCAAGTCCTCTCAACTTGGAGCAAGACTTCTAAACAGCTGCAATTTGTCACCGTTAGGGAGAAGCTGCTTAGATGGACAAACTGTTAGTCCAAACAGTGATCTGGCTTTATAAAATAACAAACTAACCTCATAGAAAGGTAGTAAAATAACAAAGTTAGATTTTACTAACAAAAAACTCACAATATAATAACACAGATAAGGAAGTAAAGAATCTCCACCATAGCCTAAGCTTAGCATTACGACAACATTGTCCCCGCAATGCCAAACACAGACACAATCTTACAAGTTTAAATTCACCAGGATAATTCCCAGCAAACACAAACAAATAGAAAGAATAGTAGAGAAACTTGACTTACTCAAAGCCAGAGATACTGCTAGTCTGATAGTCGAAGAATGAATCCCCCCCTACCGTACTTTCCGGCCCTTTTATACTCTTTAATAGCGACATATTAGCGACTGGCGACAAAATAGCGACATAACAGCGACTGGCGACAATATAGCGACATAATAGCGACACAATGACGACACATTGGCGACTAGCGACAATATAGCGACACAATAGCGACATAACAGCGACTGGCGACAATTTATGACGTATTTCTAGCTTTGATGTACCAGGGCATCAAAATCAGAGAAGAGGTTGTTCGCTTCGCGGCACGTAACGACATACGATTCATGAAGAAAGGTCATAAGTTACATCTTATTTACCAATCCATACTCCCTATACAATAACGTTCACATTAATGCCAATTATCAACTGTGTCTCTTTCGCATACACGGCTCAGAGAAAGACGGAGATAATTTCAATGACGTTTACGCACACTACCTTGTTCACGCACACAATGTCGTTTACGCTCACAATGACCGCATTTGCTTAATAGTCAGTTTAAGTAGACCAAAACAATCGATAAAAAAGGGATCGTTCCAAAACCGGTCAAACATGAATATGCTAACACCATTATTTGATTTCAGGTATTATAGTTTTGTTTTCTGAAAATAACGCCTGTATTGAAATATTTTATGTTTATTATTAAGTAAGTCAATGTTTTTTGTACCAATACTTATACCTTTTACATGCATGTAAGACTACAAATATTCTTTTCAAAGAAAACTAATACCAGGTAACAACTAGCGGTCTTAATATTATTTATTATTTTCGCGCATTGATATAAACCAAAATAATGAATATTTACTGTATGTTACGTATTTAATTGTCATCACAAGTGGTGAAATACGGAAACGTGTCCTTCAAGTCGTAATTGTCAAAATACGCAGTGAAATTATGAATGAAAAATGCAAATGAAGAGGACTTGTTTTTACAAGGTATTTCGTTATTTTTTTATGTATTTTAATATAAAATCGAGGCTAATATAATAGGCATATGGCTAGTCACACCCTGCATTGAAATTTGTTTGCATGGGGGGGTCAACTACCTTTGCAGCTGACTGTACTCGCTATATGGTTGTCCTAGAATAAATGTTTGATAGCGATTCGAACATACTCATTACTATCAGTATTTTTCTTATTAAGTGTACCTATACGATGGTTACCTCTACTTTGTGAATTATCATAAAATCATTGACATAATTATATCTAAGGACGGGCCTTACGGGCAACAAGAATGGGGCCAGTACAGCGGTTTCACGCATACTTATAGCCAATCATGCAGTCTAACGCAACTAGTTGCGGCCAATCGTACACGTGATGCGTACTCTTCAACCAACCGCGTTGTGGCGTTAGACTGCACAATTGACTCGAATTCGAGAGTAACACCGTTGAACTAGCACCGTTCTTGGTGCCCGTAAGGACCGTCGTTATGTATATGTCCATGCAAAAAAAATGGATTACAACCATAACACTCTTTCGAATTGGATTGGGAATTTTTATACATATTAGTACGACTAGAATCCTTGACAAATTAAATAAATTATGGGATCATGTGACAATAGAAGAGAAGAATAGAATTTATTTTTTTTATTCGTAAACGCAAACAAGACATAGTAATAAAATGCCACGAAATTGCCCCATCTCAGCATCTTACTGGTGGCTTTCAGAGCTGGTAATGTTTTAACATATTCAGCAGCATCACTCGGTAAACGGCCACCTTCACCTTAGAGATTAAATAAAAAAAAATAGTATTCAAATATTAAAAAACTAGTGCTGGTTACCAAATCTAAAATGTTTTTGGGTATCGCAATGGCGACAAACAATTTTGTTTTATTTAGATACACGGGTAACACGGTTGGGAAAATGCCTTTAGTTTCGGATCAACCAAACGTTTTAGCACCATATATATCTGTTAGAACCGAGCACGCATTTGGCACGGCATTGGTTGAGCAATGTTTACCGCAAACGTTATAAACGAATACACGTAACTGCCACCACAAATACGTTCAAATCAAATTTCACACATTCAATGAATACTCTGCGCCAATACACATTAGTTATTCTGTGGTATTAGGCAAATTTAAGTAGGTTCAGCTGTTCTGTGGCACACATAAAATAAAATAATAGGTACTTTTTATAACACCCAAGTTGATGAAGTGTTATCATATTGATATTACACGTAAGGAATACTCCAAGTAAGTACCTTAGTAATTTGCTTAGCCATTTTTGTGCAATTAAGATTAAACATTTAAACAATTTAAAACACAAAGTTTGACATTTGTATTAATAAGAACTATGTTAAGTAAAAAATTATATCCAAGTAAAATATTACTTCAAAAAAAAATATCCTAGTATAAAATTATATAGTAATATTTTACTTGGATATAATTTTTTACTTATCATAGTAAGAAGATAAGAAGTAGGTATACAAAAAATCCTATTGCAGACAGTTTAACAAATGTTCGAAATTAACTATGTGCTTGTATTTTAGATCTCTGCATTCCCCGACGTTTGAATCGATTAATATACAATTAATTCGAAGTAAGGACTCCAGCAAACATATGCAGCCGAATCCACACGTGCATGGTTAATTCGGAATTGATAGCCCCGACGACGGGAAACTTCGCAAACAAGGAGATTGTACGACCAGTGGCGGTAGAGCAATACAATAAATCATTTTTTTGCGTAAGAAAGATACGTGTAGATAAATCGTGAATACAAATATTTATCAAGACGTACAATAAATGAGCGATGAGAGTGATGGAAGCGATCAATTGAGAAGGAGCTGCCTCAACTAGACTCGGCTGGAAAGAGCTGGAAGTAGCCGCTCAGGATCGCGACAAATGGAAAATTCTTCTGCCAGCCCAGTACCTATAATGAGGAATAACAGGATTGACATCATCATCATCACAATCAATAATCACTAACTAACTGTCCACCACATCACATCGAATACTAACACATTGCATCGAATTATTTTCCTTCGTATGCGAAGACAATACTCATTGTTACTCAGTTCTCGCTGATCGCTGCTTGTTAGACAGCTGCCTTATGCCAAAGAGATTCTATCAATGTGCGTTATTAAAAATCTATTTCTTGTCGGGGATACTGAAGGTCACTGACGCCAGTACGAGTTGAAAACCTATGTCCTTACTATTTTCTAAGGACATGAGGTTATAGGCTGATAGAAAATGACCTTGAGCGATCGTAACTCTTACACGCGCGGTCTATATATATATATATACGCGGTCTATAGGCTTTGCTAGGGAGTATCACGACAGTACCTATCTCGCGCTCGACTACCTTTCTTTTTTTAATTGTATTAAGTAGCGAGAGACGGGTAGTCTTTCTCGTGGGCGAGGTATTGTCGCAGTCTTCCTGTGCTAAACTTACAAGGGCCGACTTAGATGCCAATCATTTATTGACAAACTGCAATCGAAAAGTAAAAAAGTATAGCGGCGGTAGCACGGTCACATTTTTATCGCCTGCCACCATGTCAGCATGTCACCATGTCTGTCAAAAGGGTTTGAACAGTCAAAACCAGCTGAGAAAGTTGCATTTTATCCACATGGGGGGCAAAGTAATCAGATACAAATTTTGAGTTGATTCTTTATGTTAGCTGGTAGAATTGTCTTTTAAATGATGATTTTTTCATTGCGTTCATTTAGATTTGATTGGGTTATTTTTTTTGGTATTTCAGTTAGTATTTTCCTCGCGTAGGTGTGGTGAAAAATTTTGTGTTTCACTCGGAGGCAAAGTTTTAAGCCTTAAAACCCTCGCAACGCTCAAAATTCCACTTCTCGAACCACTCGATACGCTCGTGGTTTAATTTTGGAATCTTTCGCTTGCTCGGGTATCAATATTAGCACGAGCGGTTGAACAACAACTTTGCCCCCTTGTAAAATAAATACCTATTTCTCGTATCAGTCTCGTAAATAGTAACAGCAAATATATCAAGACAGTAAAGAGTTTAAATTATTGGAAGTCTCAAGGTCAGGTTAGTGCCTAAATATTCGTTTTCATCATGATATATATAGAACAAATGACCCTATTTAACACACAGTAACCTAACTACGACAGTTAAAAGGGTGTGACCGCAATTAATGGCCGACTGTACGCCAACCGCAATGGACCTAGGTCCGAATTGGAACAAATATCCTATTTTAGTTAGCAGGCTGATTCGAACGTACACCGATATCAAAATGACAGCTAACTTATGTCATTCAGGTATCGTGTATTTCGCTCGCACTTGTCCGTACATGTATTGATGCGAGTGAGAAGAAAGATAACTACTTAATTAACTTTATTCGGATATCATTCTGATGTCAGTTTAAGCTCGAATTGACCTGTAGGTCATTTTCAACAACGAATCAATTGTATCATTGCATGTAACGGGCTTTATTAGGCTCATTTAAAAAAAAAATAAGGCATGTTCTAAAAAAGCTAAACGATGAAAGCGTTACAATAAACCCAAATTGTTGACACAAATGGCATTTCGTGGCATTGTGTCCCAGAATATCGAACTTTTCGTCGAGAGATCAAATTTTCGAATTCAATCCACGATTAAGCATACGCCTCTCTAGTACGCCAATTGTCGCGGGCCTGAGCTGATCTCATCCAGAAGTCAAATGTAGATATAGGGTTAGGTTAGGTAAACTTGAAAAGTTATTTCGGCGATAGAACGGCGTGGCCCTGTTACGTCCTTTTCTCCGAATATGGCTCAAATGATATTTCATTATATTTTTAATTTACTCCGTAATACTGGACAATAAGACCAACCAACAACACTATCACAACATATAACATAACCGACATGACAATTGCGGGATAACATGTTTACATCTAAGTTGATTAGCTCTCGGTCAATATAGCCAAACCTTGACCACACATTCAATAATGCATAGGTAGTATACTAGTGCTTTTGTTGTAGGTATTAAAATGACGAGTATATGTCAACTTAAATCATAGATGGTTTGCAAAATATTTGGTTTACAATTGATTGTGTTGCGCTCGCCTTTTCATGTACCTTTTTTTTGGAAGATGAGTAGCATGATGCACTGAGATATCATCAAACGAACTGATATTGGTATCACATTTTTACGAATACCGGTGGTACGTTCTCCGAAAATTAGGTAATGTTTTTGACGAGTTTATCTAATTCATTAAAACTTTATGTTAATAATTAAATAATAGTTTTGTATTAAGTTCACACTCACTCCTTACGATGCTATATATTGATGTAATCTCTCCCTTAACGCATATCAAATATGAACGAAACCCTAATAAGCTATTCTTGCCCCGGACACAACATGTAACAATGTAAATGTGACTGCGGGGTGATTACAATGAATGTGCCACGCCCAAACCAAACATTGCTACCTACATTAAAAACAATGGGTCCGACATTAGCAGGGAGACTCTCACACCGATATCGTCTTCTAATTTCTAAACTAATTTTTATATCACTTTTAATAGCATTATAATGAAACAATACACTGCACTGGTAAAATAGTACACATTCAGTTATACTTTTCATAAAAAGTTTTTTAACTTAGAGCTACGGGAAAAACCCCTTACGGGTGGCCATGAAATGCACGCATTGTTAGTTAACACATTGAGTACCGGGAACTAGATCGATGGCTGGGAGTCGGTTCTACAAAGCTGGAAAACGCTGGGATCGGCTATGAACGTAACTTCTACTAATACTTATAAGTTATTTCTTTAGCTACCGTGTGATAGACGGACTAAGAGTGTAGAAAAAATACTAGTACAGAAAAAGAACATTACACTAGGTAAGTACTTTCATTCTAGGTTATTAGAGCCAAGATTTAGAAATAGTACTTGTCTTCCATGTTCATTTTTCTTTTGGAATGTTGAATCACACTATCATTGTGTAAGTTAGTAATAGATTTCGATTTCTAACTTCGGCTCCTTAAAATATTTTTTATTCCACATACGACTAACACAAATTCTTGAACAACGTAAACAGCTCAATTTGGACTTCACCGTTAACGAGTTTACAAGTTAATTTAATGCATATTAACCCAAGATTAGGAACAGTCGTTTAGGCGGGCTAATAAGTGCCACATATCACAGCCTGTACTTCGCCAACTGTACTAGTTAGCGAGCGAGAAATGATCGTACGCTGGGCGTGTAGTACAGTTCATTCTGCTCTAGTCTTATTTATATAGGTAGGTACTCATACTTCATGAAACGCTCGTACTTTACAAAACGTATTTGTTTAATAATATACAAAGAAATATATAGGTTGATGCAGCTATTAAAAATCACTTTAATTCAGACAAAAGTCAATAATACATTAAAATAAGAATAAGAATTAAAATATGATTAATGTAATAACTTTTAATTTTATCGTATTTTAATTCTTATTCTTATTTTAATTTATTATTGACTTTTGTCTGAATTAAAGTGATTTTTTAATAGCTGCATCTATCTATATATTTCTTAGATGTTATATGAAGAATGCAGGGACTTATGATTAATGTAATAACTTTTAATTTTATCGTAAGTCCCTGCATTCTTCATATAACATCTAAGAACGCCGGTTTTATTATTTACTTACATATTTATCTACGTGCAGGGCGAAATAAATTTAGCTAGCTTCTATCTCAAGGACGCGAGGATATGGCACTGACAGGTCTTAAAATAGGCAAGTCTTGGAAATGGAGTTCAATGGACGCTTCTCTGCTAAGGATATAATAGGGTAAAGGTAAACCAATATACTCGTAGGTAAGTACTTCTTAGAAATCCTACACCGTATAGTGTATTTAGATTTTCTTTTAATTTATGCCTGATATTTTGCTTTATCACTTTGTACTTACCAACTGCAAAATGAAATTGCCTGGGTCGGGTTCAAAAAAGACTTGTAATCAGGTATTGCTAATTTCCAACAAAAACATTTTTTATAAAGACAGACCAACAGCGATTGTAGTTTACAAGTCTTTTATAAAATGTGACACCAATAAAAATATCCGGGCCACATAAAGGACGTAGAAGACAGCTACTCGAAGCAAGTGATATCTAATTACTGTTAAACATTAGGACAGGACAGTTTAAGCTGAGCTGATTTGAGATGAGCTGTTTAGGATTTAGATCCTTACGTCCTACAACTTACGCCTTATTTTATAGCCATGGTACTTGCAGTACAACCGTGAGCTATAGTAAATTAAATTCTCAATACTTTAATACAGTCCTAAGTTAATAAAAAATGAGCTGAAAGCTCGACCAGCAGCGGTGACCAGCTATAATTATGTTGATGGTGTCCTCTCGTGCCCGTTGTGCGCACGGGTCTTCGCCAACAAGATCGGCTACGTCAGCCACACGAGAGCACATGAACGCCAACAAAGGAGTTGAAGCAGTTGCCGTGGCTGAAAACGGTCAGGGGCATATATATAAGTGAACAAAAGGTCTTCTTTAAACTCGTGCCATAATTGAATAGGCATTGATTATAATCTGACGTATAGCCTATTCATTATACCCTAGTAACTAACAAATTTGACAGATGTTATCGAAAAATACCGATCGACTTTCGCTGTTTCACTACCATATTCGAGCATGGAAACCATTTCGGCGTAACGTGTGTGTCAACCTGCAAATAACAACTACACAGATGCTGTTTTTTTCTCAATTATCCTTCCAATTATCGACGTAAATTGTAATAATTTATAACCATACATCGGGGTTTTTGGTGCGAGAATGTTTCACACTAGCCAAAAAATAGGTAAAAATTGTGAAAATCGACACTATTTTAGCATTTCTAAGCATATTTAGGGCTTACTACCTTTTTTTTTTACTTTGGTAATTATTTTAAAATAAACAAAGTTATATACTTACACGAAATAATTCCCACATGTTTAAAATATATTGGTATTACGTTAACTTCAAGCAAAGCTTTGAGAGAGAAATCATTGGATCAAAAAAGGCTTATTTTATACAAAAGTAAGTTTTAAACATAATACCTACAGCCGACTGTACCATACACAGCGTATTTCGACACAGGCCACAGTTAATTAAGGGTAGTCGCAGATCTCGCGCACTTAAGGCGGAATGAGCAAAAGGCGGGCCCGGCCGGAGCGAGTGACAACCCTACATGGCGCAATTAGACAGTAGCTTGAGATTAGGATATCTATTTAAGGTGTACTGATTTTATTGTTGTATCTTGGACCAGAAATGTCACTTTTGACAGCTGACATATCATATTAACATAAGCCTTATTGAGCTTACTGTGAGATTGTCCTATAAAAAAAGCGTTTGTGGCATAGAGGTAAGATCGTGCGACTTGCAATCATAAGGTAGCGGGTTCAAACCGCGGCTCGTACCAATTAATTTTTTGGAACTTATGTACGAAATATCATTTGATAACATAAACATCGTGAGGAAACCGGACTGATCCCAACAAGACCTAGTTTACCCTCTGCGTTGGAAGGTCAGATGGCAGTAGCATTCGTAAAAACTAGTGCTTACGCCAAATCTTGGGATTAGTTGTCAAGCGGACCCCAGGCTCCCATGAGCCGTAGCAAAATGCCGGGACAACGCGAGGAAGAATTACTATATATCTAATTGTGAAATAATGTCCTATAATTAAAAAAAATACAAAAACAAAATTAAGGAATTTAAGTTTTTCATTCATAATTTCTTTTTATTCTATTTCATTTGTTTTATAAGCTAAGCGCCACTTGCACCATCCCACTTACCTGGGAAATAACCGGTTAAACCTGGAGCTACCATGATTACCAGTGGAATTTGACAATGGGTTATCGGTTTAACCGGTTAACCCCAGGTTAGTGGGATGGTGCAAGTGGCGCAGACACAGAACTAGATATACCTCATGACATTGTATGTGTAAAGTTTCATTACAATCCAACGCGTAGTTTTAAAATGAGAACGAAACTCCGTTTGTATGGGAAGGTGAAATTCGACCGAGCTTGCGAGGGATTCTTAAGAGCATAGTGAATGACCGCTTTTTCATCCAAATGTAATAGTCCCTATTTCCCTCCCTGGATGCATAGCTGTGGTTAATATACACGGTGTAACACCAGGAACCCGAAAGATTTTAACCACGTACTTCTGAGGCCAAAAGAAGGGAAAAAAATATAGAAGTAAGTAAATTTCGCCAAAAAAAAATTTTTTTTCCCAAATTTTTGAATATATTTGTATATAAAAAGTTAATATTTTGGTAAAAATGGCAGTAAAAATAAATATTTTGCGTTTTTTTTTTTATAAAACCTAGTTTTTCCAAAGGTTACTCGTCACTTTTGACATCTATCAATAAGGATGTTTAGACTACGCCCCATATGGCATCGTCGCCATCAAAAAGGCGTTTGCCACTAAGTTACAAAAGGATGTTTTTTTTTAAATTGATATTATCCCTGAAACTAGGCGAAATCCAGAAAAGTTTATGTAACATTTTAGTCTCTAAATGTGACTAAAATGTCCTCACGTTACACCGTGTATATTGCATTGTGTAAAAATATTTTCTACAATGTTAATATAGAAGAAAACTTTTGTGTGAAGAAGCGGGCCCTTTTCACCTTAAATATCTCATTATAGCGCAATTTGGCATTAATTCGATGCAGTTTACTTATACTAAACCTTTATACATATTCAAAAACACGTGAAAATTACACTTGAAGCACATATTTGACGCAAAATGGTATGTAAAGTAAACTGTTCGAAACACAATATAAATATTTATCAAGATTCAGACCCGGGACCAAGAGCGAACAAAGCGTCGGTGATTACAGACATCATTTTTAAACCCTGTACAATGGGCCTCTCAAACAGCTACGCGCTTTTGAAGTTGCTTGTACCTTATTTGTTTAAACTTTACTTGTAAAATCGAAATATAACAATCGGTCAGTGTTTTCTCAACTGCACGGGAAAATAGGATATTTTTCCGATTAGGAAATGACTTCTTTATACGGCCTATGGACACCTGCAACTCCGGAGGAGTTACATGCGCGTTGCTGACCCTAACACCGCACCCTCGTTGAGCTCTGGCAACCTTACTCACCGGCAGGAACACAACACTATGTTATTTGGCTGCGGTTTTCTGTGCGGTGGAGGTAGTGGTAAAGACCACACAAAGTGAGATGGCATTCACAATGCCCATACCTCCCTTTTAGACCTAGTTTAAAAACATACCCGCGTCCTGTTGATATTATTTTAAAAGCTATTTCGATTATTCAGACTTAACTGTTGTAGACAGTATTATTCATACATAATGATGTCTGGGTGTATCTTGTGGGTATTTAGAAGTGAATATTAACCAAAGATTTTGTGGGATCCTATAGCACGTTTCATATTCTTTTATGGAGTTATTCGAAACGTGTCTTGATGGTCCAGACCAGAGAGCCTATTGCGAAAAAATTAAACCCGAAATTTCCTCATCATCCTCTGTACCGCTCTTGCTCTTGCTCTTGAGAGGCCGATAAAGAAATTTAGGTTTTTGTTTCCTTGTGGTAGGACTGCTTTTCTCGCTCTGTTGTAAGTGATTTTTAAAATGAATTCAATTATTTACTGTCGCTACACTATTATATATCGTCATGAGGGCAGTTCGTCGTCGTTTGGGGTCATTATGAGGGCACAGAACATTTGTTTATTTGTTTAGTTATAGTAATCATATCTATATATCAATTATGTATATTGTTATTGTAAATAAAGAAGTCAGAGAATAAAGCAATATGTAAACACCTGTGTTTTTTCGTTAGTATTAAAAAATAATAGCAAAATAAAAACTTCCAATCTTTATAAAATCCATTACAATTTTAACAGAAAATATCAAACAATTTATTTGGTTTATATTATCGGTCGTATTTTTTTCCACCAATTGGCAGAGGGCTTTTAGTACAGTTGGATGCAAACAGTCATTATTTTCGTTTGGCTAACAAGGGTTCCGTAATTAATTCAAGGGTTCAATTAGAAAGCTTATAAAAGAGAATCGGAATTGACGCTAATGTAAAGGAATTAATGACTTTTAGAAAAAAACACGATTCCGAAGAACAACTGTTGCATTATAAACAGTAAAGAAAATAATCACAAATACCAAAATTTTAATGGGAAATTAAAATGGCTAATACATATTCACAGTTTCTTCAGACTATCAGGACAGAATATCAGGATATGTTAGGAACTACGCGCTAAATCAGTAGAACTTTTTCTGCGTATAAAATAGCAAACATACCTATGTCCTACATTTGTCTTTGCACACTATTTTTTTGTTGCTAAGCGGGTTAAATTAGTAGCTTTATTACATTGAATTTATTTATTCCAGAGAATTAATAAAAAATAAAAAAATATCTTAAAAATATGCACATTAAAGAAGGTCTTGGTTGGACTCGTGTAACTTGTGAAATGTTTTAACTAGGGCTATCATTTTGATGTTAACTTATAGCTGATATCCTGTACTATCATTTAATAATACAAAAAAAGTACAGGTCAACGACCTTTGACTTTGACTGACCAAAGATAAAATGTAAAAGAAATTAAATTATTATCTTTGTTATTAATTCTCTAGTAATTATGGAAAATTCTTTGAGACAAATATGCTTGAAATTTATGCCCTAATTCATAAGTTATCGAATGATTATTTTTTAAATGTGTGATAACTAAATAGACAGATGATGGTACATCACCCAGGTGCGGTCGTATTTGGCGCCATAAAACTTTGAAGGGGTGCATTTTTAAAATGGTTGCGTTAAACATAGGTATGGGGGTTGATTTATTGATAAAATTTATCGTACTATACTTTGTTATCGGCTCCACTATACATGTACAAACACATTGTAGAACTAATAAACCGGCCTACAAATTTAAGGCAAGATTATAAGAACTTAAACTTGAAAATAATGAGCCCACAATACCTATAATAAAAAAGAACAAATGCCGAAGCAATAAAAAACCAAAACAATAAAAAAAGAGTCATGAAAACGATCATAAAGTTGATGTAAGAAGTCTTTCAATTTGGCTTTTATTGATACTAACAATTGAGAAGTTTTATTAAATTAGAAAATAAAAGTCTACTAACTTGGGCAATTTAAAAACGCGTTATCAAAATGATTAATTTTATTTACTTAAAAAAGCAAATATTATGTTTTGTATTAATTGTTAATTTAAACGCAAATATTTTTATTTTAATCTTAAAGATAAAGATATTTTATTATTCAAGTAGGCATATTACAATGCGCTTATGAACGTCAAATAAAGCTACACCGGCTCTAACCCTACACCTCTGATCCGAGAAAATTTAAATCCTCCCTCAATTGGAGGATGGTATCCCAATAAGGACCGGCAAGAAACTCGACGGGACACATATTTTCAAAAAAATACATCTTATAATTACACAAATAATAATAATAATGTTTTATTAATCTCCTGGGATTTCACGGGCCTATAAATCCCGGTCTTTTGATAAGCCTATCAAGCGTGGGGATATAGATCCACCACGTAGAGGCCCCTTGGAGGTCTTTAATGTCATGTAGAACGCCTGCTGGAACCCGTTCACAGGCGCAACAATAGACACCCATGCAGCGGTCGCAGCAGGCCGCAGGACTATTGTAGTAAATGTGAACAGTATAACGGTCTATGGATTGAAGTTTGGGAGGATAATGATACTGGGTTATTGCAAAGACGTCCGGACACCTGCCATAACAATGTTTTCATTAGTTATCGAGGCAGGCGGTGGCTCGCCGCCCACTAGATGGGCCTGAAAATGCCGTCGTGAAGACGACCAGGAGCAACACCGGTGTGAGCGGCTCAGGGGTGTCGAGAGGTGTACGCCGCTTTCTACCCAGTGGCTGATAACAACCACTGTGGCAATTTGCGTCTTATGCAAGTTTTCACTTCCACCCTTGGAGCATTTAGCTCTAACGACTCCTCTCTGGATGGCCAATGAAGGCAAGCAATGAGTCCAGCGGGTCCCCTTGGGGTCCACTCCGACCGACGAAGACACGTCGGAGACGGAGACCCTGACCGACTCTCTCCGTCCCCTCCCCGACTCCCCTCAAGTACTCAGGTCCGTGGGGTCGTTACTCCCTAACAGCTCGCCACAAGCTGCCCTGCGGATTAATCTTATTATTAACAAAGAAGTTATACAAAAACTAAGCTAGAGCGCAAAATGTTCAAGTTGATAAACAAAAAAAATCTTATAATTAACATGCATTACATAAGAAAAAAAAAACGATGTATTACTATAGAAATCATGCAATTACATACAGTAGCTACTTTTCTTTATAGAAATATGACATTTACATTGCTTAGCATTTTACAGCAAGCAGTTAGGTAAGTATATAACATCGTGGCAATCGTGTGACAGAGACAACATGATAGTATTGATAGTGTTATATTATGCTATCCCTGTCACACAATGTTATATTACTTTATATAACTACCCGTATAGGAGCACCACAAAATACCAATATTAAATTCAACGCAGTCTCATAATTAAACATCTTTATATAAATTAGAGCATAAATTAACAATACCTTTCTTTAAATATCAATATCATACAAAGACAACTGAATAATTATTATGTCAATGATAACCGTAATTTAAGGCTTCAATTCAAAATGATAAATCCGAAAACGATTATTCCCAAAACAGCCAAGAACAATAATGTCCAACTTAATCAATCAAAGTTTGCTGAAACCATTCATAGAATGAGGACTTGAGTTTACTCAACGAAATAAGTGTTTAATTTAAATCAGTATTTACTAAGGCTGTCCTAACGTTGGAGTTTCGACTCAGAATCTAATTGTTAAAATTATTATGAATTATTTAATGTACCCTATTGTCCTTGTATAAACAAATATTATGTATTAGCAAGAGTTTAAAAAATATTCATTTTTTTATGATACAGGTGGCAAACGAGCAGAATCGCCTGACGGTAAACAATTACTGCCGCCCATGGACACCCGCAATACCAGAGAGATTGTAAGTGCGTTACCGGCTCTTGAGATGGGAATACGCTCTTTTCTTAAAGAGTCGTAAAGTCGTCAAGTGCGGGTAATTCGAAAAACTCGCGCGGCTAGATGTTGATGTCAACTTTAGCCAGTCTTCTCCTAAGACCACGGGGACAACGTCGGAGCAAAATTTAAAACTTAATACACAATTAAATCCCGTTTCTTGGAGTTGATAATATACAAAAGCCTCTTTTCATTTCTTCAACATAAACCCTTCATTCAAGAAAGGGCCTTACATAATCCATATTTCCACCTACACCTCTTTCACCCCTCCACCATTCTTTGTCGTCTATTCGTAACGTCTCTATTTAATACCTAATATTGGTTTAATACGGCCCGTATATCAGTGGTCCGCGGTGATAAAGAAATAAGGATGGGACTGCTTTAGGTAGTTTTACATGATACCTGTTGCTTAGAAAGTAACTTATCATATACCTAGTTAATTTTTTAACAATTTGAAATTATTAAACATGATAAATTATTTTTGTTCTTTTTTTGTATTGATTCGAGTAATCTAAAAAATATTGTTATTATTGATTGGATATTACTTGCAGTGCATTTATTAGCTCGTAGTGGTAATAAAAATATAAATTATTGTTATTAAACTGAAATGAGTTTCATGGTCCACAGAAAATAACACTTAGTCATAAAACTTAGTATACCTTGGTTACATTTTGTTTTTTTTTTTCTATCTAAACACAAAAGTGG
Organism: Cydia pomonella; assembly: GCF_033807575.1. Lineage (NCBI taxonomy): Eukaryota > Metazoa > Arthropoda > Insecta > Lepidoptera > Tortricidae > Cydia > Cydia pomonella. The sequence continues at coordinate 10,876,843 of NC_084721.1, read as the reverse complement.
TAATGACAGATAGGGACAATCGATTATCAACAGCTTGTTAGAGTTAACAGATGTTTATAAATAATAAGTGTCTTACACGACTACATAATTTAGTTTGACATGTTTTATGTTCTTAAAAACTGAGTCTGATTTAATAACTAGCTGATCCTAAAAGAAGTCGACCATAATTGTAGTAATTTTTCGCACCACTCGCCGTTGACAGGGTGCTCATTCTCATATCCTTGGACCTGTGCGGTTTAAGAGGAACTTCCTGCCGCGGACGCTCCGGCTGTGGAATGAGCTCCCTGCCGAGGTTTTCTCGAGGGTCTACAGTACTAGGTTCTTCAAAAAAGGAGTGTACAGATTTTTAAAGATCCTTACGCACTTAACACCTCTGGAGTTGCAGGCGTCCATAGGCTAAGGTGACTGCTTACCATGAGACGGGCCGTATGCTTGTTTACCACCGTCGTGGTATAAAGAAAACCTAAACTTTACGGTCAAAATAGGTACGGACATTCACCAAGTATTTTACCTCCTGTTTTTCCCCGCTCTCGCTTCCCAGCAGGCCTCTGCCCTAAAAGAAAAGCCTACTCGATAATATGTTATCGATAGGGGCCATTTTCATGTTATCGCTGCAATAATGGTTCATTCGGGTTCGGACTAGTGTGTATCAATCAATTTAGCTAGATTATTTAGTCTGATAATGCTTTTTGGAATACTGGGAATAGGGAAATTGTAGAATATGTCTATTTTTGCAAAGTAGTGACTAGTAATTTAATTAATGTATTTTTCCGAACTTAAATTTCGATTACACCAATGCAACCACACCAGAGGGGAAAGATCTTCAGATGTACCTACAAATAATTACAATTTAAAATGTATTCACGAAGACACGCGGCTTGACTCATATTGTCATGTTATTAAAGATTATATTTGATAAATCTGCGCATCATCGTGGATGACACGAACACTAATGTATGTACCTTTGCTACTAGAAATTGTTGTAAGTAATGACAATGAAGTTAATACCACTACCGCAGAAGCTAACGCAAATACAATTATTTTTACGTATTGTTTGCGCCACATAAAAATCACCTTTTCTTTATTATCTGTTCTGATCTTCTTGTCGGGTTTCAAATAAACGGCAAGGCGGAAAAAGAAGTATGTGTACATGACACATTTCAATGTCTGAAGTAATATTCATAATACGAAGTGCATTCCAAAGAAAATAATAATATATAATAAAAGAAAAGGGGATCCCTATAATTCAAGCAACATACAAAAGTGCCACCGCCTGTGGACGCTCAACAAGGAGTAAACCAGAATTAGAAACAGTAGAATAATTTCGGTAAGTGATTCCGCATCTCCACGTATATTTTTCGATTTGAAGCATTTTGCTGAGCATTCTGAATTTGCCCAATGTTTGCTTATTTAGTGCGTGGTTTTGTTTTAAAAGTAAGTTCTTCTGGGGTAAAAAGGTCAAAAATATATTTAAATAAAATGTGGATTATCATCAATTGTTATACCTACTAATTTTATGCATTAAACTTATGTTTAGGGGAGCCTTAGTCTCCTTTCCGTAAAATTGGTTTAATGTTAGTATGTCTCACGACAGTCTAAATTCGATAATTGAGTGTGTTTGATAAGTATTGTCAAGTTAGGAATAAAAGATTTTACAACCTAGTTAGCTTAGGTTAGGTTGTTGGACTTTATTCAATGTCTTATAAAGGATTCAAGCCGTGAGCGTACATTCTAATTGATTGCGGGCCTTTATGCATTTACAGCTCTGTTTACAAATCAGGCAATGTGTTTCTTCTGCTTGCATAGGTCTTGCTTTAGAACTAGGATATATTTGATATCAGGTAACGTATTACCTTATGCGTTACCTGTCAAATTAATGATGATGGACACATATAGATAAATGTTAACATGTTGAAATATATAAAAATATTGAAGAGGGCAGCAAAAATAATGACAAGGTGGACGCCGTAACAAAAAATACCGAAAGGCAGCCTTAAGAAGCGTTGGATAGATGGTGTAGAAGAAGATATCAGGAAGATGGGAAAGTTTACCAACTCGAAGAAGGTCGCCAGATACCGCGACAACTGGAGGAAGATTGTAGAGGAGGCCAAGACCCACAAGTGTTGTAGCGCCAATGGAATTGAATTGAATTACATATTTCAGATATTTTTTCATAAATATTAAATAAATAAGCAGTATATTTCGACCAAAATAGTTTTTTCCAATCATTTTGTACCTCAATATCACAAGCTTTTCAACCACCCAATGTCTTGGAATGCATCTTACATGCTGATGTTTTGGTTGTTTGGTAGAAGTGAGGGAGCTCTCTTGAGTAAGGGACTCCTGATTTTAATATTTCGCTTACGTCTTTTGTATTCCTTTAATGCAGTCGATGCAGGCATTTGATTCTCACACGAATCAATTGACATCATAAAGATCGTCAACGTTCAAATCGATCATGATGCCACAAATTTTGACTTCGCACTGGTTTGTCTAAGACAAGTGCTCAGCAAGCGGTCGTAATACAAGGCCAGGCCGAGCAAGAGGCTGAATAATTAAGCGGTACTAAGTGGGGCGTATACACGCTCTAACTAAGGTCGGAGCACTGGTTTGTGCTCAAGGTTAGTATTGATGAATCTGATGAGACTCAATCAACTATACAAGCTCTTACTAGGTAAGCAGAGGTCATGAAAACACCGGTGCAAGCTACGTGCTAGAGACGAAAGAATATAACTTGTGAAATTAGCAAAATCCATTGAAATTATCTAGCAGCAAAATTGTTTTTTTTATCGTGATACGACCTTCACAATCTTCACACCAGTCGCACGGTCGCAATGTGTGCGAGGTGCCTTATGGCCTGACACAAACCTTTTTCTGACAACGAGTGATTGACAAAATGAAATATAGTTAGTTATTAAAGATGATAGTTAACGCGATGTAGAGGACACGTCTACTGTCTTCTTTAATATATTAGTAGTTTTATATGTCTGGCATCTGTATACTAACAGTAGGTATTCTTTTTTATAAATTATTAATATAAAATATAAGTAACAAGGAATAAACCTGTGGCCCTAGTGAAAAAGGGTACAAGTCTCTGGCAGCGCAGGTGTAAAGGGGTGTAAGTTCCACGTAACACTTATGCCCTTATACACCTAAACTGCCATAAACTTATTTAATGTATCGATATGTACAGTCAGCATCAAAAGTAGCGGATGAAACAACGCGCCAAAAGTATGTGATATTCCGGATAACTTTTCCAAATATAGATATTTTTTTTAAATTCGCGCTCAAAAGTATATCTATTACAGTCTTAGTTATTCTATATTAAAGACATCATTTTTTGGTAAGCTGTTACAGAATGGTAGATACTTATGAGACGTTATTTGATCCGCTACTTTTGATGCTGACTGTACAACGATTTATGGTTTTGAAACTTCTCGATAAGTTACATCACATTATATGATCTTCTATGTAATATATACTGTAAGACGTATCGATAACTTTATCGATGGTTCATCTTGTCAAGCACTATTTTTGCTGCGAAATGTTTATGCATGCTTATGGCACAACTTGCAGTGTATCTGTATCAATAAGCGTGACTGTAAACCAAATTATAATCGTATATAATAAGAATCAATAATAATTAATAATCAAACGAACTTACCTGTGAAGTTTGATTACAATTATGCGAGTATCCAAATCCAAGACAACAAATATAATTTACTAGCAGCAGTACACGTTATCGTGCAGTCCAAGTCACACATTTTAGAGATTATAGTATTTAAAAAACAAGTTCGCGCTGTCCCTCTCACTCGCTACGCTGCGTTCCTGCTTCGACATCGCTCCTCCAGTACTCATTATTTCAGAGTTATTTTTGTGTTATTAACAGAGACTATTTTATTTTCATTTTTGGGGATGGGGGGCGGGTCTTTGTTGTCTTGGATTTGGATACTCGCATAATTGTAATCAAACTTCACAGGTAAGTTCGTTTGATTATTAATTATACTTCGTATCCAAATCCAAGACAACAAATATAATTTACTAGCAGATGTTCAGAGCTTTGTATTTAAATTCAAATCCTGAATGCGAAAATAAAATAAAATATCGATATCAAATCAGTATGTTACGAACATACTGATATTATTGATTTTGACTAAAGAGAACAACGTACCACCTAGAAGTTATTAATTTATATCCAATTTAAATAATTATTTATGTATCCACATAGTATAAATGTAAAATGTATGTATAGCATAATAAAATTAAGGAGTGAAATTGCTCTTGGTATTTCATTTCGTTAATATTAAAAAGTATAAAACTTTCTTTGATTTCACTGTAGTATATTGATAAAGTTGTATATATCTTAATATTCACAAGGTACAACTATTTTTATGTCATTTACAAGCCAGGACGCCATTAAGTGTAAATGTGTTTTCAAGCTTTAGTTGGCTCTAAATAAGTTTTAGATGGGCATTTTCTGTCTGTAACCATATAAACAAACCATTTTGTATAATTTAGAATTTACCAACCATTCTCTGGATGTAATTACAACGGAGACAAACAAGCATATGGCCTGCCTGATGGTAAACAATCACCGTAGCCTATGAATGCCCGCTACTGCAGAGGTATATTACATGCGCGTTACTGACCCTAAAATATAATCTAATTTTATGTTACGACACTTTAAAGTTAATTTTGAATACAGCAATCAATACTTTCCTCGGTAAATAGCCTTTGAGTGAGGTAGATAAAGGAGAATTTTCTTCATTGTAAAGCTACCATAAATATCAAGGCTATATGTAAGTACTTTAAAACTAAGTCTGGACAATTACTAGTAGAGTATCCTGTAGGTATTAAGTATTTGAAACTTATCACTTTGAAAATATAGATGGACTAATTTTAGTTATTACCACAGATCAAGAAATAGTAATATGATATTATTTATAACTAAATAGCTAATCTCATCTGCTTATGCGTATCTGAACGATGATGGCTACTACGCTAACAAGTGGCAAGGAACTTAGGTAGATTATGTGTTGAGTTATGATATATTTGTGAACAAAATATCTGGCATGACTTGTAACTTGTAATTCATTTTAAGGAGTAACATTTTTTAACGTTACCTACAATAAAACTGTACAGTGTGCATTGCGACGAAAAATGAAAACTATTTAAGCTTTCTTTTACAGCAAGACAATATGACAACCCGAGCATTTACATTTCAGACAATAATAATGTTATTGTTAAAGGATTTCAACCCTTTATTGCGATTATTAATCTAGCTACTTAGCGCAAGCGACTGCAACACGTGGCAGCATAACTCTAGTTGCATGGTTGCACAATTTACAGCACTTATTTCGCGTCGCGGGATAGTGCATCAACGGCGGTTCACCTCTTGTTTGATGCGGCGATGTTCCCCTGAAGTTTGGAGCTGAGAATCCGTAAGTAAATTGTACCGGATTTATTACATTAGGCTCGTTGATATGGTATATTCTTGACAGCATATCAAAGCTGACGTTTGAAGTTATTAGGAGTATATAACAGCGTGATATGAGTACGAATCATAAATTTGGGTTAAAGGGTTTACAGATATATTTTTTCCTATATGTTGTTTACATACAGCATTTCTTTGTCTGTAAGGGCAATGACATTGCGTACATTTTGTTTAAGGTATTTTAGGCCGCATTTAGGTGTTAACTATTAAATTACCTCAGCGTAACAAGAACCTCCTTTATATTTCATTATTTTTACAAGTCCTGTAAACTTTAGCTCAACCTTAAATATTTTTGCTCTTTAGTCCCTTATATTTACATGCGTAAAGCTACTTCCAATACTATTAAAGTCTTCAATCATTACATTGGCATCAACACTGTTATAGTAGAGCAACGTTATATATCTTTGACGATATCATTTTGAGATATGTATAATGACCGACTGTAGACCGAAGAGCGAAGTGACCGAAGAGCGTAGCGACCGAAGTGCGAAGCGACCGAAGAGCGAAGCGACCAAAAGGAGCAAAGCAACCGAAGAACCAAATGACCGAAGCATTATAACCTCGACACTTAAAATGAAGCACATATAGCCTCGACGCTGCGGAAATGGAGGCCTCGATACGATTATTGTGGAATTGTATAGTACATATAACTAAAAGTGCGGCATATATCTTCGTCACTGCGACAGCTGCGACAGCAGACCCCTTGACACAATTATTGTGGAGTAATGATAGCATCCTCACTATGACGTGGGGCAAACTTAGCCTCAACACTACGACAGCAGAGCCCTCGACACAATGATTGTGGAGTAATGATAGCCTCCTCACTATTAGAGTGGGGTACATATAGCCTCGACGCTGTGAAAGCGGAGCCCTCGACACAATATTGTGGAGTAATGATAGCCTCTTCACTATTAAAGTGGGGCAAATATGGCTTCAACGCTGTGAAAGCGGAGCCCTCGACACAATGACTGTGGAGTAATGATAGCCTCTTCACTATTAAAGTGGGGCAAATATAGCTTCGACGCTGTGAAAGCGGAGCACTCGACACAATGGTTGTGGAGTAATGATAGCCTCATCACTATTAAAGTGGGGCAAATATAGCTTCAACGCTGATAAAGCGGAGCCCTCGACACAGTGATTGTGGAGTAATGATAGCCTCATCACTATTAAAGTGGGGCAAATATAGCTTCGACGCTGTTAAAGCGGAGCCCTCGACACAATGGTTGTGGAGTAATGATAGCCTCATCACTATTAAAGTGGGGCAAATATAGCTTCTACGCTGTTAAAGCGGAGCCCTCGACACAATGATTGTGGAGAAATGATAGCCTCTTCACTATTAAAGTGGGGCAAATATAGCTTCGACGCTGTTAAAGCGGAGCCCTCGACACAATGATTGTGGAGTAATGATAGCCTCATCACTATTAAAGTGGGGCAAATATAGCTTCAACGCTGTTAAAGCGGAGCCCTCGACACAATGATTGTGGAGTAATGATAGCCTCATCACTATTAAAGTGGGGCAAATATAGCTTCGACGCTGTGAAAGCGGAGCCCTCGACACAATGGTTGTGGAGTAATGATAGCCTCTTCACTATTAAAGTGGGGCAAATATAACCTCGACGCTGTGAAAGCGGAGTCCTCGACACAATGATTGTGGAGTAATGATAGCCTCTTCACTATTAAAGTGGGGCAAATATAGTACCACGTCGACATCTCATTTATAAGAAAATATTTATTTAATATGTGTTTTAATTTTGAACTATTAATTAATGTGCATTATAAAATTACATTAAAACTTTAATCAACACAGTTAATACCGATTTTCTGTTTGATGAATATCTTGTTGCACAGTAAACCTAAGCTTCTAAGTACTCACGGAAAGGAGAATTATTATTAGACGGAGTCCACAATATTACACAAATCAAGTATATCTTTCCATAATATATTTCATTTTAAAATTATATTATATTATGTTAATCAAAGCTGTCTAATAATAACAAAGCGGGTAACTAACTGATGATCAAATTTAGGAGGCGACCACATCGATTGGACCCAAGACTCGACGATACCGCGATGTCCGATTAAAGCCTACTACCTAATCCGTCATGATCCATACGATAGATTCACTATGGCCCTCATATGGGGCATGGGGCGCACGGTATCGGAGCACGCATAGCACGTCCCGTTTGTATACGTCGATTAATGGCATTAAACACTTTAAACTGTCAGTCAGACTAAATAGTCTTCCAATGTCTTATAGATTGTGTACTGATTGACATTACTCCTGTATATTTCCTACCTAAAGGTATCCTCATAAGACGCTCATTAAACTTGTTGGTACTGTGTATGTACATTTGCATAAAGACGCGTTTTGTTATCATTCATAGGCACTTATTACCAATCGGCAAGAATTACCATTGTTATCTGTTTTATTGTATGGTAGGGTAGATCGGACATGGTAAAAGCCGCTTTCGTGAAACGATTACCTAGTATATATTAACTTTATTCAGATATGGTTTGTATATTTAAATCTGTACGCGAAAGCATCTCGTAAAAAAAAAAAATTGTAAGTAAACATTGCATTTTATGCAATCATAAAATGAAATCTAAATAATATTATATTAGTAAATAATACTATAATAGTACGTATTACAATTATTTAAAGTTCAAATTGTAATCTATTTGTAGCCCCATACTTATTTTTGCCGTAATTTATTTATTCAAAAAAGAAGGTAGTTGTAGTAAGTGATTTCGTATGGACGTAAAAATTACTTACTTGATTTCTTAGGTAATAAGTTTATTAAGCTAAACGAATATACCTACAATTTCAAATTGAAAGTTTAACTGCCATGTAAGTATGGCAAACGAGACTAGACTTGCCGAGCTGAATAAACATCAATTTTTCGTTCGAGGGTACGGCGGTCGGCAGTTCAAATAATGTTTTGATTCTATACTTCTTATTCAGCGCACAATAAACATTAATCGAAACACAATTAGGTACACATATTTAGAGGAACACTATTTTGGCGAAAATACGTGTGACTCGGACTAACACAAAAACATGTAATGAGTACTGGAGGAGCGATGTCGAAGCAGGAACGCAGCGTAGCGAGTGAGAGGGACAGCGCGAACTTGTTTTTTAAATACTATAATCTCTAAAATGTGTGACTTGGACTGCACGATAACGTGTACTGCTGCTAGTAAATTATATTTGTTGTCTTGGATTTGGATACGAAGTATAATTCAGCCTAAATAAGTCACACTCCCGGGCACAGGCCTCCTCTCATGCGCGAAAGGGCTTTGCTGTAGTCATATCATATCAAAATTATATCAGATTTACAAATCAGAATACCGCTTCGAGGCTTAGGTAGTTTTTGCTACCGATTTCTTTGATACCTATTCATTAGATCACCGCTCTCGTGCTGAAATTACTTCTTGCAATAAAATGACGGATGTAATTTGTACAACGATAAGCGATTGAAGATCGTGTATTTTATCGGAGCAGGCTGAATTGTTGTTTGTCTTACGTGAACATAGGCAGCCCGCACGAAAATCTTCAAAACTCTAAACAATACAAAGTTCAGTGTTTGCTTTGAGAACTTAGACAGTTTGAGAAGACAGCCCGTGTTTATAATTAATCCCAAAGTAGTTCTTAAGTTCATTTTTAACTAGTGGTACAAGAATGGAGTGGGGTCAAACACAAAACTGTATTCATGTCTTTCCTGTAGATATACCCAAAAGTTAAGGGCTATAAAAGTTAATTTTCTTATGTAGCTCTTATCCACATGATAAAGTACTTCTTTTATTATGACAAGTATGATAAAATCATTACCTACATGCCCACAATCTGTTAACTACTGTCCACAAGAGAGAAAACTTGTGTTCGTCAGAACTGTACAGTTTTTTCTCTTGTGTGTGTGTGTGTGTGTGTGTGTGTGTGTGTGTGACCATTAACAACCAAGATAAAAAAATGTCAATACATACATTTAAGTTTCATATATGCTACCGCCTTGAGTGAAAATGTTTTTTTGAGTTTCTTCAGTAGGTGCTCACTTATAACTTAAATAATTCTTGTTATTCTTATTGTTCTTCTCTTAGAAAGAAGTTGGGCACTGCATAGTGAGGAAATTAAGTTGGGCTGTTGTTTTTGCCCTGGTCGGCCCAGAACCGTTCTGTGGAATCATAAAATGGGATGGATATGACTCTCTGCTCAGCAACTTAAAAGAAACTATCGATTGGTGGAAGTTCGTCAAAGGACAAGAACAATCGAAAGCTCTAATCAAAGGGTTCAACAGTAAAACTGCTAGGGAGCTTCTAAGGCTCAAAAGAGATAAAACCTACGCGGTGACCAGAATATTGACTGGACATTGTAAGTTGAACAAAAACATATTTCAAATTGGAAAGAAACAAGATGCGTTATGCAGGTTCTGCCAGGAGTTTGAGGAGACTGCAATGCACATTCTCTGTTCCTGTGGGCCACTAATGTCAAAAAGAAGTACCTACTTAGGGCGGCACGTATTGCAACCCTGTGAGGTACAGAACATTACGGATCAAAGAACCTGGAATTTCCGGGATTCAACGGGAATTAATAGTGAACTTTAAAGGGCTGTCACAATAGATCACTGCTTGGTCGACGTAGCACTCAAAGGCCCACCAAACCCCAATAATTAATAAATAAAATAAAAACAATATATTCAAACCTCACACCTTACAAACATACGATACTTATCCTAAACGGCAACGTGGGCGACCTCAACCGCGTATATTCTTTGCAGCTCAATCATCTTATAACTTTTTATCCTCTTGTATCGTCTCCGACCTTTGTAGTCTCCTTGCTCCAGGCGGTCACGTGCCGCCCTTATAAGATAAGATAAGATAAGATAATCATTTATTTCATTTCATTCTTAGTTGGTAAATACACAGTGGTCGAGTCCTCCTATTAGGTATGAAGTACCTGTGTCAGGAGACCTCGCTCTTCCAGATTACAGATTTAGATCTACACTAAGAGAAGTTTTGATATTAACATTATAATTTTACAATGAAATTAGAAGGTGACTGTCGCACTACATTGCGACGCTTACTCAACGTCGACTCATCTATCTGCGAAACACAACTAGTTCTAAACAACAACCACTTTTGCGAACGTAATTCCACTTGATATTTGATATCTGGTGGCAAAGGAAAGTTTGAAATACGACATACCTACATTTAACCTCTCGACCGTAAAGCTTGCATTTTTATAAATAATGTCAATAGAAAAAGAAATAGTTTATTTTGGCGTACAAATGAAACTCAACCTATAATACATCTTATTCTGTTAGAACAATCATACACCAAAATTGATGCCGCTCAGCATATGCCGATGACTTAAGATTCTTAGCCATGGCGCTGGTTTTCAGTGAAACCAGAGAGAAAAACACAATAAAATAAAATATAACTAAACTAAGCTAGACTGTCACTGGTCGTAGTTAAATAAAATATAGTTGCAGACAAAATTCTATGCAGGGTAGTCAGGCGTTTCAATACAATGAAATGAAAGCATTTATTTCGGACAAAAACATCCACATTATGTTAGTAATGACTTACGGCTAAATGTGTTAGTAGAAAGTATAATTACAATTTGAAATGGCATGCAGAGACATCCAGTGAATAAGGATAGGGCTGTCCATCCTCAATACAATACAAATCCTCTTTATTGCACAACCTCAGAACAAATTTACATGGAAACACATATAATACATGAAGATAGAGGTAAACAACAGGAGGGCTTATCGCTACAGAGCGATCTCTTCCAGACAACCTTCAGGTAGTGGAGAAATGAAACTTTTAATTCAGCGTTTCTTCAGCTGATTGTACATAAATAAGTATACATTTCTTGTTACATAAGTTAGGTAACGGCACATAGCGTAAAGTTATCCTGAAAGTGTTTTGTGGTAATATTTAATAAGACTTGAGCGTTATGATAAACATGTCCAACTATCGACAAAAGCTATAAAACATAATGCATTTAGTGTAAAACAACACGAGCGAGGAAATCTAAAGAGCTTTGAGAAGTGCCTATTCCGCGTAAGAACACGAGCACCATAGTCCAAACCCTCTTACTCCGAGTTCAGAACCTCTAGTGTAAATTTATCCGATATCGTGACGTGACGTACGCGTTTGCGTTAAGTCTCATTTTGAATGGGATTTAGAAAGAACACGCCAAGCGAAACATTTTGGAAACTAAAAATCCCATACAAAATGATAATTAACACAAACGCGTACGTCACGTCATGCTATCGAATTAATTTACACAAGGGGTATTATTTGTAGCCGCTGCAGAGCAAAAGGCGGGTATAGATACCACTATATATTATGCTGGATGGATGGTCCATACATAAACCGAGATTTTTGGACCTAAAATCTCATTTGACGAACCTATTTATTTATTTATTTTTTGCTGCGACTATTTTAATCAAACATCGCATGCAAAAAATTTAAAAACTATCCCAAAAGGACCCCCAAAAAAGTTTATCAGCGTATCCTTTTGTTCAAACTTCATTTTCAGCTTCCCGTTACTTTCCCGTGAAAAAACTCATTTGGGCTTAATCCTTCGTATGTAGAAAGTTCAGCGACTCTAAGCCGTTGAAACTAAAATGTTTCTAGGGAATTTTCAACTAAATATTTCAGCTCTGTTATATTTTTAGTTTCAGAGTTTAATATTTCACTTCGCATTAATAATGAAAATAATGTTTGTCGGTATAACACATAACATGCAAAGGCGTACTTCAGAATAAACAGTATCAACAATATTGTTTATAATAAGAGTGTTGTAGGCATTTAAAACGGATGTAGGTACTGATAGCTAGTAATGGCAATTTCTGATTTCCAGATATACGAGTACTTTTACATAATTAATTGTTCCGGCCAATTTCACATGATGTGACTTACAAAACATTTATTTTTAAAAAATAGGTATCTGTTGCAGGTTGTTGTTGTTGTTGCTGTTCTTGATGTAGGTGTGGTGTTGCGGTATAGGTGTCCGTGTGTAGGTGTCGGTGTGTTATTTAACATAATTTATTATAGTGTGCTTGAGAACTCCATAACTTCAATTAACCATTGTACCTTTTTAATAAGGTTAATTATTTAGTTTACCCGCTATCAGAAGAACAGGAGGCGTATACATTCTGATATCTAAAACGTTACTTTTGATATTGACAGATCATATCCATAACAAACCCAGATTAACCTTTCATTTGGCAACATACCATTTTTTTTCTAAAAACTTCAAGTGGCACGTACTTCGAGGTCGGCCATTTTAAAAATAGGTACCTAAGTAAAAAAATACTAAAACTTAAATTAAATCATTTATAGTAGGTATTGTAGATTGTTAACCAAGGGATGAAAGGCACCCATTTCTGTTGAGGTTTCCGAAACTGAAATGATACCTTTCAACCGAGTTAAACATTCTACTTTTTATTTCGAATACGTGGAAAGTAAAATACCAGTGCATTTTAAAAAACACGGCCAAGTATTAACTTTAGTAGTATTCCTTGAGGGTACTTTCAATTAACAATTTAGGTAAAAATATCGTTATTTATGGAATGGGGAAATTTGTCAAAATGGAAATTGTACAACAGGTCCATTTAAAACCAAATCTTAACTCCTGTTTAACTCCTAAAAACAGCATACGGTATACAAATCTATTCGAACTGAAATCGGTGAACATGAGCTCATGTTTTGCTAATTAGACTGACATCATGTTTACTGTACGCAATGAACAAATGTGCAAACTGAAATTTGATTTTGTAATTCATAGATTTTTGTGAACTTAGAGGCCAAGTCAGACATACATTGTGACATGAAAATGATATCCAAATGATGTCAGTCGCCCGTGAGTCTCGCTCGCGCCAATACATGTACGGACAAGTACGAGCGAAATGCAAGTGCAACTGATGTCATAATGAAAGTTTGTATAGTTCGTGTCATCCACGATAACGCGCAGACTTGTCAAAAACATTTAATAGAATTAGCGTCTAAAAATTATAATTAATTATGTATTATATTTTGTATCATGTGCATTACAATTTAAAATTTGTTACCAGATGAATTTAAAGGGAAAACAATACAATATTTAAGAAAATTATGAAAGCTTGGCTGCGTGAGAAATGTTTCTACACTGTGGGCGAGTTCCTTAATAGACAAGTATAATTATATTTGTATGCCAGTTTGTAGGCATAACCTGGATCTTATATAGTTCCTTACATATTGTAAATAGTTTTAAGCCCTCTCTGTAAACAACTGTTGACAAATAAATAATCAATTAATCAATAAAATAACAATATGAGTCAAGGAACGCGTCTTCGTGAATGACACGATCTATATTGGCTTCCTACTCTTCCTAGTCGAATCTGAAGAAATATCCTAAAGAAAATAGTTTAAAAAATTTAAGTGTATTTTTGTTCCATATTTGATGAATTTCTTGTTTAATAGTCACACCTCACGAACTAGTACCAGGCATAGATATATTTATGTTTTAAAATGAGAGCCTAACTTTCTTAACTTTAAGTCCGTCATAGACGGAGCAATAATATACACCGTGGGCTGATAACACCCGACAAATTAATTTGTATATTAATATACCGTAAGATACCGAAATATATCTTATAGTATAGATAAGGCCCACCACAACGATACCAAAATATATTTTTGCCATCACAAAACTCGCTGTGTGTCCTAGATAGAGAAAGGTGCAACGGTTACAAAGTCACGTCAGAAAAGGACGGAAATATACCAAAATATATCGTAATATACTGAGCTTCATAGCAAGATATCTTAAGATGCCTTACTATAGGGAATACTCCCGGTACTGAGTTTGTATGGCGAGAATCGGGAATTCTCTATAGCAGTGCATTTGTATAGAAAACCAGTACCGTGAGCACTCCCTACTTTTGCTATGAGATATCTTAATATACCAAAATATATATTATAGCTTCGTGTGTGGACTCCACGTAAAATATATTGTAAGATGCCTTGCTATAAGATATCTTTTGGTATACGAGTATTATCGCTTTGCCTGTGAAGGGCTTAAAGCGGAGTTCGCAGTTGAAGAGTGAAATATGCACATAGTATAGGGGTAACAGAAATGAGTTACGTAGGTAATAAGTTTGTCACTTCTTACTCAAACTTGACGCTAATGATGGTATAAGACCATCACTGTACTTATAGTACGGACTGGAGTAATCTGGCTAATTGGAATGTACACTGACATCAGCATGAAATCTGATTGAAGCCTAGTTATCGTGCGTCTCGCTTGCGCCATTATATGTACGGACACGTACGAGCGAAATACACTATAACTGAATGACATCATTTAGATGTCATTTTGCGTTCGATTTAGCCCGTAAATTTCTTATACAGGATGGGCAAATAAGAAGTATACGTTTTGTTTTTAAATTTAACTACATTTAGTTCAAAGATTTATAAGTATTGTTATAAAAATATACTATTTAGGGTTGGCAAATATATGCGGAACATAATTTCTGATAAATATCCACCACTAACAGCAGCAGCAAATGACTGTGGTGTGGTCCCTTATCATCGCAATTTTCAGCATATTTTCGCACATTTTTGGCGTTATCTAAGTAAATTTGTGTCGGATGGTCGGTTTTAACTGTTTAAATTTCATCAGGTTGTTCGCATAGACACGTTATTTTAGATAGTCCCACAGAAATAAGTCAGGAGCTGCAGGGATTTGGTTGCCAATCGCTGTCACCGTTTCTCGAAATGAATCGAGCAAACAAGGTGTTTTAAACAACACCAACAGTTAAGAAAAAGATGCTTGCTACTAGAGGTAGACATTTGGCAGAAATAATCTTCCTGTTCTGAATAATAAATTTATGAAAAAATATTTAATAATTTTTGTATAATTGCCAATCCTGAATAATATATTTATGAAAAAATATTTAATAAGTTTTGCACTTATAGTTAAAATGTAAAAACAAAGTGAATATCTCTTATTTGCCCAACCTAAAATTCACCTGGATCTATTTTTATTATCCTTTCGGTCCTTCATCGTTCATTTCATTATTTCATCCAACAAACTCCATGTCACAGAAACAAAAACTCATCACAACAAAACAGAAACTAGAATCGAAGTCCGAGCTTAACAGTCCATCAAACTAAAAACTTGGTGTCCTTTGTAACTAGTTCAACTATACAACTATGGCGACGTTAACATTCCACCAACTTTAACACGGTTGATTCCAAAAATATCTATACAATTTTAAACTTTAGTCACTAGACATAAAGTATCATAATGTATAGTTATTATTAGGCGTGTCGGCACAGGTCAGTCAGAGCCGGTTAATGTACCACGAACAAGGATAAGTTTGATATAAGGTGGTTGGAGTTTTGGTTAGGGCGGGCGTGTCGGGGGGGATTTTGTACTTATCAAGTTGTGTAGCTATTTAAAGACAAATGGTGTTTCTTATCAAGGAAACAAAAACGAATTAAATGTGAACAATTTGTTCACTATGAATATTAATAGACTAGATAAGACTACATAACAATATATCCCTCACCATCTGTAGGTGACAACCCTACTTGACAATTCCACCTTTCGACTGGCGACTTTTTTGCCCATAGGGACTGCAACAAACGCCCCCCTTCGCTGCCTTTTTGGTGCCAATATGGACAGCCATGGACATCATGGGCTTTCCTGCGGCAGAAACGCCGACACGCCGCATCAATGATGTCATCCGATGGGCCCTTGCCAGCTTCAAAGTTTAGGTCATACTCGAGCCCGTCCGGCTGTCGAGGGACGAGATGACCCTGGTGCCGGTTGCTATATGCGTAGATACCCTTGCACCTTTCTATCTTCTGAGCACCAGCATTGATGTGGGCCACGCCGCAAATACGCCTCACACGGCAGTGGTTACATTTTTGAGGCATTTGGGGTTCGAAATGCTGAGGCCCTGGAGACCAAGCGTGCGTTAGCGCTACAAGAGTGTAGCGACGCGCCTTATAGACACCACAGGCTACTGCTCGTTATTAAGCGAAACGTGTCGAGTAATTTCCAACTTAAAAAAACCTGAGTGACCCTTTATTATATATTTAATAGACCCTTCAGTATCACCGTTGTGATATGCCGCAGTTGTAACATAGATATATTTTTGTCTCAGAGTCCAAAACAAGAGGGCCGGTAGTCGCGCTTATCATAAACTTGCAACGACTCTTACATATTGTATGCAACTGGGGATTACAGTGGCACCAACTTGGAAGTTTTGTTCTAAACTAGTTCGCTTACTGGTTACTGGCTACCCGTTTCTTTGGTTAAATATACTTTAGATTGCTTTTATAAAGCTAAAGTAACTAGATAAAACTTGTAAATAAGTATTCATACCGACTGAAATGTTTTTTAAGGAGGTTTATAACAAAGTGGCATATCATATTATTATATAAAATATGAACATCATGAAGATTTGTTTAGGTACCTATACAATCCATGTACCTATATATAATTTAAAAATTACAAACACTAATAAACAACAATTTCCGACACTCATTATAATTTTATCTTTTGTTTTTCATAGCACGTCGGAATGAAAAATTAAATTCAAATATTTGAATTACGTTGTTTCGTTTAAGTTATTCATATTAGGTAGATACGGATCCTTATTTAGGTAAATTTATGGTAATTAATTTTTTCGTCGTATCTTGGACTTGTGCTTGCTGCGTTGGTAGAATAAATTGTGTAATGCCGTTAAGAATGTATAAAGTATACAAGAGATTAGAAGCGGTTTAAAAAATTCAACCCCTAAAGTTAAATAGGGGTTGAAAGCTTGTGTGGCGTTCAAGTGTTATTTTAAGTTAAGAAATTAAAACTTTGTGAAAAGACATTATATTAAAATGGAAGAAAAGTAATTTTAACGTTTTTGAACATTGATCTCCTAAGGGGGTCAAAAAGGGGATTAAAGTTTGTATGGGGATCAAGTTTTACATATGTAGGTATTAGAGGTGTGCGCCGACCGGCGTGGCGTACGCCGCCGGTCATTTTTGCCACGCCGCCGGCCGCCGATCATTCCACCGGCGTGAAATCGGCGTGAAGTTAGAACTTGAATTTTGGTCCGTTCTGTGTATGTAATATGTATGTACATTCCAACAAGGCATATAAATTAATTCACGCTCGCGCGCGAGTACATGCAGCGTTAATTTACTGTGTTAAGCGTAGTAAAAGTACACAACACACACGCCAAACGAAAGACGAGAAAATTGCGAAGCGGACAGAGCCCAGTGGTCCGTACCGTAGTAGTAAAACGCAATAAATAAGGCGCGCGGAATAAGCAATAATAAACTCTTCTGCGTGCTCTCCTGCGCGGTGCGGGGTGCGGGGCGCTCGACGGGTGGGGCAAGGCATGAAGGCCATACGCAGCGCGGCGCGGGGAGTCAGTCAACCATTTTGAGTAGACGCGGATCGCACGTTTAATGTTACGCAACCACAATGTCGGACTATTTTGATAAAAAAGCAGTCGAAAGACATGCAATTAAGCATTTTTCAGTGAAAACATTGCATTCGTCGTCAAAAAGCAGTTTTTGTTGGAAGTATTTTGGTACATTGCTACTTGAAAAGGATGGCAAGAAGCGATCGGTGCTCATAGACAACGTATTTTGTTCAAAATGTATTGATACATGTAAATCTAACAAAGATGATGATCTTATGGGATGGTAAGTGCACTTTTATACTTTTTTTGGGTGTGAAATCGATTATTTTGCTTTAATTGTTTTGTATTTCATCAGTTCTAATGATGCCGCAATTGCTGGACCAAGTTCGTCATCAAAGATGCTATTGGCCATATCCCGGAAGCATACCGCTGCCGCTGCCGGTAGTATTACTAACGATGACACTATCGTAAATGACTGTTGGAAATACCTCGGGGGTTGTGATCCAAACGATTTGTCGGATGGTGACCTTCTTCGTTATTGGCGGGAAAAGCAAAATAGCTATCCTTGGCTTTATGCTCTTGTGAGAGCCTTAATGTCCATTCCCGCCACGAGTACTCCTAGCGAGCGAGTTTTTTCCGTTGCTGGACTCGTACTGTCTGCTAAGAGATGCAGACTAAGTCCTAGCAACGTGGACAAAATAATTTTTGTCCATGACAATTATGACTCATGTAGGCACTGGTCCCACCGCGAGCGAGTAAGCTATGAACTATCGGCTATTTTCTAGCTCAAGAAACGAACAAAAGATAATCGCTTTCGTGTAAATAAAAGAGAGAGATATATATTTATAGTTCATAGCTGGCTTGTTCACACCGCCGGCGAAGACACTCTCCCACCGCCCGGCGAGTAAGCGATAATTCCATACAATGTTTACTAGCCGCCCGCTGATTGTCAACTGTTTCTAGTACATAATTTTACTAGTTGATAGCCAAGCTCGCTGATAGTTGGCGGTGGGACCACTGTTTTCTAGTTGACCGCCGCGATAAAAGCTATCGACTATAAAACTAGCTCAGCGGTACTCGCCGGTGCCTGCTTGGCGATCAGACCGATCATTTTACCAAACACTCGCTTATAGCTCAGCGTCTAAACTAGTAAAACTATACTCGCTTCTCGCCGCTCGCCCACTAGTTTGTAGTTTATAGTTTCACTCGCTTATAGTTTGTAGCCGGCGGTGGGACCAGTGCCGTAAGCAAAGCTTTAAAATGTGAACTGTTCATATGTTAATGCTTTGCTTAAATGCTTACATGAACATGACGGTTTGTTACTATGACCAGTTGATTAAAAAATATATGTATGTGCCATGCTGACGTTGTTTAAATTAATAGGTTTAAATTGTTTTTTCGTGAAAGAAAATGTTTTATTTGTTTTTTATTTGTGTCTTTCTTAGAGTATTAAATAAACGGTTATTTTTTCAAATTTTAGTTGTTTTTATTAATTACGCCGATCACGCCGATTACGCCGACGCCGCCGGCTATTTTTGGACCAGACGCCGCCGCCGATGGTTTAGCCTTCGGCGCACACCTCTAGTAGGTATGTTAAGTAAGGAAATTGAACTTTGTAATTTTCATAAAATACGAGGAAAGTAATTTCAGCGTTTAAAAAAATTCATCCCGCAATAGGGTTAAAAAAAGTATGTAACGAGAACGATGTGAGAACTTGAAATTAGTAGAAAAAGAAAATATTATATAGTACGAAAAAAATTTAAGGCTTTGAAAGTGTGTTTCGGGAAATAAGTCTACGCGGACGAAGTCATGGGCAACAGCTAGTATTTTATTAAACAAGATTTTTCAAATAGTCTTTTATTGTAAGCCCCATATTTTGTACTAGCTGTGCCCGCGGCTCCGCTCGCGTGGTATTCGGTCTGTGTCAGTAACCGGCTCATTCACGGCTAATTTCTCTGCCTCTCCCCTGGAGGTGGAACTTGAAGTAAAGTTGACAGATGGATACGCTAGAGGACTGTAGTCTAGATAAAATATTTTACAATTAGGTACCATTTAATAAAACTACACTCGGCATTTTTCATAAGGCATTTTCAGTTTTTTTTTTCATAGTACCCACCTTCTTAGCCATTATTAAGTGCTTAAAAGAGGCGATACGTATGAATATGGATACGATAAAATTACGATTAGGTAATAATTCATGACGGAGAAAATATTTTTTTTGATAATTATGCAGTTATATGCGTGTTGATATTATGTGTGTTTATTTTGCCACTACTTAACTATGTAAGTAAACTCATTATTAACCGACTTCAAGATTTCAAAAGGAGGAGAATCGAGGGAACTCTTCAAATATGAAAGTCATACATATAATGATTTTTGTATTTTCTTTAACAAATCTAGCATTTACATTTAAAAAAGTGACATTTGATGAAGAGGAACTGCTGATGATGATCAGAATGGAACTCTTCAACAATACACAGTACACGTTTGGCGATTTGTCCTCTTCGCTGTGTTTGTTAAGTAAATTAAATTTTCAAGACAAACTTTTGTCAAGTTCGAGTTCTGACGATGGAGTCCATGAGGAATCGAGGGAACTCTTCAAATGTGAAAGGCATACATATAGTGATTTTTGTATTTTCATCAACAAATCAAGTATTTACATTTGTAGAAGTGACATTTGATGAAGTGGAGCTGTTCATGATGAACAGAATGGAACTCTTCAACGATGCATAGTTCACGTTTGGCAATTTGTTCTCTGTGCATGTTTGTCAAGTAGTTAGGTTTTCAAGACACATTTTTATATTTCTATCCTATTTAGTTTTTTTAATAATTATCTGGTGCTTTATTTCATGCATGGTGTGAAATAAGTTATCTTAAATACAGTCAAATACCCTATTGCGGGTATCTTACCAGTCAACCATAGGGGAAATCTGAAATGTGTCAAGGTACGGGTGCAGTGACAAAAAAAACATGTTACCTCCTTTTATACATAATTAGGCGTAGGACGCTGTCTTTTTAATTTAATTGTATGAAATCAAAAATCAACAATAATCGTTCTTTCACCGGTCTACCTCATTGAAGTCGGTTTTTTTTTTCTTAAAAATTATTAGTTTACTTGATTACTAAATTTTTACTCAGTTTCCCAAAAGATGGCAATGGCACTGTGCAATGTATGGTAATTAGTAATTAATTTACTGTCGTTTAATTTCGTTGTATTATTACATCAACACAATTGAAATTGAATTGATATCCGTACCCCCTTCTTCTAACTTTAGAGTTAATTTGGCAAAATCCTTCCTCGGTGGCTTAATTTCAGCACCATATCTGTTAGTTTAGCAGGGTACTCGATACTCGTAGCACATATTTGTTGTAAAAGTGTGCACCTCCTTCCTAAGTAGCGCCATAAGATTCAGGTGCAAACTTAACTTAATCGAGTGTAGTGGCTACCCCCCCCCCCTTCTAGGGGTTGAATTTTTATAGCCTATAACTTGGCCGGGCATTTTCTCGACATATTAGTAAAGTTTGCATCAAAATCCGTTCAGCCGTTTTCACGTGATGCGAGGTCAAATAAACAGACAAACAGAGAAACAGACAAACAGACAAAAATTCTAAAAACTGTTGGAACGTGTTCTGTTAACGATTCTTAGTATCCCCAGCCTATTTTTTTTCGAATATCTTCCATGTACAGACTTTCGACCCCCTTCAGCTTTATTATATGTATAGATTTTTTTAATCTTAAACATATTTGTTAAGTTCACTTAAGTATAATCATACTATTAACTGTCGGTAGGTAAGTAAGTAACTTCAACTTCAACATCTTCAACACGTCTACTTAACGCATTCACTGCCAAAGTTTTCGTAGCGCTACGCTTGTAGCCGATTCTACCGTTTTCCCGCTTTGTAGAGGAAACCGATTACGAACAGAGAACCCACCGGGCGGATTCCCGGCACTCAATGTGCGAAATAAATTATTAAAAGAAATTCTTTTTTTTCTTCACGCTCAATCAATTTAAACGGTTTTAGCCCAATACCTAATAAATTTTCACTAAGAATCATTTCACTGCAAAAATTCTTGGAGCCAACACAAATTTCACTTAACCAGGCTTACGGCTCAGTTTATGGGTCGCGCCGCGGCCATAAAAATAACAATACATCGTACACTAACGTATTGTTAGGTATATTGTATCGGTGCCATAATAATGTTATGTTTTCGGTGTACGCAAAATCCTAAATTACCGTCCAAAAGCAGTAAAGCCACGTTAATTCTATAGGCATTACGTCTTTCTGTTTCCTGATGCTTATGGTTTACAAATAAGAGGTAGAGGAAATGAAATGGTGGTAAAAATGCCGGGTATTTATAAGCTTTTATATGATCGTTTTTTTAGTTGATTCATTGTGTAATTTGGGGCAATCTCCGGTCATAGGTGTTTGGTTGGGTCATGCCCTAATTGTGAAAACCACGTAATATTCAAGACTTGCTTTTAACAGGAAACAAAAAAGTGTGTGAGGGCCGTGGAACACTCGGTTGGAACGAAGTATATATTATTAATTAAGTAACACAAAAAAAGTCGACAAAATTATAATGATCTAAACTGCTCACAAATTTTCATAAATCAGTTCAGAAAAGAGAGAACAACTAAACATAAGAAAATATTTTTGTACAAGCTGATATTACGACGCTTATCTCGAGCTTCACTTTCTTTTAGTCAATTAATCATAAATATAAAATACAAAAAGTGTTATCTGCATACACATCCGGGGATCGAACCCGGTTCGTCGCTGTTACCACCTGTCTAATCGGATGTTTGCTAACTGCGCCACTATAGGACATAGGTACGTATTTCGGTGAAAAAGGGCCATGATGGAAAAATCTTACACTTGGTTTCGCGTAGCCCCCATCCGCCAATCGTCGATATGAAACTTCGTTCTAATATTGAATGGATGCTTAATTAGCTGGACATATTATTAATGAATTAATTCATAAAATGGCCATGCAATTATGTGGTTGGGTGTAATAGATACATAAAGAACATATAACTTAATTTCTTTCTACTGGAAGTAGTATCACATTTTACCCATCACAACCCTCACTATTAGAACAGCCTATTAAGTCAGACCTCAAATTTATGAGACAATACACCGAACAAAGACTTAGCCTTTCAGAGGCGTCATGGAGATGCGTATCTACCCTTCCATTAATTAATTTAAGGTGCCTATCTGCTTCACAGTCCAGTGGCGTCTATTGTCCATGGACCTATCGTGTCCTGCAGACTGAGAACGGGTTACACAGATTATTTTATCACAGACGCGACAACACTTTATTACCTACTGATGAAGTATACGAATATGACAAAAAAACGTAGTTGTATTAGATATTAAACTATGTAGATTTCTTTTCAGCATCATAGGGATGTAGCTTATTGTAATATCGACATTATTACAATAAGCGACATAAATTTAACTCGAAATAAATCTAATGAGGCCATTTCTGACCAAACGCATTAAGATGCATCGGCATTTTCGATTTTCATTTTCTTTCAGCGATTGTTATTTATGGCTAGGCCTCAGATCTACTTATTGTAATCTGTCTTGTCACTTGTCACTTTATTTCTCGTCTTAATCCCACTGACTTTTTTTTTTATACTACGTCGGTGACAAACAAGCATACGGCCTGACTGGTGGTAAGCAGTATCCGTAGCCTATGTACGCCTGCAACTCCAGAGGAGTTACATGCGCGTTGCCGACCCCAACCCCCTCCCACCCTCGTTGAGCTCTGGCAACCTTACTCACCGGCAGGAACACAACACTATGAGTAGGGTCTAGTGTTATTTGGCTGCGATTTTCTGTAAGGTGGAGGTACTTCCCCAGTTGGGCTCTGCTCTGACTGTAATTAACTATCGCATTATAACACGTAGTACTTATTTAAGTCGTAAGTATCACGGCACCCAATTCTACATATTCCTACTATTTCCTATTCTATTCTATTCTTCTATTCAGAATTGTACCGTAAAGCTCAACAATGTATTTCTAGGTTACCAATTTCCTACTCTCATCTTTGCCTCATATTGACCTAACCTCATAATAGGTGTGATGTATGGCTAAAGGCTATGATGGCTGACCTCACCTTCCCTCCGGGTGAATGCCCCAGTGTTTAGTTTAATTACCTGGATGTTTAGGCATGTCACTTGGTATATATTTCCTGTCGTTGACTGTAGGTACTATGTAGAACATGATTGTAGACTTCCCATATTACAAAATTGAGGGAGATTAAATAGTGCTATATTTATACTTACCAATGCCGGTAATGTAATCTTTTTTTGACATTGATGTCAAAAAAGATTACACCTCGGTCATGATACTCGTAATTGTCGTTTATCACCAACCAATGAACAGAACGTCGTCGCCGATGTAATCTCTCGTCTGCCTAATGGATTTTAAAATTGTGACAAATTGCGTAGCCGTAATAACAGTTTTTCTTAGAAATTCGAACTTTCGAGTCACGGGCGATATATATTAAAATGAGATCAAATTAACAGCGATCGTCCTTATACTTCGCTCATACAATTCTTACCTAATATATTATTCTTTTAAAATTTTAATGCCATTCTTGATTTGAAAATGCCAACTTTACCATACAGGATAAACGAATGCTTAGGCACGCATTATGAAATATTTATTGATACTGGTACAATATGCATCTGTATTACCTAAACAACTATGTTTCACAACAAAAAAAAAAAGAAGAAAAAACATCCTGATACCTACTTGGGCTCATTACTATGTATCCAGAATTAATGTATTTATATTCAGCAGTCAATAAAACAGTGCATAAATTCACCTATTCATAAATTTTCATAATCTGCCTTACCTTTGTATTAATTTGAAACAAATTCGTTAAAGTCACTTTCAAACAATCGGCCCGAGAACACATATAATTAGATCTAAACATAGAACAGACTTAGCCTCACAGATCTAGCACTATTAATTCGTTTCAGAGTTACAAACTTTGACAATCAATGTTAATAAAGACAACTTTTGCAAGTAAGGTTAAGAGTAAATTAATTTCTAATATACATATTTTAATGTTTATTACAAAAATCTGGTAGCACATATAAAGCCAACAAGTTTCTAATCAGGTAATGCCCGTAATAGATAAACTTTTTATTTTCAATATAATTGTAAATATTATTTAGTAAACGTCAAAAATATTTATATTTAATAAATCACCTACACTACCCACTACTTACATATTTTTACTTAGGTACATAATGACAAGATACATATTTTTAGGATTTGGTCAAATTATAGCGGCATATAATGTCAGAAAATAATCTAATTAAACAGAAGAAAATTTACCACAAATTGCTTATTCCTTTCAACCCAAAACATCATGGTATTCGAACGTAAATTTAAATGTTCCAAACCATACAACAATGAATGATACAAAACGCCCATTCATTCCGTTCTGTCCAGGAACATAGAAATAAATCCTAAGCCATATAAAAAAACTCCAGCGCCCATGTTTCACAGGAAAACAGGTGTACACTATGTCCATTTTTAAAAGTGCTATAGAGCCGTTGATACATTATTATTTCGTGATATAGTACCAATACTTGGAATAGAGGAGTTTTAGAACCTTAAAATATGAGTCTGCGGGTAAAAATACCAAACTGCTTTTTAAATTATGTTTATCTCGGACTTCGTATGTGATAAATATATGAGTATTGAACATAAAAAGGAATGTTTTTCATCCAATTTCAAGTCGACATATGTCACTAATTTTGAAACGCATGTGGGAATGCCGCACCAATACATAAGTGCGAGCGAGATAGACTGAGATCGAGTTTACACAGTAGCTAACGTAAACGTCGTGTCACCTCATGGTACGGCTACTAGTCTCGCTTAAAAGAAGGTTCAAACGTAATCAAAGGACATTAGTGTATTAGAATTGAGTTATGTACATAGATATAACCAGTATTAACTCTAGAAGGTAAAACTCATTTGTGGTACTAACTGTTTTATGACGACTTATTTCGGATTTCACAAAATACCGTTTAAAAAGTTCACAGCTAGCCTGATGCAATAAGCATCGAAACAGTTTACTCAACTTGAAAGTGCCTCCAAAAACATGTCGTTTAGGTACATTGGCGAAAGATAATAACACCTCCAAAAACTTAGTGTTTTTCATTATTTGTTTCAAATACGGCCCAGTGTCCGATGTTAGTACCAGTAACCTACATGGGGGCGCGCGCCTAACATTCAATATTGAAGCACCTCTCAACCACCGGCGCGCTGGCAAAAGCGTTTGCGCGAAGCAAAATATTTTTTTTACCTTATACTTTTACAAGCAAGCAGTTTTTGGAGCGTGAAAATCGTTTTACATCGTGAAAAATCAAGGCGTCTTCTATTTTAGCGTTTCGCTATCAAAGGCGAAGAGTTCTTCGGTGTTTATGTGGTACTTATGCGAAGTATGCACCAGCTAGCGAGAGTTTCTTTGACTTACATTCACATTCACGAGGCATACCTATGTAATAGCATAGGTACCTATATTTTTATGATGAGTATGGTCTTCGTTTTATGTAGTAGGTACTTTAAAAACTTAATAATGTAGTAGGTACTTTAATAACGGAAACTTATGGTTCACGAACTGCGTAATCTTGTGACGAAGATTTGAGCTCTTTATGCAGTTGCTTTTTTATTTTAATAGATACATATTGTTCCAAGATGATGTCAGAAAGTAGTTCATCGGTCAATAAGCGTCTTCTGTAATAAGTAGTACCGTCGAGTTCATAAATATGTATGCATTACTTCACCTTAATCCATTGCAATAAGGTGGAAAAATGTATACATAATTATGAACTCGACTGTACCTAATTAGCTAATATTTTCTTTAAATAACTGCAACAGAACAGGAACACACAGTCTACAAAATTATATCTTGGTAATTATTGGAATGTTGAATATTTTATGATTATAGCTAGCTAAAATAGTTTAATCGACAAATTTATAACAAAAGTTATCCTCATTATGGTATACCATTAATGTAGGGTAACCATAACACAAACCCAAATATGTAAACATGGGACCGTGTATATAATTTTGTAGACTGTGTGTTCCTGTTCTGTTGCACGAAAATAAATAAATAAATTGAACGAAAATTTTAGCTAAGTAGGTACTTCTTATTATATTTTTACGTTATGATATATAAATTTTTTAAAACGTCTAAACCAGAGTATCTATTTAATAAGTTTAAATTTCGTGGTAGCAGGTCAAGCTTGTATGGAATCAGATCGGTTTGCGATGATTTGTTACTGCCTCGCTGTCACTTTGCCGTTTTCAAAGGTAGTTTTAAATACTCAGCAACAAAATGCTGGAATAACTTACCGCCACCTATCAAAAACTTAAATACAATTAGTACTTTTAAATTAAAACTCAAACAACAACTTCTAGAATTTCAAAGCATGCTACCTCCTGGTACTAGAGTAAAGCCGTCGTATCTGTAGTGGTCGAAATCGTTCTTATGCGCCGTTCAACTTTGTTAATCTCGGTACTTACTTATAGTAAATTTATTACATTCATTTATTTCCTCAATATATACTTTATTACCCAACGTATTTATTTAGCCTAATTATATTTGCATACCTATATTATTTTCTACACAAACTAAAACAGTCTTAGCCATACAGTTTCCGACAAGCAGCAAGTAAATTCGTATTGTACGAAGGGTCGGCCTGAAAACCAGCGTTGTAGTAGGTAAGCCTGCTGCAACACATGCTGAGGTTCGCTCCTTTTTAGCATCATAATTTTAAAAGTTTTTTATATCTACATGTAAACATAAATTTGTGCCTAATTAAGTTTCATTTTAAGGCTTGTAATGTTTTGTAGTATTGCCTGTAAACATGTTTCAATGTGGTGTTAAATAAATAAATTCTATGTCTATGTCTATGTCTATATAAATAGTCTGACTGAATGTGATTCACCTTTCCAACTAAAGGATGCCTTTAATATGTATAATAGGCTTTCCTTGTGCCGCACCTCACAACAAGTACAAAGGCCGGTTATTTTTTAACAATTTGATACAATTTTCATTTTATTTAGATACCATTCGTCGTGAGAACGTGAGACTGATTCCGATTTAACAACTTAGTACGGTTTTGATCTTACTTTGATTCGACCTTGAAGATCGCTCACATGCGTGATATGCATGCCAATCACCAAGACGATCGTCAATATCATATCAAAAGCGATTTAAAATCATAACAAATAATTCGTTTTACTTCTACGTTTGTTTTTTATATTTAAATATCATAACTACAGGACACCTAATTTTATGCCGTTTACGCAAAAATGTTTTTTATAACACTACAAGTTTAGATAACCAATCTATTGACGCGTATAAACATAAACACTTGTTACGTAAAATACGCTGTTAAAAATCAAAAATATGTATTATTTAATTTAAAAAAATGTTGAGTGGTGCGTGACGTCATTTTTCCGTCAACAGCATGACATGTACGGGGAGTGTACGGGCCCAGATAAGGGTTAGGAACTTTTTTTTTTTTTCTTATAATTCGTAAGAAACAAAGCGCAAAAATTTAAATAAAGAGGCATATGCTATGGTTAATAATGTTAATATACAATAAATTTCATAAAAATATTTACCATAATATAAATAACCAGGGACTCCCGACTCCCGTCCTACGTTTGTATGGAGAAGCGCTCGTCCAATATTCAATTTTCTTATAAATTTTAATTGACCTCCAGGAGACGTCTCGTTAGTGCGCGTTCCAAAACCAGGTCAAAGCTTAAATGGTCAAAGGTTAAATTAAAATCGACCACCAGAAGACGTCTTGTCAGGCATCTCACTGGCACTTATAAGTGCGTGTGAGCCTGACAACACGACGCGAGTTGTATCAAAATATGATTAAACCACCAATTGTTGAAACAGAATCGGCCCCCGGGTGTTTGCAATGCATTAACAAAATGGCCGTAGTAATGGCATTGCGTTCTTTCCTTTTCCTCCTTTCACTGCGGTCTTGTATGGAAATACGTAATTACATGCATTGCTGGAGCCTTAAGGACACAGTTATGTAAGAATGGGTCTGAGCATAAGTGAATTTATGAGGAACATGGAATCATAATAAGGTAAACTGCATTTTAATTATTACTTATAAAACCTTTATATGCGTAACGACTTACCCGAGATAAAATTAGATTAAGTGATTCTAGTCCGCTAAAGTACTTGTAGTCCGGTTTACTCTAAAATAATGGACCTATTATTATTTTATCTAGAAAAAATACCAACAAATATTTAATAAACTGACATACTTATGAAATCAAATATTTGCAGTTTCAAAGTAAAACGCAAATATTAACAAGTGTTAAAGGGATTAGTCAGAATTTTAAAATCCATAGGCAACGAGAGATTCCATCGATGATTTTTATATAAAACATCGTGAAAACGCGTGTTCAAAAGCTAGGAGAACGAAATAAATCTCCCGTGTACACAATAAATTGTCAGCGTTCAAATTGAAAAGAGCTGTTACACAAAAATAATAAAATATTGGCTTTCGAAGGCTCAGTTCTAAAGTACATATACATGTATATATTTAAAGTTTTACTTAGGTATATAATTAACTAGCCGTTGCACACGTAATTTGATTTGAATTTTTATCTTGATCGTTATAATTAAATCAACGTATCTATGCATTTTGTCTGCTTATTTGAAAATGATTTTAAACTTGAATAGTAATTTAATCGGTGCCAAAAAAATCATGAATAATTAAATCGTTTCACTTCCATTCTCTTGGGATTTTTTTACTCAAGGTGCGTTGGGGTAAGTTGAAAATAGAGGTATGACGAAAAGTCCACGGTAACTTCCGAATCACGTGTAATAATTTTAGTGTTGGCAATATTGTTCCAACTGCTATTTAAGTTGTACCCCGTCGTTGGTCAGTGGCCACACTCTTCACTGTCGAAATGCGGAATGTGAGCAGACAAACATACAAGTATTATAAGAATTTCTAATTTTTATTTGATTTTGTATATCTAAATAAGCTGTATTTAGTGTCATAGGATTTACAACACGTTTTCATCTTTACCTATCAAAATTACTTGGAGTAAGATAAAAATATATGGTATTTATATGAAATAAGTTTTTGGCAAAAATTTAATTTTTGGGACAAGATTTTATCGCTGACTGTACTTTTCTTTCCACATGCAACTAATACTCATCGAGCAAATTCTAAAAACCCCAAACACAATTAGGTTGCGTTGTTTTATCACAGAGTTCCTATGTCCACCTCTTATCTCCATCATCAGATCAGCTCGATGGTACCATAATATTGCATTGTCATCCGACTTACATATGTATGCAAATTTTCAGCTCATTCGGAAACCGGGAAGTGAATCAAATTTAACTTGCAAGATTTGATTACAAACAGACAACGGTCAGGTGAAAGTAAATAAAAGCTTGTAAAAAAATACCTTATATCTACCTCACCTTATGTATTACACCGTAAAATTTCAAATACTCGGCAATTTAAAATCTCGCTAGTTAAATTATAAACTGACGGTGGGAAGTTTAGAAACTCATTTAACCTAACCTACGTTAGATTGTAAGTAAACGGACGGTTGCACAATCTTACGGTGTCATATTATCAACTGCATAAAGCACTGAATGTATACAACATATCCTGCTGGAGTAAGAATAAAATACATATTTAGCTTTATATGTCTTATCCCATCGCTATTCCAACTTCTCCCAGTATTTATTTGATGAAAAAGTATTTTAGCAGGTCTCTTTTATTCATTGGTTCCGTATTATCGGAATGTTTTCGATGGAATATAAAAGTCTATCATTTGCTTTATCCCACCCTCTAATGTACAACCATTTTTCAACACAAAACTTTGTTTTTTTTTACGTTGGTTCCGATGCAACACTTCTCTTTCATCAAAAAACCATTGTATCGTATCCCAACGTACCTTGCTATTTTTAATATGTTTCAGTATGTAATATCCGGAATACTTTATTATTTAATGAAATATATATATTTTTGTTATTCCGTCCGTATGAGTCAGTAATTTATTTGTAAAGTGACGTCCGGATATCGACTACAGCTGCATTAATGTTGCGACGTCACGTATACTTCTACGGCCATCGCTGCTGTATCTGTCTCCTTAATAATATAAGTGACGTTCGCCGCCGTATTACTACTGCCGTGATTATCACATTTAATACGTCACTCATTTTATCAAGGAAATTAAAAGATGCATTACAAGTTAGCTGAGCGTTTCTTTTTTGCCACTTTTTATGTGACATATTTTGCCACTTTTGCGTTATTTCTAGTCAGGATCGCGAGCCCTTTTTATCCTTATAGGAGAAGAAAAGGGTCTGAAAATTCCTTTTTGTTACCGCCATACAAAGTATATGGGGAAATGGTAATGGTAACACAATAGAAAAATAATCAGGGACATTTTTTAATCCCATTAGGATCGAAATTGCTCGTGATTCTGAGTAGAAAAAACACAAAATTTATGAAAAAATACAAACTTAATTAAAGTGGCTTTTTTTTAAGAAACGCTCACCTAATAACATACGTATATGTTACTTTCATGTTATTCGGTACTTGCAAGGCATCCTAATCCCTAATAAAACGGCGTTTGTCACAACAATAAGACAAACATCAAGTACGGGTGAGATGCGCTAGCGATTGATGTCAAAATGAGATCAAGTTGACATCATTGTAAATTGAATCAGCTTCTAAAAAAAACGAATATAGGTAATAAAATATTGTCAACCAAAACTAAGTCGTACAGGCAATTCGCACGAATCTAGAATGACGTTTATCCTTAAATATAATTTAAGTGTGCAAAAGTAAAAGGGGCAGACTACAAATGACAAAACGTGAGCATTTTTAAGCCGCATAGCGGCCGCTCTTGAATGTACCAAAACGTAAGGTTATCGGACTGGAAAAGACGAAACGCTGTATTCAGGTGATACGGTGTCGATTGTATCTTGAAATATACCGTTTATGCGTATATTTATATAATTTACGCAATCATATAGGTATTATTTAAGAATTCAATACTTCAAATGACGTAATTCCGATTTTGGTCGCAATTTAGATATTTGACAGGTAATCTTGTATATAGTAGAATCTCTGGTTCGTACAGTCAAAAGATTTAATTTGTGACCCATTTCGTACTTTGTCACAGTAACTTTAGTAGAGGTCTCTACCGACTTTCATGTGGTTTTGTCACTGTGACAAGGTATGAATTGGGTCACAATGAAATCTTTTGGCAGTTGGCCGTACCTAGGGTAATTCCACCGTAACTGACTTTACATTTGAAGCGAAGCTATCAATTTCCATTAAGGGGGATAATGTAAAATATAATAAGCTTTCAGAAATTGAATAAGAACTGTAACTGTAATATAAAAAGGCCTTAAATGTAAACACTCAAAATAATAGAGATGTTTTTTTGTAAAATATAGAATTGAATTGTTGTAACTGATGTTATTAACAAATAGACATGTAAGTATGAAGGATTCAGGACAATGTTATTTTCTCTGCAACGAAGTTTGTTTAAAGAAAGTCTTTAATTAATAAAAAACAATTTTTAATCAATGTTTATTATTATAAAAATAACACGCAAATAAAAAACATACATTCCAGAAAATCGACCAAATATACCGTCCAATGATGACCTTCGTTTAATAAACGGCAAGTACATTTTTTTTAAAGTATAAAAAACGAAGACAACTGTTAAACTTTTTAAGCATCCAGTCTTTGTCATAACTTGTTCTATACTTACTCTAAACTAGCGGCTAAGAAATCTTTCTTTGACGTTACACAGTAACTTTGCTCTGGCTAACATTCCATACCTTTTTTCTGGAAAATTTATATTATTTCCTTTTCTCTTTGTAACGAGCTCCTTTTGAAGTGGATGCCTCGCGTTGCTCGCTTAATACTTTTAGTAAAGGATTTCTTTTGGCTGACCAAAGAATTATGGTTAAAAGTAGATTAAGATAAACCCATTGTAACACATTATTGGTCAAGAAATTCTCTCGAAGATTGCGATAGATCTTAGAAGATATTTGTCAATAAGACTCAATTTCTTGTTATATTCTGGGTGCCCTTTAAGTCTCATAGATTCAATTAGTCAGTTACTTCTTGCTGAGCCTCTGGTGACATCCTAAAATGTCTCGAACGTTAAGATAATTAATAATACTCATTAGGGTGGTAGGTGACAACACACTAATAAAATTAGTCTAATATCGTCTGTAAAGGGGCACAGTGACCCCCGAAGGACTATTTAACACCCACTCACTAAACAAAATTTGAGACCCTTAAATATTTCGGCACTGATATTGATTTACCTAAAAAAACGTATCACATAATTTTCACTAACTTTTACCTCTGAACGTTTAATGCAAATGA
The DNA here is from genome assembly GCF_033807575.1 of Cydia pomonella. Taxonomy (NCBI): domain Eukaryota; kingdom Metazoa; phylum Arthropoda; class Insecta; order Lepidoptera; family Tortricidae; genus Cydia; species Cydia pomonella. The sequence continues at coordinate 10,843,490 of NC_084721.1, read as the reverse complement.
TAAAGAAGAAAACCAGCTTTTATTATTAATTCATTTAAGGCCCTTAATACATTAGTTCAGGAGTAATCTACACTCAATGTTGAATTAATTTTTTTTCAAGATACCAAACCGAAAAACCTTCTTGGACTAAGATCGGGCTTATTGCTAATTCAAAGTCTAAAGCAAGGAGAATAAATTGCATACTTTGAAGAAATCTGGTCTTTTCTAATAGGTTCCTTTCCATTAAATTTCGACCATTTCACCCTTTTCTTAAATTTCGTAACACACGACTGACACGACTGAGCGTTTAGTATAATATGGCAAGAGGGGCGGGATGAAATGACGTTACACATTGTATTGCTAGTGATGTAAAATAACTGCTATTTTGGTATCAATTGTGATCATACGATCTTATCGTCCACCTGATCATATCCAGGTTTATCTTATATTAGTAAGGTACTGTCTTCAATGGTAACCTATGACAGCTAGTAAATTTAGAAGCGATATTCGAATCCAGTAAGTTCCTCGCAGCTAAGAGCATTTGTCTAGACAGTAAAATCATAAAGTGCAAATATCAATACGCTACTAGATGCAATATTTCTTTATTTAGACAAAGGTTCATTCAAGTATGAGCGTCACATGAGTTACGCCTTTGTTTTACCAAGGGTACATCCTCAAGGGTGCTGGCACGTCCGCATAACTCGATTAGACTGCACCTAGAGGAATCGATAACTGGAGATACGGCACATATGGTAGACAATACGAATAGGGGCGTCAATGGAATATCCACTACACAGCTATAAGTAATAGTTATAGTAGATAGTCAGACGGATAGAACAATAGTCGCTGTACACTTATATTTCAACGCTTGTTAATTCCGATTTTGGAACAAAATCATTATGTAAGGAAAGTAGCAAGTTATAGCTGTTTTTTTAAGTTAAACTTCTAGTCGGGCAATATCTATCCTGATAATGCATCGACAGAGAACAAACGCTGTAACTCCTGTTTTTTTTATACTACGCCGGCGGCAAACAAGCATACGGCCCGCCTGATGGTAAGCAGTATCCGTAGCCTATGTACGCCGGCAACTCCAGAGGAGTTATATGCGCGTTGCCGACCCTAACCCCCTCCCTCCCTCGTTGAGCTCTGGCAACCTTACTCACCGGCAGGAACACAACACTATGAGTAGGGTCTAGTGTTATTTGGCTGCGGTATCCTGTACCCGAAAATTAAAGACTGGTGCTTACTCGTAATCACTGTTTGTGATTGCGACTTACATCGCTAAAAATTACTCTCGCAGAAGTTTTCGGTTGAAAGAAATAGGTATGAAAAATTTGGTTTTTGTTAAGTTAAATTGAGATGAATGAATATTTATCAGATAATACCTTAAACAGTTGGTTGAAAGCAACGACCGTTCGCTGTAGAGATGAAAAGGAAACCTTTGACCAGCAGTGGACGTCTTTCGGCTGATATTAATACTTTAGGCCAGAATTATATACTTTAAATTATACATTGAGAGAGTAAAAGATTGCATCTCCTGTACCCAAAAGTCATAAGCTGGCGCATAATCACTGGTTATGATTATAATTTAAAAAAAAATTAAAATTATTCTCTTCGAAGTTTTCGGTTGAATCATATATATATAAGATTTGTAACAAATACGATTTCATTTATATAACAAAAAAGTTCCGTGTAAGTACCTACAGAAAATAACAACACTGACCCACATAGAGTCTGCGGAAAGAGAAGAGTCGTTGAATGTATGGGGTCAAATACATTCCACGACTCTTCTCTTTCCGAATAGACTCTCAAATTAAATTCTTGTTATAGATAATAAGTTCCTACGATAGGTACAGTCAGCTTCAAATAGATTGTAACAACCAAAGTGGCTAATTAAGTAACCTAACAACAATGTCCTAATTGATGCGATTACGTAAACGTCACGCAACAGCAACCTTTGATTTTAATAAACATTTCACAAAACATTTCAAGTACATCACTCACAACCCAACTATGTTGAAATAGTACCTGCATTTAAAGCTAGGTATTTAATATACGACCCAAAAATAAAAGCAAATACTTCACCTTTGACAGGAATCAATAATTGCAGATGTGGCATACAAAGGCATTGGCACGATATGACGGCAAAGCAATATTGACTGCCGCTACTGGGTGAAGAATTTGTATAAATATAAGCTGGATATATAACAGTAAATGTAAAATAGATACATTACGGAATCGACTCTCTTTATATTGTCAATAGTTTATTTAATATATATATTTAATTTCTTTTGGTTCAGAATTGCTTCTCAAAAGTGAATTTAACGTTTTTAAGAGTAACAAGTATAAGTAAATAAACTAATAAGTATATATATGTAAATACATATAACACGCAATATAACATAAATATTTAACTTAGAGATATATAAATATATATAGATACAAAATAAAATTAATAATTTTGGTAATAAAAAGTAAGGAAAAAAATTGATAACGTTTCACTATTTAAGTTAAAATGAGTTATGCTATATAAGAAATGCGCGAAAACTATTAAAAGCATTTGAAATATATACAACTCTATCGCCTTAAGAATCATAAAAGTTAAATTTCAATGATAGAACTCATCCATTTGCAAGGCTGCAGACGGCAAGAATACTGCATCAGTTTTATGCCGTCGGAGTCGATATTGAGTTCGAAACTCAATAAGACAAAGCAGATGTTACTTGTTTATGACATAAAGTTGGAGGGTGAGACGAGAAGCTTGTGTACCAGGAGTAGATGAGTGCTGCTGCAAGCACGTTAGACATTTTACAGAGTAGATACTGTTTAAATATATTATTTCTTTGACTGTCTACACAAGTAGGTACGTGCAAGGCAAAAATCAAACTATGCAGCCACGGATTTAAAAAAAAAAAGACAAATGCGGCATTCAGGAAGCCATTGCATCGGCTCAATCGAACGAGTAGATCCAATTTATACTTATTAGATTTTTACACATTATTTACTTTAACACGGAATTAATCAATCACAATAATTCTTTTTTAAATTTACCTCTGACGTTTCGAGGACGTTTTTGTGTGTTGTGGATAAGTCTTCTCCGAGGTCACGGGAACAACGCCGTTCTCGAAACGCCGTTTTGCCGCGAACGGCGTGTGCAAGGAGCCTACCAAAGATACATCGACAGACTCCAAACGAAAATTCAAAACGTATCCAGAAAAGCCACGTGTCTGTTTCCATACATTAAGTAAGCTTCGATTGGTGTTTTCTATCAATAATAGCCATCTTGGGTAGGCCTCCAGGTAACCGCAGCGGGCAGCAGCGTGTCAGTCGCTTATAGACTCGGCCACTAAACGGACTTATAAACGTGTACGCTTGACCCTGACGTCGACTATCTGACCGGCTAGCATGAGTTTCGTTCCGGATCCCTTTCTTTCGCATAATTATCGAAAGTCATAATGTAATGATAGTCATATTTTCATTAGTCATAACTCTGAAACCGTTAACTTTTCAGGAATTTCCTTAAATTATCCTATAGATAGGTTAGGTTAGGTTTGTTTTATGGCAATCCTGAAAAGTTATGCGTTTCTGAGAAAAACCAAATTATGGCTAACGAAAATGCGGACAAACAATACATTATGACTTAAAACTTTATGGGAAACAATAGAGACCCGATTCGTTCTCACGCGTGACTCCATACATCCTGCGCGACTTAAAATATATCATATGGAATTGGTTGAAACAAATGACGTGCGTTCCATGGCCCTCTTTTTAAACTGTTTCATAAATTTACAATTTACTGCATTCAATAACCAGTCATTAAAGTTTCACTTGTACATAGTCCTAAACGTGTAGACGCACCACAAATCCAAAGCTCATAAATATCGCCCGTCAACACTGTCCCACACACCTTACCACGCAATAAAACGTCAACACAGTTATACAACGCAAATGGACGCCGATACGTCGAAATGTGCATTCGCCGCATTGCGCTGCGCTATCTCACCGGCACTCCGTGATTTACTACCTGGATGTTACAGTTTAATCAGAAGAGGATTCATATTTTTTAAAGCTGGTTCTCAATTACCGGTAAGCTATATCAAGTATTTTAAGATATTTCGGTTACATTTTTGTGATAATATATGATACCATACATACATACCATACATATCAACTCAAATATTATTATTTTATTGTATGAGTTTACTAAAAAAAATAAGTGACAAATATTTCCTCGCCAAAGACTAGATTAATTCAGACTGAATAAATTGAGAGCTGTTCAAATTATTTAATAATAGTGTATCCCTTACATTTCATCAAAGTTTTACAAAAGCCTCTAGCCCTCTACGTGTTGGATTCGACTTTGCGCATGCTTCCTAAATTACCGGAACACCATTGTTCCGTGATGGGTAAAGAGAAAAATAAAAATTGAAAGCTTTTACTAATGCAGAACTAGATGACGACATACATTACTTATATAGATAAGTATAGGAGGCAATATTGTTGTTTAACCGCTCGTGCTAATATTGATACCCGAGCAAGCGTAAAATTCCAAAATTGAACCACGAGCGTACCAAGTGGTTCGAGAAGTGGAATCTTGAGCGTTGCGAAGGTTTCAAGGCACGAGGGCTAAACAAACTGCCCCGAGTGAAACACCACATCAATGCGAGGAAAATACTAACTATGAAATACCAAAATAATCAAACCAAATCAAATCCAAATAAACGTAATAAAAAATGTATTATTCAGTCATAATTTAAAAGTAAATTCCACCAGCTAACATAAGGAAACAGCTCAATTAAAAAGGTATCCACGAGGGCGAAACGGTACCTATGACAAAGCATAATGATTATTATCTATATATATCATAAACCCTCTATGATGCAAACGAAGGCCGCCATTGTAAGGAACTATGCTGTTAGAACAATTTACTTATCTTTGAAAATGTTATTATTGCGTAATAATAACATCAATTTGGATTATATAATGACATCTCTGAAAGGCAAGGGAATAAGATTACACCTCACTTCTAATATCAGTCCAGATGACGAAAAAAATCGTTTTGTAATTTGTAATCGTTATAAATCACAAATAGACAAACATAGTTTAAGAACGTTCTAAATATTACACACATTCTGTCAACTGTGTCAACTGTATCAAACAATTCTACATGGCTTGACTTTCGTTCTATTACATAACTCACATAAGCAACATAAGCAAGTGACACATCCGGTAATAATAGTATTCCTTACCATACAGTAACTATCTACATCCATCACGGTAGGATCGCCTTGTCAGGCCAAGACTGATGGCAGTGATGCGAATGTCACGCCCTCTTGCGCTAGGATCCGATGACGGCATTTGAAATAGAACATTTGGAGATGCGTGACTACTATGAATACTGGTGAAGTTTTTGATTTTCTAACACGTTTGAGGCTACATTTATAACTTACTTGTGTATAATTAAAGTTTGTCCCAGCTGCCTAGCTGGCTACTGGGGGCCTACCGCGAAAATCGAAGTTCGTCAATTGCGGGCATTTATCTCTGTCACTCTCATTACGTCTTAGTGGGAGTAAAAGAAAAAGATCCCCGCAATTAGCGAATTTCGGTTTTCGCGGTAGGACCTGATGCTATCGGGGCAATAATTGCGACTAGACTTTAACTTGTCTAGTGGTCTGAAAAATCAAAAGACATGAAGTTCGTACGATAAGTAACAATGATTTGTGAATTTTTGGTAGGGGACGCTAAATCTTACGGATCAAATTAATTAGAAATCATTTATTTATATTTTTCCACAGCAGCAATACCGGTAAGAACAAAAGCTCCATTACACAATATATTTTATTGGCAATTATCCTTAAAAAGCTTAATACACAAGGAGTTCAGGAAATGATCGATAAGTATACAGATATTGGGCGAATCCCTCTCTGATTGAAGTTCTGTTTACTCTAGACCAATCTGAATCATAGTCAGCATTCACTCAAACCTGTTTTTATTACATCACATTTTCATAACTACATACTACTTAAGTAATGCAGCAACGGCTGCCATACGAATGTCACCCTTATCACTAAACTTGATTTAATAGAATTTTAATGAAAAGCATAATAAACATAAAATAGAATAGAATAGAATTAATTTTATTCGTAAATATAAACGAGACAAATTACATAGTATAACAAAAACATAGAAAGTATAAAGTGCCACGAAATGGCCTCATCTCAGCATGTTGCTGGTGGCTTCCAGCGCTGATCTTCCGATAAGACCATCAAGTGAGATAAATCACGAGATAAAATATAAGAAGGACATAAAATATCACGGAGTGAAAAAATGGTTGTGATAGCGTACATGAGCTACGGAGACGGCTTACCATCAGGTGGGCTGTATGCTTGTTTGTCATCGACGTAGTATAAAACAAAGCTTAATTTATTTAACTACGTGTCATTCAAGATAGAACGTTTTAATCTACCTATTCTAATAGTACACACGTCTAAAGCTCACATTAAAAACCTATTTGAAAAGTCATGCTATACGAGAAGGTACATCTTAAATCACATTGTGACTATACTACTATATATTCACTATATATTCGTAAATGAGTTATATATGATATTTATTTATGTATAGTGTATGTTGTTTATACTATTTGCTATTAATGTATGTGTATAATTTCGTATTACGAGTATTATTTCTCAACTTCTATCACTCACTGCATCACCTAATCACATTACTTGTTTTTTACGTTGTCTCCACTACCCTATAGTTGTCTGGAAGAGATCGCTCTTTAGCAATAAGACCGCCCGTTGTCTACCATAGTCTAAGTTGTGTGTTTAATTTGTATGTTATTATGTTCTTTTCATATTGGTGAGCAATAAAGATTATTTGTATTGTATTGTATTGTACTCGTATGTATATTGTGTCTCAACGGAATACAACTCAACTTAAGAACAAAATAAAACTCGGGAACAAAATATTATACTCAATTACAACAAGCGGCCACTTAACACGGTAAAATTGTTTATTTTTTCAAAGTCCGAAAATAAATCATCTGAACTCAGGCTGTTGAGAGCCAGCCGAGACGTTCTCAAAGGATTTGCATACAAAATGAGACGGATAAAGTCTACTATAAAATGTGCTAATTTAGCCCCCACCGACGGCTTAGCTTTCCGTTAAAAGTGAACGAAACTTCGCAACAATAATTCATTAGTTAATGCCGTTACGTAGAGGAAGTTTAATGAGTTTTAATGAGTTATTTTATGGGTTAAGGGATTGGTAATGAGTTTGCATTTTAATCTCGTTAAAAAACTCAATCTTGATCTCAAATTTAATGAACCTTAACCTTTGTATTTTTAGTATCTTGCGCACTGAGTTCCAATAAAAACCAACAAAGAATATCGTGCAGTAATACTCTATATATATCTATACTCGTACGTAACGTTATCTGTATAGGTTTTTTCATCAAAGTTTATTACAAAATATCGGTGCGCTTCAAACCTATCCTGAGGGACCTCTTTTGTTTCACCCTGTAGATTTTCCACGGGGGAGGTTGTAACGGTAGTCTAATATTAGAACAGAACGTCAACATTGTTTAGGTACATTTTTAATAGGTTAGATAGGTTTATAAAATAAATTATTAATCGATCAGGTTTGTTTTTAGGATAAATTGTCTATATGGGACCCATTTCATTAAAGCAATATAACCGTCAGAAATGATAGTCAAAGTCCGACAGTCATATTTCAAAATAGAATATCCCATTGCAGTTTTGTTACAAGCGTTTCGTGTGTAACAAAACTGCAATGGGATATTCTATTTTGTCTATACCTTATCTTCATGCCTCCAGACGCTTTATTACTGTAAACTTCGGAATTGAAATATAAAAAATGGGTTGATTAGGATTCATAGTTGACGCAATAGTAACGTACGAGTATTACTTCTACACTACACTACACTATACTACACTATACTAAATTACGTTACACTAACCTAGCCAGGTTATCTAAAATTCTTGTTCATACTGTTCTCAATCTGTCTACTTACTTTGATGGCTACCAAGGGATGGGTCTAAATTACAACAACCGTTTATCTGTTATGAGCCATGCAATCTGGCCGTAAGACTTTTATGCACGTGAGCTATGGCCCCCTTAAATTGGGGGGGCTTAAGGGTCATTTTTATTTATGGTGCATGTAAGTGCAATATTTTGAAGTGTAACGGGGAAGCATCGTTTATAAAGAGTTTAATTTTCGACGATGAAGCAACACCTGCTTTTGATAGACGTACTTGAGGTAAAGCTTAGTTAATTATTGTAGGTATTCACTAGCAATTTGAATTTAAAGTTTTTTTATCTGTACTTTATTAACTTGCAAAATGTAAATTGAAAACTAACAATACATTTGGATTGGTAAATATTTATCTCATAAACTATCAGAAGTTGCATTGTTTAACAAACTCTTTGATTAACAGACTTCCATCCGACTAGTTCGATGGTACCGTAAAGTCTAAATGACGCCAAACACGCATGCTAAACTTCACCAGCGCTAAAACTTACGGACAAATTCGAACAATGCTTCTAAGAGATCACTGTGGTACAGTCGCCATCAAATATATCAGAGCGGCCGAGGTACTCAAAAATATCGGAATACGTACTCTAGCGCCTTGACAATAGAGGCGTGTTCAAATATTTGTGAGCATCTTGACCGCTCCGATGTATCTGATGACGACTGTACAATACCGACGTGATAGTTTCAAAAGTGGCTTTTTGGTTGAAGAAATGTCACTTTTCACACTGACAGATCGTTATCGCAACGCTCTTAGAAGCATTGTTCCAATAATACATACCCAAACATATAACTGAAAAATAAATATGCTTGTATAACCACTGAGGTATAGAACTAGAGTCGGCATCTCTAACAAAATGTTGTTTCCGCACCTCAATGAAGTGCCGGCACTTCTCGTCTCGTCTCCGACTACTGTGACAAAAATTTAAAAAAATTATAAAATTAAAAATGCCATTGTGCGTTATAAAAATGTATTCTAATTATATCGAGAAACATAATAAAAGCAATAATATTAATAAACCACTGCGAAAAATCTCTTGTTTTAAGCATTTAGATTATTTTGAAACGTTACTTTAAACACTCGCGGTGGTACGCCATTTTCTTTGGCGCATAGGTTACATTTCGCAGATATAACACGTTGGTCCTAATACCTTATTGTTTGCAGAATATATATATCTCGTAATTTTTTGTAGTGTTTTTATCATATCTAAAGAGTATTTCACGCTATTTTCAATACACTTGTAAGAAAATAATTACAATTTATCTAGATTGATTTTTATTTTGAGTGCGTATGTAGGTAGAAAATGAACAGTTGTCATAACAGTTTCGCCTCTGACTAGCTACACAGCTATGCTTATTCCTTAGCTTAGTGACAGACGTCAAACACCGAAAATGGCGGATACAATTTGTTCTTGATAGCCTGTCTACTACATTTATGTCAGTGCTTGTAACACTAAATCTCGACGAGGAACCTTGCTTATCATACATACTAAGTACTTAAATGTACACAAGCTTATAACATCCGCAACAAAGACTGTATAACCCAACCCATTAACGATAATTACCACAAAAACATTTCAATATTCCAGATTCCTAATAGAAAACAGACAGTCTCATTAATTATGAAACAACTTGGCAGCCATTTAGAGGTCCGGGTAAGTAACGACAAAACTTCGCTTTCGCATACGGCGTCAGTGTTACAATAACACTCAAAGTAATGCTCCGTTAAGAATAAGCCTCTTCGGAGGATGTGCGCAGGTTGCCATACAAAGACAATGATAGAATTTGCTGTTGAAGATTTGATCCATATTTTAAGTTATATGAACTAGGCGTCTTCATATCATAAGCGTCATTTGCAACAACAATTTACCGGGTTAGTGGAATGCCACCAACCCGGTAAATGGTACTGGTAACCATTTAACCATTGCACCATTGTGAAAGTGGCCCTTAGTGGTTTATTTTTATTCTTAGCAGGCGCACTCCGTTATAGACCGCGATGCAATGGCTGCTGAAAATCAGGGGTAAGCGGTTGATAGATAGTCTATTGATGAATATAAAAATAAAACTCAAATATTATATGTCAAATATTACTGAAAATATAAACTCAGCCTGTTTATGCTGCGATATTGAGTTGGTTGAGGGATCTCAATCGAGTCTCAAGACATTTAACGTATTTTCACACATTTTTCGTACTCACTTATTTTATCTCATCTTCCTCTGTCACGAACAAATTGTGTGGTTAGCTTGGTTTACAAAACTACGCCTAAATCAACTAAGAAATAGAAAAAAATACTGGACCCAAAGGTCAGACAATGATCAATTTCATTAACAATCATGTCAGACGTTAGTTGTGATAGTTATTTATTTTTCATTTCAAGCGAAAGCGTCATGGGACAGATTCATCAATAACATACAGGTCCATTATATCACATTTATTTAAGCCAGACTCTAGCCACATAACTAAAGTTCTTTTCAATTTGTTAGAGACTTATTTAAGTGCTGCGTAGAGATTCAGGACTTCTCAGATTTGACACCTAAATATATATAAGACCGAATTATTGTAACTACATTACTTATACAACGTATACTTAGTTTAGGACCGCTGTTCTCAGCAAAGGAGCAGTGTTCAAATTTTAAAATTGGTTATGGGTTTGATATTAATACGATACGATCGCTATTGCTTATTGGTGCGCACGAGATTCATTGCTCGTGCTTATGTCGTATTATAATAACAATAACAAAACAAGTAGTGATTTTTAAACTTGCAATTCTGCCTTAAGTTTGCTGCTTAAGAACCGTATCAAAAGTAGTTATATACGTAGATCAGTTGTGTAAATTGTAAAGCGTTCACTTCAAATTGCCGACGTAAACTTTTCCAAGAGTTGTCAAGACAAACTTACCGCTACAAGATTCTTGCTCTCTCGCGGTCGGATAAGTGGCTTAAAAAAGCATGTATTATCATTAATATACAATACAATACAATATAATACAAATCCTCTTTATTGCACAATCTCATATAACATTTACAGAAAGACACATAATATATGAAGACAGACAGAGGTAACAACGGGCAGTCTTATCGCTAAAGCGCAATATCTACCAGACAACCTTTAGGCAGTGGATAAATGATCATATTAATTTAGCTATAAAGGTGTAAAAAACGAAATGAATGTAGATCGTTTTTTATACGCAAGTATTTAAATAAATTTCAATCCTATACTAAATAACTTCAGATAAGATCAAGTCTCTCTTTTGTGTGAAGTACTGGCTAGCCCAGCCCGTCACATAACCATAAGGATCGGCCCACATAGAGGTAAATTACTACCTAAAAGGAGGGTTGCTAATTGAACTGGCACTTTGTTCATTCAACTTATTCCTGCTAAAAATCAAATAGGATTGTCTTGACTGTAGGTAACAGTCTCATTAAGCACTATATGTGACGTGGACTCTTATATAGACCGCCTGTCGGCCTCTATCTTTAATCAATTGTTTTTCCAAAGCTTTATCGTTTACTGAAATGTATAATAAAGAGTAATTTATCTGTTTATATTTGATAAAGACAGAAGATGTCTTAAATTGTAATTTTATATAATATTATTAATGCACAACAATATAATTCCTCCGGCAAGGTAGTTGGTAGCGATCTTCCCTACTAGACCGCTAGGAAGGAACAGATTTCCATGACCAATCACCTCCCGGGCGAAAACTCGTAAAGTGGTTAACGGCTATGTATGATTCACCCTCGTGGACGTCAGCTGCCGCTCCGTTGATGGGTTGAGGAATGGCAGCCACCGAAACACGTAAAAAAAATGACATCGCCTCTCGTTTGGTACTTTGTCAGATGATACTTTAGATGCTGTTGTTAATAAAAAAAGTCAGTCGGTTGTATCGCAGTGGTAAGAACGTCAGCTGGTCGCATTGCCATGTAAGAAATAAGCGCTTTACTTTTTATGACAGTAATAATAAATAAATAAAAATAAATAAAATATCTTTATTTCGAAGATCAGGCTTCATAGTTGTTAGTATTATGTGAAAACAAAACAAGCAAACTTAAAACTAAAGGTTAGTGTTATCGGCACATTTAACATTGCTTAATTAATCCCTCAATATGGGCTAGTTGCTACCCCTTTAATTTGCCCAATCCAATGAGCGAGAATTGGGCTATCATATTTGTTAGCAATAGCATTCAGAATACTGTTGGGACTGCTTCTAACTCGACCTAGCAGATATACTATTTTCTTGCGCATGATTGCCGGAAAACAGTCTGTTCTAGCTTCGCAAAACATGCCAGATGCACTACATCTACTAGGTAAGCCCAACAGCATTCTGAATGCATTGTTGTACTGCACTTTTAGTGCATTAAAGGCTCGCTTCGTATAGTTAAAATCGTGAACCATTGTATGTAGCATTCCATAAGGCGTTTCAAATAAACAGCGTTACAATCTACGCATTACGCATAATTTGCGGACATAAAGTGGTAAGGCGCGTATTTTTTACATGTTCATGCGACCAGCTGACGGTCATTCCACCGCGATACAACTGGCTGATGGTTTTTTCAATTCATCATCTGACAAAGTATCCGCCGGGAGGCAATGGCTGACGATATATGTTTTAAATCCCGGTAAGGTTAACTCCAAATAGGAATATTGCTTGTAGGTACAATCAATTAATCAATCAATACGTTTATTTGTAAACACAGGTACATAATAGGTCTTATAATTATAGTAGCGTATCACCATGTTTTTCCATTAGGCATACAAATAGTTAAGTCAAAATGGAGCATGCAATTATTATAGCTTACATGTATAATCTATTGCAATTTATAAATCGATGGCTCCTACGTAAATTATCGTAAGCCACAAAATGACAAATTTTGTATTATTGCAAAAATGAATAGAATAATCTTAGTGCTCTTAGCATCCAAAAGTAAAAACTCGAAAATCAAGCTCTAAATAGGTTTTTCTAAACGTAAACTATTGTATGTTTTAAAGTGCTCCGACGCATTTTGTCGTTACTGCCCGGTCGACGGTGTACGTGGGGTGAGGCGGGGGCAGCCACCCGCGCTTACGCATCGTATGTATCAGTTCCGATCGAGTACGCCGCGCGGACTGTCATGTTGCCGTCTAAACCACTTCACAGCAAAAATAGTTATATAGGTGACCTAAAATGGATAATTCTACTAGAAAAATGGTTAATCGTGTCAATAAAATACCGAATGTGTCGTCTAGAACACGAATGTTACTTGATAAGGCCGTTGGACACAAACGCAAAAGCGAGGGTATTTCAAAAAATGACGGTTATTTGAATGAGAATTTTATAAACCGGAGCTATATGGATGAAACTCCAAAGGATATCTGTACAAAATCAGGTAAGTAAAACATAATTTTTAATTTTTAAAGCTTAATACTCGTATTTGATTTAGTAAAGTTACCGACGTACATTATGGGTTGTAATACTTACGACAGTTTACATTGGAACTCGGCATGTAAAAAATATTGTATGTGGTATTTACAATTATTTACGTCGGAATTTATATAAAAAAAAGTATGCTATAATGACATACGATATTTTACTTCGGAAAGCATACATGTATATTTATTGTATCTTTGACTTACTATATTCTACATCGTACTAGTAATAAACTTACGATATGTTACCGATAAAACCTTAAGCGGATGGGTGCTTTTTTACTTATCCGTGCCGTTCCACGGCAACCACGGCAACGGCAAACGTCACGGTAAAGTGGGGGACCGAAGTGTATGGGGTTGTATGCAGACTCTTTTAAATTATCATTGACGGTAACGGCATACCGTGACGGTAAAAGTTTGCCGTTGTCGTGGATGTCCACGGTAAAGTATACGTGCTCATTGAATCCTATTTTTTTTATTTAATTATAGAATCTCCTCTTCCATTTGGAGCAGACAACCTTTCAATCCAGGAACTACTACAGACCGGAATTTTGAGCGACAGTGATGAGGAAATATTTGATTACGGACCTCCAAGAAAAACATCAGCATGCAATGATATACCTGACCATGCATCAAAGATAAATGACTGCAATGATACTAACAAGTCTCCTGTTTCGAGTATTATTTTCAACGAAAAGGATTTGGTATTAGACTATGTTGAAGAAGATAAAAATACCATGCATGATTAGAATGATTTGCATACGGATGGCGAAAATACTCCGGTACCGAGTAAGCTTTGTTTAGTTTTCTTTTTTCCTAAGTATATGGAAGGGGGTTCTTTTTATTATTGAATGCAGTACCATCATTTTGCTTTAGATAATATGCCATTTCTGAGGTTATTGGACATGCTAAACTGTTAAACGTAGACGTCCACTAGATATCGCTAGAGAGCAATGGTCATCGGTTGCTATCCATGCGATATCCACACGTTCTGTCACATTTAGCACATGGAATTGCTTCTCAGGTTTCACGCTAACAAACATTAATATTAGAAGTAATATCACCAAATGCATCTATGTATCATTTCAGGTCCTCCAAATGAATGGTTGGATTGTGATCATAGCCCTGCTTCACAAGATATCACAACGGAGACCGACGTGCCCCTTGATTCACCGTATTTAGACTCTAACAGCATTATGTCAACACCTCAAGCGAATAGCCCATTCACTGTTTCGACAAACCCGTCAACACCAGCCTCTATAAAAAGTAGAAAATGCAAACAAAGGAAAGACAAAGGTAATATAAGAAGACGGCATGAAAAAGAGTGGATTGATAGTAAGAGAAAAATAAATAGAAATTTAGGAAAAGATTATACGAGTCGCAACGGTACACAAAGAGCTGCTAAAAAAATGGGTGCCAGATGCCCGTCAACTTGTCGAATGAAATGGTCCACAAAAATATCTGAAGAACAAAGGCAGCATATTTTTGACAGCTTTTGGTCACTAGGGGACAGAACTAAGCAGTGGGAATATTTAGCTCAATTCGCTTTAAGGCAGACGAAACGAAGGATTTATACTGATCGAGAATCGAAACGCAAATATACCATTAAATACCATTTACCTTCAAACACACATGAAGGCCTTGACATTTTACAGCCCATCGAGGTTTGTAAAAAAATGTTCCTTGGCACTTTTTCTGTAAGCGAGCAGTTGATATATACATCAATAGACAAGAAAAATAAAACGACAGGGATATCGGTCGCTGATCAGCGTGGTAAGCATGGGAATCAGCGTAGAACAATTACCAATGAAGTTATAGAATCAGTGTGTAATCATATTAAATCTCTGAAGCCGGTTGAATCACATTATACAAGAAAAGATTCGGATAAACTTTACTTAGACGGTAGCTTAACTTATCGGCGGTTATTTGAATTATATAATGAGTGGGACGGACTAAATGCATACACTTGCAAAGCTCAAACTGAAAGACAATATCACGATATTGCAAATGATAATTTCAAACTATGTTTCCATATACCGAAAAAGGATCAGTGTGATCAATGTCATGTTTACAAAAACCTTGAAAATCCATCCACTCAAGAATCTGAGAAATATAGTCGACATATACAAAATAAAACACAGACTAGACAAATGAAATCCAAAGACAAACAGGAAGCTCAAGCATCTAATGGCAAAATTGTCACAGCGTCCTTTGATTTCCAGAAAATATTAAATGCACCTCATGGAGAGATAGGAGTTTTATATTATAAAAGAAAACTCTCAGTATTTAATTTTACGGTGTATAGTCTGGGCGAAAAGGAGGGAACATGTTTCATGTGGCAAGAAAGTCAAGGCAGACGTGGAGCAAATGAGGTGGCCAGTTGTTTGCTTGATTTCATTAAGAGGAATTCCTAGTTGCGATTTTTCCATACAAACGCTCTCGACTGATTCCTCCCTGGATTTTTAACCTAGAGCAGTGATTTTTTCAAATAAGATCAATATCATCAATATCTGTGCCGCTATGTTTTGCTTTTTTGGATTATTTTATTTTGAAGAAAGATACAGCGCCTCGAAAATCGCAAAAACGGCTCAATTGAATTGGCTGTAAAAAAAGGCACAGTATACAAATATGACAAAAAATATCCAAAAAATCAAAACATAGCGGCATAGATTATTTCTTCCTCTTGCAGTTTCCAAAATTTCATAAAGATTGATTGCGTTTTGGAGGAGGAAACAGTCGAGAGCGAAACCTCGATTTTTGAGTTTTTTGCATGTGAATTTCAGTCCGGGCTGCAGTTGTCCTTATCGCACGAATTGGAGGCGGAGACAGTTTCTAAATATACGTACACAGAAGAAATAGTGATGGGCATAACATCCTTATTAGGGATTGCAGAACCGGTACTGTTTTAAAGAACCAGGATTTACCGGTACTTTCGTAACCGGTCTAATTATTTCATTATTTTAAATAAAACGACAGCATTTTGCGATTTGACCACTTTTCGTATTATAATTTAATAATCACATGTTCTTTTACTACGTATAATCAATCAATAAACAAGGTAATTTTTTTAAGAAATATACTTAGTATTTTACATTGCTCACACCTGTGCGTCACAAGTAAAAGATAACTACTTTGATGTTTGCCACTAGATGGCAAATTTAATGCAATTACATTGACGAGGGGATTTATATACTTATAAGCAGGGATCGGAAACCGGTATTTTTTGTATGGGAACGAAAACGGTATTTTTTCGTTCTTTGTTAATTATTTCATTCTTAATCGGGCAATCTAATAATACGAAGTCGTTATCTAAAAACACAACTGAGTCCTACATTTTGAGTATAAAATAAACCGAAATATATGGTTATTTCGATGTTTTTTGCAAAAAACCGGTTCCGATCCCTGCTTATAAGTATCGCAGTCGTATTGTATAATCCGCCGTATTACATTACGGCTAGCCGATATCAAAATAAGGGCCATTTTGAAATGCGGCGGTTCAACGATTAAGGTATGTTGGGTAAATACCGGATGCGGGTGAAGAACGTAGGACATTCATTTCTCCCTAATTTGGCTTTATTTTTTAATGGTGACAACATTGCGCCTCGACTGCCAGTGTCCCCGCGTTGCTCAGGGAGTTTGTGCTATGCGCAATCACAGAGAGCAAGGTAAATTTCGCGAAATTGAATTCGCCCTGTAATTTATTTTGCGTATTGTTAACTGTGTTTGTTTTTGTAATTGTGTTAACAGGCCTAGCACTGCTGTAGACCGATATCCGATCGTGACCCATCCAGGTAAAGATCGGAAAGAAACAATCCCATCTTTACCTATTTAAAACAGCAGTGATTGTCAAACTTTAAATTTTCTTCAATTTACCTACTGACCTACTTAATTATCACATTTATTGTTTTCTTGATCACACTTTCGTACCATTATTTTTATCCAGTACCATCCAGTTGTATGTGTACCTATGTGCACTTACTTATTGACAATGTAATTTTTTTAATTTCCGCAACCCAAAGGTTGCCTGGAAGAAATCGCTTTTTAGCGATAAGACCGCATGTTGTTTACCTGTGCTTATGTTTCTGTTTTCTTTTGTATTGTTTTCTTTTATTGAGGTGTGTAATAAAGAGTATTTATATTGTATAGGGATGATGATACATGTTGAATTTTATAACAAAATCGAGTAAAATAGATAGCAAATGAGCAATTTTTCGCAATAAAGTACCTACACATACGGATGCATATGTAGATGTGCACGCATACATACATTGCTAGTTTCGGATACAAAATAGAGATAGGGCTTCGAAATTAGTTTCCTTAAAATGCTTCAAGAGGGCTCTCTTTTCCTATATATTTACTTTACTCTTTACATACGATCCTTACATTTTATCAAAGAAAAAAGATTATATATCAACTATATATTATATACATAATTGCAAAATTAAACCAATAAAATCGCAATTTTACTTATTTTCCATACTTCAAGATGGGCTCGCAGTGACCTTGACCTTTTTAAAGAACTACTTAGTCTTTTTGATTTTTTAATTTGATTCTTATTTTTTTGGCGACCTTCATTAAAAATGATTGGGCACGATTATTTTTTATTTTGATTTTTGTCCCTCCTACTTAAGTACTTAATATATTGCAGTACATTCCTTTCAATAAACAATACATTTACACTTTCACTAAACCTGTACAATTCACGAGATCTTAAATTGTCAAAACTTCGAAACCTATCAATTATTTTAGTGGTTTTTCTTATTTTATTACTTCGTGTAAACCTTACAATAAGAGGTTTCTGAGCACATTGTTTACTTATCAAATTACCTTATAAGTTATGACATAGGTATCAAAGTTTGAGAGCCACAATTTTCCCATTTTTTGTATCAGGTTAAGATCGGATACAAAAATACGAAGAAAAACACTTTCGTTGACAACTTTTAAGTTTGTAATTATTGGTGGCTGTAATGTAATTTATATACAATGGATAAGGGTAGACACCGGACCTATTTCTTTGTGATACCGTATTCTCTTTCCATTAGAAGCAACTTTTTTTCACCATTCGATGTTCTCCCTTGATGGCAAAACACTCGTTACCCTAACCGTTCTATATTGAAGATTACCAAAATTCAGGCCGAATCTACGGTTATTTTTTAACGATTCGCTCCGTACTTCAAGAATCTGTCACGTGCGGAGATCTCGAAAAAACATTTTTTCACGAGTTCTCTCAATTGGTCCCAAAATTGTCCGGCATTACCCAGATTGTCATTGTCATCAAGTTTAGCCCCATCGTACTACAAGTTAAATAGATTGTAGTTTAAACATATATTTATACCTACTTACACAACACACCATGATCACTCCCAACTTACTGATACGGATAGGTACAGTCAAGTGTAAAAATATGCGTGTACACATCTTACTCAAAAATATGTCCCGTTGCATCTTATTCCAGTGTAATAAGAGCGTAGTACCATATTTATGAGACGATTCTTTCGATACATATTTTTGCACTTGACTGTACGACGACGACCGAAGCATCATCATTATTTTTTTTCTCTTACCTATATAGTAATTAATAGATACAGTATAATATAAAAATGAAAAACAATATTATGTGATAACAACAAAAACATCTTGCGTCGGTCGGGCAGCGCAGGATAAATTCCGTCCGGCTCGCGGGCGATGTCGACGGTACGGCGCGCAATGAGCGAGCGTTCGAGTCTCGCGTCTGTGTGCGCGCACTCACACTTAGATAGCTCCCGCTCCCGCCCACCGCAGCGCGACAGAAACATAGCTTCAAAAATTCGAGATTTGAAAAGTTGCTCAGCTAGGAATTGCTCTTAAGAAAAAAGTTGAACAGGGATGCACGGAGTTCAGATTTTGGTCTGACAACTGTGTGGGCCAAAATCGGAACCGAATTGTGTATATATTTTATGTATATGCGGTATTAAACTATAAAATAAGAGTGACGCACAGTTTTTTGGAGAAGGGTCACATGTTGGAAAGTCAATGGCACACTTTATTAATTGACATGCTCGTATAGAGATGTCTTTAGAATATTTTGGCTCTGGCAACTTGTGCGCTGTCATTTTTTTTTGCTATCACGGATCGACCGGTAAACATCTCATTAGATTTTACTCTCGATATTATAAGTTTTTTTACTTAATGTTAATGTCCTTATTGACGACTTTACATTTGTGCATTTTGGAAATACACGGAGTGTTAAAGGACGACGTTGTTTTAGTTCACTATCGCACCACTTCCTCCTGCTGCGTATGCACCCAGTGACGGGCTCTGCTTAACAGGTTAAGATGCCCAGCATACCACGAGAAAAGGAGAAATCGTGATCCATCTAGTAAGTGGCTGTCGATCGAGTGGCAAAACCTTCAAAATATAATCTCTTACGTCGTCCTACAACGTTAATTCTACACATTTTTGACATAAATTGCCACGATGGCTGTAAATGCCACTAATGTCGTCATGGGCACTCCCGTCATCGAGAAGCTGGACGGGAACAACTATCTAACGTGGAAGTTCGCATTGAAGATGATTTTGATCACGGAAGGATTGTGGGACACAATAGACAGGGAGTCGGACGAGGCTTTGACGGGCACAGATGCCGCGCGCGACCAGCACGCTTTGGCACGTGTCTGTCTCAACATAAAACCGGCTTTATTTCAATACGTTCGGACTGCGACAACAGCTAAAGAAGCGTGGAA
Source organism: Cydia pomonella (assembly GCF_033807575.1). Lineage (NCBI taxonomy): Eukaryota > Metazoa > Arthropoda > Insecta > Lepidoptera > Tortricidae > Cydia > Cydia pomonella. The sequence continues at coordinate 10,823,328 of NC_084721.1, read as the reverse complement.
AAACTTGTCGGACATATTTGAGGACAAAGGGCTGTATCGGCGAGTGTTACTTTTAAGACAACTACACAGGGTAGATTTCACTGAGCATGCAGACATGGCTACATATATTGAACATGTAATGTCCCTAGTTCACCAACTCGCTGACATCGGCAGGGTGGTCGAAGATAAAGAAGTGGCCGAAATCTTATTGAATGGCCTTCCGGCAGACTATGACACATTGGTGAGCAACCTAGAAACGTATTGTATATCTTCTGAAGAGCTGAAAAGCGACCTGGTGCGTACTCGTCTTCTTCAAGAGGCGCAAAGGAAGTCTGCGAATAACGGGAGCTCGACAACAGCATACATTACAAGCAAGATTAAGTGTACATACTGTCACCGAGTCGGTCACATCAAGCCCAAGTGTTTTAAATATAAGAAAGATAGGAAACAAAGGGATTCTTCCAAGTCTGCCACCGCCACTGCAGCTTTCTTCGCCCAGGACCGGACAGATGTCTTCTTGGACTCAGGAGCGTCTTCTCACCTTTCTAATGATCCAAACTTGCTCAGCAATATAAGGGATACAAAGAAGCAATCCATAAGTTTGGCTAACAGCGAGACAATGTCAAGTTCCAAAACTGGAGATCTTAGTGTTGCTTTAAATGGACAGGTGAGAACCTTTAAAAATGTCATGTTAGTTCCCAACTTATCCGCAAATTTACTTTCTGTGTCTAAATTATGTAAAGATGGTCATTCTGTTTTATTTAATAATGATGGGTGTTTTGTTTATGATAGGGGTCATAGTCTCAATAAAGCACCTAGCGACTATATGGCTATAGCTAACTGTGTTAATGGAATCTATAAACTCTCTGGGGATGTGTCTAGGGCTGAGGGATATAATCCTAACAGGAAGCACTCTTTGGACCTGCAACCCAGGCAGGTCGCACCGAGCGCTGCAGTTGCCGTCTCTACCCCGTCTGTGATGGACATGTGGCATTTTAGACTTGGTCACCTGCACTCAGCTGGGATGTGTAAGTTGAGGGATGCATGTGGTGTGTTGTTTCAGGATAAAAACCTCAAGAACTGTGAAGCATGCATTAAGGGGAAGCTTTCGGCCGAGCCTTTCCCTAAGGCTAGTAACAGTACAACAACGCAACCACTACAGCTGGTGCACACTGACGTCTGCGGACCAATGCCTGAGACGAGCCATGGAGGAGGAAAATATCTGCTCACCTTCACGGATGACTACAGCCGGAAGAGTCTTGCCTACATAATGAAGAACAAATCACAGGTATTTGATTGTTTTAAACATTTTAAAGCTATGGTAGAAAAAGAAAAGAGTTTGCCTATCCTTTGCCTTCGTAGTGATAATGGTGGAGAGTTTACTAGTTCTAAATTTACACAATATTTAAAAGAACATGGTATTATCCACCAGACCACTATTCCCTACTGTTCTGCTCAAAATGGAGTAGCAGAGAGGACTTTTCGCATTATATTTGATAAGGTACGCTACATGTTACAGCATTCAGGTCTCAGCAAACGAGTTTGGGGAGAAGCAGCAATGACTGCTGTATATTTAAAGAATAGATCTCCCACGTCGGCTTTAGCTGGACGTATACCTGAGGAGGTCTGGTCTGGCAAAAAGGTCAACCTTGGACACCTCAGGGTTTTTGGCTGTACTGCTTTTTCATTGTTACCTGAACATAAGCGAGATAAATTGGATGCTAAGGCAAAGGAATACATTTTTGTGGGATATTGTGATACATCTAAAGGCTATCGCTTAGCTGATCCTTTGGATCCCACAAAGGTTATTAAATCTCGAAATGTTGCTTTTATTGAGAATAGATTTTACAACCCGTGTACAAACCCCTTTCAAGAACTTTCCACGAGTGATAGCATTTTAACTTATAATGATATTTCTAATGAGATCTGTGATATTGGTAATGTTTCTAGTCAGAATAGTCAAGTAAATTCAAATAATGATAATGAAATTATTTTCGAATGAAATTATTAATAATGAAATTTTAAATGATAATATTTTAATCAATGATAATAATAATGAGAATAATTTGAATTTATCTGACAGAGATTCATCATCATTTTCAGGTGGAGAAACCGATGAGTACTGCACTGGTAGCAGCGACTCCAGCACAGCTGATTCACCAGGTGCCGGCGGCCCACAACCAGTGAGCCTTCCCCCTGTGGCAGCTGAAAGTGATGGAGCGTCTCGTCCTGTGGCCGACGCTACACCACAACGATCGTCTCGCTCCACGCGTAATGTACTCCCTGCGAGGTATTTAGACTATGATTTATCCTTACTCGCTCATGGTCCCTCTCCATCGACTGATGAACCCATTACCTATGAAGAAGCTGTAAGTGGCTCTAATAGCCAGCAATGGCTAGATGCCATGAAAAGTGAGTATGATGCTCTAGTTAAAAACAATGTCTGGGAATTGGTAGATAGACCCGTTGGTAAAAATGTAATAAAATGTAAATGGGTTTATAAAACTACTTGTACGTTTTGGCATGGAAAATTGTAAGGCCGCAGCCACACCTATGGAAATTAACTGTAAACTTGTAAAATCTGAAAATAATGACTGTTGGCAGGATGATGTTTTTAACTATCGACAACTTTTGGGTTGCTTGATGTATCTGTCTGTATGTACACGGCCAGATATATCATATGCATGTAGCCAACTTTGCCAATTTTACAATTGTTTCGATAGGTCACATTGGTTAGCAGCTAAGCGTATATTGCGTTATTTGGCAGGTACAATTCATTATTCTCTATGTTTTCATAAGAATGAGAATTGGTCTATGTATGCTTATACTGACGCAGACTGGGCCAATGATATTACTGACAGAAAATCCTATACTGGCTATGTCATTAAATTGGGAAATTGTACAGTTAATTGGGAGTCTCGCAAACAAAGGTGTGTCTCTTTGTCATCGTGTGAATCAGAATACCTAGCAATATCTGATGTATGTAAAGATGTATCATTCATTAAGAGTCTTTTGTCTGAGATTTTGCCTAAACAAATTAATTGTATTGTATATAATGACAACCAAAGTGCTCAAAAGCTTTTACAAGCTAAGGAATACTGTCATAAGCGAACGAAACACATCGACATAAGGTACCATTATGTTAAAGATTTAATATCTAAAAATGTAATTAAAGTAGAGTATTTGCCTACAGACAAAATGATTGCCGATGTGTTGACAAAACCTTTAGGTAGAGTTAAGCATAATGAGTTTATCAAAGCTATGAACGTTTGTTAATACTTTCAATAACTAGAGCATATAAAGTAAGTTGTGATTGTACTCTAAATTTATATTAAGTATTTTTATCTGTTGTTTTTTTTTTGTATAAAAAGCTAACAGGTTTATTATTATTACTAGTATATGGTAGAGTCAATATGAATTTGTTTTAAATGTACATTCAATGTTTATTTGTGACATTTAATATGGTAGAGCCAAATTTAGTTGTTTCATGTTAGTTTTCTCTTTGAAATATTTGACTCTACTATGGTTATTATTTAGATAACAGTGTGCCCTTGAGGGGAAGTGTTGGAAAGTCAATGGCACACTTTATTAATTGACATGCTCGTATAGAGATGTCTTTAGAATATTTTGGCTCTGGCAACTTGTGCGCTGTCATTTTTTTTTCGCTATCACGGATCGACCGGTAAACATCTCATTAGATTTTACTCTCGATATTATAAGTTTTTTTACTTAATGTTAATGTCCTTATTGACGACTTTACATTTGTGCATTTTGGAAATACACGGAGTGTTAAAGGACGACGTTGTTTTAGTTCACTATCGCACCACTTCCTCCTGCTGCGTATGCACCCAGTGACGGGCTCTGCTTAACATCACACACAAGCTGAAAGTGACAGCGTACACGCTGTCATTGAAAAAGCAGCCAAAAATAAACTAATATACACACCATCAGAGTGGTACTCGTTAGTGAGATGGTCAAAAACAGACGGCAAACCTTACAATGTCAAGGAAATGGAACACACAGATTTTTATGATTTCAAACTTTTACTAACAGGCAGAAACTGGACAAAAGACTTGAAAGGAGAGAAAGTAAATTGGAATCAAATAAAACAAATTGAAATTATCGCTGATGATCCATTTAAGCTACATTTCAAGTACAACCTAGGCGATGAATATTCAACTATATCGATTACTAGCACCACTAGAGCAAGAAATAAGTGTGTTCCGTTATCCCTATCGCAACTGTACCCAAATACGCTGCCTATTCCGAAACCCAAAATGGACGACTTGATGAGCTTATGTAACAGCGGAATTATTCCCAAGTCTCATAGCGGATTTTTTAAAGCTTTGAAACCAACAGACATTGAAGAACCCATATCCGATAGTGGATCAGAATAGTAGTTTCTTACTTTATAAATCAGCTGAAATGGTTACCAATGAAGCTAATTGTATTTGTGCAGAATTTAGACTATTTTTGTTGAGCAATGACTGAAGTTCATTTTATAAGTTTGTTATCATTTGTTTAAAAGACTGTTATATTTAGAGTTTCGTCAAAGTTCTCGTCGTGCTAATTTGTAACATGTAGTTACCTTAAAATTGATTTATATTGTGATTTAAACTGATCTCATTACTACTGTAAAACTGTAATTTGATTTAGTTAAAAAATTAGATTTTTAATGAGAATTAAAGACTATTAGTCCATTTCAGGCGGAGACTTGTCTTTTGGTTTTTGTTATTTGATGTTTTTTAAGACGATAAAGTTTATTGTATTCAAGATTTCTTACTGGTTTTTTTCTTCATCCATATTTTTTTTCGCTTTAAAGAATACAATACTGATAAATTTTATTACTATTAGTATTTCATTTTATTAAATATTAGCCAATGCATTATTTTTAATTTTCTGGTACTATTTCATAGTCTTTACTTAAGCAATAATATTATTTGGCTATGACATACAATATTATTTGGCTATAACTTTCCAACGTACATTATCGTATATCTTACATACCATAAAAAAACGTTAAAGGTTTCCAACGTAATGTATGGCAAGGGATAGTTACAACATCTTACCAATAGAATTTTCCAACGTAAATTATGGTTAGTATGACTTACAATAACTACCTGCGCAGATTTTCCAATGAATACTAACGTAACAACAATTCCAGCAAATCCAAGCATATTAGTAGGTATTTAATAAGATGGCTTAACAAAGAATATTATTGTATGTGTACATACCAAATTTGAACAAGATCGGTTAAAAAATAAACTTATAGTTTAAATTTGCAACTTTAATCACTCTTCCTGCAAAGTTGTTCTTTTCGTGTTACGATACTTTACGTAGGGGCCATCGAAATATAACTAACAACCATTAAATTATACATCAGACAGAAAACAAACTAAATAAAGTAAAAGTAGCTATGGTACCGTGCTATGATGGTTCAACATTTTTTGTGTTATTATTCTGGGTCGTTGTTCAAGGGACAATAGTTAATGGCACAGTGATGTATCACGTTCTACTAACATACTTAGTAGATGGCTCATTAATAGGACAGGCAATGCAAAAAATATGTTTAGTAAACTTAAATTCCATCAAATTCAGATTTTAAGAGTTGTTATTCCCCTGGGCAAGTAACCGTAATCACGGCAACTAAAAAGTTGATTTATCCACCTACATGTTCCTACACTAATTGCTATCAATAAAACTATCATCATGGAACCCCTGAGTATTCCAATCGGCATCGTTTGTTCGATTCCGAACATTATCCACACGTTCTCGATAATGACCATAGGGATCGGTCTGATGCTGCCGGATGGGAAAATATTGCAAAAATGTTAGCGCACAAATGAAAATGATTGAATCTGAATGATAGTTTGTTTTATTTTTTTCTGATACCTTTTCTTGAAAAAACTAATGTGAGTTTGAACTTCTTCTGCGTTTAAAAATATAGAGCAAAAACATCTGCAAAATGAATAGATAAAAAGTCGTAGAAAAAACTGTTAAGTATTACTGAAACCCAGATCATGAAAGTATAGTAATAATTTTTATGGGTAGATATCACCAGATAATAATTTGAAGTGTATTTAAAACAGACTAATACAAAACAACCAATCATGCTGTCATGCATATGGTTATTCTATTCATAGTGTCTGGCTAATATATTAGCGAATAATAATCAGCAAACGACATTAGTCCTAAAACCAAAATTGCCTTTCGTGGCACTCGAAAGGGATGCATAGCTGAATGTGCAAGTCGCAAAATGTGCACTAATGCAAATCGCAGAAGGTGTAGATCGTAAAAAGAGCAGGTCGCAAAATGTGCAAATCGTAAAACGAGTAGGTCGCAAAATGTACAAATCGTAAAATGTGCACGTCGCAAAATGTGCAAATCGTAAAATGTGCAGGTCGCAAAATGTGCAATTCGTAAAATGTGCAGGTCGCAATATGTGCAGATCACACTGTACTCGTAGATGAGAATGAGAAGTCTTCTTGAATTCTCTTCATCCGGGCGGGTCACGGGTGTTCAATACCCGAGTAGAGCCGATACCGCAGATCCGGACGTGAACTTAACCTGGACCTTAACCTTGTCCTAGAGGAAACGATTCTTGGCGGGCCCGTGTAGTTGTTAGTACGACTTTAAAATAAGAAGTTTTTCCATACGGAGGAAGATTAACTGTCAAAAATGTTAATAAGAGCACTCTATTAAAACACACTAAGGTCCATTTTCATTTGACAGGGTTGAAGGAGGAAAACGTGCCGAAAAAGAGAGCAAAAGAGACCACTGTCCTTTTCTAAAAGTAGTCATTGGTTAAAAAGAATAATCTATGATAGGTGAATATATTATATAAAATACGCGAAAAAAATAATAGAATAAACAAGGACATCTGAATATTTAATCAACGTTCATTTGTAACCAACACGGTAGCCATAGCAATACGATAGGAAGGGACAGTTGTTAGTTAATAGTTAGTTATATTATTATCTGCTTGCACATTTTGCGATCTGCCCATTGTGAGATCTGCACATTTTGCGATCTGCCCATTATGAGAACTGCACATTTTGCGATCTGCCCATTATGAGATCTGCACATTTTGCGATTTGCCCATTATGAGATCTGCGCATTTTGCTGTTTGCTCATTGTGAGATCTGCACATTTTGCGATTTGCTCATTTTACCTAACCTGCACATTTTGCGACTTGCACATTCAGCTATGCATCCCTCGAAAGGTCAGGAAAAGTAAATGAATGTAAGTGCGCAAATCAGATCCGATACAAAGTTAAAACAATATACGAACATCGTGACAATTTAATCTGAAAATCCACATCTGAAAAAGAAGTCAAAAGGGTCAATTAGGCGGCAAGCTCTAAAACAATAAACAAGTGGCCTCGAAAATCTTTCGTATTTTCTCAAGGACACGCTAAGCCTCGCAAATAGTAGGGTATCAAGCGAGAGCGTTGTTTCGCAACAAAATGGCGGCAGTGGGAGTGCACTTAGCGACATTACGCATGCAAATCCCGATCGTTTGCCGTCATCTGCGCTTGTAATCTGATTCTGGCGGGAGCTTGCCGGTTTTCCAGTCGTTTTAGGGATCTGAAATATTTAAATGAGATAAAAATGTTTAAGAACGGTATTTTCTACTAGTTATTCGAAACATATGAAAAAATTGTAAGAAATCCAATTTTTTTATCATATAAGTTCTAACACCAACTTAAAAATTAGCAGTAAATTGCTTAATTAATTTCTGTGTCTGACGAATAACACCATACGGCATTAAATCAGTGTAGGTAATATTTAACTAACTATTTGAATACTGTTGCGTTTATTCGTAGTTTAGTATGAGAAACCTTAGTGTACATTTATTCGATAGCGTGACGTGACGTACGCGTTTGCGTTAAGTCTAATTTTGTATGGGAATTAGAAACAGCTCGCCAAGCCGGACGTTTTGGAAACTTAAGACTTAACGCAAACGCGTACGTCACGTTTCGCTATCGAATATTAGACTGGTCTTCTAAAACTATTAAGTTTACGACTCCATTCTATTTTTTTACTTACCGACACTTACGGTAATTTGGTGACCGTCCTCAGTGGAGGCATATTGTGGAGACGCAGGTGCGTGAATTCGAAGCCAGACAGCGCACAGAACTCGACGATAAGCGTGACGAGCTAAAGGCCAAACCACCTATGGCCATGACATATAATTACGTCGGAGGAGTGCTGACCTGCAGCGAGTGTGGCCGCACTTTCGCTGCTAAGATTGGCTACGTCAGTCACCTGAGAGCGCACCAGCAACACTTTCAGCTGTAGAAAGCAGTCGCAGTGGCCGAAAACGGCTAGGAGACGATGAATTTTATATGCCTAATAATGCCTTGTAAATAATAAATGAGTTCATGTTTACTAAAAACATTAGACATATTTACAGTCACAACGAAGGGAAAGGGGAGGGAAGGGAGGGAAGGGGTTTAGGGGTTACCTAATCGTGGTCGTGAAACGTAGTCGCTACAACTAAGATAGGACCTCAAAATTTCGTCATTGTACCCAGCTCGTCGTTATAAAAGGGTTTGACTAAACCTAAATAAATCAAACAACAAAATAAAACGTAACATGAACTTTCATTCCTTTAAGTCACTGTCACATCCGTCAAACTTACAGCAGCGGCATCCCAAAAAACTTGCCAACGTGCCACCATAAAGAACACCCAACACTAAAACTTTAAAGCAATTTACACTAACCTTTCCGAATTCTCGTAAATTCACCCAAAGACTTCACCGACAGGAGAGTCATATTATTGAAGATTCGCGTCACGAGTGGGTACTCTCGCAAACCGGACCCGTATTCCCTGACGCCTCACTAGTTTCGATCGCAAAACGTGCACTTGATTGGAAGCGAAACCTAGTATAGCATGGTCTTCAGGTTAGTTATATTTATGCAACATAGGAGGTCAGATGTAAACTGGTTATGGGGAAGTGATCGGTTTACTTTGTGGATAGCAACCCTGACGCCTCACTTGCCTCTTGACGCCTGACTCGTTCAGTGCCGACGCACTCCGGCTAGCATTTGGTGTAGATAAGAAATAACAGATGTCTCAATTCTTAATGTTTACAGTTACTTAATGATTTTCACTACATCAGCGTGTAAAAGCTCTCTATATTCTTCAAAAGCTGACGAGAAAGTTGCATTTTAAACTACTCTCGGTAGCAAATAATTCGATGATTTTATTTGTAATATTTTACATTTCGTGGGTATTTTCCTCGCACTGATGTCGTGGTAAATTTTGTGTTTTATTCGGTAGCTAAGTTAGTTAAATCCTCGTGCTTTAAACCCTCGTGACTGCCAAGATTATTTTTTTTCGAACCATTTGCTACGCATCAGATTACTTTGCCACACATGTAGATAAAATGCAACTTTCACGTCAGTTTTTGAAGTACAAAGAGAGCTTTTATGAGCTACTGCTACTCTTAGCCCTTTAGGGCCACATGTCCCGTTAACCCCGGGTTAGTGATTGGTGCAAGTGACATAAAAAGACAGCAACAGTTACTCATTCAATCAAACGATATTTCGCGTGTCTGCAAGAAAATGAAATATAAATGTTGAAGCATGAACATAATATACATCATTTACGGACTTCAGAATATAAATAGACATTTCCTTATCAATTTAAGATTTACTTCTATTTCCAGCCAAAAGAAAACTACACTGTCAGTAGTTAGCTGTGTCAGATGGAGCTCGAGGTTGTCTTATTGCCTCTCTCGTCACTTGAATCACCCTCGTCCAGCGGCTCGCAAACTGTGCTCTACATATATTAGTCCAAATGTAAGCCAACAACTTTAGATTTTACTATCCATTTACCTATTCCTACGAATTTACTTGTACTGATTTTGGTAAGCCGAGGTATTTTTTTAATGGATATCTGGCAATTTCCAATGTATCTGAAATGTACAAAACATTAAATCAATCATAAAATTGATGAATGCATGTTAGACACTAAGTAATATAATGCCAATTAGCACGTAAGGTTTAGCTGTTAGTGCCGATTGATTGAAATAAATAAATGAAAAAGAAAATGAAATTTTTCAATCTATTCCCGTTAAAGCTACTCACCAAGCAGATTCAATAATTAAAAAAAAATGGCGGAGCCATGGCGATTCGCGAAGCTACAGCTCACTAATTGTATATCTGTCCCGCTCGCACGGTGACATTAATCGCCGGCATCATTTGCGGTACACAATCACACATGTATTACAACACAATGCCAAATAGGGAAAGTTTTGCAATCTCAGACCCACTCGTGCCAATCAAAGAGCAACACCCCGACGTTTTTATTCATCCAAAGTGCATTTTAACACGGAGGGTGAATTAAGGAGTTCATTTAACATCTGAATTAGAAGCTACGGGGTACTCTTTTGCCGTCAGAGCCTTTTTCAGAACCTGTTCGATGGAAAAGTGAATTTCGGGAATGTTTTTCCGTGTATAATTAGGCGGGTCTTGTTGACGTTTTTGTTAAATTTGTTTGTTAAGAATGATTTTTAAAAAGGCCATTTATTAAGAGGAATTTTCTTTAGATTATAACTTATAGAACATTTTTGCCCTAAATGACACATTGATAGACACATTGTGTCTATGCCATGTTAGGTCCTTATACGTCTACGTATGCGGAATAAAATTTGGTTAAAATTATTAATATGTTAAATGTAAAAAAATGGAGTGATATTATTATCTGTCAATTAAAAGTCGCTATATCTGTCAATAAATCCGATAAGTTTCATGGATATTTGATCCATTCTCTTGAAATTATGATTAATCAATAAAAATGACGTCACGAAACTGTATGTAATTTCTACAGTACACATCCCCGATGGCCGAAACCTAAGAAAATGGAATATTTTGTGGAAATGGGTGAGAGCTTAAGCTTCGTTTATTATATTTTGCGTTCGTTCTATTTACAAAAATGACTGCTAGAAACCCTGGTTCAGGGAACAGTTTTCTGAGAGAGCTGGATTAAAGAAAATGAATTATTATTGTATACTAATTAAATATTTCGTCATTCAAAACACTACAATGAAGAACCTTTGTTTTTGGAAAGAAGTCTAAGAATAGCACAAAAGGTAAATGCAAGCTAATAAAATTTTTAAAAGCCTTTTGTGCACAGGCGTGGTCCTTTGCATCTCCCACAAAAACCTGTACAAAAATCCACTTCTTTAAAAATTAAAATTTAAATATTATTACGTTGTAAAATCTAGGTTAACGTTCGCTCAAGTACTAAGCCATTTTCTAAAGAGGTCCTTTCTTATTCTCAACGAGTATCGCAAATATAAAGCCATCTGAAAAGCGGTACATAGATGCTGAATAGGTAAAGACGTCGATTACCAACGTAACTACGTACCTGTCGACTGCAGTTTGGTCTATTTTTCTTTTACACCGTTTCTGAAACACGGTTGCGTGCTGCAACAATGTATTTTGGCATTTCGGGATTGGAGTGCCTTTGTGTTTTATTGTTAGCTTCTTTTTTAGACTACTTTTTATCAATAGATTACGTTTTCATTACATACAATGTTCATTCACTTGTAGACTTGTAGTATTATTTCTGCAACATTTTATCACTTAAAAATAGTGAATCCCAAATTTAGTCATCACAATTTTCGACTGATTAAAGGAAAATATCCTAACAACTTCGTATCATTCTCAACTGTAAGGGTAAGTTGAACTGAAACACTACTTAGACTTTTTTTAATCCAAGAAAAATATTTTAAACTAAGTTTTACTCCTACAAAACAAATTATAATCTAAAAAGGTTATTGTACATAAACCTAAGGCATTTTGTCCTAGCTGAAGTGTATAAGGCGACTAAGACCGACAATATGAATCGTCATGTGTCACCTACAAAATGTAGGTACCTATTGGTAGTGTCGCGTTTTCTTTTCGATTACGACAGGCAAAGTAATGGGGTCTGCGTTGCTAAGTACTGTGTGAATTTCAATTTATAAGTGCTGGCTATCCTTCCCATCTATGTGTCTCCTTGTTGTCCTCACTAAAGGCGACCGGAGTTAAAAACTTGCCAGCTTTCTTTGCGAAGCCAATTCGCTCGCCGAAGCGGACTCGAGCCAAACAATCAGCGCCACTTCCACTTTTATACTTTGTTGGAGACTGTTTTTAATTTGCCGTGTGTGAGTTAGGGTTTATAAAGTGCTTTGTTTTGAAGATAGGGTATGATTCTTTTAGTGCAAAAGTTGGAGAATAACAGTTATAAGTTTATATGTTTAGGGAATAAAGCAAATTTGCGACGGTACATAGTGCAATTATTTCATAATGTAGTTCTGCAGGAACCTCGAAGCCGATTCTGATTTAAATATTTGATAAGGTTTTGATCTCACTTTAATACAACTTCTAGTCATTTCATCACGCATCTGACGCCTACTAATATTACTCAGAGATAAATGCCTAATGAGTGTCTGACTGCATTTCGTGATTGAGACTCTTGGCTGCATTTCGTGAGGACCAGTCAGCGTTAGCGGCTCATGCTGATTTGTACGGCGGACGCTGACTCAGGGTCATATGAAAATAATATGAAAACCGTATCAATTTTAAGAACAGGATCGGCCTTCGTGTGCCACTGTGCGTATCAATTCAATTGGCTACGCTGTAGCACGTCGTAGGTAATCTGGCAAAGCTAGCATATATGTATCAGCCACCAAAACGTTCACTGTTAAATATCATTCTCGTATTCATTCTCTCAGTGGTGTAAGCCTTCATCCTTCGAATCTCCGTGAATCTTAAACGAAGTTTCACCTTGTTGTATTCTTTCCCTCCCTCCGTTATTTACTCGCTCAAGTCGATATTATGAACATAATAAATGTACTATGCAAATAAAATAACCACAAACATTTTCCATCCCAATACCGCCTGCTTAAATCTATAGGACATTCGAATCTGTACCTGCGTGGAAAATCACGCAGCCCTACAAAAAAAATAGAGAAGTCGTAGCCACCGCGCTTCGCATATTTACATTGCTCGAATTTTCCCTTTTTTGTTTTTTTTTTGGTTTTGGTCTTTCTTTGTTTTCCAAATGCCGCCACTCTATTCACAAGTTCGTATTTGGAACCCAGTCACGCGAAACGGGCTTTGACATGCTGCATTATAGTATAGGTGTAGTATTTTAAGGTTCCTTAAGCAAAGTTCTTTTTTTCTAACCTGTTAAGCTTGGAAATCAGTTTTTTTAAACAAAAATCTATTGTAATTTTATCGGTTTTTATCGGTTATCATAGACACCATCGATTGATATCTCTTTCATAAAATGCTTTGGCGAATTCACGAGATTTCGGAAAGGTTATTGTAAATTGCTTTAAAGTTTTAGTGTATATTCGAAAAAGAGAAGATTGAAGTTGTTTTTTGGGCAGATGGTTTTGTGAATTTAGAGTGGAGAAGTTGTTTGTGTTCCCGGGTCGTTTTTAACCAGTTTTGCAATTTATAGCCAGTTTGATAGTTAACACGAAGTCTTTTTAAGTGTGCGTAAATCTACGAGTGGAGAGGCTCCTCGTAACAGTTGGCTACCCAAGGCGCGCTTAAATCGGCGTCCGAAGAGGTAAGGCTCCTCGTAAACAGTTGGTCACCAAAGCCGTGCGTAGGTCGGCGCTAGGCAGTGGTGAAGTGAAGAAACCTCATCGTTATAGCCCGGTCTGCTGCCATACACGCTCGCCAGGAAGCGAGTAAGGCTTACCTCGTCGGCCTGCTTGAAGTCGCCAACATGTGCGCCATCCATGCTACACAAGTAAACTTGAATCCAGCTGCCAGTACCCTTGTGTGTGCTTCCACATTTGTCCCCTTTACCCTGTTTCCCCTGAACTTCAAGACCGAAATATTTTAAAATTTTAACGTTAGTTTTTCTAGTTCCAATTTTTATAACCAGCTAATTATTTCTTGTGTATTTTTGTGCCATATTTTTGTTTTGCCATTTGTTAAAGATCTGTGATCCGCATACTACATTTCCTCAAAATTTTTAAAGCGTCTTTTGACGGGCTGTTTAAATAAACGGTTCAAAATTTAGGTATCATTCGCCAACGTGTCAACTATCATCGTCCATAATATTCATCACATTAATACATTTTTTTTCCTTCCAGCTAAATTTTCAGACGTATTTTTTTTTGCGGAAGGCAGACATTTAGTATAAACGATTAAAAAGTGATTTTGGTGAACTTTGTAAAAATTATTTTTTTATACAGGGTGAAATTCAATATTGTTTTTTTTTATAAATGTTTAAAATTATACGTATTCTGCAAAAGTGATTGTTTTACTGCAATATGTAATATGCATGTCATATAAACTTAAGAAGTAACTAGCCCTTTCATATTTATATGATTCTTCTAGCTTCTGCCAGCGACTTCGTCTTTGTAGAATTAGTACTTCCCTATACCCATTCCATATTAAATGTAACCCCTCTTTTAACCCCATTTAGGGATCATATCGGAAAAAAAAACTATCGTATGTCCTTCCGTGCGATTCAAACTATCTCCACACAAAGTTTTATATATATTGGTTTAGTGGTTTAAGCTTAAAGTGGTAACAGACAGATATACGGACAAAGTTACTTTCGCATTTATGACATATTTATCGAAAATTGTAGAACAAACGAAGCATTTTTAATCCTAAAAGGGTATTGGTAAAATGAATTGTATTGAACTGAAATTGAAGAAGTCACGTAATTCTTATATATTATATATGTATATAAAAAGAGCTACGGAATCCTGGAACACAAATCCATTCTCTCATATCTTTCCCCATGTTTCACGTTCGTCAATGCACACTGTAAGAAGTACAAAAAACATGTATTTCCCATCGATGTGAAGGATTTATGTGCATCAAGATACGTCGGGTCGGGATGAAAATGTTTTTTTTCGCTTTTTCGACGGCCATTGTAGTGCGTCTGACTACTGCACTTGTACATTTAGAACATTTCAAATTTAAAGCGTGTGCGTTGCTGTACAGAGAAATACCTATAGAAGTGTCCGTTTTTTGGGAATTATAGTAGCTTATCAAAGAATTATTAATTTACAAATATATAATTTTATAATTAAAAATGAGGGAACTCAATGTGGTTCATGTTTGTGCTCTATAATATATTATTGTGTATGTCCTAACTGACTGATTCATCAACGCAGAACCCAGTAAGAACTACAAAAGCTAGAAAATTTAAATTTGCACAATAGGTTGCATTTATAAAGTGTACAAGCGCTAAGAAGCGATTAATAAAACTCAATCCCTAAGGGGGTTAAAAAGGGGTTGAACGTGTATATGAATAAATAAAATAAATATTTGTGGGATATGTTACACTGATCAACCTAGCTCCAAACTAAGCAAAGCTTGTACTCTGGGTACTAGGCGACGATATACATACTTGTATAAGTAGTTAAATACTTACTTATATACAAAAACACCTATGACTCGGGAACAAATATCTGTGTTTATCACACAAATAAACGCCCTTACTGGGATTCGAACCCAGGACCATCGGCTTCAGTGATTTTGGAAATTCATCTCCTTAATCCCTCCCGGGGATTAAAAAGGGGATGATTATTTGTATGGGGATCAAGTTATATTTCAAGTTACGAACTTGAAACGTCGTGAAAAGGTATATTAAAATAGAAGAAAAGTTTTTTCAGCGTCATTGGAAATTCATCCTCTGAAAGGGTTTAAAAAGAGATGAACTTTTGTATGGGAAATTTTTTTACTTAATGAATAGGTGATATTAAAATGGAAGAAAAGTAATTTAATAATAATAATGATGACCGGACCTCTCAGCAGTAGCCCAATTTTTTGACCAGCCAAACTTCAACATCATAACATTCATAACCGGCCCTCTTTTCCACAGTATTTACAATAGTCCCTACGCCAGCTGGGACTACTGTAGAGCTAAGATGGTGGGCTCTTTATCATTTGTCACCATGCCTGTCACGTTCTAAGTAGTAAGCGCGAAGATGACTGGCATAGTGACAAGTGATAAGAACGGAACCATGCTGCCGCTAAACGGAATTTCATGCGGTTTTTACCTATCAATAGAGTGATTTATGAGGAAGGTATTTAATTAAGTATATAATTTGTTAAGGTTTTATATTATCCGTGCGAAGCTGATGCGGGTCGTTAGTATTCTATATTCGTCAGATGTAAGCCCAATACTTTACCGCATATAATAAATATTATGAATTTGTAGCGTAGAATCAATTCGAATAAGCGTATTTTTTAACTACCCCTACATTATTTCAAGTACCAACATCTATTCCAATACTCGTTAGAACCAAAACCTCTTCTTTACGACCAACAGTATTCTAAAGATAGTAAATTACTGTAACGACGTACTTAAGATAAAAGTTAACCGCGATTCGTTTTTTAACTCTATTCTTCCCTACTTTATTTAACATCATGGTCTTTAGAGGCACCATGTTAACAGCTTGACTTTTGGTTACAGATAATGTAAATATTCCTTAATGGTGATGCCTTTCAGGCTTTACTCTTTAAAAGCGTATTAACAGTCATGAGTTGATTTAAAGTAATATTTTTTTAAGTAGTTATTATAATGAATTGGTAAGTAAACATATCTTCAACTATAAGCTTTTGAAACGTTGGTATGTAATCAATCATGTGTCGCTGATTACTATTATTCCGATGCAGCTCATAAAACAAAGATATACGTATAAATATATTTAAGTTCATATCAAGGTGCCCCCGTTATCTGTTCTCAGTACAAAATGTAATACTCCAGCCGTAGCCATTTAAATAGGTGGTGAGCAAGCTGTGTATGTGTGCGTTTTAGGAATGTCAACTTGTCGATTTTAATCATGTTATTTATCGATATTCTCTACACAGCGGAACGGAATAGCGATTAATTGAAGCTTTGATATCTTCACTTAACATCATACAAATGCTAATGGATGATGAATACTTTATGATATAATAAAATAACTCAATTATTGCGAAAAACATATTTTAATGGGTATTCACCGGTGTACCATGGATTTTTTGCTGTTGATTATTGTAATATCGAACTCACAAAATCATAATGGTTGATAGGGATATATATAAAGTTGTTCATTGTACTTAGTTTAAATCCTTTCGATAAAAATTAAAATTGTAAAAAATGCCGAGAATTTATCGATATGACTTTCTCGACAAGGGCACAGCACCTGGTTCCTTGTGAATCGTACATAAAAATGTGGCTGTGTGTGTGCGAGGCTACAATGACAGCTGGCTTAGGCTCCATCTTTAGGAATATTATATCTATGGTTTATATTATTTCACTTATTTTATATATATATGCGCAAAAGAAGGTCTTGATACAGAAACTGATTCAATCCTACATTTGCACACCTGACGAAAGAAAATGAACAGAATCACTAAAAATAACACATTTGAAGTATTAGCCGCTGAATAATCTGCACCAGGCAGGGTAACACTGGTCCAAGCAGGCCGCGTATTCCCACCGAGAAGAAGTTTTCGGCAAACCAGTATCACTCCGAATTCGAGATTTTTAAACAATAATAGGTAAATATGTATGTAATTGTTCGAGATCACACTAATATGTACGAGTACGTTATTGAACTATCGGTAGCCGTAAGGCGTGCGACTTCCAAACTATACTGCAGGAACCTAATGCCTAATTATCATTTTGTTTATTTCATTTATTACACTCTTGTGTGGCAAAAATTTAAAAAACCGCATCTGTTTTAGGCAAGCAAATGTAACAACAGCTCTAGATCGATTTAATCCTTTTTCCTACAGCGTTTGTTTGTACACTGGCTACGTGGACAGAGCAGCGGGGCAAAAAAATGGAGTAAAGAGGTCTCCAGCCTTTACTATGTGCTCGCACATTATCTGAAAAGCAAAAAGTGTTATGAAAGAGATAGGGTGTAAAAACTCCCTCTCGTCTTCATGAGATTAAGCTTTTTATAAAATATGTTGATAATCGTCTTTTAAATCGTGTTGTCAGTATAATGGTGTCGGTTAAAGGATGTCAATTAGCGTAAATATAAATAATCAAGACTAACGGCCTGATTCGAAGTTTGAGATACGTCAAATAAATGGTTAATGTATAATAATACTATCTCTGATAATTTGGATTGGATATATCAGTATCGAAAGTAACGTTTCTTGAAACAAAAAGGACATAGGCCTCCGTCGTAGGTCTATAGCCCGAGCTTGAGGCATACGGCTACACCCAGTGCGGCCGGGTCCAAAAGAGATCCTATGTTCCACGACAGAAACATGTGTAACCAGTGCCCCGACTCTGGCTCAGATAAGTCAGATACTGCCAGTAACCGAGCGCGCTCGCTGGTAAATCAAGGTAAATCAAAAATTCTCTCTGTTAGTCAAAATTATCTGAGTTTTATTTCTTATCCCGAAACATATATTATCTGAAACCATAAGCCGATTTTATTATTGGCTTCACTAATAAAATAAAGGCCTTTTAAAATAAGGTATATTGGTTAACTTTTATAACATGTTTTGTATTTATTTTTACGTACACGTAATTGTAACTGGTTTTTTCAGGGTATTTTCTTATATCTAAAAATAAAAATCCTCATCGAATGAAAACAGAAGTTGACAATGTAATGTGTCGTGGCCGCTATAAACACTTACACGACAATGTACACGTTTTTATGTGATGACACACGCACGTAATCTCATATCTTAGAGAGCAAACGTAAATGAACCGAGAAACAGTAGTATATGACAGAGAGTGTGAAGATGCATCTTCTAATGAAAAATCTTATTGAGAACGTGTGCCTTTTTGCTCAGTGCATGTTGCTAACGTACTAGCTGGTCAAGCGTTTCCTTTTTCACATGTTTTTATTAACAAGTTGTATAATTTAGTATAAACTTGCCTGTTTTTTTTTTCAGAATTAGGTAAGAATGTACTTATACAGTTTAGTAAGAAAGCAACCTATGTTCGTAACTTTTTTTTATCGAGCGAAGGTCAAAACATCAGAACCCCTAGTGTAAATTTATTTAATAGCGTGACGTGACGAACGTTTGCGTTAAGTCTAATTTTGTATGGGATTTAGAAAGAGCGCACCAAGCGGGACGTTTTGAAAACTCAAAATCCCATACAAAATGTAACTTAACGCGTACGTCACGTCTCGCTGTAGAATAAATTTACACTAGGGGTTATTTATCTAGGGGTTATATCGACATTTATAAATTGTCAATTTCCATTTTCGACTTTTTTATTTCTTGACATTATGCAATATTAGACATTTTTATACCCCGTAATTTTTCCATGCCGACATTAGTCGCCTAAATCGGGTACAGGTTTCGAATCAATGGACTTACTGAAAAAAATCCTCAAAATGAATAGGTAATTAAAATTTATCAACCGTATTGTGATCTAAAAAAACGGCCAAGTGCGAGTCGGACTCGCCCATGAAGGGTTCCGTACCATTTATGACGTATTAAAAAGACTACTTACTAGATCTGGTTCAAACCAATTTTCGCTGGAAGTTTGCATGGTAATGTATATCATATTTTTTTTTAGATTTTTCATTCTGTTATTTTAGAAGTTACAGGGGGGGGACACACTTTTTTTCACTTTGGAAGTGTCTCTCACGCAAACTATTCAGTTTAGAAAAAAATGATATTAAAAACCTAAATATCATTTTTGAAGACCTATCCATAGATACCTCACACGTATGGGTTTGATGAAAAAAATATTTTTTTTTTAAATTTTATGACGTATTAAAAAAAACTACTTACTAGATCTCGTTCAAACCAATTTTCGGTGGAAGTTTGCATGGCAATGTATATCATATATTTTTTTTAGATTTTTCATTCTGTTATTTTAGAAGTTACGGGGGGGGGGACACACATTTTTCCACTTTGGAAGTGTGTCTCTCGCGCAAACTATGCAGTTTAGAAAAAAATGATATTAGAAACCTCAATATCATTTTTAAAGACCTATCTATAGATACCCCACACGTATGGGTTTGATGAAAAAAGATTTTTTGAGTTTCAGTTTTAAGTATGGGTGAACCCCCAAAATTTACTGTTTTTTTTTTCTATTTTTGTGTACACATCTTAATGCGGTTCATAGAATACATCTACTTACCAAGTTTGAACAGTATAGCTCTTATAGTTTCGGAAAAAAGTGCCTGTGACATAATCGGACAGACAGACGGACATGACGAATCTATAAGGGTTCCGTTTTTTGCCATTTGGCTACGGAACCCTAAAAAGCCCTACGATTTTCAAAATTCAAAAACTCTTTGCTAAACTAGGGTAGGTTACTTAAGTAAATCAACCCAGACCCAGGTATGTCCTTAAACTACGTCCAAAAGAAAGGTATGGGCACTGTGGACGTCATCTCGCTTAGTGTGGTAGAACACGACTGCGGATATCATTCCAGATCCTTACAGAAAACCGCAGCCAAATAACGCTAGACCCTACTCATAGTGTTGTGTTCCTGCCAGTGAGTAGGGCTGCCAGCTAGAGCACGACGAGGGTGCGGGGTGTTAGGGTCAGCAACGCGCATGTAACACCCCTGGAGTTGCAAGCATACATAGGCTACGGTAACCGCTTACCATCAGGCGGGTCGTATGCTTGTTTGCCACCGACGTAGTATTAAAAAAACGAATGTTTGTTCTCTTGTTTCTTTTTCATTTTCATTCATTTAACAACTCAGCATGCCTGTCAGAACTTCAGCATGCTAAAATGAGTAACGTTCGAAAATTCAAACAAAACACCAGCTAAGTACTTTAATTGGCTTAAAAATGAAACTTTTCAATTAAGACTTTATAAGGGAATTAATTGCGGCGCAGGTGATAGGTATTAAGGCAACTTCACGTCGTTAAAGCGGTACAACTTCACTCGAGAACTTTTAAGTCTTCAAGTATTGATGGGAGGCTTTGCTGCCGTATAATTTGTTTAATGTAGCGCTGTTGAAAATTTTAACAGTCTTTGTGTACGTTTAAATCGGTTTCTTCGGCCTACAAAGCAAGCATTTGTGTATTGGGTACCCATACGCTTAAGTTACATAATATATACATATATATATATAGTTTGTCAAGCCATTTTCGTCAGTAGAAATAAGCGGCTTTAAAAAATGCAGGCACAAAGGATTATCGTTATCGTCCCATAGAAAATTTAAAATTCGCGGAGTTTTCTATAAACATATACATATTTTTTACATTTCTTTTTTTTCTCTTAGCCTATTTAAATGTCACTGCTGGGCAAAGGCCTCTCCCCTGGTTCTCCACAACTCCCGATTTTGTGCTTCATCCGGCCAGTTACCTATATAGGTATGTTTAAACATAGTAAATTATATATGTTATTTATTGTTTTATAGTATTCTCTTTGACAGTCCCCATCCATGACATAAACATACTAAAAATACGATACAAGTGAGACTTGGTCGATTTATGTATGAGTGTCGCGTTATATTGTTCATGCCTAAGTAATATAAATTGGCTATGTGTGTATATTTGTGTATGTGTGTGTAGTTGTACTTAAATATTTTATCTGAAGATATTGCTGTTTAACGATGAAACTAGAATCCAAGAGATTTAGTCGAATTCATGGCGTATTTCCGCATACAGACACAGTGTGACAAAACCGTTTCAATATTCACCCGATATTAACCCTCGTCTATCAATCACCACTGCTCCAAATAGACTATATTTCAATACTTTCTGCAGCGCATCGACGTCAAAAAACTTTTCCGAATCGTGGACAAAAATATTCCTCACTGTTTTATATCCGTATCGATCCATTAATTTAATTCTGCGAATTGTACGTATTGACATTAGCATCCCCGCGGGGTGATTGGGGACATGTTTCATTTCATATTTGTGTTGAATTGGCGTTCCTGGATTATTAAGTTTTTTCCCGAAAATGTAACCGTAAAATGTGAATGCGTAGTAATTCAATATATATTTTTTAATAATTAAATAAATTAAATTGAAAATACGTGAAAACAAATTAAATAATAGAACTATTTCTGCATCATAAACCATTAAAAGTGTGAACGCGTTCGACACGGCTTTCAAAACTCCTAAGGGCATTTTCTTTCACCACCAAGGCCTAATTGTGCTTGCAAGTTTGGATGTTAAACAGAAAAATATTTAACTAAGATTACTATCTTACCTTTATGCCGTTTTTCTCTCTCACACACCTACCTGCCAATAAAAAAGCGATGCATAATATTTGTAACTTACTCTTAATGATAAACAAAATAAGAAAGTAAAACATAAAACATAATAAGTAGGTATTTAAGAAGGCGTTTTTGTTGTTCAATCTTTGTATTGGCAATCCTTATTCGAAAATGATTTTAAAGCAATACTAAACTAATTAACTACCTAGGTCATTCTACTTTTTTATGACCTTTAATCTATTGCCAGAAAAAAGTAAGCAAGTAAGTAAACACTATACTGTACAAGAAAAATAAATATTGATTATATCAGATAGAAAATAATTGGGTAGTACAAAGGCGAGCTTATCCCTAAGAGGGATCTCTTCTAGTAACCTATACCTAAAAGAGTAATTAAAAACTTTATCTAAAGTAATTATATACTATAAAAGTATGATAAATATTAAGTTCGTGTAAGTATAAATATTGTATTCCCAAATTTATATTAATTATTCACTCATGTAAAAAGATGGTAACGCAGTGGTAAATGAATTATTTTGAAACATAACCGGAAGACAATTAAGGGCTAATGTGATTAAGAATATTTACAGTAGTTATTTATTGAACAAAGCTATCGGGATTATTAGCCGAATTAAGCTTCTTTCTCCATCACAAAATAGAAAGAAAGTAATGGTCAAGTATTCTAAAATATGCATCTTACGAAAAAGTGTTAAAAACTTATGTGCAATGACAAGTAGAATGGCCCACCTAACACTATCAAAAACTCATATCAGCATTTTTTGTGTTCCATTTAAAGGAAAACTAGTGGCGAATATTAAATCCACCCGCGAGCACGGAGCTTTGACACTGTTCATAATGAATTTCGTGCTAACGGACAAGTTTTTAATTTAAATGTATGACGTAGCGCGGTCATAGGAACACTAGAAGGCTCACACTATGGGTTAAAGCATGACACGTTAAACCGTGCCGGGTCCGGTACGGTGCTTCCGGCGCTTCGTTTTCTATGGAATATCACGTGATCACCGATCATCTGTTATAGAAAAGTAAGGGCTGGAAGCACCGGATCGGATCCGGTGAGGTCTAAAGACTCACGCTAGACCGGGTCGGAGCTTCCGGCGCTTCGTTTCCTATGGAAAGCACCACGTGATCACCGATCAGCCGTCATAGAAAATGACGTGTAGGACACCTCGGCCCGGGCACGGCCCGGTATAGCGTGAGTCATCCTTAACGCGAGTTATCCTTAAGTCATCACCAGCGTATATTCGTAATACTGCTAGGCATAGTTCCCCTCTCTCAAATGTGTTTGTGGTATAGCCAAAGGTTGCCAAATATAGGTATACAGATTTCCTTGTATTTACGATGTATTTTTCACCGGAGAGAGAAATGCATCATCATAAAAAAATGCTTTCAGTTACATGTACGGCGCCCCTTTATTTGTTCTATTAAATTACAAAACTGAAGTAGCTCACGGAAAACCCTACACTCGTAATTTCATATAAGGGTTTCGAGCCATACTGAACGAAGGTCACTATTACCATAATATCATGGTGAGTTGGTGAGCTCAGTAACTAAGCCTGCGCTCAGGCAGCGCAAAGATCGATCGGCGTTTGTCTAAGTACCTTAGAAAATCCTATCTTTAAAAAACTTCTAACGCCATTCTTATTAATGGGATTGGCAACTGTATAAGGTTTGTATAGATAGCGCCAGCATACATTTTATCTGTCTGGAGTTCTGTTCTATGAGATGTGGCTTAAAAGGCTAGCATCCAAGCCATAAAATTCACAAAAATAACAAATATTTGCCACTATTCTTAGGACTGACAGGTAAAACCTATGCTGGCGTCGTCTGTTATATACTTCGACCGGTCAACTTCTTTGCCGAGATAACAGATGACGAAAAGGGCCTAAAGGGACGAAAAGGGCTGGATCCGGGTACGTCCTTAAACTACTTCCAAAACAGAGGTATGGGCATTGTAAATGTCATCTCGCTTAGTGTGGTAGGGCACAGCTCAGAGGATGTCATTCCAGATCTAGAGCAGAGCCCAACTGGGGAAGTACTTCCACCTTACAGAGAACCGCAGCTAAATAACACTAGACCCTACTCGTAGTGTTGTGTTCCTGCCGGTGAGTAAGGTTGCCAGAGCTCAACGAGGGTGCGGAGTGTTAGTCGGCAACGCGCATGCAACTCCTCTGGCTGACTGCTTACCATCAAGCGGGCCGTATGCTTGTTTGCCACTGACGTAGTATAAAAAATATATACATGTATTCACTTCATAGAGAAGTCAGAAGTCCTACAAAAACTATGCCTATGTATGTCGCTTCCACTGTTCGTTATCTATGCGTCCGCTTGTACGTGAGATTCGGTTTGAATTTTAGATATATCACAACGACGAGCAAAAACGAAGTCGTTCACTCGAATTTCCAGGCACAACGCTCTTCGCGCCAATGAAATGGAAGATCAAAGAAATTCACATCAAAACAGAATAATATACATGCGTAGTCTTAATATTTTGTGTAATATTGGTGTTAATAATTGAATTTCATTCTCGTGTAGTAACTTAGGTGAAGCACCGCAGAAAATATACTCATTGATGTTTTAATTTTTTATCGGCATATTGAATTTATTTAGGTCAATTGGAAAGTATGTTCAATATATAACTATCACTCAAATCACTTACTTTATAAATTTGTCAGCTACGTTTATTTCGATTTCATATAAGTAATATTTGCCAGGTCACAAAAACAGATTCATCAGATCATATATACGATAGCCATATCAGCTTCTGCCACTTTTACGAGTGAATCACGCCTGATGATTGATATATGTATCTCGCCCCTCGCCTCGCCCAGGCTGTGAGCTGCGTACCTCCCGTATTCTTAAACGTTCAGTTCCTGCTCACCATACTGATTTCATAACTCCTTTGCTGTACAGGCAAGTCGTCTCTGGAATTCGCTCCCTCTCAACATAAGACAAGCCCCGAGCAAATCAGCTTTCAAGAGATTGCTATATAAGCATCTGTTGAAACAAGAGTTTGAGTAGTATCCATCCATATATATTAACATGTATGTGAGAAATATGTAGTAGGTTATTAATTACATATATTATAGTATTTTTATTTCTGTATTGTATATGTAATTGATTATATTTTTCAGTTATCTGTAATAGATTTAAAATTAAATCCTCTGAGTTTTCTTCTTGCAATATTTTAACATTTCTGTTTAGCCCGTTAGTTGACTGGTAGAGAATGCCTTTAGGCATTAAGTCCGCCATTTGTATTTTTGATTAATATTTTGTGCAATAAAGTTTAAATAAATAACTATGTGATACCCCAAAGATGATCTGGTCTTTGGGGTATTGCACACATATCAGTCGTGCTAGCCGCTCCATAAGTTGGGATAAGGTAGTCGGTGTTAAATAAGTTTAAAAAAGTAATTACCCTATGTGCCTAATCCGAAACCAAGCCGAATCCTAAATTTTCTCTGAATCCATTGCACTGTATCTCCTTGATCAATCGTTACAGCAGTGGACTTACGTCCCAAGAAAACGCTGTAACACTTCACTATTTCACCTCCCAACATTACCGTAATCAACTCGTCTATACAACAACTAACTTAACCAACCCTTCCCAAACAGAAAACCACTGAAAAATCGACTCTAAACTGACATGTATACGGTTTAAAGAATTTCAAAATCGGTGATAAAGTAAGTTGGCACGATCGACCAACGCGAAGGCTTGCCATTCGTGGGTGTGTAAAAACTCCCATAAAAGTCAACGAGCGCCTAAACTCACAGGAAAGTTGCCGGCAGGAGCAGTAAACCTAAATTGCGAAAACTGTTCGGGTGTAATCATAATATGAAACGGTTTCCATCGATTGGACGTGGATTTAGATATGCAAAGGCGTGATTAATAGCCAGAATCTAATGTAATACAAATGACGGTACCTAAACAATAATTTTATAAGTAGGGGAGAGTGGGTCACAGTGGGTCAAGGGTGGATCTTGTACAATAACTTTACTAATATTACTTGTACAGGTAAGCGCTCACGGCGTTATCCCTTTTACGCCCCGTTTGCCTAACATCTCACCTTCAGAACTAAAATTATCAGTGATGAGCATCGGCTACCAAGTAGCTGTAAAACTATTTTTTACATGATTTTCAAATGAATGGTTTTCTTTATGGCTTGTGATTACAAATTCTTTCATTATTGTAAATATGGTTTCAATGTATGAAAAATCGATTTATTGCCTTATTTTAACCATAAACCATACAATAACATTTTTGACTGATTTTTTTTACAACTATCATCAACGGAGAAAAGTGGATCACAATTTCATGTGATCCACTCTTCTAACAATGGATCAACGAAAAATAGGGCATGAAAATGAAAAGTTACACCAATCTTTTGTGGTAAATTGTAATAATAGGTATGTTTAAACGAGTCTTTGGTTAATTAATTTGTTTATCTTTAATTTCGCCTTTTTGAGCCATTTTCACGGTCATGACCACAGACAACTGAAGTCCCGTCAAAATATAGATACAAAGATAGAGGTCAACTTATTTAAACTACCCAAGCAACGTAAAAATGTCCTGAGCTCTCACTAGTTCATGTGAGACGTAGAAGGATATTATTAGCTTGTGTTTACCCAAATGAACGAGTCCAAGTCCATGAAGTTATTCAAGCGATTAAAATTAATAATGACGCATCCTTTCTGCCACTTCCGTAGTCAGTGCTGGCTGCTGGGACACAACTGTTTCACCTAATCATAATACTACTGACTTAATAATAAGAGTCCAGTCACCGTCTGCTAAAAACCAAATTGAATAATTGGCGTTCGGTTTTTGCAGAGTGAAATCAATGGACTAATTTATCATTACCATCATCATCCTACCAGCCCTTTATCGTCCACTGCTGAGCATAGGCCTCTCTTCTAGTACGCCACTTATGTATGTATGTATGTATGTCACTTTATTGCACATAAACAGGTTAACACCCACTTGTCCCGGTCCTGAGCTACTCTTATCCAGAAGTGACCCGCAATCTTCCGAATGTCGTGCACCCAACGAGCCAACGGAAGGCGGGCGTCGTTCATCCGAAAGCGGCCACCATTCCGTTAATACTAGAAACAATTACCTTTGCAGTACATATATGGTGCTAGTTTACCGCACTAGTGCGAAAATTTGCATATTACGTTACTGTGTCGAACATTTAAAGGGCCGTATGTACTGTAAAACGTTGTACGATACATGTGCGAATAGGTAATTCGCAACTCGTGTCGATTTAAAACACTCCCTTCGGTCGTGTTTTAATTTATCGCCACTCGTTTCGGATTTCCTATTTTTCGCACTTGTATCGTAATGTACTATTAATACAACTTCCATTATTTTTAATTAGAATAGAGTTGCATTTGTTTTGTTTCGTTCGATATTAGAACGAAATAAAATTATAATTCTTTTGAGAATAAACTTCAAAGCTACGAATATAATGTTACTTAAATTTAACGCCATCTGTTACCTAAGTCTTGAACGAACTGCCGCAAACGTGGGTACAACAATGCGCGATTGTAGACACCTACACGCCTGCTGGATTTAAGGGAAGTAGTCAGCATAAAGTTAAGCCCCCATTTAATAGATGGCGTTGACTAGAAACTTAGGTACAACCTCTGAATTAGTTAAAACTGTATAGAAATTATTAAATTTGGTGCATTTTTCCAGAAACTTCCTTGCACAGCTAAATGGTGCAATAAATTGTCACCTGCGGTATTTCCAAACTAATGCAACCTTCAGGAAAAGAGCGTACTCCCATCTTGAAAGCCGGCAACGTACTTACAACTCCTCTGGTGTGGATCCCTCCTATATCATAAAAAACAATAATAGTTATTTTTTCACTTTATGGATTTGATCGTGATAATTTGTGTTTTTAATATGGACTTTATCCAGTTTTTGTTAAAGTAGAAAATCATATGCAAAAATCATCTGTCGATCACAAAGTAAAAAATATAAGTAATTGAATCTTTTTTTTACTATGCAAAATTTATTTCATTAGCACAGTTTTGACAGATTTTATAATTCGGTAATACCAATACCTTCGTCTATTTACCGTCCGTCCACGACTATGTATATATTTTCAATACTGCATTATACGTGAACATAGTTCAGATAAAAGGATCCACCCTGAATGTGTGAATGATTTTGTTTTTGATAGAAAAGTAGAATTTTATTGACAGTTTTTGGTGGGTTGGATCCTTTTCCCTAAATTAAGTCCATTTACCCCATCTAGAAATATGATATTCTGATATGTGTTTATTACTTCTCTCCTTAGCCCTATGGTAGAATGCCTTTAGGCAGTATGTACGCCATTTGTATTTTTTTTGTATTTTGTGCAATCATCATCATCATCATCTCCTAGCCGCCTTCGGCCACAGCGACTGCGTTCTACCTCTGAGAACGTCGCTGGTGTGCTCTCAACGACTGACATAGCCAATTTTTGCAGCAAATGTGCGGCCACACTCACTGCAAGTCAGCACCCCTCCAATACAATTGTAAGTTATGGCCACAAGTGGTCTGGCCTTTAGCTCGTCGCGCTTAGCGTCCAGTTCTGTAAATAATATGTAAATATAAATAAATAAATAATATGTGGGAAACAAGGCTATTTAATCGCATTCAAAATACACCATTGAATAACTCATGCATTTCATTAAATTTATTATTTAACATCATATTTTGTACATTAGAACTTATTGTTTAAAGAATAAATATTTATTAACTAAAACATTTTATCCTCCGAATATTCTCTACTTTGTAGTTATACTCTTAAGGGGGATGTACCATTAAAAGTAATAAAGTTCACTTACCTTATCAAAAATATACATACCGACAGAGAGACAATTCTCTTGCCTGGATATTTAAGTCGTTTTCAAGCAAAAGGTAACCACGTGGTCGTTTGTCATGTAGACGCTCTGACAGGTTAATCGTATAGAGTAAGATACAAGCAAATTTCGTCCTTACTGTAAGCGACAAAGTGGCACCTTTTTCTTGAAAATGTCACATTTATCTTCAAATTTTTATTGGACTTATTTCTTAATAGTTTCTTAATCTATTCTTCCCATGCTATTTGTTGCTTCACGTCAATTTCTTTGCAACAAGAGAGCAAACATAAACCTAAAAAACAATAAAAGGCCATCACCTTCCAAGTAAACGCAGCTGGGGGCCTAGCCTCTGACACTCGTTAACAGAAAACGAAACGAAACGCTATTGTATCTCTGTCACTCTTCCTTATTAGTGCAATAAAGACAGATAGGGTTTCGTTTCGTTTTTCTGCGAACGATTGTCATCTTTGCTAAGCCCCTTGATCATTCGCAAACCTTATAGCAACGAAATAAGGTCTACCTACGGTCAGCTAATGGTGTTGCTGTTAATACCGTCAAATGCTGTTCTTAGCATTATTGGTATACGAGTAACAAGCGACCACTTGAAAAGGTCAGATTAAGCCCGAGAGAGATTATACAAACATTTTGGACAGAGGGCCGCACTAGACCTGGAAAAAAACCGTTCGGATTTTGTGGTAATTACTACAGGTTACCCAGGCTATGGACTCACCCACTTACTTCCTACGGGACAATTTGGAGAATTAACGGTCACACGTACGTACATAGCCACCTTCCGATCAAAAGGGTCTAGCCGCAATCCTATAGTGAAACTGCCCCTGGCTGAAATGTATACCTTTCTTAGAAGCGTTAATTGGTCTTATTATAAGATATCATTTTACAATATTTCAAGCCTGGAATCCCCTTGGTTTGGATAAAAAAACAAAAATATATAAAATCTTTTTTAATTTTTCTAAGCTAAACTAATGGTTAGATTTCTTTGAAATTCGGATTATACATGGCACTAATAGCAATACATTTTCAAAAAAAAAATCAAGGTTCTAACTTATTTACAAAGGCCTAAAAAACGCTTCTAAGAAAGGTATACATTTCAGCCAGGGGCAGTTTCACTATAGGATTGCGGCTAGACCCTTTTATTACCACTTATAGACTAATAACACTAGACCGTCAATCCCGTTGACAAGCGCGTAACCAAAAACGCTGCTTATTTTTGTAGCCGCCATCTAGAATCATAGCGAATTTATCAGTACTTTTTTAATAATATAATATTATAATTTCCAGCCAATATTAAACCGGAACTCTATTTCCAACTGCTTCCGCTTTTAATATTAATTCTAAATTGTTGAGCAATACACTTCGTCTAATGCAACACTCGTGACATTTAGTGTCAAGTAGCGGTACTGCCCGCGTATCCAACGTGCATATCGTTCACGCTCCGTGGCGAACGAAACGCAACTGTCACAGTCGCACTAATATGAAAGAGTGATAGAGAGAGACGACTACGCTACGCTACGGAGCGTTAACGATTGTAACGTTGGCTACGCGGCCTGATCTTCCACTTGACGCTGATCTAGTGTTATTAGTCGATGATGCTACACATGGAACTTGGCATAAAGTTTTTGGTACTATTTTTCGTTGCTAGATATAGATCGTGTCATTCATGAAGACGCGAGCCTTGAGTCGTAATGTCATGTTATTAAAGGTTAGATTTGACAAATCTATATTGTACAAACTATATTGTAGTACTTACAAATAGTAAGTAAGTAAGTACTAAACAAAATTTCTACTCGCTCTAATTTATTTGTGTTATAATATCTAGCAACGAATATGTTACGTAAATCTTCATACCACGTTTCATGACATTAAAGCATGTCGCTTAAAAATCAGAGCATAACTTAAATTGTATGGGAGCGGGTTTTTGGCGACGTGTTAGTGTGACTTTTAAACAAAAATAAACTTAATAAAATCTTCTAAATAGTGCAAGTGTGGCAGCCGACGTAATAACTATGGAGGGATGCATGTCGCTGCCTCCGCTGCAAGTATCTTCTGTGGCGTTGAAATTGACGAACTGGGTGTCTTGCAGGTTGTAATTTATTATTGCCTTGCTGATCTTATCGGCGTCCTGGTCTTTGAGGTGCGGGCTTCTGCTGAGCTTCCAGAGTTCATCTGCAATTGGAATGCTAGATTAAGCCTAAATGTAAAAATAAGAGTGCCAAAAATTTCATTTTTAGTAAGTATGTTAACGGCACCAATCATGGAACATTTAAGAGTAAATTTGGAGTGTTTTTGATATTTCACCGACACCTGTAAAATTTCCACCGCTTTACGCTTTAAAAGTTGAATGTCCAATTCACCCTTTATGTTTTCTATGTATTTAATGAAAGCTACTGCAATTGGTTTTAATATTATTAACCAATTAAAATTGTGGTTTTTTGCTCCAGTCATGGAATGTATGGCGCCATTCATTTTCAAAATAACACATATCAATGAAAAATTTAACTTAAGCAGCTTTTTGGCTCTTGTTTATGATAAAATGTTGCCAGCGATTAAAAACTGATGGTAAATACTTGTTTTACAGGATTTGTCTATACCATTCCATTACTGGTGCCTGTTCCATTATAGGGGTGTTTACTATACAAGCTTTTATCACTGGTCGTACGTAATTTTCTTTCCAGAGACAATTAATAATCATAGAGACAATTCTAAAAACCCCAATCACGACTATGTTGCGTTGTTTAATCACAGAGTTCCTATGGCCACATCCTGTCTCCATCAACAAATCAGCTCAATGGTACCATAATCGGGAACCGGAAAGTGGGTCAAATTTAACATGCAAGATTTGGTTACAAACGCAAAAACAATAGGACAGGTGAAACTCAATAAAAGCTTGTAAAAATAGGAAGAATAAATATGATTCACAAAATCTTACAATATATGTATAGCCCAAAAATATATAAATATATTTTTTGGAAAATTAAACTAAAACAAATCATCTATCCCCTAAATATTATTTTTTAGCTTTGATAAACAAACACAAACGTTTGTTAAAATTATAGACAAAATGCTGCAGCAAAGAAAAATTGAAAAATTATAGGATAGGTACTTACTCTAACTACAAATTGTCCAAACATTAATGCCACAGTTTAAAGGGTAAAACGTCGATGGCATTAGACTAAAGAATCATGATCATGACCGTTCATTGACCTCTAAGCTGCAAGAAACTAATGAAATATACTAATTAAAAAATAATTGAGTAGCAGCATCACGCGGCTTTCCGTCCGAGAGCACGGCCCCCATCCATGCGGAAAATTGGTTTTTACTGCCGCATTATACCCGTCCAAACAGATAAACGTGAACATTTCATTACGACGATCTAGAATAACTCTAATTGTAGATTTACTTGATGTGTAGCGGTAATTCCAGATTCTTTGCGCTGTAATGCTCTGTACCTACCTTATAGGGTTGCAATACATACCACCCTAAGTAGGTACTTCTTTTTGACATTAGTGGTATACAGGTACAGATAATGTGCAGTGCAGTCTCCTCTGACTCCTGGCAGAACCAGCATGTCGCATCTTGTTTATTACAATTTGAAATATGTTTGTTTAACTTCTATTCACCGCGTCTAGTCAATATTCTAGTCACCGCTCCTTAGCAGTTTTACCGTTGAAACCTTTGATTAGAGCTTTCGGGTGTTCTTGTCCCTTGACGAACTTCCACCAATCGATTGCCCTCGTTCTTTCTAAGTTGCTGAGCAGAGAATGTGCATCCCGTTTTATGGTTCAACAGAACGGTTCTGGGCTGACCAGGGGTGTGTCTGCGCCCTTTCTAGCAAGTTTCTCCGCTTCTTCGTTTCCGTTAATGTCGCAGTGCCCTGGTACCCATATAAGTATGACTTTGTTGGAGCTAGCCAGTGCGTTTAGGTTTGTTTTACAGTTTTGTACTATCTGTGCTACCTATGTCCTAGGTATTATTAGATAGGTATAATAGTCACGTAAATATAAATTACTTCGATTTTTTTTCCTGCTACAAATATCAAGTATCAATCAATCTATCGAGGTCTTATCTCTGGGAAAACGTGCATTTTTGAGTTTTTCTATGTTTTCTGACCAAAGCCCATCAGTCTCCCGATATTTTAGGATAAAAAACACTAAACCATACGTTCCATCGACTAGCCCATGTGTCCAGCTTCCTTATTGGACCATAAAAGTAATGGATAAATTGTAAAAGTATTACAAAATATGTATAGACAAGGACACTTACATGTGCTGCTGTTGCTGCCATCATTACTGTCCAAACACGAAAACACCACCGCATAGTGATCATAGTTTACATCGAGGAAGTAGTACAGCTGGCTTTGCTTATCTGCAACAAGCATTAACTAGGTAAGTGACGTACTCGATGCTATTACCAACTATTACTACTTGATTATATTATTAATAGGCTATTAAGTGAGTCATGTTCATTTGTTTAAACACTGAGATTTCAGAACCAATAATGGTTCCCGCAGAGAGAAATATTGTGACATCATCAGAACAAGACATTGAAAATCACTCAAAATATTGGAATTGATAACTTTACATATTGATAATTAAGTATTATCTAGATTCTTAAAGACCTTTTTCTCGACTCTTGAGTATGACAATAGAAGTTAGGAGACTGGTTCTGTAGTTCCTTAAAACATGCATGGTTCTGATTAGGCAACGCATACCTAAAGTAAATCAAATCATTCATATTGTGAGCAATAAAGAATATTTGTATTGTATTGTAAATATAACTCAACATCTTTGTCATTATCATCACTTTGGATTGAAGATTTAGGTCAATCACTGGCCTTATTAGTAATATAAACGATTACGAGAAATTAATTGAAACATTTTAAAGATAAAAATCAATAAATAAGACATTACCAGAGTGTTCTGTTCCTGCCGGTGAGTAAGGTTGCCAGAGCTCAACGAGGGGGGGGTGGGGGGGTTTAAGGGTCGGCAACGCGCATGTAACTCCTCTGGAGTTGCAGGCGTACATAGGCTACGGAAACTGCTTACCATCAGGCGGGCCGTATGCTTGTTTGCCACCGACGTAGTATTAAAAAAAAAATTACCTGTATAAGTTATCTGCAGCACATCACCAGTACTGCTATTGGGGTCCATCATCAAAGCTACCGAGCCATTGTAGAAGCTGATAGTGTCGTTGTTGATCCAGCTGATGGAGACATCTGTGGTGTTGTCAGTTTTGTGGTTAAACACTACCATCGCGCAGTCTCCTTCCAGAGGTAAGTCGGTTGCCGCGCCTGCTAGGTACCATTTTCCGTCTAGCTAAAAGACAAAGTCACATTTAAGGTGCAGTAAGTAAGTGTTCTTCTCTCACTCTCAGTGAGTTAAGAGTGAGCGAGATGGAAGTGCGTCCTCGGGAACGCTGAAATAAACTGTGTTTTTTACGTTGAAATAAATAAAAAAGTAATTGATACGTAGAAACAATTATATTGCCGGTTTTTAGAAGCAATTTTCATATTTTTTAGCTTTTGTACATAATTTGTTGCCTACAAATTTCTAAAGTGCATTTTAGACCTAAGCATGTTATGTCTGTGATTTTTTGTCTATCGCGCGAAAGTTAAACGGTTCGATTCTAAGAATGAGATACGATAACGATAAGTTCTGGTTTAGATAAGTTCTCATTTAGATATCGTCGTTTATATGTCGTATAATTGACAGAAGTAGCTCGATTCGGGGACGTAAAAAATATCGGAGATAGATCTTATTGGGATCACAGCGGAATCGAAATCGGGCCGAAAAATCAGGATGATGATGATGATGACGATACAGGCCCTCGCGAAAAGCCTTAAGATTGCGAATTAAATTTATTCAAAAATATGATTAAGCAATTTATTGTATTTTAACCATTGTATGCTATGAAAAATTGGAAAGAAATCAAACGAAGGGCAATAGTCGTGGTTCATATACGTCAAATTTAATCAAAATATTTTTAATAATTTAAATGGCTCCGTTTCATTGGTCGCTAACTCGGTCGATACAAATACGGGGACTCCCCGTATGCGGTATGACGACTAGCGGTATGAGTCGCTCGATATACAGCCCGGGATATAGTGCCTGCATTCGGGAAGTCGGCGGGGAGTCACCCGCATGCTGTATATTGACCGAGTTATTGGCCAATGAAACTGGGCCATAATATCCAGAAAGGAATTAGAGAAAGACGATTTCGGGGCGGTTGTGGGTTTTTCTAAAGAAATCTCATTCCCTGGTCATACCTATTCCCAAATTCTCAGGGGATGCCGCTTTATTAGCATCTCATTTTTAGTGACTGTGTAATCCATGTCAAGTTCCATCTACAACTATAACTGCTCAGCGGGATCTCCTGGGAAT
The DNA here is from genome assembly GCF_033807575.1 of Cydia pomonella. Taxonomy (NCBI): domain Eukaryota; kingdom Metazoa; phylum Arthropoda; class Insecta; order Lepidoptera; family Tortricidae; genus Cydia; species Cydia pomonella. Next base: position 10,787,965 of record NC_084721.1, on the reverse strand, counting down.
TTGCAAATAGGTATAGCCAGTGGAATGAGATTGCTGTAGAATGACCCTCGTCCACTTACGTCTTTAGCTTATTATATTTTAAGGCGGAAACTGCAGCAATACGCACGAATTAAGGGCAATAATACCAGATGCCGCAACGTAGCAGTATGACAATCAAACCCCACAGCAGTTCAATTGCAGTTCATTGAAAAAAAAAGGTTGGCAAAAATACGTACCCTAAATTCGCCTTTAGTACATAACTTCGCCTTAACTCGCATTCAATCATAACTCCACTATAAATTGCATTATGGCATTCGTGGGCGTATTCAATTTAGGATTTGGAGTAAGTTTTAATATAATTTTAAATGATTAGGCGAAGTTGGAGGCGGGTGGCGAACAAAGATAAATTATTTTAGTTTTTCTTTACCTTTAAATTATTTTACGCAGCGTGTTTTATTGTGAATTGAATTGATATCTATTTCTTGGTAAAATTATTATATTGATGGTTTTCTAACCCTGATTTTCAGTTAATTGCAACATTGATAACAGGAATTTGATGACATCTCACATGTATGTACAGGCCAATTCGAACGTACACTGACGTCCAAATGATGTCATTTAAATATCGTGCATTTCGCTCGTACTTAGCCGTACATATTCAGACATTATTCAGATATCATTCTTATGCTAGTGTATACGTTCGAATTGGCCTCCTAATTTCTTGCATTACAACCGGCGGAGAAGAGTGCCGGAATATTGTTGCATTATGCATACTTGCATAGCGCCTTTTCCACGGGCTATCCCGTACGGACGCATTTCATTTCCTGTGTTGAGACTTTTTTTCGGCCTTTAAAGCAGGCGATTATTTTCCTGTTCATATTTCTGACCATTAGTCACACTCACAGAAAAGGAAACTCTTGGACCTGCAAATCTTCAGAAAATTCGCGTTTGTATGAGACAACAGTAGACAATTTCATGGAATACTCCTTTAAAAGCTAGTCCAGACGGGAATAATTTTCTGCCAATCCGATTAAATTGTCTGATCAAACCAGGTAGTGCGGACGCAAACGCCAATTTAGCTTCCCGCTTTTGACCGCCACTTATGACCGATATTACCCAGGTTAATAAATATAAGTAATAAATAGAGGTTCGGACGCAACAATAACCATTTGGGACGCTAGTATTCGCGTTTGGGGGCATTTGTTTTACTTAGAGCGCTCAAATTTTCTTTTTTGCGAGCATGACTTAGAATTCCCAAAAGAAGGGGAATTCTAAGTCATGCTCGCAAGAGAAACAAAATAACATTCTGAATGACAAATGACCATGTAGCTTGGTCGTATATTTTTATAGTTCGTTTAAATAAATGGTGTTTGAGTTTGGGCATGTCTTGTCACAGCAACATTGCCGAAAACAATGATGCTGATGTATAATCGGGGACATTTGCGGTAAACCAGTTCAGAATTTTTTTGCCTCGATCCTTACGAGCGAGCCAAACTTCGCCTCCCACACAGATAACCAATTACGATGCATTTAGAATTCTTTATCTTAATCATGAAACGGGGAAAAGCAGGTAATGAGACAAACAATATGTAGTAAGGACAGTTTATTAGTTGTTGTTGTTTAGGCTAAACTTCGCCTCCCCATAAATATAACCAATTAGGAAGCGTTTAGGATACCTTATCTTAGTTTCCAAATGCCGGCCGTCCCAAAGACAATGGACGACAATAAACTTTGACTGAGCTCAGCTATTTTTTGACACCCACTTTTTTCAAGTGCCATACTATTGGTCACCACTTTTGTGTTATCGCCTCACCGCCTGCAAGATGTTTAATAGATTTTCGACTTTTCACTCTTAAGGTGGTTCACCGCGAATGTCCCCGATTGTACTTAATAAAAAAAGTTTTAATATAATAAAATATGTAATTTCTGTATCTGTATATTTAGGAAAAGATTAAATAATTCGATGTTAACTTTGTACTTAAAATTAGTAATCTATAGATTATTATTCATATCAAACTTCTGTTAATAATGAACCTTTCATAAGATAATTGTTAATTAAATTATTATCTAAAGATATCGGGAAAGTCCTGTCTATATTATGACGGCGTTACAACCTAACTATGAACCATTTACAACTTGTACATGTACAATAAAATAAATAAGTTAAAAATTGTTTTATTTTTTACATAGTTCGGAAATTCATGATTTCACAATTGGGGCATTGTAAAATCTTCTACTATTGTAGGAATATATGTACCTAAAGTAAACTGCAGAGATAACTGACCCTCCCTGCAAATAAATTTCTATGTAGAGGAGTCAGTTATCTCTGCAGCTTACTGTACATAGGTAGGTCTACACGAACTTTAACCTTTTAACCGCTTAGATTTATTCATCGAGAGTGCTCGTCGTGTCAACGCTGCGCCGCTGGTGCGAAGTTGCACGAAGTATTGTCTTATTTATCAGGCAGCGGTGAAATGAGTTGTATGTTGTATATCTTATATATCAGACTAAGGCGGTTAAAAGGTTAAAAATCCAACTTGATAAATTAATTTCAAATTTATTTATTTGAGTGTTGTTCGTACTCATTGGTGTATCCGTGATACACTGCGTGTGCGTATCTGCGTATGCATATAAAGTTAAGATTTTAAAACTTGATTACGAGAAGGAGCCTTCATTTATAAAATCTGCACAAGTTAAAACAATTTAATTTCTTATAACCAGTACCCCTAGTGTAAATAGATTCGATTTCGAAACGTGACGTACGCGTTTGCGTTTAGTCTCATTGTGTATTGGATTTAGAAAAAGCGCGCCAAGCGGAACGTTTTGGAAACTCAAAATCCTATACAAAATGAGACTTAACGCAAACGCGTTCGTCACGTTATGATGTCGATCAAATTTACACTAGGGGTACTGATCGCTTTAAATGGCGATCTAAAACACTTACTTCTTTCAAATCCAACTCTCTAGTGCTCACAGCGGGACAGGTCACATTCTGCACAGCAGCGTTTACGTTAAACACACAAAGTACTAAAAGTAAACTGATAGTGAGCATCTTGGAACCCTGTCACAGTACGACGCCCACGAATGTTGGATGCTGGTCGGGTACTGAACGCGGGTATAAAAAGCAACGTCCTTTATACTGATTGATTTTTTGTGGGTGATCGTAAGGTTAATTGATGAACGGATAGTAAATGGTTTAATTGAGTATATATTAGAGCTTTCGGAATGCTTGATGACGCAGAGTATTGTAATCAGACATCGGATTTTGCGGGGCAAATTTTAATGACAGGTAGCGAGTTCTTATATTAATAAACTTAAGAGAAAAGGGGACAGCCGTTACGTACGTACGTTACGTTAGTAGGGAGCTACTAACGTAGTCCCCATTTTTCTCTCTGGATAATGGAAAATATTTAAACATAATGTATTGACGACCGGTCTGGCCTAGTGGGTAGTGACCCTGCCTATGAAGCCGATGGTCCCGGGTTCAAATCCTGGTAAGGGCATTTATTCGTGTGATGAGCATGGATATTTGTTCCTGAGTCATGGGTGTTTTCTATGTATTTAAGTATTTATAAATATTTATATATTATATATATCGTTGTCTAAGTACCCTCAACACAAGCCTTATTGAGCTTACTGTGGGACTTAGTCAATTTGTGTAATAATGTCCTATAATAAAAAATGTGATGAATACTAGCTATGCCCCTACGTTTGACTTTTTTCGATTTTTTGATTATTGTAAAAACTAGGACCGAAAAATAGATTTAATACAAATTTTAAATGGTCCTAACACTTGTTATTGTTTTGTGTTAAAATATTATCAATAATGTTAATATCCAGAGAGGAAAATGAGGACTACGTTTGTATGAAAATGCGATTTCGCGCGGGTCCTCCACTTTCGTCTTAATTATAGATGCTTTTACAATTATAGATGTTTTGTTTGTAAAAATAGATTTTTGAAATGAATAAAAATGCAAAAAAATCATAACTACATTCTTTTTCTTTATTTGAAAAGGATTTTTTAGCCTTAGTATTCAAAATGCAGCAGTTATATCGTATCATATGTTTTGTTTACACAATCTCATACTATATCGTCGTCTCCAAAATAATACTCACAAAAATATATGCACCTACAAACAAAACTTGTAGCGATCACTACTCTATGGGAAAAGAATCCATAATTGAATTTAACGATAAAGAAACTCCCTACTTGTCAAAAAAATTTAACCCCCGTAATCCGAAGTCTGATTATAATTCAGTACACGGCGGGAATAAGTTGATTACTAGAGATATAAAATTGATTAAATATGAACTAAAAAAAATAGAATTACATAAGGTAAAGTAAGGTAAGGAAAAGTAAGATTCAAATTTCTTAAATTTTTTTCTCTCGAGTTATCAATTTCTTCCCGCCGTATACGAAATGATTACTGAAAAGATTATCTTCTTCTAAAGTAGAAAATGTAGGCGTCTACGATCCTTATGCTTAGAAAGTAAGTTCTAGATGTATACATTTATTTCCACGTCCTAAAATATGTAGGTATCTCCAAGTACTGAAAAGGATGCTAATTTTTACAATACTACTTTCAGTAGTTACAATTATTTTGTATTTAAATCTTCTTCTTCTTCTTCTTCTTCACTGGCTCAGTGACCCAAACAGGATCTTGGCCTCTGACACAAGAGAGCGCCACTCTGCCCTATCCTGCGCCACTTCACGCCAGTTGGGTATTCCGAGGGCGAACAGGTCTTTTAGGACTTCGTCGCTCCAGCGGTATCTGGGTTTTCCACGTTTTTGTATTTAAATAATTAAAATATTTAATTTACTATCGTAACATCGTACTATCGTAATGTAACATCGATATATTTATTCGTTGTATAAACTTAAACTTGAATAATAAACCATTTTTATCTCTTTAAACACAGTTGAATGTATTTTTACTACACCATAATTAGCGTATACTATTCTTCAAATGCCCAAATACTGTACTTTACTTTTGCTGCCCAATGTACTTTAGGATATAGGTACAGTCACGTGTGAAAATATCGATTCGAAAAATGTGCCAAAAAAATGTATACACTACCTTAGTATATGGGCAAATGGTCGTGTATACATATTTTTGGCACTTTTCGTATCGGTATTTTCAGACATGACCGTACACTCCGTTTCGATAGAATTTCAACCTTCGTTAAAAACAAACAAAGTAGCATTTCATTTGTCTCGTAATATTAAATATTATCGAATAAATTAAATTCAACCCAATTAAAAATATATCTAAAAACAAAGTTTTTAGGGTTCCGTACCCAAAGGGTCAAACGGGACCCTATTACTAAGACTTCGCTGTCCATCCGTCCGTCTGTCTGTCACCAGGCTGTATCTCATGAACCGTGATACTAGCTATGTAGCGTGATACAGTTGAAATTTTCACAGATGATGTATTTCTGTTGCCGCTATAACAGCAAATACTAAAAACAGAATAAAATAAATATTTAAGAGGGCTCCCATACAACAAACATATTTTTTTGCCGTTTTTATAAATAATGGTACGGAACCCTTCGTGCGCGAGTCCGACTCGCACTTGCCTGGTTTTTATAGCTATAATTTTGTATGGTGGGCGGCAAGAGGAATCTAAGTTTTAAGAAAAAGCAAGGGGCTTATAGATAATCTAATCAGGAACCGGTATTATATTGGCAGTGGTAATAACGAAAGCGCTTAATTTTGACTTTTTAAGAATAGGTCTCAATTTTAGGCATATTAAACATTATTATACTTTTAAACATACCGTCAGGTGACAATCAAACTCACTAATTAAATAACCAACTAAGCCCAACCGTAAAAAAGTTTAGTAAGCAAACATATAAGAAAATACTGAAATATTTATATTTGTATGATATTAGTAGTGAGTAGTACTAGTATATTGATGGTATGGCATAACTGTAGTAACCTACCGATGTAGTTAAGTAATATATAAGTTATTACTTATAAGTATGTAGGTTATAAGTGGGTAGAATACAACATTTCAAAAACTGTCTTTAGTTTATAATTATAGTATATAGTAGTATAATTATGTATACACTATTTACGTTTTTTTTTTATATTATGATAAATATTTATAAAAAAAATGCATAAAAATAATAAAACGAAAATCAACCTTGTTTTGTTACTAGTACGGTTCACCTTAGCTATGAATTTGTGGTAGTAATTACTGAGTTTTGGTTGTCTGTCACCTGACGATAGGTACTATATTTTTTGTTAGTTTGTCAAGTATTTGACTATATTTACCATCTTAACGGAAGAACTTAAAAAAAACGGAACAACTTTTTCTCTCATCACGCGCCGGATATTCTATTGTTAATGCCAACAATGAACGAAGTTAAAGGCCATCCTTTCTTGTTTATTTACAAACAAGAAAAAAAACATCAAGTGTCCATTGGATGTTTTTTTTTTGTTGGGAAACAATCTTATTTACGTAAAACTCTATAGTTAACTTAATGTCACAAATATAGTAAGAAGAACCATGCTGTAGGGCTACTTTTAGACCTAAGCAAAGCTTATGATAAAGTATCCCAAGAAATATTGTTAAATAAGTTCTATGGGTCGGGAATAAGAGGTGTAGTAAATGATTGGTTTCGGTCGTATCTAAACAATAGAGCTCAGTATGTCCAAGTTGAATACAAGAATCCAACCACAAAAATAATAGAACGAATACGGTCGTGAAAGATCGAATTGAAGGGGTCAATACCACAAGGAAGTATTTTAGGGTGCATTTTATTCTTGGTGTACATAAATATTTCGTACATTATTTCCGAAAAACTCATTGGTACGAGCCAGGATTTGAACCCGCGACATAATAATTAATAATACAAAAATCGAAGACACTGATACTTTTACACTATTAGGAATAGAATTAGATTCGCACTTGAACTGGAAGAAACATATTCAAAATGTAAAAACCAAAATGTCGCGATTTCTAACATACCGTCAGGTGACAATCAAACTCATAAGTATACGGACTTCATAACATACGTAAAGCAACTAATTTCAAAACTGCACTTTCAGCCTATTTTGCTTATGCACACGCCTGGCTTCGATATGGAATAATCATGTGGGGAGATAGTACTGACGATCATGCAGCCTTCGTGATGCAAAAAAAAAACCAGTTAGCTTCAGGTCGGAGCCAAACGACAAAACCTTTGAAATTAAATTAAAATCACTACCTACCACCAATTTTTATACTCAGTAGAAGAATTTACGTCAGATAATATTATATAATTATTCTAATTTACCTACTAATCTTTAATTAACTATCTCAACTTCACTTTTAGTATTGATCAATTTAAATTATTCTTATTTTTAATGATACTTTATGTAATTTGTAATTAGTACCTAAGCCATATATTGTAACACCTCTACAGAGAGGTAGCATGCACGACACAAACCTAAGCTATTCCATCTGCAGTTATACCTATGGACATTAGTTGTACACAATAAATAAATATGAATATGAATATAAAACTTGGCCATATTTAGAGCCGTTTCTTAGGTAGGGAGTTAACACGTTCGCGTCTTTCCTGTAGACATTTCAAGCAGTTAAGATAATCAAAAGCTAATATTTATAGGTACTGTTATACATACTCTGCAATAGCATGCTAATAAGCGTGCTTTTTGAGCATTCTTAATATGAGCATGCTTATGAACTCTTTACATTTGCTATTTGGTCATAAGTAACACGTCCTAAAGCATTTGCTCAATAGTAGCATGCTTTCATGCAAGTAACTAGCATGTGTAACAGTACCTTATCTTGCACCCGTACACGCATGATAATTTTTTTCAGTACTTAAGACCCAAAAAGGAAAAACCTGCTTATGCACACTCGGGTACTTAACGGGGTCGTTAACTTTTATTGTTTTGTCTACAGAAGTGACTTTTCTCTGAAATGTTTGACCCACTGTGATGTTAGTAGAACGTACACTGATATCAGAGTGACGTCTAACTTATGTCATTCAAATATCGTGCATTTCACTCGTAGAAGCACGATAGGGAGCGTGCATGAACTGTAGGAGGCAGCACAGGAGCTGTCATATTTTTGGCGCGAAGCGTAAATGTGATGTTTATTGTTCCGATGTAGCCCACAAGATGGCAGAACCTACTATGCACAAGAAAATACTTGACGTGTAAATGTGCCTGTTAATGGTTCCGATTCAGACCACAAGATGGCAGACCCTCCAACGCGCACGGTCCCTAATAACTAAATAATATGATTCAAATATCATTCTAATGCCGAGTACGAATGAATTTTGATAATCTACATATTAACCCCCTTATTCATAAACGTCTACTAAAGTTGACAAGCCGCTAATAATCGTTTGTCCCTTTCCGACGTATTGGTATGGTGGAAAGGGACAAACGATTATTAGCGGCTTGTCAACTTTAGTAGACGTTTATGAATAAGGGGGTTAATGTCTAAATATTCTTGGACCGAATAGAAAGAATTCTGCACTAGCGATTGCTGTAGTTTTCCTTAGTTACCTGACCGTTAATGATTTTATTGCTAGGTAATGTAACAATTAGTATAAGTCTTGCATGTTAAAGCTGGATATATACCTACTCGTATGAGTAAATGACCTGCAGTTTCTGTAATCGAACATCAACGTGACATTTTAATCTTAACCTTATCAAAGTACAGATAAACATAGATAATCTGACTTCCACTCTCGATACCAGAGATGAAATACAGCAGCACCCGTTCCTAGTTTTAGTAGTGTAATAATAAAATGGATAAAATTACTTGTAGTGTATTAGCTTTCATTTATTTAATGCAGTGTTTGTGTGTGGCGCAAATACTGAAGTTTGGAACATGTCCTGATGTGAAGACCATGAAGTATTTTGAATTAGAAAAGGTATGTTGTAGCGTTTTATTGATTTCTCTATTAAGGATAGTGCAATACAATGAATATTATAGGGCATTCTTATACACAAATTGACTAAGCCCTGCAGTAAGCTCAAGAAGGCTGGTGTAGTGGGTACTCAAACAATGATACTGATATAATATAAAAAGCTTATTTTTTTATACTACGCAAGCAAGCATACAGCTCGCCTGATGGTATGCAGTCTCCGTAGCCTATGTACGCCTGCGACTCCAGAGGAGTTACATGCGCGTTGCCGACCAACTCTGGCAAACTTACTCCCCGGCAGGAACACAACATTTTGAGAGGGTCTAGTGTTATTTGGCTGCGGTTTTTCTGTAACATGGAGGTACTTCCCCAGTTGGGGCAAAGCGAGATGGCATTCATAATGCCCATATGGTGACGGTAAGAGGACCGAGACGCAACTGCGGCGGGGTTAAAAAAATATATAGATCACGCCCTTGACTCGGTAGCAAATATCACAAATAAATGCCCTTACCGGGAATCGAACCCACGACCATCAGCTTCATATACAAGGTCACTACCGACTAGGTCAGACCGACCGGTCCATTCACTCACAATGAAGCAAAATCCTATATATATACTTCTTCGTGAGAGACGTGTTAAACCCAAAGCAAATTCGATTGAAGCGTTAGACCTGAACAGGGGTTCAGGTACATTTTACGTACATATATATTGGTAACACTCCGATATAATATGAAAATACTCATCTCCATACGTAAAGCCTCAACAGGGCTATTCTGGCCATTCTAAAGTATGTTAGTTAGCAGTAACAGGACTCTACCGATGTAAAGTACCAGGTACAAGCTTTTATCGCTGACTGTACTTTTCATTCCACAGTTAACTAATTCTCATCGAGACAGTTCTAAAAACCCAAAATACAATTAGGTTGCCTTGTTTTATCACAGAGTTCCTATGGCTACCTCCTGTCTCCATCATGCTCAGCTCCATCAGCTCTATGTCATAATAATATTGCATTGTCATCCGATTTATACATGCATGCAAATATCAGCTCAACGGGGAAGTGGATCAAATTTAACTTGCAAGATTTGATTACAGACCGACAGACAGACAACGGGACAGGTGAAACCAAATAAAAGCTTGTACTTAATAATCTCATAATAACATACATTATTATTTTTTGTTATATTAAAAAAATATTTAGTAGCAACAATAAAATGAACTGAAAGACAGGAAAAATATACTACATAGATCTGATTACTGATTTTGAAGGGTTTATAATCGGTATTACGAGGTAAAAATGAAAACCTATGCTCAATTCGTTTAGTATGGAGTCAAGAGGCCTTTAAAAAAATTATAATACTTTTTCTCTTCGTTATCAATGTATGAAGGTCGTGCATTGTTGAAGAAAGTCCATAACTCTTTCCAGTTCCTTGGTGTTTGGTACGAAATAGAGCGGTTCCCGACCTGGTATGAGGACCACGGCGCATGCGCGTATAAGCGTATAAACGCGTGCGGGCGGCACATTGAAATCGAGCACGTGTATGTAAAGGACGGCATCGAGTACGTACTTCATGTGAACACGACATATTCTGCTGGGGACGAGGCGGTGTTCATCATACAGGAGAGTAACATTGGTACGTTTCGTTTTATAAAGCGTATTAACGCCTGCGGGCGGCACATATAGATCGAGCAATTGTACGTGAAGGACAGCATACAGGTAACAACAGGCGATCTTATCGCTTAAGAACGATTTCTTACAGACAACCTTTGGACAGCGGAGACAATAAAATTAGAATAGGTACTCACAGAAGTACGCCACAGGTGACCAGAAGGCTGGCCAGTATTTTGCTCAACGCATTAGCATTGCCATTCAACGTGGCAATGCGGCCAGCCTTCTGGGCACTCTGCCCATCGGCAGTGACTTGGAGGGCATGTTTTATATATAGGACCTTTATTTTAAGTTTATTTATAGTTTTTATTATTATTTTTAAGTTTATGTATAAGTTATTGTTATCAAAGAATTAGTTTACAACCTATTAATAAAACTGACTCGCAGAAGTAAAGACTTCAACAATTTATTATTACCAAATTGCGACCGAATCACACTAGAGCATATGCTGCAACCCGCTGATTGCGATGGGCCATGTCACACGTTTCACTACAATACAAATACCGGCGTGCGCACGCGCGTGTCTACGCAGTAAGAGCCGAGTATCTGTTATTCCTACAATACTGGTCACCGATCACCTCATCTATGCATACATGGTACCTACCCGTAATTGTTTTAAAATTAACATACCAACTAAGTACTTATACGTAGTTACGTAGGTACTAACCCGATTTTTAAAAATTGCTAATTCAAAAGTTATTTAGAAATACACTATAAACAGCAATAACAGTTATGTTTAAAAATCCTGTAACTAATAGTAATAACTATTAAATAAAAATGAAAAAACCCTATGCTATACCTTTATGCCAACAAAATCTATTTTATGCCAAAAATGCCTTACATCATTATGATAAAGAGCTGATAATCTTTAAACTGATGAATCAATTTCCTTGAAGGGCTACAATGCAATACAACACCTTTCTTTTTTCGCCGTGGGGTCAAAAAGTTTTACAAATCGATTTCAGATCCAATGGGCATACCAATATCAGTACTAACGACGGACTACACCAACTACGCCGTTATTTACGGTTGTAGGAACAGTGAAGAAATGGACCTGATGTATAGTAAGTATATTGTGTAATGAGACTAATAAGTTTGTGGCAAAAAAAAACAGTTTTGGTACAAGCTTTTATCGTTGAGTGTACTTTTTTTCCACGGCAACTAATACTAATCGAGACAATTCTATAAAACCCCAAACACAATTATGTTACGTTGTTTTATCACAGAATTCCTATTGCCACCTCCTGTCTCCATCATTAGATCAGCTCGTTAGTAACATAATATTGCATTGTCACCCGACTTACATATGTCTGCAAACTTTCACCGTCATCGAAGACCGGGAAGTGGGTCAAATTTAACTTGCAAAATTTGATCCGTAAGTACAGTTGCAAGTTAAATAGAAGCTTGTAATATTGACTTTGATAACCGCGATAGTTACTCATGAAATAAAACTATTATAAGGGATTATATCGCGTCATAGTAATTTTTAGTACAGTAGTGCTACTTAGTTGTAATGTATAACTTTATGGGCCTATTGTGGCACTATGAGTATCAGCATGTATAACCAGACATTAATTTAAACAAAATTGACCATTTTTTTATGTTATGGTTTTGCACATAGCAATTTTGACAGAGGTGATTTTTTGTTCTACTTGTTGACTGTATTGTTGAATGAAGATTTCGTATACATACCAAACTATAATTGCATACTTTTCATGTGTGGGCTCCCAACTTAACTATAATATTCATTTCGATACGCTGTAGTCAATTAAACAAAAAATACCAACTGACGGGCGAGCGGGGGACTTCACGCGTTTATGTTTTTTGTACTACATTTTTGTTTTCTGAGGTACTTACCAATTTTCATTAATTATTTAGGTTTTATAGTAAAAAAGTATCAATTTAGATGACTCATAGAAAAAGTATAATATACAATCGTGATAAAATAGAGAGCTTTTCGTCGACTACCGTGTTTAGGCAACGAAACTTGCTGAGCTTGCTTGCTTGATACTTACTATTCCTAAGGACTCATTTGACCACGAACGCTGTAAAGGGTTCTTAACGTCGAGATGTATTTAAGTCAAGTATTTAAAATTCATTATTCGCGCAATTTTTTTTTCTTAAATGTAATTCCTAATATATACAGCTAATATTCATCTAAGTCTGCACGCCAAGTCTTACGTCAAGTATGGCGCGGATCTTAATAAGTTTTACTTACTATATTTATCAGTCTGAACAGCTAATTCAAATCTTATTCCTATCAGTTTCAGCATGGATCGCCTCCCGCTCGTCCACTCTCGACCCGAAGACGCTGGACAAAGCGCGTCGCGAGCTGAGCTCCATTCCCTTTGCCAGTGCAGCGTACTTGGAAAAAGTGGAGCAGGAGAAATGCAGCTTCCACTGGACTGCACATATCGAAGCAGTTATTGCACATGTCGATGAAGAATCTTAGGCAGCTATTTATGAATGCGTTTGATTTTCATATATTTTTATTTGGTCTACAAAAATATATATGCCGCTCAAGTGTCGCTATGGATTTCGGCGGTCAATCGTAAAATTAGGCAGATTGTGGAGTTCCTAGGAATATCGTGAAACGTGAAAATCTTTGTCTCGTTCCCTGTGTCGACGCTACCCCGCTTCTCCTATTTCTGGACAGTTTACTTATTATTGGTTTAATGTCATCATCAAAACAAATATCATTAAAACATTACACAGGAACATTACGATCTGCCTGATCTTACGATACTATAACCTGTCGACATGGATACTATAAATGCCCTTAAGTATAGGTACCAGCAGCAATGTTGCTCACGCACACATGTCATGTAGAAGAGTTTATTCCAGGTTTTATCTTTAATTTCGTGCAGTTAAATCACTTTCATTCATTAATTCGCTATATACATTGACAATTAGTACCTATATGTATATGTAGCTGTGTGTGTAATCAATAAATATTCACCTTACCTCTCCCTGCTGATACCATAATAAAGGTAGATAGGTATTACTAATTCAGTAAGTAGATTATTTTTAATGATGTGTATGAAATTCATACTAATCTAAGAATCATAGAGTCGGGGAATCCTTATAGCAATGCTTTCTTAAAAGTCAGCACAATTTTACATAGAGTTCAACGTATAGCTTGTAGTGTCTCAGCGAACCTATACGTAGGTATGATGCATGTGCTTCTTGTTCTTCCTCGCGTTGTCATGGCATTTTTGCCACAGCCCATGGGAGCCTGGGGTATGCTTGACAACTAATCCCCAGAATTGGCGTAGGCACTAGTTTTAGTTAGACTTTCCAACCCAGAGAGTAAACTAGGCCTCATTGGGATCAGTCTGGTGTCCTCACGATGTTTTCCTTCACCGAAAAGCGACTGGTAAATATCAATGATATTTCGTACATAAGTTCCTAAAAACTCATTGGTACGAGCTGGGGTTTGAACCCGCGACCTCTGGATTTAAAGTCGCACGCTCTTACCGCTAGGCTACCAGCGCTTACCGCACGATGCATGTGCTTATCGCACTGTAATGGGACCTCAACTAAACGTGTGATGGATGTGTTTATCGCAATAATGACAAGATAAAACATACGTGATGTACTAACACTTGGTATGATAGTAACAGGTGAACGCTTTATCTTGTAGTAATAATGTGATTACTTTAGTAGAGTATCCGGAAAACAGCAGGCGTATTATGATGGCTTTATCCACGGGTTATAACAACCTTTTTAACACCGCGGGATCGAAAGTGACGGACACCGTTTTATCAAGCTGTTACGTAGGCAAGAACGAGCATCATAGCCGTAGTTACAGCAGTGGCAGCATGGTTCCATTTTTATCACTTGTCACTATGCCCGTCACTTTCACGCTTACATACTTGTTAGAACGTGACAGTCATGGTGACAAATGATAAAGAGCCGACCGTCTTAGCCCTACAGGAACTAATATTTAACCATAAAATATTATGATTTTGTATTTATTGAGATTAGTTAGATAATTGCGATTAGAATATAAGTATTTATTCGGTAAGTTTGTTTTTTAAAACAACGGGAAGTTAACAATGCATAGGTGTTTTACTTCACAGTGATATTACAAACCAAATAAAGAAAAATGTATTACATGTATTTCCTTAAAGCTGCAATCGTTGTTTATGTTTTGTTGTAATATTTTAGTTGTAGAATATACATCATAACTCAAATCATGTATTTTGTAAATAATAATTCTCTTTAACTGTACATATACAATAATATAACATATACAATTAACATATATACTCAGAAATTTTTAATTAAACCAAACCTATATCATATAATTTTTATAAATGTATAATTTATCACAATATTTCGATAAAAAATGATGTACCTACTTCATCGCTTTATTTTTCCCCCACGTATACACACGCACAACTACTATGAGTAATATTTACCAAAATTGGAATATAGCATTTATTTTTATTTCTTACTTGATTAAACTTATGGGGTACGTTATGTAGGCTTACGTACACATATGGACATTTTAATAAGGTATTATTTAAATCGGCACTGGATATCTAAAGGTCATTGGTTCAGTAGCCGTATCCTCAAAATATTTAGGTTGGCATTTAGACCAATCTTCCTTCACCAGCTTGGCAGGGTCTACTCCGATCTGCTGCAGTGGCTTGGTAGCGAGGGCCAGTGACACCTCGTTGAGTAGGTGGGATCTAGATAGAACCCACACGTAAACTGAAACACAATAACAATAATAATTAGCAATCGAATACAATAAAGGAAGAACATTATGCGACGTAAATATTAAAACGATAGCCCTTCATAAGAAAAAATAAAATTGTTTGACATTTTTTCCGCCATTTACTTACTTGATAAAAATCATTAGATTTCATGCCCCACACGCCACGAATTTATTTCAAGTCATGGTTTTGGTCAGGTTTGTATACGTGCAATTTTTGAGGTATTTTCATTATTTATTTTTCTTTACTTCATTGACGTGGCGGCGAAAAGGTTAAGAATATGGATGGTAGAGGTAAGGAATAGAATCTCCATGTACCAAAAAATGTCCTTCAAAAATCCGTAAATGATAATTTAATTTAAAAAAAACAAATAGTTGGCGGTAGTACTTACCTATTATTTGTAACTATTATTTATAGCTGACAACTGGACACTTTTGCAACAGGTCTGCCTATATAGATTGTATTCCTTACCTCCACCTTCCATAGTTAAAAGACATATAACAACATGTATACATTGCTACCCTGACCTTAAGGTAACTCGAGTTGAAGAAAGCTAGGTATATGCACTTTCTGATACCAAAATATAGTGAGTACTTTTTGCGATTGGTAATAATTGTATTTCAATAATTGATGAAATAAACGTCAAAAGTATGTAGATTAGGCTTAACCCTTCGTATGTGTAAGCACTGATCAGTGCGAACGAATTTAAATTTATATTGTTTTAAGCAATAAATTTACATTCATGCACACTGTGTTAGAATGTGTCTTCGTAAACTAAAAGAATCTTGTTTTATAGGTAACTGCATAAACGTGCGTGGAATAAGCTAAATATTTGAATAATAAAAACAGATTTTGTTCACGTGCGTGATGCCGTAACATTCTTTTCGACTTTGCAGCTGAATAGTCTGAATTGTATCAGTGCTTATTCTCTATAAATATATGTCTTTATAATTATAATCTCCTCATAGCTTCCCTTTACGCCCAGATATATCACACTGATCAATACAAGTACAGTACCTAAGTACTATAGTAGTAGTATTAGTAGTAGTAGTATTTCTAAAAATACGAAGGGTTAACACTACCCACTAGGCCAAACCGGCCGTCATATAAAAAAATAATATATATATATATTTATTTATTTCCATTTTACGTTGCAGCCACAGGATATTCCTTTTACAGTAAAGGTCTAAAATCTTAATGTTAAAGCCTAAGATTAACGATGGTCTCCACACTAGGCAAAGCCTGTATCGTGGTTACCAGTTTAAAGATACTTTAATATACCAATTTTGACACCAAACATTTTTTTTAATGCATGTTTTTTTTAGATATATTTAATAATACTCACTGAAATGTTTGTCGATTAAAGGGCTATACTCGCAAGTGTATACGGTAGCGTAGTAATTGTAGTTAGTCGCCAGAACTCTGAATGGATATCTTCTTTTTTTTACTGAAACGAAATCAAAATGTTGAAATGAAGAAGGTCGAAAGATAGACTAAAAAGAGTTACGTACATCATTCCCAATGTTTATTAAGGGTACTCAGCAAGCTCTTCTCCATGCAAACGTAGTTACACTCTCATTTTAAAACAACTAGCTAGATTGCTGTGAAACATTGTACTTACAGCAGGATAATAAGATCTAGTTCTTTAATTAGTTTATGTAGCTTCCGATACCATAGTTTAAAGAATACAGCGAATTTAAGTTATTAATACAAAACTTGTTTTGCTCTATTTTCTTTTACCAATTACTAGATATACCTCATGTATGTGCAAAGTTTCATTACAATCCAACTCGCAGTTTCAAAATGAGAACGAAAATCCGTTTGTATGGGAAGGTGAAATTCGGCCGAGCGCGCCGGGGACTCTTAAAACCGATGTCTAACAGCGAAACGCCACGACTCCAATTCCAACTTAGATTATAACAAACAGGATGATCCTAATGTAGGAGCCAGAGCAACCTGAATTGTAAATTTCTTAGCAAAGGTAAATATTGTCAGCTATATTTTGTTAGGGTTGTTTTCTCTGCTTAACATCCCTGTAAACCTATATGTATACCTACATCTATAACATATTATTGAATTAGTGTTCTTGGTAACGATAAAATTTTCGTGTATGCAGTTTAATTAATTAACTTAATTGCAGATTATTGTACTAAGCCTTATCGGCTATCGGCTAACTAATTCACAATGATATATTTTCAATTTATTTGGTTACTTATTTGATTGTAAAGATAAGGAACGTCACGTCTCAGACTAACTTATCTGACACGAAAAAAAAATTTGACACCCTATATCATCACTTTCTATTTTCATAAGCTGTATAGCGTCTACTATTACATAATTAAGGTACTTGCGCCTAAGATTTCCGTTTTTAAGCTTACCTTCTTTCAAAATTTCATGTTTTGTAAGTGTGAATGGATTCAAATTTTGCGTCCATGTTCGGTACTATATATAATAGACAAGAAACTGCGAGCTCATATTTAAAATAAGAAAGAAAAATATATAAATAAAGATTGTCCATACCTAGTGAAGGTACATGCAGCTAAAAAAGTGCACACCTACTTTTGCAGCACGCTGCACTTTAGACTAAAGCAACATTCAGGATTTTCCTAACAGCTTACTACGTTTTGTCCAGATTTCGTTCATGGTCTTTCCACACACACTCACCACCGCCACGAATATAAAAAGACTGGAGAGAGCCTAAAGAGGTGAACCAACGATCTGGTGGAAAGACTTCACTCCTATAATATGATGGATTCTACAAGTACTATTTTATAATATGTATTTGGTGAAGGTGTTTGGCCATCTAATCATTGTTGGTACAGAACTTATCAGGGATCGCGATTAGGCCGGATGAAATCAGCTTACTTCTTGAGGTTTCATGCCTCAAAAGGAAAAAACTGAACCCTTATAGGATCACTCGTGCGTCTGTCTGTCCGTCGGTCACAGCCTATTTGTTAAAATTTGGTACACATATGTAAGTCTGTAATGCAAATAAATTAATACATACTCTCGGACATATAACGTAAATAAATTAATTTTAAACATAGGGGCCACTTTTGTGTAAGCATTTACACATTTACGGGCCACGTAAATGAGAAATTAAATATAAATATTTTCAAACGATGTTTGTGAGTAGGACTTAAGAATTTTTAAATATTTTTTTCGGTTTACACTCACGTATTTTTGGTCACTGGTCTGGTCACTCGCGCGACAAGTTCTACAACTACAGTGATAGCGCAAGATCTCCACCAACCGGTTCTAACAGCGCGTGCGCAGCGTGCGACGCAGCGCGCAGCAGTACGCGAAACATGGCCGTTGTGAACGCTGCTCGCACTGTTAGTGCTTGAGAAAGGAGACCTAGGCTCTCTGATACATGCCACGCGAGTGACTAAAAATAAGTGAGTGTAAACCATATAATTAGTTTATTACTTTATGTTAGTATGTCCCAAAACAGTTTTAATTCTATTAATGTTAAAAATTGGATGATGCTCGCAAGCCTTGGAACAGTCTGACTCGCACTCAGCTGGTTTTTAAACATGATAAAACTATGAGGTTATTAATATAAATGCAATTAAATATGCACATAATTTTGATTACGAGTACTTACGTCTTCTAGGTGCATTTTCAAACTGAAACTCAATATCCAAGTACGCAGGTTTCTCAATTTCGGACGGTATGACCATCCTTCCGATGCTGTATCGATGGAACAGGCCTCGGTCTACCCTGGACTGGTTCAGGTATATTCCAGTGGGCTTGGTGATGAGATTGAGTACTGAGCAGTTGTTGTGGCGGTGACCATCGCTGGAGTAAGAGTAGGTTTGGTACCAGTCGTTGTAAAACTGAAAACATCTTTTTTTGATCAATACTTGAAAAAATACATGAAATAATTAAAAGGGCGAGCCACTGATACGGTACTAATGTCTGTTTCACAGACATTGGTATTTTTTACGAAATTGCCCTACATGATTATTACTGCCAGCAGGTAGACCTTTCGCTTTCACACGCCAGCTTATTAGCTATGCGAGGACGCGTAGCGAACTAGCGACGGTTTGTCGCGGGCCCTTTTCAAATAAGTCAGCGAAATGCGGTGAGGTGGTAGCGAAATTTTACTGTTATTCGCTCGCTTCTTGACAAACACATCTCTAGAATTACAATTTATATTAATTAGCAATAGCAATGTTGACATAAATTACATAAAATATAAATACATGAATAAAATATCATCACTCACTTCAGCCAGTCGGAAATCTTCTTTCAAATTCACTATTTCAGGACATTTTCCAGATAATGTGAAATACCCAAACACATTACAAAGTAATGAGACAAATATTACAATTCTCAACATATTAAAGTGTTAACCGGACAATTTCTTGTATAAAAGTAAACAAGACTGGATGAGCGTCTCTATAACACCGTACCCGAAGTCATAGGTTATCTGTGGTGTGGTATAATAATTAAGCGGCGTAAATATTTATATTAGACGGTTACTGGAAATGAGATTGCATTTATATCTTATTATTCGTAAAATTTTCCTTAAGGATTTTTTAACGTTCTAAGGAGTAACAGAAAATTTACCTACTGTCATTCAATGACAATAATTTAAGTGATTATTGTGTGCCGGAAGTGTGGATATCAATACGTTTCTAATTTAATTAAAATGTTTCAAATCTTCATACTCGTAATATGTAATTAGTCGTCTAGTGTCACTTTCTCTCTTTTATATGAGAAGTCCAATTTTATAATCATAGAAAACAGTTTCTCTTAATTTGCGTATCGGTATCAATTTTACTATAGTAATTCATAATACAAAGCTCCCTTACGGCATTAAGTTCGCCTATTGTACAGCGTGTTTTCTTATGTGTAATAAAGATTAAATAAAAATATATATATATGTATGTTGTATGTATGTCAGTGTGGGTCAAATATTGGAAGCAAAATTTGACCCACTTCCCGATTTCCGATTGACCTGAAAATTTGCATATATATAAGTAAGTCAGGTGACAATGCAATATTATGGCACTATCAAGCTGATCTGATGATGAAGACAGGAGGTGACCATAGGAACTCTGTGATGAAACAATGCAATCTAATTGTGTTTGGAGTGTTCAGAATTGTTCGATTAGTTGCCTGTGCTAAGAAAAGCACAGTCAGCGATAAAAGCTTGTACCAAAGATGGTTTTTTTCCTAACACTTATAAAAAAACGCCTCTACAATATACAACACCAAATCAATATAAAACTATCATGTTGTTGTTTACGACACAGCGAAGTTCTAGAAAACTATTATATTATCTATTGACAAATTTGACTCATCCATTTGACCTTTACCTAAAGCCATGTTCATAATGCAGTTAAAATGTTAATAAGTGCCCAATAACTTGGGTTTACGAACTTGCAAAATTAAATGACTCAGGTAGTAACTACATAAAAAGTATGTTTGACCATACGCTGAGGGATGAATATTTTGTGTCATATTGAACGACTTTAATTTATTGTCCAGTATGACCTACATATCCACCCAATTTCACCCTGCAAATGGTCGTTTTGAGAGCCTTTACACCTCCAAATCTTGTTAGTATTAGTACTTTACTTTGACATTGGGGACCTTTTACATCTCTAAATTTAATGTTTATATGTTTATGTCCATGGTTAATATGGAGACTATACGAGTACATCTCTGTTATATTTTAGTAATTATTTATTTTAAGATTACTTTTATGTAATTTGCACTAAATAATAACCAACACGTGCAAAAGACCTTGAAAACTGACCCATGTGGCCCACTATAAATACCCAGAGGAAACATTATAGGAAACTCCATACGGTTGTTCAATTTAACAAGCAATTTCAATATAAAACAACTTTACTCAGGGGTCATTTCATTGGATAATTATCGCGTGGGATGCGACGCGCAAGCATTCGATATCATACCTTCGCTCCGAGTACTTGTTTAAAAACACACAAAAATAATGATGTTGTTTTTACTGTATTGCTTACTTGGAGTTTTCGGGGCTTGGGCGGATAACATACTGGGAGAATGTCCAACGATCAAAATTCAAGAAAATTTGGATTACACTAAGGTAAATTAGATCATGATTATATCTACCCTCAAAACTTTGTCTAATTTTAATCTTTAAATCATAATAAGCTCGTCAATAATTGAAATTTAGGTTTCAGTACAACAAAAGTGTACAATTAAACGTGTTGTACCTATGCAGAGATTTAGTTAGGAATGATCCTGCTTGAAGATCATGATTAATGGTTCCCATATTTATTTCATCCTCTGGTGTAAAAAGGCGAATATAGGTAAATATTTGGAAATTTTTAAATAGTACTTTAGAGTTGTTCATTATATTAGATTGTCTTATAAAATTGACTATACCGGGATATCCATCTGTAGCATCGTGGCATCTAGAGAGATTAGCCGATTTTCATCTCTAGATAATTCTTATTACACTTATAATTTAGTTTTTCATATCTTTATGTATCGTTGCCTTTTTACTGGGTATGCACTGTTAAAATGTACTTAATAATAATTTTAACCCTTTTTTAAATGCTTCAAGTGTTATTTGCAGGACTGATAGTCAGATAAAAAAGTATTTAACGATGTGACATTAAAAACAATAGGAGATTTTTAACCAAGGGATGAAATGGTGCCTTTCAACCGAGTTCAACACTCTACTTTTATTTTGAATACGAGGAAAGTAAAAAGTGTACATGTGCATTTAAAAAAACACGGCAAAGTATAAACTTCAGTAGTATTTATTGACGGTACATTCAATTAACAATTTTGGTAAAAATATCGTTATTTATGGAATGAATCCATTTAAAAGCAAATTCTTAATTGCTTATTGTAACAAAAAAGAAAAAAACATACTTAGAAAGTACATTGTTCTATAGCAGAAAAGTATCATTTTCTGCACACTTTTTAGAACAACAACGACCCACTTTCAGAGAAATGATAATTTATAGTTCACTAAATAATTTATAAAATTGTAAAATATTTTCACCTCGCTCAAAAGATTCTTCGTCATCAGGATATATCTAATGAATAATCATGTCCTCAGAATTCTGATAAAATCTATACAGATAACGCAAATTAAAACAGGATTTTATGCAATTATTCAGAGATTATTAATTGAGGTAGGTAGGTAGGCATACTTTCTGATTAATTGATGATAAACTGTTTAATTAAGTATTCATATTTTTGGCTAATTTATATCTTTTTTAATCATCCGTTCTGATCAGTTGATGATTAACTTTTATTGTTTGTGACTAATTGTAATTAGTATGTTTTATTATCATTTATTTGTGATAGCAATCAAATTTTCTACATACAATACCGGATGTTTCTTGTAACACGAGCAAATAATTAAACCATATAGGGGTAATTCCACGAGACTGTAACGTCAGTTACCAATTCTTTCGTGTGTTCTTATGTTAATTAAGAAAATTCAAGTATCCAGATATCTACCTGTAGGGCTACGCCAGACATACAGAGACTTAAATTTGCTTAATCAATGTAAGAACATACGAAAGAATTGGTAACTGACGTTACAGTCTCGTAGAATTACCCTATATTGTACTCTTAAAACGATATAACTTTGGATTACTTAAAATGTTTTAAAAATTAAAAAATCTTTAGATTTTATTTCTTCATACAAATATAATATTATTTTCAATGTACGCTGACATCAGTGTGTTTGACGTTGCTTGTCACGCTTTAAACATAACAAAATTCGCAATACATTGCGTCTTAGTTATTTTTAAAAGTTGCTGAACAAATGTTGGTGAGTTTGAGGAGTACAGCCTACAGTTTAATTTATTGCTCCTGTTACAGGAAACACCCGGTATACCAAATAAATTATGATGAAAATTATTTATTGACAGCCCTAGACAGATTTCAGAAAATATATTTAATTAATTTATTAACAATGTTTTTGGCAAAAGATAAAAGTAATAGCCTGTCGCCAAGAATCTTTGAGACTTGGATCCTTCGATGCATTTTGCGACTTTATCTAATTGGTGAGCTATGACGGAGGCACACATTTGCTTTATATGGACGCACTTTTGAAAAACTTTCCTCTCGCTCATAATAAAAACCTTACTTTGTTTTGTTTTCAATAATAATTAATTAGTCTATCAGACCAATTCGAACGTACGCTGACATCAGAATGACGTTTGAATCATGTCATGTTACATATTTAGTTATCGTTTATCGTGCGTCTCGCCCGCTCCAATACATGTACAGACAAGTACGAACGAAATGCACGATAACTAAATAATATGATTCAAATATCATTCTGATGTCATTGTACGTTCGAATTGGCCAACAATTTTATTATTTAAAACGCAAACTATTGATAAGTGTCCACCATCAGTTTTCAGGCAGCTGGTACAACGTGGCCAGCTACGCCAGTGATGGTCGATCGATCTACGACTGCGCCACGCTGGACTTCCAGGAGGACAACCTGGGTTACACCCTGAAGGAGACCTACGTGGTTGCTGAACTTGGGAACAGGACTCAGAAGTCTTATCTGGCTAGAGTTGATCCCACCTTCGATGCTGGAAACAGGGCCCAGTTCATTGTCAGTTACGAGAATGCTGGTAAATACCCGAAGTAATACATTTTTAGAGTTCCGTACCAAAAAGGTACAAAAGGAACCGTTATGGTGCGACTCTATCCGTTCGTCGATAACCGTCGAAATATGTCAAGAACCACTTAAGCTATCGATTTGAAATTTGGAATAGTTATGGACAACGTTAAGCCAGACACATTGAAAGTTTTTTTTTATTATTATTATGGAAAATGCCCAATATGAAGAGGGGACAACATTTGAAAGTCTAGTGACTAGGCCAACTGGGGTATCATTTGAAAGAGCTCAAATTGTACATTCCAAAACATTTTTTTTTTCATAGAGAAAAAAAAATATTTATGAAGGAAAATGTGAGAAAAAACTGTCGTCAGTTTGACAACGCTTTTGTTTATAGTCATAAGTATTTTTTTATAATAATATAAAAAATATCATGAAATAAAAATAACCCTGTCGCTAAAGAGGTATTTGTCTGTGCTTATACCTATATCGTAGCTACCAAACGGATGAACCTATTTCAATACGGTTTTCTTGACAAAAGTATGTTTAAATGGTTGTTGGCAAAATGATTCGTGGAAATTAGTCGGTTTATTTTTAGGGTTCCGTATCCAAAGGGTAAACTAAGACTCCGCTGTCCATCCGTCTGTCCGTCTGTCACCAGACTGTATCTCATGAACCGTGATAATCAGACAGTTGACATTTTCACAGATGATGTATTTTCCTGTTATCGCTATAACAACAAATACTAAACAGTACGGAACCCTCGGTGGGCGTGGCCGACTCGCACTTGTGTGTTTTTTTTATTTTTAGTGAGTTAGTTCTAACCACAACCGACTGTAATTATCTTTAAGTTAATTACAACAAATTATAACATAATATACTTATTTCAGACAAAGTGCTACAGTTCCCGTTCTTCATACTATCCACTGACTACGACAACTATGCTATCGCATACACCTGCAAGACCTTCAAGAGGAAGCCGAGAACCCATTACGGTACCTATAGCCCTTCTTCGCTTAGGTACAGTCACGGACTTTAAATGCTGAGCCATCTAGGGTTTAGCCTCTGGAGTTGCAGGCGTCCATAGGCTACGATGACTTCGTAACATCAGGTGGGCCGTATGCTTGTTTGCCACCGACGTGGTATAAAAAAAACATTTACATTGGAAATTTCATACCATTAGTATAGATAACTAAATTTGTTTGAACCCTAAATAGCTCAAGAATCCCGTCTGTGACTGTACCTATTGTAATAACATGATTAATCGAATTGGATTTAAAACATAAAACCAGATCGTAAACTAAACGACACAGCAGTCAGGCTATCGTACGAGTATGTCCTTTTTTTAGGGTTCCGTACCCAACAAGTAAAACGGGACCTTATTACTAAGACTCCGCTGTCCGTCCGTCTGTCTGTATGTCTGCCCGTCTGTCACCATCTCATCTCATGAACCGTAATAGAACCGTATAACTCTGACGCAAAAAGAGGGGTATTTGTCTGTGCTTATATATCGTAGGTTCCAAACCCATAAACCTATTTGAATAAGGTTTTCTTATCGAAAGTATATTTAAATGGTTGTTGGAAAAATTATTCGTGGAAATTAGTCGGTTTATATTTAGCATTCCGTACCCAAAGGGTAAAACCCTATTACTAAGACTCCGCTGTCCATTCGTCTGCCCGTCATTAGGCTGTATCTCATAAACAGTGATAGTTAGACAGTTGAAATTTTCACTTGCCAGTCGCACTCGCACTTGGTCAGTTTTTTTTAATACTTTTGCTATATACAAAAAACACACAAACATATATCTAAAACGCACTTTATAAATTTGTAACTATTTATGCACAAAACCTAATATATGAAAGTTGAACGTTGTACGATAAATACACGTGCGAATAGGTAATTAGTCGTGTTTTAATTTATCACCACTCGTTGCGTATTTCCTATTTTCTGCACTTGTATCTTAAATAGCTATTATAACATTTGATGTATATTGGCAATAGCTATGTCCCTACGTTTGAATTTTTTATATTTTTTTATTGTTGTAAAAATTAGGAGCGAAAAACAGTTTTCATACTTTTTAAATACTCCTAACTTTTATAATAATTAAAAAATCGAATAAAATCAAAGGTAAGGCAGGGCCGTGATCGATATACAACAAATTGTGTCAAAATATTTCCATAATGTTAATATCCAGAGAGGAAAATGAGGACTACATTTGTATGAAAAGGCGATTTCGCAACGGGTCCTCCACTTTCGTCCTGAGATATTGTCTGCCTATAATTGCTTTAGAAATACCAATAATGTAAATTACAAGAAATTCATTATTTTATTTAATCCAAAAATGTTTGTGTAAATAATTATATTATGTTTCTCTTTACAGTTTTCTCCTGGGTTCTATCAAGAAACAAGCAAAAGTTAGAAGGAGAATCACTGAAAAAAGTAGAAGATGCCTTGTCAAAATACACGGAGTTGGCCGAGCATAGACAGTCATTTGTTTTTAAAGAATTCTCAGAGGCAGAATGTCAGTTCTCGCAAAAATTCGAGACTGATTTCTTTACTAGTAATTTTTGGTAATCTTATAAATCTTATAATAAAAAAGTGGTTTGCTTTAAATATCGATGTTTTAAATTATATTTCAAACTATAAAATATCAACTTTCATAATCGGACTAATGTGACTAGTCGAAGGAAGACTTGTGAATTGAAGTGACTTTTCTGATACTTTAGTTTTTATACACTTATTACAAAAACCTGTGATTATATATTTTTTTATAAACTAACCGGTACTTTTTATTATTTTATTCTAAGACAACACGTTTTATTTTGTTTAACACGTGTCATAATATAGTTCGTGTCATTCACGACGACGCGTGCCTTTACTCGTATTTTCATGTTGTTAAAGGTTAGATTTGACAAATCTGCGCGTCATCGTGGATGACACGAACTACAACACCGCTACATAATTTCAATGATCTATCGATAAATGATAAAAATATCCATCGATCGACTAATAAATAAATTAATTCGTCTCTTTTAGCCCTATGATTTATTTATTAATTTAATCTTTATTGCACTAAAGAAAAAAAAATCTTACAATCCAAAAGGCGGACTTCATGCCACGAAGCATTCTCTACCAGTCAACCTTAAGACTATCAAAGAGATTGTGAGCGGTGCTACAATTACAACAGCAAAAGCAAATCAAACAAAAATACATATAATAACATATACATACAAATATAATATACACATATACTATAAGTATATAAAATAAAAAAGACGAAAAGACAAGAGAAGACTAGTAGAGAAAGCTAATAGGCATTAAGTCCGACATTTGTATTTATTTTGTATTTTGTGCCATAAAGTTTAAATAAATAAATACAATCAGGTATTATAGGATGGAAAAAACAAATAAAACATGAGAAAGAAAGCATCTCTTTATTACACAATTATTCAACTAACTTCTGAACTTTGACAGACTTACATAAATTATCACATATTAAATGTAAAGTAGTTAAAGTAGCAGTAACAGACAGCATCAAATTACTTCAAACTTTGAACTTGTTAGTTATTTTCAAAAGCTCCTCTTAGATAAAGATGCATATAAATTACCAGAAACAAGAGAAAAATGCATCATTTTACGAGACTTTTCCAATTACTTCCATTAAAAAATCCTTAACCTAAATACTACAAAAAGAAAGAGACAATAATATTTAACGATGTGTCTCACGAATAAAAGACAATAGGCTGTGTCATTTATATCGTAATAAAGAATAACATTAAGACCTTACACAAAATAATACTGGCCGTTGGTAGATTTTATCACCGTGCCATAAGGTTTAGATCTGGCAGCGAAAAGTTGTAGCAAATAAAAAGACGAAGGAGACTAAATGTAATGCATACGATTAATTCCTATGTATTGTGATGTATCAAAAGTAGCGACATTCGGTCAGTTAACTGGTGCATTCAGGGTTCTCAATGGTGCTTCACAGGTTCAGTGATTAGGCTAGTGCTGGTGAACTTGCAGGCAGCCTCAGAGAAGTCGGTCTGCACGAACTTGGTGGCGTCCAGTTCCTTAGCGTTGGCCTTTAGGTAGTTGTCCACGGCGGTCTTGGCATCACCCTCTAGTTTTTTGCTTCGAGAAAGGACCCAGGCGAAATCTGAGAAAATGAAACGTAAAGTTTAGATAGGAACAGAAACTGTTTCTGTGTTGTCTCCGAAATATAAAATAAAATAAACAATAATATCATTATCAACTACCAACCATTACGAGAATTATTCGATTTAATAAAAGGTAAGGTTTAGGTAGTCAAAACATTGAATTCCAAGCTATATAAGTGCTCGTTGACAAACAATAAGACAATATTAGTTTTCTAAGGTAATATGTTTTTTTTAGTGCAAACAAACAAAACATTTTACAAACGACATTTACATGATAGAGTAAAATGTGGGGAGGTTATTATCATCATAAAATCCGGGCTATAACCGCGAAAATCGAAGTTCGTCAATTGCGGGCATTTTCTCTATCAGTCTAATTACGTCTTAGTAAGAGTAAAAGAGAAAGATCCCCGCATTATGCGATTTTCGGTTTTCGCGGTACGCCCCCGGTGTTGATATGATAACTACAGTGAAATAGCGAAACTAATCTATGATTGGGGGATTTCCCGAAAAATCTAGAAAGCTTACGTTAAAGACTAACCCCCTTATTCATAAACGTCTACTAAAGTTGACAAGCCGCTAATAATCGTTTGTCCCTTTCCAACGTATTGGTATGATGGAAAGGGACAAACGATTATAAGCAGCTTATCAACTTAAGTTGACGTTTATGAATAAGGGGGTTAATCGTCTCTACCCATATTTTTTATCAATCTTAAGTAATCTGAGCAGTTTTTGTTATCACTTGAGTCACGTCGTGACTCATGTGACATATAAACGTTTTAGACATTTCCAAAAATGCACAGAACCAACCTGAATAATTTTTTGGCAAAATTTCGTTTTTGGTACAAGCTTTTATGGCTGACTGTACTTTTCTTTCCACAGGCAACTAATACTCATCGAGCCAATTCTAAAAACCCCAAACACAATTAGGTTGCGTTGTTTTATCACAGATTTCCTATGTCCACCTCTTGTCTCCATCATCAGATCAGCTCAATGGTACCATAATATTGCATTGTCACCCGACTTACACATTTATGCAAATTTTCAGCTTCATCAGTGGGTCAGATTTAACTTGCAAGATTTATCCCATACATACTAACAGGGCAAGTTAAATAAAAGCTTTGAAAAAAGGACCGTCTCATTCCAGCACAAAATGAAAATGAAATGCAGCGCATGCAAGAAACAGAAAGAGCTTGAAGCATTTTACATTCCAAGTACGTTTTTTTTTATTTTTGTACGATAAGCAATTAAAATTGGTTGTAAATGGATTTCATGGATAATTTAAATTTAATTCCATTCTATAAATAACGATACCTTCACCTAAATTGTTGATGAAATACACATAAATAAAATAAAAGTACCCTTAACTACTATGTAAGTTTATACTTCATGCGTTTTTTAAATATACATGCAGTGTTTAACTCCAGTGAAAGATTTACAAACTACCTCGACAGAAATGAGTGAATTTCATCCCTTGCTTAACAATCTATTATTATTTAGACATTTATTATTGATGAGATAAATAAATACATTTTGAAATATTTTTATTCTCACGCAGTAACTGAGCTCGAAATTTCAGTTAAATAATATTGACAAGTGCGATTTAAAAGTATGTATTTAGCATTACTTGATGCCTCGATTGTACTGTGTGGTTCTTTAAAAAAACAGTTTACCAAATCCAATCAAATTTTACGATATCTTTATTGATTTTATCAAACATAGCTTATTTAGTTAATTAAATTTCGAGGAAGCAATATTAATTTCGATAACGACTTACATACTTAAGACAGATATCCGGATATATCTTCCACGCGTTGTCATGAGTAGATAAGTTAATAGTTAAAAGTTTTTATACGATATATTATTATGTCCATTTCGCGCAATATTATATTATTATTTTACAATACTTCACTTAAGGATTTTTTTAGACGTTTGCATATTTATTATTGTAGACCATCAATATATAGTTTATTTAACATTTAAGTCCTTTAAAGGAAACAAAATGTTATTTTTAGATAGTTTTCGTATATTATTTATAATATACCGTTATTATGGCGAACTAAATTTTGTGATGTACCTTTGTTAGACAACATCTCTATATTCTCCATCACAAAACAGAAAATGAAAATAATGTCAAAAATATATGTACAAAAAAAGTCGAACGGGTAATCTACTATGGAACCCAATACATTCCACGACAGCGACACGACTACAGCTTTTAGTACGCGTAGACTTTACTATAAATTTGAATTCGTTCTCTCATTATTACAGGCAAAGTACGTCAACCTCCTTGCTCACCTTGGTGGTTCTTGGTTTTCTCATCGTATTTGCAGCTGTGGGCTATGGCGTAGTGTGTGTAGTCCGTCGCCAGGATATTCAATTGGGAGTCCTTAGTCACATCTGAAACCAAACAGATTCTTGATGAAGCAAACATATTTTTAGAAGGTATTTGGAAATTGAGTTTTTTTGAGCACTAATTGTAGGGAACCTGTCACCCCGGGCTACGTGCGCGTCACGCATACGGCTACGGCGCACATGCTACACACGCAACGCAGGCACACGCTGCAGCTCCGTAGCGTAGCCACCATTTTCGTGCTATCCACTCGATAACTATTAACTTCCGAAAAGTTCATCGTTGGTGCACTAATTAGTTCCTATAATATTTTTATGCCACATTTTGGTAATCTATCTGTTTGTGTGTCTGAATTCATCATGCAAGCTGGGAGAGTTGTAAAAAACTCAAGAAAGCTACGCGTAACACTTACAGCGCCTACGCAGTGCGCGTGTGACGCGTGTCCGTACCTACTCGGTTCACCGTCTTATGGCGAACGCCTTTCAATACAACTGCACGCATCGAAGTGACGTTGCTGCTCTACTCTGTGCACGCGTGCACGTAGCACGCAGCCGCTTTGTCTCGTCAGAGCTGCAGTGCGTGCGAAATACGTAACGAACACATCACACGCACGCAGCCACGCACACGCGCACGTCACTAAAGCGGTGTGACATTTATTATGGAAATTCGTAGTTTACAAAGCAGCGGAACGCACACGCAACCGGGTGTGGCCTGGCCTTTATTGGACTTTAGTTTTCAGGAAAAATACTAGCTTGGAAAGAGATCTTTCTTTACATTTCTAATTTACATCCTTCATAGCTTAGATTTCCCTTTATGAATTACTTAGACTTTTCAAGAAGAGTAAGTTCTTTGACAATAGATTGTATGAAGTTATACTAATGTGCCTTTTACGTATCAGTTTAACCACGTACACTACCTCCCACACAAACTGTTCTTGTTTAATCAGGATAACATGATAATCTTCGCGATAAACGAACAAATCTGTTGAAATTATGTAGCTACTAGTTTCAACTTTATAGTGATAGCAATAAAGACTAGTGTAGCCGTGTAGGATTATAGATAGGTTATCTAACGCCAGCTCATGCGGTCGCACCCTCGTAGTGCAAAGTGCCTATGTTGTAGACTTGCAAACTTCAATTATCGTTATAAACCTAGCTAATAATTGACTCACATATATAGATGCCGGATTTGTTCTGCTAAAGACTAACAAGACTAACAATACTAACATTCAAGTTTTAATTATTGGATCTCATTCCGTTATGATATTGATCCCTTAATCTCAAAAGTGACATTTTTTCAACCAAAAACGTCACTTGTGACAATGAGAGATTAGTATTATATCGGAATGAGATACAATAACTAAAACTCGAATTGACCTGTTAAAAATGAATTCAGTGGATAGAAAATAGACTATTTACGCGCGCCATATAAATAGTCCACAAACGTACTAATTACGGAGAAAAAATTGTTATTAGTACCATAGTGCACAAACATATAGTCGTTATTACAACCATATTTTCCGCGTATCGATAAACCAACTAAGCGTGTCGATTTTTAAAACCCACGTCTCTAGAGCAATTACACCGCATGAAACTGTGGCGAGACTAAGCGGAGTGAGCGGAGTTTGGTGTATGGCAAATATTTATACCTATAACCTAACCTAACATTTTAAACCCCAGACAAATCGCCGATAAACGTTGTTTGGCGAAATATTATGTAAATGTATATTGTACCAACTTTTTTTGGATAAATAAACTTAAAAAAAAAAATTGAAACTGGAATCACCAACCAACATTTTGACAGACAACACTTTCCATTGAAAAAAAACACCTAAATCCCACCGACGGCGCTACCCAGGAGCCACGATGAACTACAGACATACACACATAAAATAAGTACCAATTACGTTATACTTGTATCACCCTTTTTTGAATCAATGTACATGCGTTTTCTGGACCAATAAAACAGCGCATACTCACAGACTCTGTGACACAGTCACTACAAGTAGTCATAGACTTAGTTCAACAGTTCTAAAATGCACCTAAAAACTTTTCATATCTGCACTATTATTCGTCATCATTTGTCACGTTAGTATGTACAATCAAGTAATCAACAAAAATAAAAAAAAACCGTTACGATTCATTACAGGATATTGATAAAGAAAAGATAATTTATTATTAAGGAGATTATATTTATGTACATCGGCAGTCATTGATAGATATATTGGTTTATTCCGTATCCAGGTAAGATATAGGAAAACAATCAATCAATGTAATGAGGGCTACCGTTTTTGTACTCACCTGTTGGCGCCACTGATGAGTAAGGTCGGTACAGCTGTCAAAGTCATTGTTATTATGGGCGCGACAGTTTCTAATTAAAAAATTATTACATACCATAACACTATGCCGTAAAAAACTAGAGTCAGGCCAAGCTAAGTTGGCAGCGATTTTGATCCTGTGCAATTAACATTTCATAGAAATTTGACGTTTAAAATAACACCTGCACTGTCTAGGCTGTCAACAATGCTGCCAACTTATCTTGGTCCGACTCTAACCTCTTAGTAAGTTTCTCATTCGGCCCGCTTAGTTTTCACCTCTTTTTCTTAACTCCGCTTTTGAAGTAGGTACTGATCTGGCACTTATTTCCGTAACTCATATTTTTAATAAATAATCCGAGATAGTACAAAAAGTTTACACAATAATTATAATTGTAATAAACGCGCTTAACCCACCCAGAAATATTGACAATAGGGTTGTTTCAAATTGTATGAAGCGCTTGTAATACGTTCTATATTAACCAAACGGTGCCCTAAAATTCAACATTTACCCTAAAAACCGCTTTAAATATGTTAAATTAACAAAATATATTTCGACACATGCTTTCACGTCCAAAGCGCTCTTTGAAAACTGTGTGACGTCACAGTTTACAGTTTGACACATAACTATGTATGTACAGTGAGCTGCGAAATTGCATGGAGAAATTATGAATGAATTTAATGATAAAGTCGCCATGCACTTTTGCGACTGATGGTACATGCACACGTAACACCAAGGCCCCCCGTTGTCTGTTCTCGGTACAAAATTTGATACTCAAGCCGTAGCCATTTAGGTGGTGGGCAAGCGTGCGTGTGGGTTTTTAACCAATTAATAAAATATGTTTTCTGCAATAATTGAGTTATTTTATTATATCATAAGTATTCATTATATGTATCCATTAGCATCTCTATGATGTTGATTTTTAGTGAAGATATCGAAGCTTCAATTTATTGCCCACCACCAAAATGGCTACGGCTTGAGTATTAATTTTTGTATTGAGAACAGACAACGGGGAGACTACCGAGAAAACCGAAAATCGCATATTGCGGGGATCTTTCTCTTTTACTCTTACTAAGACGTGATTAGATTAACAGAGAAAAATGGCCGCAATTGACGAACTTCGATTTTTGCGGTTATACCCCAGTATCAAACCGAGAGTTGTGACGCCATTAGAATCTTCAATGTCGTTTCGACTTGGGTCACGTGACGTGTGTTAAAAGATATTTTAAATTCAATATTTACAAAAATATGCTCATTAGAGGTCCACACTAAAGGTAGTTTAACATGTTCTTATAATCCATAAGAATTTATTGGGATACAATTCTGCCCTAAGATTTGTAGATGGAAACAACCCTACCCTTGTTATGGGACATTTAGTTTTTGTGACCCATAAAACAACTACTACTCTTGCTAATACGCGATAGTAACAGCCTTTTACTTCTACGTGTTTAAATTACTGAAACGTTTGAGATGAAATTTGTATAGAGATATTTTGAGGACATAGGATAGCTTTCATCCCGAAAATCATTACTTAAAGGGGTGAAAAGATAAGAGCAATTTACTAAGTAAGTACACTAAGTAGGCATGCTACGCACACGAAGTTGCAGGCACTTCTTTAGTATATAAACTCGTGTCACTTACCTCCAAACTTAAGCGAGACGACCAGCTTGCCAGCCTTATTAGCATCAGCAGCTAGCTTGGCCGCGCCTTCAATATACGTCTGAACTCCGTCCACAACATGGATGTTCTTCACCTTCATCACTTCTCCGTCGAGCTTGTACTCAGCTGAGGCGCATTTGCCATTTTTTTCCGCTGAATTCGGGTACTTGGAGATCTCGTACCATGTGCCTTGATACTGAAAGGAAATCGCAGATTCCTTATTGGGTGCTTAAAAGACAAAAAAATAAATTCAAAAGGCGGGATTCCACCAGTGTGCGGCACAATTATATTTGTACACTCACCATCAGGTATATCGGAGCGGCCGAGGTTTTCGAAAATATCTTAAATACTCTAACGCCTTGACAATAGAGGCGTGTTCAGATATTTGTGAGCACCTTACCCGCTCCGATATATCTGATGGCGGCTGTACTTAATATGCTTGTGCCGCATACTGGTGGAATCCCGCCGTAAGAAAGATTTGGGTATATTTAGTCAAAATTAAATTTATTTTAATTACAGAAAATAATAATAGGTAGGTACGTGTTTTATCAAAAAAAAAATTGAAATTTAGATCTCGTTGAACGCAGCCAAACTTTTTTATAATTGAGATCCGGCTGATTGCATATTCTATCTACTCTGTGCAATTTTTAAAAGTTTTGCACAAAAGTCAACATTCGGTTTTGTATTGTGTATAAATTCGAGAATGCTTAGTAAAATAAATAAAAATATCGGGCCTGTTTATACAAAACTTGATTCGTCTCGTTTTGTAACTTCGGCCCTTGAATTGTGTACCTATTTGATGGTTTTATCAATCTTATTAAGTTATTAATAAACATAGAACTAACCTACACTAATTAAGTATGCATTAGCCGATAGATAAAATGTCGTTGATATGAAAATACCTGTTACAGTATTATATAAATAATAAGATCAGTTGTCTACATTTATGTACAATAAAATAGTAGGTAAGTTCATGAATGGATTTTTTATCCGCAGTTCCTTCACGCTCGGTCAGTTTGGTTGATGACTCATTCGATTTATCTCATTCATTCAATTGATAAATTCTACTCCTCGGTAAAGTGATTGAGGCCGGAACCGCGATTGTTAAGGTTTGTTAGGAAAATTAGCGCTTTAAATGCACGGAAAATTACTGCAATTTGATTTAATTGGATTGGGATAACTTTAGATTTTTTTGTTGTGGCTACTTGTTGAATGGGTTGATTAATTAATAGGTATTAGTACAATCAGCGTCAAATATATATCACTATATAAAGTGGCTTAATATAACACCACATCCTTAAGTCTACAACGTATTTTTAATGAATTTCGTTAACTCCGGGGAACCGGGGGCTCATGGGTAAACTAGTAGGTTTAAGAATAGTAAATGGCATGGTTAATTTTTTTTAATAGTGATTTTGATTATATTTTTTATAAAAAGTAGTTAAATGTTGCATATAGTGTTGTTGTAATACGAGCATTACATTTAATTTAACCAAACAATTGGAAATTGTGATATACAGGGTGTTTATTTAGTCACCTGCAATAACTTACGGGGTGAATTAATTGTATACAAAAAAAAATTCGCGATTTCGGGGTTGGTCCCATAGTAAAAGTTGTTGCTGCCATAGTAAAATTATTGCAGGTGACTAAATAAACAATATCATGTCGTACATCGATCGTCCGAGATAGTAATTAACGTTTAGTAGCAAATGTATAAACTCGTACTAAATACGAATCAATATGTAAACAGGCCCTAGAGCAAGTATACGAGTACACGCCGGTTAGGGCCTTATCAGATAAAAATAATTTATTATCTCCGAAATGGACTCAATTTAGTGCTAGCGGTACGCTCAAAAACACTGCAAATTGTGTTAAAAGCATGAAAATCGGCACAATTGAGCTTCAACCTATTTGAGTCAATTTGACCCGTAGAACAATAAAAAAAGAGAGTTAATCTTTATTGTAGGTACCTATGAAAAAAATAATTCAGAAACATATCGTGTGTGGTATTTAATGAAAGGGCTTTTTAAGCGGATTCTAAAAATATATCACATCAATATAGTTACTTTTTTTAATTTTAATAAAAGTAATTTTCAATACATACCAAGTTTGGGCTTTTCCATATACGATACCTCTCAATATATATATATTTAAATATAGGTACCTCAAATTATATATAATATTCTCATTTCTAATCCTTAGAAAGCAATTTTGAATATATTTACAGTAGGTTTTATTTTTCACTGTAACAAAGTGAACAACAAATAAAATATGTTTGATCAGAACTAGCTTGACATTTCTATTTCTTGCTTATCCATTAAATCTACATTTTCCACGAAAAATAATATTGCTGACTATCTCCGTACGAGATTGTATATATTATCATATCACATCACAAGATATATTTACTTCATCTTGTTGTCATAAAAATATTATGTAGGTAAGTTTAAAAAATATTTCTATTTGAAAAATATATAAATGGTCTCTCTCTGGTTCTCTACGCAAATTCTTTATTATTATTTTTTGGTACGGAGGAGTGGCAGTATGATTTCGAACTCAGTAGGGCTAAGATGGTCGGCTATTTATCATCTGTCACGTTCTAACAAGTATGTGAGCGCGAAACTGACGCACACAGTGACAAGTGATAAAAATGGAACCATGCTACCACCGCAGGAAAGGATATATATACACCGGGTTTTTTATTTCGGTTAATTTCAAAAGTGCATTTCTGAGCTTAAATTAAGTAACTTTGTCAAAGACCGGTATTTTAATTAACTCCATTTCGGAGATAATCAATAATTTCTTTATATCTGATAAGGCCCTTACGAGCGTGTACACTTGTCTTAGGGCCTGTTTACATGTTGAGCAGTGTTTAGTACGAGTTTATTTATACACATGCTACTAAACGTAAGTACTATCTTGGACGTTCGATGTTTGAAATGATATTGATATGTCACAGTTTTAAATTGTTCGCTTGAGTTAAATTTATTAAAAAAATCGATAAAAAATATATATTATGGTAATTAACTATATGCTATTTAGTTTCCTTAAACATACTTACCCATACCCCGAAGTTAACGGAATCCAATAAAAACAAGGTGTACAGTTTATTTTGGCTCGATAGTTCAATAGAAGACCTTTTCTAGCCTGAACAGGCAGAACAAGTTAATCACCGCTATTAGACGTCCAATGGGTTTTGTATGAATATGATATCTAAAGACGTTATATTTAAGTAAAATACAAAGATCAAGAAAAAAATACTTACAGCTGTTAAATTGAAGTTTTCTACCGGCTTCAACACAGGGCAATTGTTTTCGTGGATGACATTAGCTGAAGCAGCAACTGCCGCTACGAGCAACACGACTAATCTCAGCATTTTTAAGTTAGGTTAATACAAGCTCAAAATTAAGTCGCTGCCAACTGTACCAGTCGAGATCAAGCAATGTACTAGCCAGTTTGGGATGCTGCTGCATCCTTATATACGCTCGGCTAGCGTAAGGTCATGGGCATGATTCAATTTTTCGATCGCAAGATTATTTAATTGACAAAACGGTGCAGAGGTCGAAACGGACGCGAGGCTCGAGAAGCGTCTGTAAGTTTCTATGGTAACTGACACGCGAGAACTCTAGAAGTACAATCAGCACTTAGCCGTCACAAGAAAAGCTCAGAACGTAAGGTTTTCTTTAGGGTAAGTAATAGGATGAAACTAGAGTTGGATTTTAGAATATTAATAATTAATTTAAGAATTATGTTACCCTAGAGTTGACTACCGAACCCATATAAAATTATTGTATTGAACCCGTATAAAATATTTTGAATACGTCGTTACCACAATGAAATAAAAATATAAGTACCTAAATCTTTGCGTTACTTACCGAGAAGTCCATAATAAAACATATATTCATAAATAATTGTATTAGGTTGTTACGTATCCATGCATAAGACAACCTGTTTTCTGCTGCATAAAACTGTAATCAATTTTTATTTCTAAATCTATATCTGTTATTGAGTATTTGTACTATGTGTACCACATTTTACTCCAGCACAGATCTTATCTCGCTTAATCAAGCGCGTCACTCCTGAGAGTCTACCGCGAACACCGAAATCTACAAATTGCGGGCATCTATCTCTTTTACTCCAATTAAAGCATAATTAGATTGACAGAGAAACATGCCCACAATTTACGAACTTCGGTATTCGCGATAGGCCTACTGAGCATACTCAAGACGCTCACTGTTTGGCGTTAGAAGACGCTTTTCTTAACATGAATTTGATGTTATGTTGAAAATGATATCAATGGTAAGATATCTAATGTTTTTTTCTTAGAATGAAGCCTTTTATCAAACATAATTAATTATCAACTATTTATAAAGATAAAATATATTCAAAAAATTATATAAAACTACCGGTCTGGCCTAGTGGGTAGTGACAGTGACCTTGCCTATGAAGCCGATGGTCCTGGGTTCGAATCCCGGTGAGGGCATTTAATCGTGTGATGAGCACGGATAGTTGTTCCTGAGTCATGGGTGTTTTCTATGTATTTAAGTATTTATAATATATTTATCGTTGTCTGAGTACCCACAACACAAGCCTTCTTGAGCTTACTGTGTGGCTTAGTCAATTTGTGTAAGAATGTCCAATATTTATTTATTTATTTATTTACTTAAAATCTACACGAAAATGATAAAATATATCGCCGCTCAGTGATACTCGTATTAGTAATAGGGCTGTTATTATATTTTCAAGACACAAAAAACGGTGGGATTAAAGTAATAAAAAGGTAATAGAGCACTATGGCCTCGAAAGGGCGGATGATGTGGAACAAATCAGTCGACAATAAATGGAGCATGAACAATTACGAGGGTAGAACTAATCGAGATGAATGAATTATAGTTTTGGCATATCATAACTCTAAAAATCCAAACACTGTATGCCTATCGCTTGTCTCAGGCAGTTCGTAAAGAATGATGATTTTCTGTAGCAGGTAGTTGAATTTAGAGACCAAAACTAGCTACATATTACTTGTAAATTTTTACTTAATACAAATTATCACATAATGATTTAAAAAGATGACACAATTTGTACCTAAAACGAACACCTTACAATCAAACCAAATGAAAGTAACTTACACTAAGCCTAAAATAACCCACCTTTGCATCGTACCTGGCTCAAAGGTCCCGATAATGCCTGCAACATTCCCTATATATATTCCTAATGCTACCGGCACTAAGTCGTACGCCGATGCCATGCCAGTGTAGAGTATTTAATGTACTTCTACTTGGCAGCAGTCTCCACTGCCGAACCAGCACAAGTCTGCCCCAAATGAGATGCAGCTACAAGGCGCAGCGCCCTTGTAGCTGCACCAATGTAAGAGCGTCTGGCTCTATGCGGCTGAGACCAGGCCGCCCCAAAACACAGGGCACGTTTGCAGAAACCATGCTTCACCGCACAAACCCATTTATAGAGTGGTACCTTGAAAAACGACCAGCGCATCTACGGCAACTAAGGTCATGATGCCCGTTCTCCACAACCGATGTCCCGCAGCCTCTGCGGTGAGGCTCACACACTTTGTCTCCCAATTTGAATGCCATTGCTGTTCCCAATGAGTCTTTATCCAGCATGGTATCCAGCTGAGTTGAGGCCAATGCCACGCTCCTTATTTTGGCTCAGATCTACTCCCAAGGCACCGGAGACCAAGCTAAGCTGCTACGCTGAGACAGAGCTGTATACTTCTACCTATAAATTAGCTTTAGGCAAGCATCTAACAATTCTTCGCAGACCCTAACTTCTTACCACCCGCCTAGTTAAACGGTAGTTAGACCGATAGTGTGTTAAAAAAGAAGAAAGTGATGGAAAGATTCACCGGCGTCGAGCAGGCTTCAACACTCCAATTGATTAGAAGTAAGAACGATTGGACACGATCCTCCACACTACAGCCTGACTAAACTAGACCATTAGACCCTTACAGGCAAATTATAGTTTTAGTTATTAGATCTGTTTCCAATAGGTATGATACTGACAGATCAATAATTAGTATCAAATTGGAAATAGATCTATTAACTAAAACTAAAATTGCCCTGTTATAATATCTCATAATTTTGGAGGCCCTTGCGGAGATAATTCGACCTAACGGGATCTTTTGTGCAATCACTCCCTAGAGTACCAGCCAGAAGTTTCCACATCTACCCGCCAGTCATTTCCACATCTACCCCCGAGATCGCAAATCTTGCAACTCACGCTTTTTGGCTGTAGCTAGTCAAAAGCCCTGTTCCCTGAGAGACAGGGTGCCATTTGAAGCACTCAGGTAGAGTCGCTACACTCTGATAAATCACTGAATCGGAAGTTCGAAAGCTAAACCATTTATTATTATTATTGGGGTGTTGTGGGTCTTTGATTGTCACGTCGACCAAGCAGTGGTATATTATAAAGGCCCTTTAAAGTTC
The DNA here is from genome assembly GCF_033807575.1 of Cydia pomonella. Taxonomy (NCBI): domain Eukaryota; kingdom Metazoa; phylum Arthropoda; class Insecta; order Lepidoptera; family Tortricidae; genus Cydia; species Cydia pomonella. Next base: position 10,747,189 of record NC_084721.1, on the reverse strand, counting down.
ATAATTAATGCACGAGGAAGCCAGGAAGTTCCAGATTCTTTGGGCCGTAATGTTCATAAGGTTGCAATATATGCCGCCCTAAGTAGGTACTTCTTTTTGACATTCACTAATGTGGTAAGTGGCGTACTAGAAGAGAGGCCTATGCTCAGCAGTGGGCGATAAAAGGCTGATATGATGATGATGATGATGACTAATGTTCCACAGGAACAGAGAATGTGCATTGCAGTTTCCTCTGACTCCTTGCAAAACCTGCATGTCGCATCTTGTTTCTTTCCAATTTGAAACATGTATTTGTTCAACTTAGTGTCCAGTCAATATTCTAGTCACCGCGCAAGTTTTGTGTTTATGAGCCCTAAAAGCTCCTTAGCAGTTTTGCTGTTGAACCATTGGATTAGAGCTTTCGAGTGTTTTTGTTCTTTGACAAATATCCACCCATCGATTGCTCTCGTTTTTTCTAAGTTGCTCAGCAGAGAATATGCATTCCATTTTGTGATTCCACACAACGGTTCAGGGCCGACCAGGGGTGTGGCTGTGCCCTTTCTAGCAAGTCCATTTCGTCCATTTCTTCGTTTCCGTTAATATCAGAGTGCCCTAGTAGCCATCGACTTTGTTGGAATTAGTCCGTGCATTTAGGTTTGTTTTACAGTTCTGGACTAGTTTTGATTGAGACTCAAAGGATTCTAGTGCCAGCAGAGCAAACTGGCTGTCTGAGTTGATGTAGATGTGTTGGTCTTAGGTTTCTATCCAGGTTAATCTCCGCACATTTGTTGATGGCGAAGACTTATGCATGAAATATTGAGGCCTGTCTGCCCATGCATGCTAGCTCTGAGCTTAGGTCTCTCAACATAGATCCCACATTCTACATCATTGCTTTTCTTGGAACCATCCGTATACCACATATGGATTTCCTCTTCGACGTTCATTTTGGTCGTTGGTCCATTTATCTCTAGGAGGTATTTCTACTGTGTACAAAGCTTGACCATACACACGGACTTTTTTTAAAGTCCGTTAATTTCATGGGTGCATTCCTGAGCTTAATTTGAGTAACTTTCTCAAAGAAACTGGTATCCTAATTAACTCCATTTTGGAGATAATCAATTATTTATATCATTGATTTGTCATAGTTTTCAATTGTTTGGAAATGTGCTGGTTACAATTACAACAACGCTATTAATTCATTTTTACATAATAATATTTAAATTAAATTAAATATAACTATACCATTCAGTTTCCTTTAAATGTACTAGCCATAACCCGAAGTTAACGGAGTCTAAAAACAACCCCGTGTATAATAAAAAATGCAAGATTAAAAATAAACAAGCTTATAATTAGCTTCTTTCTAAGATTTATGGCATCGTTTTTAGACGTTTCTGCTTACTACGAGAAATGAATTTCGTATTAATAGACATAAAACCTTAAACGTGTGACAAATAAATAACGTTTGCAATAAATATTTAAATCAATTGATTGATTGATCAGGTAAGCAAAGCACCCAGCAGGGCAAATACATCGGCTGATAAGTAGTGGAAAGCTTAGAGGACGCGGGTGATTTAGCAAATTACGCCCATTTCAATTGAATAATTGTGTTGTCGACCACTAGCGGAGATCGTTCTCGATATTCTGTATAGCTATAGCGATACAGCCACGCTCGAGATGCTTACAGGGGCCCATTTCTCGAACGGCATTAGTGTAATATTATTAGTATGTTGCCATGGTAACCCATACGACTTGAAAGTACACTGATATTCAATCGATATCTGAATGATGTCTTTTAGGTATCATGCATCTTGCTCGCACCAATACATGTACGGACAACTACGAGCGAAATGCACGATAACTTAATACCATAATTCAGATATCATTCTGATATCAGTGAACGTTCGAAGTAAGGCAAAATATTCTTACAGATAGGATTTGTATTTCGCACTGATTTTACTGAAGTGAAGAATTATTAGCCAACAACAATGTACAGTGACTTCAAAAATGGGAAGAGAGAGAGAGAGAAAATGAGCTAAGTGACATTTAATATTCAACCATGGTGAATTGATTATAATTGGTATAATACTCGACGGTATAAGGTGTAGGTGCAAATACAAAACAGTTATACATCCTAAAAAAATATAATCCATCCTAATGGGCTAATATAATTATATTTTAAAATAAAATTATTTTCTTAGAATATGGTTTATATAATTATATTTATCCAAGCCGCTTTATAGAGCTGTCTTCAGAAACACATAAGCTACAGTTTCGAATACGGCATTATACGATACTGCAGGGGATTCACAAGACGTTACAGTTTATATAAGCATAAAATCCAATTACTGTAAACAATAATCTCACCTATCAGCCGATTAGCGAATAATTATAACCTAAGATAAAAGAATCGATAAGCTATTGTATAAAAATGATAAACAGGGAGATACACAACCATTGTAGTGTTAGGTTTCGTGCAGTGCGTGGTGATCATAAGATGAACAGAATGATTCTGTTAGTGGTTGGGTTGCTGGGGCTCGCGAGTGTGGGAAGTGCGCAAATAGTGCAACTAGGACAATGTAGTTCAATAAGTTCGATGCAAAACTTCGTTTTAGACTCGGTAAGTGGTCGATTCACCGGTCATGATGTTTCCAACGTCGCTCCGGCACAATGATCTGCTTCCTTTGCTATTCTAAGCTCTAAACTGAATTAGGCGACGTAGGCTGTTACGAAGCTGAAATTCCCAATATTTTAAATACTTGTAACAATAAAATACTAAGGAGATAGTCTTTCATGAAATCTAACTAACTTTATTGTAGAAATGTTATCTTATGAAGCTGAATGCCAGCGTCCATCAACAGTGAATTAGATAAAATCTTTTAAGAATAAATAAACAAAACAACGGAAAAACATTTAGGTTATTACATTTCATTATAATTCTTCTATAATTTCATTATAATTCTTTACTCTCATAGTCCATGAGTTTTGATTCAAATGGTAAATTCAAAAGCAAATTGAAATAGAATATCAGTTAAGTGCAATTTTTAGTATGCACCAACAGTAATTAACAGAGTGAAAAAATAATACACTGAAACACCATACTTTACCACGTTGCCAACACTCGCTATAGAATACGAGCTAGCTCCGGAAAATGATCAACGAATATAAGAGCAACGAAACTTGTCCAGTTAGTTAGATGTAGATACTATACTTTTTACTAGATCCGGGCGTCTCGCGGCTTTTGAAGACGTTTTCAATCGACGCCCACAGGCTGAAATAAAGTGAAGTGAAAGGCAAAAACAAGTGGTTACGAATATTTCAAATCTTAACTTAACTCAATGGAAAATACTGATAAATTTTCATTGTGATGACACTTTTAGATCACGTACGATAACATTTTAAAACGTCAATGCCACGCTGGGGCCCAATTCTGATAACTGAATATATTGTCATCAAAAGGACTATAATATCGCCTCTTGGTGATTGTTAACAAAGCCACTGCCATCAAGAAAACATACGAAATTTCAAAATTTAACAGTAATGCAGAGATATTGCCACATAACACAAATGTACCGATATAGTAGCGAATTATATGTATATAAATACGATTTGTGTCAAGTCTTCAATTCTCATAATCCAAATTCCTAAGAAAATACTAAAATGTACTATTTCTAAGAAATTATATTTAACACCATGTACAGTACAGTGATGCATCAAGATACATGGTGTTAAATATAATTTCTTAGAAATAGTACAGTGGAATATGAGAATTTTAGACTTGAGTCACAACCTAATCAAGCGAAGCTAAATAAATATAATAAACAAAATAGCCTCACGCATTTTACATCATATTTTCAAACAATCATATTTAATCATATATTTTTCCAAATTAAGTTATTTTTTTGCAATTGAGCCTGAGTCACGGAGTTTTACCAGAATTCCGTAATTATCTGCACTGATAAGTTACCATTATCGCACAAATGAAACTGTGCTTCAATATCATCAAACACAGTTTATCTTGAGTAGTTTTTTTATGAAAATGTAATCTACGATATAGACCGTGGGCATAGCCGGTTAAAGATAAAGATAAATCCTGACGTACAACAACAGATTGTTAGTTTATAGGAAGGTGAAATTGATGACCCTGACATAAGTAGGTTGAGTGGTGATTTGGTGAATCAAGCCAGGTATATAGGTAGTCAGGGGCTAGTAAATGAAGAATACTGACAACAACAACAACAACGCCATGACACAATGCCGCGAGAATCATAATTGTTGTATAAATAATTATTTATTTCAAAATAATAAATTACAGTATAAGTTATTCTACGTTAATCTATATGAATTTATATTTTGATCGTCAATACTTTGGCATGCAATGCAAACATGCAATTATATAATGTCAACAATAATAATCAAAAAACAATATAAATTATGAAAACGAATAATTGATAAGTCAAAAAGGTACTTCGAAATTACCGTTAAAGTAAAAAGTAAATAAATAATGAAATATCCCAAATTTAAAATCTAATAGGTATCTCATAATTATCGTCATATTAAAACTAAGAGCTAATTTAAGAGCTTTAATTATATTCTTATTTAATGGCGCTACCTAGTTTACAGTTTTACATTTTTAAGTTCTCTAAGGGCACTCGAAATTTGACGGCGCCCTTAGATAAAATCAAAGTCAGTCGAATATAACTTTACTAACCAAACGTTGACCATCTGCTAGTTATTAAAACAACACTAAAATGTTTGTTTTAAAGCGCTAACTACTGAGAAAAGTGATGGTTTCAAGATTATTCCATACTATTGGTCCAAAACTAACAGGCGTATTCAAATTATTAAATATTTTAAAATTTCTAAAATTTCTTCAACCAAAAACATCACTTTTGAAACTGACAGATCCGATCCATTTATAATCCAGATCGAATTCATATCTTAGAATTAAAATTAAAATCAGGCGTATATAACTCGAATATAATTATTATGTAACTAACTGAGTTACTATTATATATGAAAGCGCAGTTCTATATTTTCATAAAGGAAAGAGAAAACACAGACAAAACCGAAAATGACATATCAAACTTAATAAAGTGCGGTAAAGCCACCCATGTCCACAAATTCAATACATAATTAAGTATCAAACCACTGTCCTTTTTCGCATTTTCTGAGTTACTTATTTGTATACCTAGAGATTTTTCTAGCACGAACGTCATGTTGTTAGTGCTTGACAAAATAAAAACATTAACAATCCTATTATCGCTAAGTAACCCTTCAACCTTAATCATTTTCCATATTCCCGCTTATTTATTTATTTATTCGTATGGCATACGGTATACTCCCATTACATCAGTTGAAGTTGAAAAATCTTTTAGTCGAGAAAAGTGGATTTTTTTCTAAGGCTCAAAGCAGTTTCATGTCCGAAAATATGTAAAAAAATTGATAGATTACTTCGAGAATCGTGTAAAAATCTGTATGGTGGTTTTATTGTGCGATGGCCATTTGGAGGGCAATCTTGGTATATTTGTGTGTCATGGATTTTCTTTTAAATATAGAGTATGTAGGTAAATTATAAACTCTCCCATAGAAAATATCAAAGTCAGAGAAGATGAAGTTTTTCGCGATTTCGGGCTTGGCCCATAGTAAAAGTTGCTCAGTATCAGTATGACCTATATATTCACCCCGTAAATTATTGCAGGTGATTAAATAAACACCCTGTATAGTGTAGGGGTTTTTATTTTTTTTATTTTAATAGTTATAGACATCTTTGATTAAATTTTACTCACAATTTTTGATAAGTAATCTGTGTCAAACAGCTGCTGTTTTTAGACATTTCATATTTATGGCTTGAGCCCGTGTTTGACCCCGTAATAATTTCTAGTTTACCGGACCATGGTACGAAATCGGCAAGTCATCGACCTCAAATGCCGACTGCTCCACGCTGTCATTCACCACCAGCACCGACGGTGCCATCTCTTTCTCCAACCCATCGGTGGTGAACAACTTCCTGCAGACCTCTACTGGCACGGCGACCCTTATTAATGACACGGCCCAGTTTACCATAACGTTGACCGATTCTGCCACCCGTAAGTTTAAATCATTATGAATTCAATCTTTCGTTCGGCAGAAAATGGCCATTCTGATATTAGAAGTAATTAGAGTCAGACCAAGCTAAGTTGGCAGTGATTTTGATAGCCCAGGCGGTGCAAGTTATTTTAAACGTCATTTTTTTATGAAATTATGACGTTACTTAACATTTGCACAGCTTTCTATTTGATATTAGAATGGACATCATTTATGCTATTGATTACTTTGGGCTTTATCTCCTTCGTTTTATTTGTTATAAGATACCATATGTCATGTAGTTTTTATTAGAAAAATTAAATACACTTACATTTTTAATTTCAGCATTTGACTTCTGGATACTCGGATCTGACTACGAAAACTACACCATTGCCTTAAACTGCGTTGACGTAAGCACAACTCAAAGAGAATGTAAGTTATTATAATAGGTATGCACATTTTAAACTATTGACTTTATTTTAGTTCAAATATTAAAGTTTTTCGACAAAATAATTGACAAACCAAAAAATATTTAAGACCATACACAATGTTCCAAAGTACCTATAGTTTTTGCTTTAATGTTAACATTAACCAGCATATATTATTTTCGTTTTCGATATTCCTTACCTGCTACTAAAGTTCGTTATTCGTCTACAGCTATGTTTGCACACCAAGCTATGTCATATATGGCGTGGATACTTGTATGCGAACTCTACATAAAACTGTGCGACATAAATCATAAGTACTTTAAACTATAGTTAATGTCCATATTTATGAGTATTATAATTTATAAAAAAAGTAGGTATTAAGGATGTTTATTTAATCACCTGCAATAATTTAGGGGGTGAATACATAGATCATATTAAGCAACTTTTAGTATAGGCCAACCTCTAAATCGCGAAAAAAAATTGACTGTTTCATACATTTTGGCTGTCTGACCTTGACATTTTCTATGGAAGAGTTTTTAACTTTTTTTTTCGGGATTGGTCCTATAGTAAAAGTAGCTCAATATGACCTACGTATTCAGCCCGTAACTTATTGCAGGTGACTAAATAAACCCGGTAAACTTATTTTAAGACTAAAAAAACTGTTGAAAATTTTCAGTAAACATTTGGCAACTGGGCAGAGCGGTCAACTCGTATGACACCGCAGAAACTTTGACCGCCGCCAACACCTTGCTGGATGCCATCAGTCTCAGCGTGAGCGACCTGACACCTATCGACCATTCCACGACAGCCTGCACTCAGCTGCCCGTGATAGGAGCAGGCCAGCCTGTGATACTCGACGGCTTGTGTGCCACTGCTTCTATACCAGTCGTACAAAATTTTGACGTAACCCGCGTAAGTTTGCTATACAAGACTATTCGATACGAGGAATTCGCCAGCTCTTCGGTCACAAGTTAAACGTCAACCAGAAGCTACGCGATTTTGCAAAAAAGATTGGGCGCGCTTGGACCCCATGGACCTAGAGTTTCCACACGTTTGTGTACTCACATGGTTGACCGATAGATAATGACGGAATATATGGCTAAATTAATAAGATAATGAAATACTAAATACTCTCAGTAAATATCCTACAATATTACATTATCGCGATTAGGGTAAATACGATGATTATACTGAGCTGGCCCATGATAATGTAATGATTAACATAGTTCTCCAATGAATCATACTGATGACATAACTCCATCAATTTTAAGCGTGTTATATATTAAACTAAAATTCCCAGTTCACAGGCACATGGCACGAGATCTCAAGTTACTATTCCGCCAACGCAGTTGGAACATGCGCAAGGGCAGATTACACGCTAGTGGGAACGACAGTCGACGTAGTGAACAGCCAAGTACTCAACCAGCGACTGGAAACAATTACTGGAACTGCAACACTCATCGGCACCGATCAATCTGGAAGGCTAAACGTCAGTTTGAACGTAGGAGGAGGTATGTAAATAACCGTTGACTTGAATTCTCGCTAGGACTTATTAATTGAATTGGACCTACTTTTTTATAAATAAAGAAAAATAAATAAATAAATATTATAGGACATTATTACACAAATTGACAGTCCCACAGTAAGCTCAATAAGGCTTGTGTTGCGGGTACTTAGACAATAATATATATATATGATGTATAAATATTTATAAATACGAGTACTTAAATACATAGAAAACACCCATCATGACTCAGGAACAAATATCCATGCTCATCACACGAATAAATGCCCTTACCAGGATTTGAACCCGGGACCATCAGCTTCGTAGGCAGGGTCACTACCCACTAGGCGAAACCGCAATTAAAATAATCAAATTAAATTACAACAATTAAAATGGAGTACTTGACATATGTTGAATATTATAACAACATTTTGCTAGATGGATAGCAAATGAGCCATCCATTATAAAAAAAGTGTAATTTAAAAAGACATACAAAGACATAATTGTGATTATAAAAAAAACAAGACTCCAATATCTTGTTTTTTTTATTACATAATCAGAACAGTTTATTTTCAAGTAGATATATGAAGTTAAGAAGAAATGACAAATACAACCTATATTTTTTGAAAACGTACTATTCACTGAAATTGATATATACTCGTAATACGGCTGCCCTTAAAAAGAGCCAGATTACGAAGTAATAAGAGTAAATTTGGTTGTTTACATTGTTCGCAATTTGTATTGAATTCCACTTTAATACATTGCACTCTTGCTTTAACTTCCAAATTCATAGACAAACAAAACATTAAAAAGTATTACATGCATGCTTAATTGGACAAGTAAGTTTTGACTTTGGTTGTTATGTTTCGCAGATATTCTAGTGTTTAATGTAGACAACTGTACAGATAAAGAATTTGATTTTATGGCCGCTTCATATAATCTATATAATACAATAATCAATAGACACACACACAAGAATTTTTCCCGGCAAAAACGAGTCCTTGACAAATTGGAATTTAGATAAACTTATTATCAATCGACGTATCCTAACGTCATAGAAAATCGCAAATGTATTAAAGAAGATAAGCAACGTGCCATATTAGCGGTAGCTATCATTTTTAATAATGATATTGTTTATAAAGTTAATATCGCTAACAGTTATATTGGTGTTTAATTCTGTCAATCCCTTGTTTTCGCTGCAAGGTACCAAAGTATAATATTCAATATAAAAGCCATTAGGGATGTCACATTACAGTCACTGTGACAATATACGAAGTGGCACAGGAATTAATTTCCTTCACTATACATACAGTCGCCATCAGATACATCGGAGCGGACGAGGTGTTCACAAATATCTGAACACGCACTCTAACGCCTTGACAATAAAGGCGTGTTTAGATTTTTGTGACCTAAATAGTTACTTATTAAATTAACACATCGGTACATTCAAACTATTATTTATAATTTCCAGTGCAAGTTTATCAAGAACTGCTAATCCTGGAAACCGACTACACCAACTACACTGTATCGTACTCTTGTATTGATATATCAACAACCCAGAGACAAGGTAAGAATACAGTTTTTAGAAATAAGTTATCAGTTAGCGTCTGTAAATGCAAAATGTTTATGCCAATTGCTACGTCAAGTATGAAACTCCTGTGAGATAATCATTGTCACTGCCAAAACTTAGCGCAATCGGAATCTATTCCGCAAAGTTTTGAAATATGTTTTTCATTTTTCATGCTTTCAAGGAGGGTTGTTGTTCCAAAAAAGTGCAGAAAATGATATATTTATATTATATTATATTTTAGAGCATTTTATTTTTCAAGTACGAATTTTTGATTTTGTTACGTGCTTATTGAAATTTGGTTTTAAATGGATTTGTTATAGAATTTCCAATCTGATATTGAACCCATTCCATAAGTAATGATACTTTTACCTAAATGGTAAATTTTATTCTATTATTGAATAAACAAACAAGTTACAATCTAGAATTTAATACAAGACCCATCGTAGGCAAAATCTTGAGGAGGTTTGTGTGCCGATGGGGAGTCCAAAAAACGATATAATTCTTTCTGGATTCTTAGTATAAGTAGCTTGTGGCGTTTATTTATTTATTTATTTAAAACTTTATTGCACAAAAGACAAACTTAATGTACAAAAGGCGAACTTAATGCCATGAGGCATTCTCTACCAGTCAACCTTAGGGCAAAGCAGAAAAGATTGTAGGCGGCGCGTTTAAAACTAAAAGAAATTGTTATTGAAAGAATTAGAGTCCTAATACACATAAATTAATTATAAACTACTTAAATACATAAAGACACATACATACATTACATAAATAAATAAATATATATATACATATATATACATAATATACATAACCGATTCGTGAGACTGATACTTAATTGATCTTTAAACTGCCAGCAAATAAATCACGCACAGATTTTTTGAAAGCAAACTTGTTGGGAGCTTTTCTAATGTTAGGGGGAAGACCGTTCCAGAGACGTGCTGCCTGAATGGCGTAAGAGTTAGACATGAAGCTTGTTCTATGAGTGGGGATAGAAAGAGAGAGATTGCCAGTAGAGCGAAATTGACGGTCACGAGAAGCACCATAAAAGTGAAAGAAGTACTTAAGGTATTCAGGGGAGTGTGGATCATTGAGAATGGAATAGAGAGTGCAGAGCATACGAATATTACGCCGTTGACGAATAGGGAGCCAGCCCAACTGGGAACGAAACGAGGACACATGATCATATTTCCGGAGACAGAAGATAAAGCGGATACAATTATTAAGAAGACGGTCCAACTTGTCAAGTAGCTCTTCATTTAAGTCAGGATAGCACACATCACCATAGTCGATAATGGGTAGGATTAAGGTGTTAACTAATAAAGTTTTAGTTTTGACTGGCAAAAAGTGTCTGAGTTTGTTAAGAGCGTGAAGGGTGCCCGTAACCTTCCGACTGATTTCGGCAACCTGCGGTCTCTAGCTCAAAGTACAATCCAAGTGCACACCTAAATCCTTTACAGACGGGCTAAAAGGTATAGGAGTGCCATTGAAACACACCGGCCTAATTGTATCCAGATCCAACTTGGCCAGCTGGCTTGGCGTTCGATTGTAATAACTTTTTTTAAGTACTTTACACTAACATCTTCTGGAAAATCGTTTAAAATTGAAAGTACCCTCAAAAAATAGTTTAAAAAATATACCTAGTCGTGTTAAAAAAAACATGTATTATAGTAAATATGTACAAGAAGAGAGAAGGTTATAGGTAAAACCTTGAGGAGGTTTGTGTGCCGATGGGGAGGTCAAAAAACAATATGTTTATATGTAATAAAAAATCATGGTAGGATTCTAATTATTTATTAGATTTTAATAAGTGCATTAAAATAATATTTAATGTAAAATGGTAAACCAACTTTCTTATTTCTTACAGTTAACGCTTGGATCTTAAGCCGAGATCAAGAACTATCTGCCGCATCACAAATTGAAGTCAACAGAGTGATCGCCTCTCTCGTAGATTTGAACACCGCGTATTTCCAAGACACCGACCAGAGTGCGGATGGCTGTTTCTATTTCCCCGTTCACCAAGCAGGACAGCGAGTGGTTTTTCCTGGCACATGTGATGACACCATCGCTGCCGTTCCCAGCTTTAACCTGGCATCGGTAAGAAAAGCTTGTATTTTTTAAAACTCCGTTAACTTTGGGTATCGCTATAGGTGTGAAAGCGCCGGTGGCCTAGCGGTAAGAGCGTGCGACTTGCAATCCGGAGGTCGCGGGTTCAAACCCCGGCTCGAACCAATGAGTTTTTCGGAACTTATGTTCGAAATATCATTTGATATTTACCAGTCGCTTTTCGGTGAAGGAAAACATCGTGAGGAAACCGGACTAATCCCAACAAGGCCTAGTTTACCCTCTGGGTTGGACGGTCAGATGGCAGTCGCTTTCGTAAAAACTAGTGCCTGCGCCAAATCTTGGGATTAGTTGTCAAGCGGACCCCAGGCTCCCATGAGCCGTGGCAAAATGCCGGGACAACGCGAGGAAGAGGAAGAAGAAGAACTTCGGGTATCGCTATATACATTTAAGGAAACTATGTTATAAAGCATAGTTAATTTTTCTTTCGTAAAAAGTCATTAATAGCGTTGTTGTAACACGGACATTATACCTTATTTAAATGCACCAAACAATTGATAACTATGACATATCAATAACATTTCGAATATCGATCGTCTGAGATAGTACTTGCGATTAGTAGCAAATGTATAAACTCATACTAAACACTAATCAATATGTAAACAGGCCCTAAAGTATGTGTACACGCTCGTAGGGGCCTTATCAGATAAAAATAAATCATTATCTCCAAAATGCTGATAATTAGAACACCGATTTCTTTGAGAAAGTTACTTAATTTAACCTCGGGAATGCACCCTTGAAAGTAACGGACTTAAAAATGAAAAAGCGGCCAAGTGCGAGTCGGACTCGCCCATGAAGGGTTCCGTACCATTTATGACGTATTAAAAAAAACTACTTACTCGATCTCATTCAAACCAAATTTCGGTGGAAGTTTGCATGGTAATGTACATCATATAAATTTTATAGTTTCATCATTCTCTTATTTTAGAAGTTACAGGGGGGGGGGGCACATTTTACCACTTTGGAAGTGTCTCTCGCGCCAGCTACTCAGTTTAGAAAAAAAATTATATTAGAAACTTCAATATAATTTTCGAAGACCTATCCATAGATACCCCACACGTATGGGTTTAATGAGAAAAAAATTGTTTAAATTTTATGACGTATTAAAAAAAACTACTTACTAGATCTCATTCAAACCAATTTTCGGTGGAAGTTTGCATGGTAATGTACATCATATATTTTTTTTAGGTTTATCATTCTCTTATTTTAGAAGTTACAGGGGGTGGGGACACATTTTACCACTTTGGAAGTGTCTCTCGCACAAACTATTCAGTTTAGAAAAAAAATGATATTAGAAACCACAGACGTTTGGGTTTTATGAAGAAAACAATTTACAGTTTCAGTTCTAAGTATGGGGAACCCCTAAACTTTTATTGTTTTTTTTTTTCTATTTTTGTGTGAATATCTTAATGCGGTTCACATAATATATCTACTTACTTACCAAGTTTCAACAGTATAGTTTTTTATAGTTTCGGAAAAAAAGTGTCTGTGACACGGACGGGCAGACAGACAGACATGACGAATCCATAAGGGTTCCGTTTTTTGCCATTTGGCTACAGAACCCTAAAAACACCTTGTATTAATAGCAAAAATCACCCAACGAATTGTTCCAGATAAACATTAAAATAATATTTTTAAGACTCTTCTATTGCTACATTACGACCCATAAAACAAAAATTATACAATTTATCTAAACCTATGTGTTTCCAAACAAGGCGGTTTTATTATTACTACGGCACATATCATATCACCTATTTTTATCACATTCGAACAATTCATTATTTATTTCTCCATTTAATTTATACCTAAACTTAAAATTACATACACGAACGTATTCTACTTTTTTTCGATGTCATTGAAAATATTAATAATGTAAAAAAAAGAGAAATTAATTAATGCTAAAAGGTTCTGAAGTTTATTACCCAAATAGTGTTTATAAATCCATATATATACCTTTATGTTTTATATATTTATTATAGTTTGATACATGGTCACTACTTGTGGTATTTATAATAAAACCTCAAATCCCTCAAATAAACAGAATGCTAATTTTAATGGCAACACAAATTTCTGTCTTCAGTTCACCGGCTCATGGCATGAAGTAGAAGCCTATCCAAAAGAACAACAGACCGGAACCTGCGTCAACCACGAATTTAGCACGGGCATTGGCAACAGCCTGAATTTGGTGTCTAACCAGGTTGTTAATCGAACATTAACGTCATCTAGCGGCAGTGTTATTCTGGTCTCTAATGATGGAAGTGGTAGACTCGTGCTCACCATGACTGCTGGCGGACAAAGTAAGGACCACTGAGATGGTGGATGGTGGTGGCTTGGCATAAGAATTTTAAAATAAATGTTGGGTTTCAAATTGCTTTGATTGGCCCAATAGTAATACATATATAAAGATTTTCTTTTCACTATTTTAGTTAAACCCAAAACTTATTTTTCATCATAATTTTACAGCCATCGAATTCCCTTACTGGATCCTGGCTACGGATTACGAGAACTACGCTTTGGCCTACAGTTGTGTTCAGCTGGATACTGATATTGCGAGTAGAGCAGGTATGTTTAAAAAGTTCTGCACCTAAGTTACGATTGATATCACAGAGTGCCACAAGAAAATGAACAAACGATACTCAATATTCAACGTTTTGAGTGCACTTTGGAGCTCAATTCAGATTTGATCTGAACATAATATTTTCAAATCAAGAAATTTAAATACAAATCAGGCGCCTAATGTATCAATATGTATCTACGTTTTTTTGAACGGTCTGGGAAAAAAGTTGTATCATTCAGGAACAGATCTCGGATTCTAAATCGCATAATTTATTGACAGGTAAAGAGTTCCTATATTAATGAATTACCTATCGATACTTTTCGCTAATACTTGTCATCGATATTATTTGTAATTCTAATTCGATCGATCGGGGTCGAGAATAAAAATTATAAAGTTTACACAAAACATTATATCTACATAGGTATATGATCGCTATGTTAGAAAAAAAAAGATAATGGGAGAAGTTGCATAAATCCAAGTACGTACATAAAAAGCATAAATCCCCTTTTTAAATAAAGAATAAAGGAACTTAGTTTTTATTTTATTTTTGCAAACATGCTTAATTATAATATCAAATTATTGTACCTTATTTTATGAATCTGATTCTGATTCAAAACTTTGCGCGATCATTAGTATATGAGAGAAGCATCGATAGTTAAGTTTACTTACTCTTACCCAGGTCTAAGAACTCTTGTTAGCTATCCAGAAAATTATCAGTTCCAATGAAACTCCCGGGAGCTACCCATATTTTGTTATGATAGCGAGTGACTTTTTCTTATGCCAATAATAATTACTCCTACAGTGTACAGTTGGAAACTGAGCAGAAACCAAACCCTGTCACAGGCCTCGGCCGATCTTATCAACACCGCTATGGAGCAAGTTCAAGTACTGGATCAACAGTACTTTGAAACTGTTGACCAATCTGATGATGGGTGCTTCGCTTACCCCGATATCCCTGCTGGCAATCCTATCATCCTAGAAGGACCGTGTGGAACTGTTACGCCAGTGGCAAATTTCCAAGCTACACAAGTAAGTAAAATTGTTTCAAATGTTTTTTTCAAACCCAGATTTTTTTATGGAGGTCGTGGGTTCAATTCAAACCCTGTGTCGTACCAATGAGTTTTTCGGAACTATTTTACGAAATATCATTCGATATTTACCAATCGCTTTTCGGTGAACGAGAACATTGTGAGGAAGCCGAACTAATCCCAATAAGGCTTAGTTTTACCCTCTGGGTTGGAAGGTCAGATAGCTGTCACTTTCGTAAAAACTAGTGCTATCGCCAATTCTTGGAATTAGTTACCAAGCAGACCCCAGGTTCCCATGAGTCGTGGCAAAATGCCGAGACAACGCGAGGAAGATCAGATGAACCGTCATTTTTTATTTATTGGGAATACGGGACAGCTACAGTGTCATTGAGTATTGCGTCTTGGGACTTTTTTTTTAAATCTATAAGATATCATATTTTTCTTTGCACTATATGAATTTCTATATGTAACTTCTTTAATATATCTGCCATTTGCGCATATCTGTATTTATATTATAAATTGCTATATTTTTGCTGTTTCCTTTTTTCCCTTTCCCTCCTATTTAAAAGAATTGATATCACTTTTTATTGATAAAACTGCCTACTTCTACCACTTTTTTGTGAAAGTATTTGTATTGTATTCTTTATAAGGTGGAATTTATTTTATTTTAGTTCACGGGAACATGGCACGAGATTGCCCGGTTTGCTTCTGCTCGCCAGAGCGGCGACTGCGCCGCAAACGAGTTCCAGTCCACTACTCAGAATAACTTCACGTTGACCCAGACCATAATCTACAACGAGCGACTGACTACAGTATCAGGCACTGCCACTGTGGCTGATGACGGCAGTGGAACCTTGACTGCTACTCTTAGTGACGGAGCTGACCGTAAGTATTCTGTATTCCAAATATTCGAAAGACGTACGCGGAACTGATGCCAGCCTGTCTAAGGGCCTTTAGACACTTGGACAATTTAGTGAAATGTAAAGGTACACCGTGTGGATGCTGCCCGGGCCTATGTCATGAGATGGACCCCGATGCAGCACCACCCTCCAGGGTGTAAGGGTTACTACGAGTTGATGGAATCTAAAATAAGTCGTCACATAAAAATAAGTTGCAATTAGCAAATTTGCAAGATTTCCGTAGACCCTTGCTAGTACCTACCTAAGACCTAGTATTTCCTAAGAAAACACATTTTGTTCAATCATACAATTGTATATACTTGTCCTTGTCATCCCGGCCCATTAATGAGTTATACAGAGAACTCGCTAATTAACCATTTTATTTCTTTATTTTTAGTTTCATATACAACGACCATACACATCTTGGATACCGACTACATTGAATTCGCTTTGCTGTATAGCTGCGAAAACGTTCAAGGCACTAACAATAGACAAAGTATGTACATGACTTAATTTCGTTTGTATTTATTGTTAAATACGTAGGTATCAAGATACATCTAACTTATTTCTTTTAACAGTATACAGTTGGAAACTCAGCAGATCGCAATTAGGATTCTCGCAGGCTGCCAATGACAGAATAGCTCAAGTGGTCACCGACACCTTAGACCTTTTCGATACATATTACCAGACTACTGGTCAAACAAGTGCGGACTGCTTCTATTACCCGGTCTTTGAAGGGACTCCCGAGGCTATTGTTTTACCTGGCGCCTGCCCCACTGTCAGCGGTGTGGCCAATTTCAACCCTACTAATGTAAGTATTTTATAAATAAATTTTATTCGTATATCATTATTTGACTTGGAAAAAAAACTCGCGGATATACTAACACCATAAAAGTTGTATGTACTTTAAATAATTGTATAATTAATCATAACTTCTATAATATTAACTCCTTTAACGCCTTGAAAATGTAATTGTGTTCTCGCTGAAGCAAGCGTCTAGGTGCAGGTGAAGCAAGCAACTGACTCTGCTCACATACTCAATCCCTAAATCTTATATTTTAAATTAATATTACAAAATAAATAAATGTAAATCAAAAACGAGGAATTTAAAATAAATTGTATTTTCCATATATTGAAAACCATAAATCCAGACATACTGATTTTTGCAAGTGCAATAACTCATATTAAAATATAATTTAAATGTGTATTTTTATAAAATACTAATACGATGTGTCATAAAATTGAATCAGATTTCAAAATTCAGTATACGACACTTGACCTTTTAATACCTAATAGATCATTATTTTTAGTACCTCGGCCATTGGTATGATGTCGGTAGATATCCCGTCGCATCTCAGTTCGGCACCTGCCCGCGCGCACAGTACACTCTTGTCGATGGCGTCGTCACCATTCGGAACACTATGGTTGTCAACGAAACGCTGAGGGTACAGGATGGTATCGCTCGCCTTTCGTCTGGGGGCACTGGACTCCTCACTGTTACAGTTGTGTTGGAAAACGGAGGTTGGTATTATTCTTTGCATACTTTCGTCGTTCTTAAAGATAGTAGTTTTGATTATACATAGTAATATCAGAATGCAGAGACATTAACTTATCATTGGATTCCTAGTCCTGTTCATAATATAAGTCTTAAATATTGTAGATACGATGACATTACGGTGTTGTGCTGAGATGTAGTAATTTAATATTTCATTAACACATTCTTTTAAAATTATGGCTTCAGTTCAGTGGGACTATTTTGCCAGTATCAAGGTATTAGGAGCTTTAAATACGACTAAAGTTGTATGGTTAGTACGAGACAATGTGCGGTAGTTTTATTAGCTCTTGTAAAACGATAGCTGGACTTTGCAAGTAGCAAGTGGACTACCGGCTGTTGACTCCAAAATGGTGGTTAAACGCGTTTCAAGTTTAATTTTCCATTCACTGCACACTACTGAGATACATTAGTGAGATACATTTAAAATAATTTCGTATCTTTTTTGAACACTGGCAAATGTTTTGATATTAACATTTCCGTTTTCAGAGGAATTTGTGCAGCAGCACTTTATCCTTGCCACTGACTACTCTAACTACTCCCTAGTTTACGCCTGTCGTAACCTAGGCGATGGTACTAGAAGAGGTAAGTCCATATCCTTTAATACACATAACGTCAATATTATTCTTGAACTAGACTGCTCTAACTACGTATAAAACTCCTGTGAGTACAATATATCATTTTAAACGGATTACTCACGTATAATAATGTCGATTATGTTGCGATCCAATTTTCGGGGATATTCTTCTCGGACCGCGTTTTCAAATCGCGCGTGTGTCGCTCTGCGGTTAATATCAATAATATTAAAATTCTAATTTTGTTAATCTTAGATATAAGCGATGGTGGCGTAAAGCAAACGTATGTGCCTAAATGATAAAAATAAGTTCAATATTTCCTAAATATAATACTTTTCGAAAAAAAAATTTTTTGCTTCTTTTCGCTATCCTGCAAATCAGTGTAAGTGACGTATGGTACAAACCCGACGCTTAGTAGCAATTGTGTCTGTACGTTTTGCTTTTTTTATATTCTTGTTTTTATAAGAAACTAGTATACTTTAAAAAGAGCTAAAACGGCCTAATAAATGCGCCGTAAACAGACACCTTACAAAATCAATCAGACACAGATAATTTTATTCTCATTCCGTTCCCAAAATTTCGTTATGATTGGTTAAGTTTTAGAGGAGAGAAATGTCGAGAACGAAACCCCGATTTCCGACTTTTTTTACGCAGGATGTCTCGCCTAAGCTACTGTTGTCCTTATTATACTAATTTTAGGAGCCGCCCTCCTCAGTGCGATGGAGATATTTAACTAAAGTTCTCATATCTTAAAAGGGGTTCAGCTGGTATTTCCTCTTAAGAGCTGCTCCTAAGATTAAATTCTCGACTAAAATTAAACTGGCGGTGTGGATGCACCTTTAAATTGATGAATGCAGCCCTCTAGATATATTTTTAAAAACCTGTATTTTTATAGTTTACAGTTGGAAACTCAGCAGAAGCCCTGCCCTGACTGATGAAGCAAATAATGCCATCAACACCATCATCAGCAACACCCAGGGTCTGCTCGGAGATTATTACCAAACCCAAACCCACACAGACCAGGACTGCTTCTATGTGCCAGAACCAGTACCTGGAGAATCTGTGTTGTTCCCTGGAGCCTGCGGAGAAGTTTCTGGCATGCAGGGATTCGAAGCTTCTCGGGTAAATATAATATTTAATAAAGCAGGGCTTGTACAAAGTTGGCTGAGGCAAGACTTGAAGTTGGTTTTAATTAGACGCAACAGCCATTCAGCACATCTGTTTGAGCAATACGGTCGTCTTATCATTAAAATTAAAACAAATAATTATCCTATCTTTATTGTGTAAAACTCTAGTCGTCAACTAAATAAAAACTCCTCTTTTATGCCACAGTCATAGAGTTTAATTCCAGATTGAAATGGTAGGGCTCCTTCTCCGTAGGTCTTTGAAATCCTGTCACTGGACGACTTGTTGCTGATATCATAGATACTCTTTTCCAACAGTACCTAGGCTGGTGGCATGAGATTGAACGCTACCCCACCGATGGCTCCCCGGGCCAGTGCACCAGTGCCACCTTTGGGCAAGCAAGCGACGACTCCTACTACGTCATCGAAGCCAGCGTTAACAATAACGTGGCCAATGAGACCATAAGCCTCGCCGTCATTACACAGAATGGACTCATCACGATCACTAGAAATGGAGCCACTACTCGTAAGAATACCCAAATTTATCGAATAATCGAATACAATGTAGTGTTTATTACGTTTTTTTTTTTAAAAATACCCAAAAAATTTAAATAATGCACCATATTTGGGTAGCGTAATAGTAATAGTTATTTTTTTACACGTTTAACTCTACTCAGTTATTGTTTAACCGCTCGTGCTAATATTGATACCCTAGCAAGCGAAAGATTCGAAAATTGACCCACGAGCGTAGCGAGTGGTTCGAAAAGTGGAATCTTGAGCGTTGTGAGGGTTTCAAGGTGCGAACGTAAAAAAAACTGCCTCCGAGTGAAAAACAACATTTTTCATATCAACGCGAGGAAAATACTAATACCTATAAATACTTATGTGTTTGTCTCATTGTGCTATGAACTAGAAGCCTGATGTAAATGATATATATTTTTTAATCTAAAATATTAAGCTAAATCAAAATAAATTAACTTAAAATAAATTAAATCAAAATTAAGAAGAAGAATGATAAATATGTAATAACATATTTTCCGTGTCGAGGTTCCTTTTTTATAAGATGAATGCCCAATAGGCAGCGGTGTTATTTATCATTCAAACTCATAACTTAAAAGTGAATTCTACCAGCCAACATAAGTAAACAACTCAAAATTTGAATGAGATTACTTGGCCACACATTTGGATAAAATTCAACTTTCATATCAGAATTGAACAATCAAGAGAACTAGCTGGTGTGGTGAAAAATATTTTTAATATAGCATTGTACAAACTAATAAATTAATTACTTCACATCAAATTTGTCGCTTAGAGGCTAAATTTAGTTTTTTTTTAGAATGGATTGTCCTCGGTACGGACTACAACACGTATTCGCTTCTCTATTCTTGCGAGGATGTGACCACTTCATCGGGTGCATACCGGCGAGGTAAGTATTTTTTTAAACATACTACGTGAATTTTGTTGTACTTGACGACATGGAGCATTGAAATATTCCTATTATGAAAGAAGCTCGTAGAAACAATGTAGAACACTAAGCGATCGAAAACTGTTTAGAGTCCGTCCAAGCTACCGCACCGACTTTAGATAGAACAATGCTTAGAAATGTCATGATAAACGTCATATTTTCATATAAATTCGACTGCCGGATTTCCGAAAAACATTTTACCCCTCTGTATTAGTAAGTATCGACTTAACGGCCCGATTCGAAGAATGAAATATCCAACATATTCGACCCAACGATATAACGATAAGTTCTGGTTTAGATAAGTTCTCATTTAGATATCATTTGTATGTCGTATAATTGACAGAAGCAGCTCGATTCGGGCAACCAATGTCACTTTGACGTTAGAAATATCGTAAATATCTCACAGCGGAATCGAAATAAACGCTAATTTTGACATTTCGTAGTTATCGATCTTTTAAATATCTTTCCAAGATCTTAAACGTGTCTTAATCATTCTTCGAATCGGGCCGTAAGGCTTATTTCTTAGGTATTTATCAAGTCGTGTCATGTTTTCTTTCAGTATGGAGCGCTAAACACAGCAAAGCTCGCGAATTAACTGACGCAGCCAGCGCTGCAATTCAGCCCCTTATTGACGCCAACCCAGTCCTGCACGATCAGTTCTATGAGGCCGTCAACCAATCCGACGCAGCCTGCTTCCACTATAGCGATGACGCTAGTACGCAAGTCATCTTATCTGGCCAATGCGATACCAGTATCCCTGTGCAAGGAAACTTCGATATAACGCAAGTAAGAACCGTATATATATATAGTTTAGATAATATTTTATTAGGAACTTACTAGTGGTACAAATACACAAAATGTTTTACAAATAATGTTTAATTTTCCATGGAGTCCATGGAAAGTCCATCAGTAAGTAAGTAAGTAAATATTCTTTATTGTACCACACAGCAAACGAATTTACAATGTAAATTAAGGTAGCACTTGATTATAAATCTTTACAACAACATGCCTAGATGGTGATTGAAGTTAAGCTATTAAAAAAGACAGAACATTTCGATAGTTCCTAAAACCATGAAACGTTTACTGTATGTTTTAAGTGCATTTTCTGGACCAGGATAAAGTGCCGTGTCGGTAGTTAGAAGGTTATCCATTAATTACTGGACACCCAGTATAAGTTAGTGTTCCCAAATAGCGATTTTTAAACAATCGTTTTCACAGTTCGCAGGCACATGGTATCACATTGAGCGATACCCTTACACAGCCAATAATGACGGCACATGCATCGGAACGAAATTAAACGTTGACGGAAGCAGCGTCTCAGTGCAGCACTGGGAAGTTCACGACGAAACTCTTTATGTTAGAGAAGGCACCGCTACTGTCAGTGGAGCTACGGTCACAATCCAATTACCTGTTGAAGGCAGTGAAGGTAAGAGTTACTTATTGTACAAAAATCAGTTTTGCTAGATAAGGTTTGCATATCCATTAATAAAGCTATCAGAGATATTTTACTACGAGTACTGTACCAGGTGCGTAAACATCTTAGTGTTGATCTCAGGATAAAATTATGTGACACCCTGGTATTATCCAGGCTCAACTATGTCGACACTGTGATTAACGGTTGCCTACTTGCTCGTTCTAAAGCGCTTCTTCAACGCATCCAAAATGCCTGCGCCCGTTTCTGCTTCCCGATTCCCTCACGGACTCTTGTGACTCCCTATCTTAATAGTAGTAGGATGTTGAAAATGGATGCACGTCATTCGTTGCATTTTGCGTCTCTGCTTTTCGGTGTGATCCATTATCAACAACCTCTATACCTCTTTACCAAATTAAAGTGTTCCACCCGCCCGACTAGAGAAGCCATTCGGCTAATCTGTCCGAGACACGGCAGTTCAGCAGCATTTCGTGGCAGCTTTCGCTACTCTGCCACGAAGTGCTGAAATAACATACCTCCTCCTATACGTAACGCCACGACACTTTTCACATTCAAACTCCAATTTAGAAAATATCTTTTTTAGTCTGCAAATGCCGTGTCCGTCGCTTACCATGGATTACCCAAATCGCCAGGCTTAAAGTTTTTACGCATTTACCCAAATATTATACCTACTCTTGTCATCTCCTTTTATCTTCAGATATCAATGTAATTTGTCCTAATTTTAATAATATTTCTCAACTTCTTAAATGGTATATATACTTATTTGTTCTTCATAATATATAAATATAATGTGTATAAATATATATCCTTACCATCGTAACATATAAGCTAATAAGTATGAAACTGCCTACAACCGTTTTTCTATTTTTATAGTAAGTGTTTTGTTATTTTCAACTGTTTTCGTCTATATCTGTTTCTCAAGCAATGCAATATTGCACATGCTTGTCACTACCGTTAGGTAATTAGTTAAAGCTATCCTCCGGCCCGGGGCTCCACGAAAGACCAGCGCTGTGGTATTTATTCCCAAAGCATATGCTGAGTGGTGTCCCTTTGTAGCCATCCGTATAGCAGCGTCAATATATATTTATTTTTGTGTTACTCCTTTTGTTTTGCTGTATGCTATCTATATTTTTTTTAATTTTAAGTATTAAGTGAGTAAGTTCTTTTTTGTAACAGAAGTGGCGCTATATGTAGAAGGTTGTTACAATAAATTGATTTCTATTTCTATTTTTATTAGAATTGTTTAGCAGTTAAACTGCATTTTGAGTGGCATTACTTGTTTGATTTGACTTAGCTTACTTCGCTTCACTTCCGTTATTCGTCTAATTCAGTAGGTACGTGTTATAAATATTATAATTTTAAAATATTCATTTACATTATTATTTTTGTTCCAGAATCTGTGCCTGTGGAAGTCCATATTCTAACCACGGACTATGAAGGATATGCATTGGCATATACTTGCACTAATATCAATTCCTTCCAGAGACTAGGTACGGAACTTTAATTTGGCAAATATGTTTATCGATGAAAACAGGCAAATTTATAATTACCTGCCAAAACCTTGAAGTTGTCTCCATTTGTCTATATTAAAAAACCACTTAAATGAGACATGTCATCGCATTGATTATTTATGACGCACGCCAACAGGCCCCTATGTATCATTGTAATCAATTTAACGAATGTATCTATTGCATAGAGTTATGGCCCGTCTTATTTGTTTCCTTTGTTTAGTTATGATAAGCACTAAGTAATGTACTGTATTAACTTCACCAACAATGTATTGCAATTAATGCTTTGACAGTTTTCTGAATGTATTTATCGGTTACAGTCGGTGCGTTCAAGCTGAGTCGCTCTCGCACACTAAACAACGATGCCCAATACGCCATCGAAACCTACATGGCCACGAGGGAGGAGCTCCATCAACCCTACTTCATCAGCATCTCACAACATGATGACTGCGATGAACCCAGCTCCGCCCTTCTCGTCAAGAGCAGTATTATTATCATGCTAGTCTCTGTATTCCTACATTTAGTCATGTAGACTAGCTAAATCTTTTAAGTCTTAATTTATTTATAATTCAGATTTAAGTGTTTTAAGTCAAATAGTTTAGATCTCATTTATCATTATTTTCCATTTTATTTGATTTTAAGTTTAATTATGCATTAATTATTTCAGAAAATGTTGTTTGTAATAATATATACACATTTGTTTTTTATTTATTTGTAATAACAACATGGTTTTACTTCTGAATAAAGGTTGTTTTGGTTTCTAATGCTGACTTTTTATTTTAATTAAAGTGAAAAATTGTTGCAATTGGTTCACGTGATAAAGACTTAGCCCTGAGAAGCCAATATACTCACATTAGCTTGTGCACATTAGACACATAAAAATACCTCAAAGTCGTTTTAAAAGGAGTCTTATTAAGTACCTATTTGCTTTAATCAGAATGTAAGTCTATTAATTAATAAGGTAAAATATTTCAATACATAAACTACTAGCATTTACGGCGCATGGTAATACATGTGACTATTATCACAATATCTCAAATATTTACAATTAATTTTATTTATCTGCAGATTATGATAAAAACTGATACAGTTGTATATTAAAATTAATGTCTCAATGTGCCGAACAAGTTCAAACCATAATTCTGTAAATTTGATGATAAGCAACACAGACATAGAAACCGTCAACATTCGAGGTCTCAGGATGCAAAATTTATCCCTGTTTGCTATGCACAACTTGGGGAAGATTCCAAACCGCAGCAGAGAAAATTTTCTTGATTAGAATACCTTCATTTTTTAATCGAGAAAAATGGATCAGGAGGCGTATTCAGATTGTAAAAAAATTACATTTCTTCAACCAGAAATGACATTGAAAGAATATATGCATACAAATCCAGATCAAATTCATAACCTGTGATTACAATCTGAATACGTCTTCAAGGCAATAAAAGAGTAAATACTTATAGATACGTACCCAAGAGGTTTGAAGAGAAGCAAAAACAGAAATCAAACAAGATGGGAGGATGACATCAAATGAACTGTACCTAGGTCCAAACTGGAGGAAAATAGCATGAGTCAGAGAACTTTGGTAATATACCAAGAGGCACTCCGAAATTAGAGACATTTTATAGCATGTCATTTATTTTTGTACTAAGTTGGTGGCAAACAAGCATACGGCTCGCCTGATGGTAAGCAGTCAACACTCCGCACCCCGTTGAGCTCGGGTAACCTTACTCACCGGCAGGAACACAACACTGTGGGTAGAATCTCTGGGTAGGGTCTAGTGAGTGATTTTTTAAAACTGTAAATCATTTTAGAAATAAAGGTTCCATTATAAGACAGCTTATTCATTGCATTCCTCATCATCTTAGCATGCTGTTGTGCCCGTGTCGGTACTTGATAGCAAATAAATAGCCCCGCTCAGGCTGGGACAGTCGAATTTATTATGGTAGAGGTTATATAGGACTATCGCGTCCAGAAGGAGGCGTCGGTTTTGTAAGTTATGTTATTTGTACTTACCGAGAAGCTGGTAGTGGTGGGTGGTGCATGGCACGCAAGAATTTCTTTTGAACAGTCTCTATTTAGCTTTTATAGTTATCGTAGAAAGGAATCCATATCGACACGGCATATTCTATTTGTGACCTAACCAGCGCCTTATATAAAAAGAGGTAAGCTTTACCTCTATTTATATTAGTCGCTTATCTAAATGTAGTTTCGAGTCTAAATTGATACCAAAATCTTTACTTATGGATACACTTCTACTCATATCCGTTGACTGCAAGTTTTTGTGCGCGGTTTGTAACGTAGGGCCTAAGCCATCTTCACAAGTTTCCGTGTATGCCGTGAAAGTATATTTTTTCTAATACAATTTGGTAATCTACTTCATCGAAAGCTTTGCAAAACTCCGTATAAATACTAGCAACACGTTTATTTACATCCAAACTTCTGAATAGGTATGAGGTATATAGAATTAGATTTGTTGATGTTGATCTTTTCTTAACAAAGCCATGGTGCCACGATAGGATAATGTTGTGTAAACTGGGATAAAGCGCAGCATGAACGAATTTCTCGAAAAGTTTTGATAGTACAGAAAGAAGGAAGATAGACCGGTAATTTTTACATCTTTCTTGGACAGGGACAACTCTTACAATTTTCCAGATGTCAGGAAAGCTATCTTCTTTACGGCAAGTATTATATATGCTATACAGAGGATGTAAAATATTGTCAGCAATATTTTTTAGGAATATTGTGGGGATATTATCAGATCCAGAACTTTTCTATGCATCAACTGTTTTCAATGCACTTTTGACAAGATGTATCGGTATATGAATATCATTAAGATGAACATTAGACGGGCTACTTGTTAATCCATGAGGATCTTAGTCAGAGGAAACATTAGACGGTGCAAAAACAGATCAAAAGAAGTCAGTCACACACCTCGAAGGGGTCACTGGTGGTTACGTCATTATAAGAAACGCTGCTGGAGATATTTGTGGCTCCACGCTTACTAGCAACAACTTTCCAAAAATATTTAATTTTGGTTTGAATGCTTGTTTCCACTTATTTTAAGTAAGCATCATAACACACAGTGGGCTGCTTTTTAAATCGTTCCCTGTAAAGTGAAAAGATTTTAGTTTTCAAGCGGAAGCTGGGGCAAAAAGCCAGGAAAAAAAGACTCTTCGCGCTGTTGCAGGTAGGTAGGTATATATAATCCCTTATTATTTGATTTAAAAAAAAGATTTTTCTTTTATATCATGTCTGTTTATTCCTCTGCTATATTTTAATGAAATTGTTACTTAGCCGTTACTTGCTACTTAGTATTAAAGTTAAAATTAAAAAGAAATGTATTTTTAGGGGCGTAGGGAGCACTCCATACAGTCATGTAACTGAAATGAAATTTTAAATATTTTTTATCACATCAGTTGACAGGACTATAAAAAACAACTTTAATGCTTCATTTTTTTTATAAGTACCTAAATATTTTTGAAAATAATCGCTTTGAAAATCCAAACAATTTGTGTGACAGAAATCCGCTTGCTTATACGATAGCCTATTTTTAAATACCCATAAATAATTAACGGCAGCAGCTAGATTATTTATCATTAAGTACTTTAACAATATCATTAATAACTTCCTGCCGAGGTACTTGGACTAAAAATCTTATATCTAATATTTTCACTATCTAAAAATCTACAGATAAAATAGGTACACGAGCAATTTGTTTATTATTAGAAACTATAAATTTTTCGTGTTTTCCATAAATCTTATCTTAGTTATGCTGTTCATATTTTGGCTTTATTTTTAATAATTGTAATTTCGCCAGAAGTAACGGATACGCAACTTTAAGTGTTGCAACATCTCACATATCTATAATTCCATATATTCTCTTACTCTTACATTACAGCGATGGCAGCATGGTTCCATTTTTATCACGTCACTATGTCCGTCACTTTCGCACTTATGACAGGCATGGTGACAAATTATACAGAGCCGACCATCTTAGCCCTACAGCCGGCGATTAAGGGAACTACAGTAAGAAATTCATGTCAAGAATCATGGCCCGAGGCGATGCACACAGCCCAAGACAAAACGAGATGGTGGCGCACTGTAAGCGCCCTCTGCCGCACCTAGGGGGCATAGGACTTTAAGTCAAGGCATAGTGAGAAATTGGGTATTTCAAAAAAATAATACCGCGCGTTTGGAGCATTTCTAATGGTTTCCCAATATACTCGTATCAGGATGATGAAGTCTCTTTTTATTCTGGTTTTATATTGTAACTAAACTTCCAGAAAATTTAGTTGTTGTACGTTGTAAATGTACTCTACAGATAAATGTTACAAATAAGATGTAATGGAAATAAAGTAACGATCTTGATTTGACAGCCTCCAGCTCTTAATAAAGGATGTAAACTAGCATATGACAATTTGTTGTTAAGGGGCGGACTAATTACCAGCTCGCCGGACGATATCGCCCTGTCAGTTATTAGCGATTGTCAGCTTTTGCAAATAATTGACAGGCCAATATCATCCGACGAACTGGTAATCAGTGGGCCCCTTTAGAAATAATTATCTTTACTAGGAAAGCACTTTGCAGATACCTATTCAATTGCATACTTATCTATGTTCACTAATACCTAAACATAGTCGATATCTACTGCCACCATTGACGTACTGACATCGAGCTAATTATTATATCCACAAATCACGGCACACAAGATTAACGTTAAATACCAAATATCGATAGATAAAGTTTTTATAAATATGATAAGCTAAGATAATAACGCCATTTGAGTGGTGGGTTCATTAGTGAGCAGGAACAATAATGATCTCATGATGTTGACATTAATAATAGGTTTTAGTATTTTAGGGCTGTTAGGAACTAGTGCTCAAATTATCCAGGATGGACAGTGTAACCCGGATATTACTTTGCAGGCAGGCTTCAATATTGATAATGTAAGTTTTAAGTTATTAGGTACCTTTTTAAGAGGACAGAGGACGATCGAATCTCCATACAAACGTAGTCATTTTCCTCTCTGAATATTGACATTATGGAAAATATTTTTACAGCATATTATATATTTAAGTCTATGCCTGACCGTTTATTTTTTTTGTTATTTTTAATTTTTGTACAAGTTAGGAGCGTAAAACAGGAGCGACAAACAAACAAACAAAAATAAAATCATAAAATTTTTTAAATGCTTCTAACTCTTATAATATTGAAAAAATCTAAAAAAAATCAAACTGTCGGGCTTAGCTATTATTAAAACAAATCAAATTGTGTAAAAATATTTTCAATAATGTCCAGAGAGGAAAATGGGGACTACGTTTGTATGGAAAGGCGGTTTCGGGGAGGTCGTCCCCTTTCGTCTTAACTCTGTGAGTTCGCTCCTTCAGATATGTTCAAGTTATTGACTCTTAATTATCCTATAGGTGCCGACAGTTTCACAAAGTTTTGAAATAATTATACCTTGGTTAATATTTTCATGATGATTATCTGAAATTCGAACTGTGATCACTTCAGTGTCTTTCTGTCTATCATAGGCAGGTTTGTCAGAGTGATTGACATAATAACAAAACTGTGTAAATGGTGTCTCGAAAGAGCGAGGTTTTCTGTCACAGGTATAATTTACTAACCAGGGGACCCCATACACGGTGTCGTCAAGAGAGACACCGAAGAGAGTAAAAAAAGAATTTCATTTTCACTCGGAAAACGTATAGAAATAACGCAGCATAACGTAGTTAAGATTTTTTTTATAGCTATCTAATAGTTTATACATATTCATCTTTAATGGATACTGTTAATTTCGTAATCATACAGGAAAAATAAACATGCTATAGAAAATAAATAAATAAATATTATAGGACATAATTAGGTACCCAAATTACCTAATTCCCACAGTAAGCTCAATAATGCTTGTGTTGTGGGCACTTATACAACAACTACAACGATATATATCTATAATATATACACATACGACTACCTACGACTTCCTACGACTTCCTAGTTCCATTGAGTACTTCTACTTTTTTAATTTCCTTTACTTTTCTGGTTCGAATTCATATTTATTTATATTATATATTGAATATTTATTTATTTTTATTTATATATATATGTATGCATTATTTTATGGTTATTTTTCTATCTATGTATATTTGTATCAATGTGTATTCAAAACGTGCATTTCATTAATTTCAGTGATTGTACACTTTTGTTTGTGTTTGTCATTCATTCACCGTATACTTCTGTTTTACTCATTTCCTCAAAGGTTAACTGGAAGAGATCCCATACAGGGATAAGTTCGCCTTTGTTGTATTTAATTTACTCTGTAACTGTGTTTTTCGTGTTTTTATTTCTATGTACAATAAAGTATATACATACATACATACATACATTTATAAATACTTAAATATATAGGAAACATCCATGACTCAGGAACAAAAATCTGTGCTCATCACACAAATAAACGCCGTTACTGGGATTCGAACCCAATAGGCCAGACAGGTCGTTAAAAGTATTGAATAAGTGTTTATTTTATTTATTCAAACTTGATTAGATAAAATATGGACTACGGGTGGACTTCAGTCCCAAAACAGGAGCACGTACAAATGGTGCAAAAAGAAAAGTGCATCTATTATATTGTTTCAGATCTAACTAAAAAAACTAAAAAATAAAATTTCTTTGTAATATTAAGTACACATAAATTAAGTAATTCTGTAAGATTTATGAGTGAGTTTAAAATTCAGTGGCCTTGAACTGGTAAATTCTGGAAATTGAAACAAATAAAAGATAATCAAAAAATTTGGTCAATTATTGCCGTCACTAGATATTATGATTAGATAAACACCGTTCTTCTGGCAAATTATAGAAATTTCTCTGATATTTTTACGTATGCAAAAGGAATGTAATAAGTGGGTCACAATTATATATTTTCGTTGTCTTGTTTTCTGTTACCAAAAAATGTAACGGAGTGTAGCTTTTTGTATGAGATGAAATTGATTTTTTAATTATTCTCATGTAAATTATAATCTACAGCTAGAAATACATGCAATAGCATGCGATGTTTTTTTTATTTATTTGATAGAAGACTCATATACAAGTGTGACAGAGTGGTCAGAAACGAGACAACGAAAATAATGTTGACCCAAGTACTAATCAAAAACAGTATTATAACAGGGGTTTTTACGGGCCATTATAAGGTCAAAGAAGTTCTGGCCAGGATAGGACACTCCGACAACACCGATTGTCGAATGTGTGGTGAAGAGGAAGAGACAGTAACACACGTAATGTGTGAATGTCACGCCCTCGCCAGACAAAGAATGAAGAACTTCGGAGCAAGTTCCCTGGAACCAAAGGAATTCAAAAGGCTACCCATAAGCTCCATCATCCGGCACATGGAGATGGTCAAAAAAGCTCTTGATTAGCTGACGGATCTTTCCTTAGGGGGCAACTACACAAAAGATTCCTATGGGTCGAAGTGTATCCGCAAGGGCCCCCGAAAATTAGAAGATAAGATAAGAAGAATCAAAAACAGTACCTCTATAATCAACGTATAAAATAGGCAGTCTGTAAAATTTGTCGCTGTGTCGTGAAGGGAAGTTATGAACATTTAAAACTTATTATTCCAGTTCCTTGGCTCCTGGTACGAAGTATCAAGAACAGACAATCCCCAGCAAGACGGAGACTGTTCTCGGCTTAGCCTGACCAGTGCGGACGGCGTGATTGCCATCAGTTATGAGTCCGTAAACCGGAACTTTTATGAGGAGATCAATGGCACCGTCAGCCAGGAAGAGGGGACCGCTAAACTATCTCTTAACTTAAATGGATTATCTGAGCGTAAGTAAAATAGGGAAACAAGGCTTTTAGGCACTGTGACAGATTTCACTAAATTGGGTAAAATAAATGTTGATAAGACGTTACGTCTCTTATAAAAGCCTTGGTGGATTCAAAGGTAACTAATTTGATGGATAGTTATATTTCACTTCAATATTTTCTTTAATTACTGCTTAAATAACTCTCATCTTAAAAATTGGTTCCATATCCCAAAAAACTCACCTTGGCAGTCCAAGGTGAGTTTTTTCTTTCACAAACAACTTTTAAGCATATATATCCACAAGAACGTCTTAAATAAATCAGTTTAGAATTCATAATTCATTATGCAACCGTTTATCAATTGCTTTTTTTTTATCATTGATATTTTACTTTATTCCAGCTGTTGATTTTTGGGTTCTGATGACGGATCATTCCACTTACGCTCTCACTTACCAATGTGTCAACATTAATACAAATCAAAGAGCTGGTAAGTACAAAAATGAATTATATTTTTTGACTATATCTTATGTCACACTATAAATGTAAATTCGTTATCGGGTTAATAGATATGGTGAATAATTATTACAACGGATTACATCGTTTAACAAATAGTTTTTCTACTTCTCGACCTTAATTAAGATTTCGTATACCAAATTATAATTGCGTACTTTTCATGTATGGGCTCCCACTCAACTATAAGATTCCTTTCGATACGCTGTAGTCAACTATTAAAAAGAATTACCAATCACATGCCGCCGCGCTCCCATATAAAAAAAACCTACACGGGCGCGGGACGCAAGGTGGGAGTCGCGCGTTTATGTCTAAATTTTTGTTGTGAGAGAGAGAGTTGATTTAGGTTTTATCGTAAAAAAGTATTATTTTAGATAACTCGTAGAAAAAGTATTGTATACAATAGTGATATAATCAAGCTTTTAAATCTCGTACCTTACTTTTGTCTATCACTGAAAAAAACTGTAATTCCTTACAGTATACATCTGGCAACTGGGCAGAAGCCAAACTTTCACCGAATTGTTCCTCGCTCTGATGAACACTAGCCTGAACAATCTCCTCGGCATCACCTTAGCTGAACTAAGATCCACGGATTTCAGCGAGGAAGCCTGCTATGAGCTACCCGTGATTGAGGAGAATCAACCCATTCTGCTCCCTGGGCAATGTGATTCGACCATACCCGTTGTAGACTCTTTAGATGTCGAAAGAGTGAGTATTTAAGGACACATAAGGAATGTACAAAATGTAGGATGTAGAAATGCTATGTATGGAATAGCACATCGGGCACATACGCACTCTTTTCTTAAAATTCGGATTAAAGATCTTTATATCCATTCTATTAAGGAAAATTTAAATCTCGAGTTAAGGTGTCCTAATAGTAGCAAATCAAGAATTAAATAGGTATGTGCCAAAAAAAATATGTTTTGAAGACATTACATTATAGACTTTGAAAAAGAACAGATAATCTTAACCTACCAAAAAAATTTTATTTACCTATATTTTTTTAATGCCACCGTTTATAGTTCACCGGATTGTGGCACGAAATATCAAGCTACTACTCTGAAAGCGCCCTTGGAACCTGTGCCAGAGCTGAATACACCCTGGAAGGTGGCGTGGTCAACGTTGTGAACAGTCAGGTGGTCAACCAGGGACTGGAAACTATCACGGGAACAGCGACAGTTATAGATGCCAATGGTGGCGGAAAATTGTCGGTCACTTTGGAGGTAGCCCCTGATGGTGAGTATGTGATGGACATTGGACACTCTATTTAAATTACTAATTATTTATTACTCTGCGCATAGCCGTCGGTCTCCGTCTCGGAATCCCTATCTGCGCTGACCACAGCTGTGTTTCTTGTGGGGCCTCAGTGGATCGGCTTGGTCATCACGGCCTTTCCTGCTCCTCGGGCGCCGGCCGCCTGTCTCGTTACTCCGCTCTCAACGACATCCTTAGAAGTGCTCTCGTCAGCGCCGGCGTCCCCGCAGCTCTGGAGCCCCAGATCGTGCGGGACGATGGCAAGCGCCCGGACGGGATGTCGTTGATCCCTTGGAGGATGGGCCGTGCGCTGGTGTGGGACGCTACCTGTGCCGACACGTTGGCGGCGTCCTACATTTCAGCGACCAGCAGACATGCCGGGGCAGCGGCAGACGCCCGAGAACGACACAAGGACAACAAATATAGCTGTCTCGGCGCCAACTACGAGTTCGTAGCCTTTGGAGTCGAGACACTCGGGCCGTGGGGCAAAGGTGCGCGTGGGCTCCACAAGGAGCTCGGGAAGCGATTAAGGGAGGCAACAGGAGACCCTCGCGCAGGCAGCTTTCTCGCGCAAATACTCGCTATTATTGCGATACAGCGCGGGAATGCTGCCTGCGTGATGGACACTCTGCCAAGAGGCCAAGGGTTGGAGGGTAGATTTTAGTTATTTTATTTTTTTAGTTAGGTTTAGTTATATTAGTTTATTTTATAAATAGTTATAATTCTTGTAACTTAAATTTAGTTTGTATATACATTATTTTATAATAAATGTTTGCTGTGATTTATGCTATTTCCGACATTAGTGTGAATAGCTAAGCTCGCGAAATGATCAAAGAGTCATTCTCAAATAATAATATATAATGTCTCACAACTGCTGAAAAAATGTAGGTGTATCCCACTTGTAAGAGTGCAGTGTATAAATTAACTTTTGATCCTATTCAATTTGTGATGTCTATAGAAAACGACGCGTACGAGTTAAACATACAATTAAATGTACAGTAAAAATCTATATTTTTACTGTACATTTAATTTACTGTACAGCGAGCTGCGAAGTCGCATGGCGGAATTATGACTGAATTCATTGATAAAGTCGCCGTGTACTTTTACGGATGATTGTACATATTTTTAACCGGCAAATGTTATCTAATCAATTAGGCACGTACTTTAATGATATATTTGTTTTCGTGTTTTATTTCAGTATTTGTAGATCAGGAACTTTGGGTATTAGCCACAGACTACTCCGACTATGCAATACTGTACAGTTGCATCGATCAACCAGATAACCAGAAACGAGGTAACTTTTATTTTTTTTATCACGAGTTGGATTTTTTTAATGTAGTAATTATTTAATTAAAATTATTGACTAAGCTGTATCTTCATTTATATAGTTTCGTCTGCAAAAAATGCAGGCACCTACTTATCACTTTTACTCCCAACGCAAGCTACTCGCTACGAGCGTAGCCGATAGCATGAGAAAAACCGTTAATACCGAAAAGCGACTACGAACAGAGAACCCGCCTCGCGGGTCGCTGGCAATTAATGCGTTAAACATGTTGTAACTAAAATAGTGGGGATCCGTTTAAGGGCATATTCCGTATCGTGTTCGGATTAGTAAAAAATAATCACGCAATATTTTTTTGTATGGGGCAGGTCGTTCAAGCCGACTAACCCTCCATAAAAAATCCAAAAATTTCTTGCGTCAATAAAAAAATCTTCTATTCTTTTCTAATCAGCCACTATTTTTGTTATACCTTGTAGTTGCGTGTTTAGAAAATTATAATAATTTCACAATTTTCATTATAATTTGAAATAGTCATAATTCCACTAAGCATTTTTGTACACATTATTTTAAGTGTACAGTTGGATAACGAGCCGAACGAGAGTGCAAACAGATGCCGCCCGGGCAGCCGTCACAGAAGTGGTGGACTCGATTATGGACCTTAACAGCGTGTATTACGACCTAACCGATC
The DNA here is from genome assembly GCF_033807575.1 of Cydia pomonella. Lineage (NCBI taxonomy): Eukaryota > Metazoa > Arthropoda > Insecta > Lepidoptera > Tortricidae > Cydia > Cydia pomonella. The sequence goes on along the minus strand of NC_084721.1, from coordinate 10,711,841 downwards.
AGACAGACGACGGATGTTTTTACTACCCTGAACATGTGGTCGACCAGCCCGTGGTCTTCAGAGGCTCTTGCGATATGAGCATACCTGCTATGGCTAATTTTGATGCTGAAAGAGTAAGTTGTGTTTCTAGATACATGCAAATTGAGTAACGGCGTTTTACATACCCGACACTTCTTATTTACCTACATGGCAGAGATAAATATCACAATAATATCCATCATTTAATTGTTACGAGTATAGTGATCTTTGTGCGCTACGGCAATATATCGGGTTAAAGAATATTTTTATTTTCTCAAAAAGAAATTTACATTTCACTTATATGAGAAACATTTTTCTATCAAATTTGATGAATAGGTACATAGAATTCATAATTATTATTTATACATTTCGTAGATAAAGTATTTAAGTTTTACAAATGTTTGGTTCAACAAACATGCATTAATATAATACGATAAACGTAAACAATACTATTACAGATTTATTTCTAAGAACTAAAGCATGCAGTATCACTAAAATTACATGGTTTGTAATTAAAGTAATTATCATAATTAAAAAATATATGTTCGAGAGATCCAGAAATTACACATTAAAAATGAAAAATGAGGTAGACGTAGAATTTCAACGGGCAAGTTGCACAAACAAGGTGTACATAGTGAAACAGTAAAACAGTAGGTCAGTTATAACTCAGTAGGCTTTGGTCATTTAGGATATAGTGTTTTAATTTATTTTTAAATATTATAAAAGTGCGTGCATTTTTTATAGTATCAGGTAATTTATTATATAATTGTACTCCTGCAAAAGTTAATATTCGTTTTCCCTGAGCGCTTTTTATTTGTGGCAAAACAATGTGATCCTTTCTTCGGCTATTGCGTTTGGATATCTGGTGTTTTTTAATAAATGTGATTTGACTATGAATCATACCGCTTAGAATTTTTTTTATTAGTATACATGTACTGTAGGTATATAGTTGTTTAATATTCATAAGTTTTGTTTCCATGTAAATTTGTTTACTGGGTGTTAGATAGTCATAATGAAAAAGCATTTTGATGATTTTATTTTGCGCTATTTGAAGTGGTTTCAGATTCGTTTTACATGCATTACGCATATATGTAATAATTAACAAGTGACAACCAATAGAGTAAGGTATATTCGGGTAGTTCAGACAATGTCGGTTATTTCCGAAAATCAACCATAATTCCATCTTATTAGCGTTCATTTCTGATATCATCCTTTTTTTAACTCTTCAGAATTACTCATTATGTAACCAGCCATTTTTGCCTACGAGTACACGTCAATTTTTTTTTTATCTTATTAATTAGTAAACATGAGTAGTTCGCGAAATGAAATAATCAAATGAAGTACTTCACTTGATCATTTCATTTTCATTTTTTTCTTTCATTCAATAATTCAGTTCTGATTCATGTAGTTTTTCACTTGTAAATGAAAATATAACTAAACTGAATTGCTTAGTTTGCCCATTCGCTTAGAGAGTGAGAAGAACACCACGTTAAAACATGGTTAAAACCTTCGATACATAAATTCATTTATTTTAGTGATTCATATTGAATAAAAGTTTATCGAATTCTTCATTCAACTCAATATATCCGCGAATGAGAGAGATAATACCAGTACCTACTGTTGATATAGATCGATCTGTTAAGCTACTGTGAAGTACTTCACAGCGTACGAAATATGCATACCAATCTTTTCTTATCTTAGGCATCGGAACATATGATTTAATTCGGTTAATAATACCTAAACATCATACATTCTGCCAATACCACAGGTATTTCAATGTTCTTTTTTCAGTACATGGGATTATGGCACGAAATCGAATCATATCCTTCCGTCTTCCAAACTGGCAGTTGCAATAATGCGAGGTACACACTAGACGAGGAGCTCGGAATCGTCGATGTATTCAATACTCAAGTTATTGACCAAGTACTGGACACCATTCGCGGAAACGCCACCATAGCAGAAGATGCAGATGGTACTGGAAAGCTGGTTGTTACTTTTCCGATTGCTGGAACACCGTGTAAGTAAATAAACATAGCATATTCCTGGACCTTTAGCAATACTTCAAAGTTTATAAAGTAAATAAAAATGGAATTGAGTATTTTCGAAGAAACAATTAGGCCGTATTTTTGTACGAAACTTTCAAGGTTTTTTTCCATTTGTTTTTGTTTGACTGTCTTACCAATATGTTGCATAGCAAGCTAATTCGAGTTTTAGTTATTCGATCTGTTTCCAATATGATACCTATATGTCAGTGTCAAAGGTGAAATTTTTGGTTGCAGAAATGTCGCTTTTGACACTATAATGGAATGAGATCGAATAACTAAAACTCGGATTGGCCTGTAGGTATTTTGTAAGTCTTGTGCATTTTTGGCTTTGGCTTGTTGTTGATATTTTATTAACAAAACTTCCGTAAGACATAGATATATTAAATATATTTAAAATGGGTCACTCACTTATTGTAAGTCGATGATTGCTCAACATGTTTCACTACATAACGAGGAGCTTCTTCAACAACGTGGGGTGTTTCCTTGTACATTTAAATAGTAAAGCGTTGTGTGCGATTTCCAAGTCATTTCATTATATAGGTATGTATTAAATTAAGATTTCTAATATTGACACCGTTTTAAGATAGCCAAGTCGATGGAAATCAAGTTATGTGGACTCCTACGGTACTGACTAAAATAAGCGACTTGGTGTGCATTACATTTCAAAACTTTTTTTTTTGTATTAGATGAACTGCGTTGCTAGACTTACATCTATATACATGTAATGTGTCTGATGGGATATTACATTTCTCAATAAGTTAATGTGCCAGCCTTCAAAAAAAGTGTCTACAGACATTTTACATGACAGTTATTCCGTATATAAATGAACGTAAGGGCCAATTTTCAACGCCAGAGATATATAACGATATACATACTTCGATACATAGAAAATATTTATAACTCAGGTACAAATATTCGTGATGAATCTTTTGAAATATTTTGGACCTTGAAAATACATTTTATCGAATCGGCCTCTAAAAAGTGTGTTGATCTACAAGTGATTATCAGTCCGATATGAACGCGGAATAAAGATATGTTATCTGTTAATATAAAACTATTAGTTTTGCTTAATCTAAAGATGTTATATGTTATGATGTTATGTTATGATTACAGTACTACAAGGTACTTTGTAATAGCATATTAAAGTTGACAAAATTTAATTTAATTTTCAAATGAAATCAATGATTCAGATTATACTTTATACATTTGCAATACAGTAAAAATATTGTCATAAAGCTCACTTAACTCATCACAATAATGATCAGTTGATCACGTTCAATAGAATTTACCGAACTTCGTTTTTTTTAATGTAATGACAATGGAGTACTATCTGCCAAAAAATGAACTAACAGGATCGATGCATCATATCAAACTTGCTTCATACGTGCAAAAAGATTGAACAATGATAATGAAATCGATGAAACAGAATATACCTCGAATGTGTCTTGCAAATCATGATAACTAAAACATAAGCATTATAACATGTAACGAGCACTCACTTATTCGTTGGACAACTAAGAAAAGGAATTTGCATATTTTTGTGACCAAATAATTTTAGTTTAAAAATGTGTGACCTTTTATCGACCGGTTTGGCCTAGTGGGTAGTGACCCTGCTTACGAAGCTGATGGTCCCGGGTTCCAATCCTGGTTAGGGCATTTATTCGTGTGATGAGCATGGATATTTTTTCCTGGGTCATGGGTGTTTTCTATGTATTTAAGTATTTATAAATATTCATATATTATTATATATATCGTTGTCTAAGTACCCTCAACACAAGCAATTTGTGTAAAAAATTTCTAATAAAAAATTGAATCATGAATCACTGATTTATTTTCAGTGACTACTTCAACCGACTACTGGGTGTTGGATACCGACTATGACAACTACGCTTTAGTTTATACTTGCTACAACATTGACCCCAATACCAGAGGAGGTAACTGCTGTTTTACCTAATTTCATGCGGACATTATTTTTGTTTGCCTCAAAGCTTGAATCACTTTATTCTCCTACTTCTGTCCAATCTGAAATCTGTAGTCACTAGCAGAGCTCCGAATTTTCTTGGTATTTTTGAGCTGTCATAGTGGATTCTACCTTATCATATATTTATACGTATATAGTGTATATACATACGGAAATGGCAAAAGGAGTAATTATTGACATATGACCATATGACAAAAAAACATTTAATATGGATCTAAGGATTCAACCCCAGATCCTACATGAGCAGGTACATGACACGATACGTTACTAATAATCTATTTAAAACTATATCTAACGAATTGATACTTAGGTATATTGGAAATGGATAAGAGAGAACTCATAAAGGCAATTCAAAAGTGCCACGAAAATTCAGGACACTCGAACAAATTGTAAATTGCTAGTTGTGAGTTTACTTAAGAGTTGTGTCAAAGTCATATCGTAACAAGATCAAAACCATAACAAATTGATAAATCTGAATCTATCTCATTGTGTGTCATTAAAAGTGAATACACGGCTTTGGCTCCCTGGGTATACATGCAAGGACATATCTGCTGATGCCCGGCCATAATCCTCTCTCATATCCCATAATATTCGGGAATAATTTGGTCACAAATTAAGTGTCCTCATTTACAAAATAATCAATTCTTGGATCACCTATTTTTAGTTTGGAGTTGGAAGCTCAGCCGATCCAAAGAGCTATCAGCCGAGGCTAATGCAACAATCAATGCAGTTATTGCTTCAATACCTGTTTTGGACGATCGTTATTACCAAACGAGAGATCAAAGCGCCGATGGATGCTTCTACTATCCCGTACCCGAGCTTGGAGTTCCTGTGGTTTTCCCAGGACAATGCGATGACGGAATCGCTGCTGTTCCTAACTTTAATTTGGATGCTGTACGTATGATGTTAATAAAGCTGCCACATGACAAAGTTCGTAAACAGAACAAACATACGAAAGGTTTATTCTTGTCTAAGTATTATAAGGATTATATCCATTAGTTTTCGGTCAGGCCTTGCATTTTAATCTAAATCTTTCCAAATCCTATAAACAATATTTGATTTTGCCAGTCCTTTTAAATAACATTATCATTTAACATATAAAAGTTTGCTATAAACCTAAAGAACAAATTTGCACATTATTTTATTAAAAATAATCCAAAGAAGTACCTATGGCGGTGCCTTTGTTTTAGATATATTTTAATGTACCTATAAATATATCGACACATTAGACTACTATGCAGCACTACGATTTTAGTTTAGCACATTCGGATTAAGTAAAAAACCATTCTAACTTTGACTATAAGATTTTTTTAACCATACACAACAGACATTGTGATAGTTATGACCACATCCTCTAATTTAGTAATCTTAACATATAAAATCGTAGAAAGTATTGGAGGGAGTCTTCCAATACTTTCTACGACGTCCCTTCATGCAGCAATTCAGATATCAGGGATTCTCACTCATGACCCTCATTATCCTCTTTGATATCAATTTAACGAGGCAGGCGTTTCAATATCGAGGTTATAATTTACTAACATTATGCGTTCAGTTTCAAGGAGTTTGGCATGAAATTGAAAGCTATCCGAAGATCGAACAAACAGGAGAGTGTATCAGCCATGATTTTACACAAGGCACGGGTAATACTTTGAATCTTCAGTCTTCACAAATTATTGACCAGTTCCTATCAGTTTCTTCAGGGAATGTAACTTTTACTTCTACTGATGGAAGTGCCAGATTGGTAATAACTATCGTCTCAGATGGACAAGGTAAGAAAGTGAAATAAATGCTTTTTTTATGATTTGTAACATATATTATTGACAAGTTGCCAATATTTAATTGTTTCAATTTTAACTTTTCAGTTATCGAAATTCCTTACTGGATTATAAACACTGATTATACTGGCCATGCATTGGTTTACAGCTGTGTAAACCTCGATAGCGATTATAGAGGAAGTAAGTGTCAATTTCATTTTTTTTTGTACATGGGTTTCTGAATTTTGGCCATTAATCGCATCTATTTCTTGGGTTGTTTATGTGGTTAATTTTTTTCTGGAAAGGTTTGTCGTTCTACTCAATATAAGTTTTACTTGTCTTAAGCTTTTATCATACAGCTTTTAATAAATAGAAGATTTGAATATGCCTTTACGGGTCTAGCAAGAAAATTACGCTCTAAAGTCCATTTATTTTATGGTATCCACAGAAAGACGTATAACCTTAACTCACCCTAAACAAGTTTTTGACTCATGTGTGTGTTAACCAATAATTATTTGTATAAATGTTTTACAACTGGATTTTGGATAAATGTTCTCAAAATTGGAGTCCACATCCCTAGGCTACGGTGATCGCATACCATCAGACAGACTGTAAATTTAATTTTTGGTCCAAGTTTTTATCGCTGACTGTACTTTTCTTTCCACAGGCAACTAATATTCATCGAGAACAATTCTTAAAACCCTAAACACAATTAGGTTGCGTAGTTTTATCACAGAGTTCCCATGTCCACCTCCTGACTGCATCACCAGATCAGCTCTATGTCATCATAATATTGCACTGTTACCCGACATACAAATGTATACAAATTTTCAGCTCAATAGTAAATAAAAAAAAAAATTGTCCTTATGTTTCAACCATAGTGAAATAAACGCCATTTTTGCATATTATATAATAACTTAAAAATAGAAAACGAAGCTCGCCGTCTTCATAATACTGACTTCTCAAGCTCAGCAAGGCCATGCACAGCGAGAAAAAAGATTTTGATAATCTATTTCATACATTTTGATAAGTAAATACTCTCTCTTTCCATCTTTTAAACAAAAAATATTTATATTTCAGTATGGAGCTGGAAGCTCAGCAGAACAAAGCAGCTCTCTTCATCGGCTAGTACAATCATCGATGAAGCTATTTCTAACATTGACGTGCTCGGCAACGAGTATTACGAGCGCGTGGACCAAACAGATCCAGCCTGCTTCTACTTGCCTGATCTGGAGCCGGGGGAGCCTGTTGTGATCGTTGGACAGTGCCAGGCTGATATTCCTGTTGTACAGAACTTTAACGCTGAATTGGTAATGTTCTAGGATCGACATTTTTACGTTCACAAGAAGGACCTATACATTTTGATATATCCTAAAAATAAAGTAAAAAAATATACTTACTGTATCTTATAAAACAGTGAGATAGAACTGTAGAATCCAGAAGGTCTAGTGTATCATGACAGCAAAATATTCGTTAACTATTCGATGACGTTAGGTGAGAAAACTACTCGGAAACTAAAAACCTATACTTTTTAGTTAACATGCGAGTGTGACATGCAACCTCAAACTCGTCCTTTACGAAAGATAGCTCATTTTGACAGTAATTTACCTTTTTCGTATGTTGGTAGAACTGGGTGTTATAGGTGGCCAAATTACGAAGTACAGCCCATGTGGGATCTTCGAGCGTAATAAGATCACCACTTAATTGGTTCGCGTTATATTTCGGTTGAATAAATGCAGTGGTCGGCAACCTTTAAGCAGCCAATGCACATTGTTTATAATTTGCAACTTTATCACTATATCTGATAATTTATTATTATGCAAAGAGCACTCGACAATGTCAACGACGACTGACAACGACAACAATTGTCAACAAATACCTATTTTAAAGGATACAAAAAAAGTTCCCGACAGCGGCAGTACTCTCAAGTTCAAATGCCGCACGGGCTTGCGCTTGCCTTACTTACTTGATAGTAATACTTTTCGATAGTGAAAATCTACAATCAAGCTGTTTAAAAATATGCACCCTTTCTTCGTGGTTCGCGATACTTATATAGTAAATCTGAATAGACCATAGATTAAGTACAGATACAATTATAATATGTTAACGGCACCAATCATGGAACATTTAAGAGAAAATTTGGAGTGTTTTTGTAATTTCACCGACACCTGTAAAGTTTCTACCGCTTTACGCTTTAAAAGTTGAATGTCCAATTCGTCCTTTATGTTTTCTATGTATTTAATGAAAAGCTACTGCAATTGGTTTCAATATTATTAACCAATAAAAACTGTGGTTTTTTGTGGCACCATTAATTTTCAAAATAACAAGTATCAATGAAAAATTAAACTTAAGCAGCTCTTTGGCTCTTGTTTATGGTAAAATGTTGCCAGCGATTAAAAACTGATGGTAAATACTTGTTTTACAGGATTTGTCTATACCATTCCATTACTAGTGCCTGTTCCATTATAGGGGTGTTTACTATATGTAGTACTACGAACAAAATCGATGTTTGTAAGCGCAAGGCCACGAATCATGTTGTCCCTGTCATGTCATGTTATGTCATGATCATTTGCGTACCGAACGCGCCGACTTGAGAGACGTAGACCTGATATAAATTTTATATACAAAATAACCAGGAAGGTTCGCTGGCCGCCTGTTGCCGACCCCTGAACAGGAATATTATGTATCCGTTTTCAAACGCGCTGACTGCGGGCGAGTGTAAATTCAAATATGACATTCATAAACGTTTCGAAACCTAAACTCAATAGTTAAATTAGTCACTCGAGAGTTGTCGAGTGAAATGTTGCGTTTGGAGTTTCGCCCTCAGGTGGCAATTCCATTTTTTACATTTTCTAACATTTATGAAATATTTACTATTAAATTGTCTCTAGTTTTGTTCTGAAATTTGGCTTAAAGTGTTTTAAAGTACAATAAAATCAAGAATCTGACGCTATTCGTTAGGACTGACAAAACCTATGCTGGCGCCATCTGTAAAATACTTCGACCGGTCAACCCCATTTAACGTGCAGTAAGAAAAAGTTCAGACGTACGAGGCCACGGCATGTCGCATTTGCTGCTGTATCTCGGTTTTAACCAATTTTTGAGGAGAGCAAGAAAACGTAATTTGTAGGTATTTCGTCTAAAATATAACATATAGGGGCGATAATATTCAGTTTAAACAGAGCTTACTTTTTGATATTTTTAGATATTAAACTTTGTACAGGCAAAAATAGTTTTCTGTGCAGATTACTGCCCGAAAATCTCAGAAGCATTCTACACAAATTCAAGTATCTCTTGTTTAGCTTTGAAATAGCAAGCACTTTATATTCTTAAATACTTCACATATTTGGTTCTTCACTCAATAACTTTTCCAATTTTCATGCCACTCTGAAGAAAATGGTATCAAATGAAAACTAACCGTAAAACATATTTTTATTTTTCTTATTAGACACTGTTTGACAAAAATCATTTAAAAAAAAAATAGGTATAGTATCCTTTATATTCAAAATTCCTTGTCTTTTAAAAAACTGCCATCCTCTGACCTTCTGACACATGTGAATTGGTACCTATTTCATTGAATTAATTACATTCTAGAAATTATTGTGACATGATGACACATTCCTTCAGCAAACCCGTTTTAAGTCCTCGTGGATGGGTGGTGCAGGATCATGCTTACGAACTTTACTGTTCTTATAGTCCCATTTGACAGACGTGTTCGATAGGAATGAGGCTGGTACGTGGTGAGAGCTCGTGAGTCCATAAAAATCTCACACAGGTCGACCTAGTCCCAAATTCAGAAAAACTTGTGCTTGGGGTATTAGGCGACGATACACAGACTTGTATAGATAAATTTATACTTAGGTGCATAGATAACATCCATAACTCGGGAACAAATATTCGTGATGAACACACAAATAATTGCCCATACCGGGAATTCAACCTGGGACCTCTAGCTTTGTAAGCAGGGTCAATACCGTCTAGGCTAGGAGACAGTTGAATTAGACTTTAATTGACCGGTTTTATATTATTTTATGGAGCTCCCGATAATATTAAAACAATATAAAAGGTAATCATGGTTTATATCCCGGTCAATTTAAGTCTAGTGAAACTAACCGTGACCGTTAAATTACTTATATCGGAATTTTCGTAGTTCCCAATAAAATAATGTTATTATTAACACACCTAAATTCACTTTACATGTAACAAAGTAACAATATAATTAGATCTCTCCATTCCGTATTACCTACTTTTATATAGCCGTATCGATCTAAAACTTTGCTTAGGTATATATTGTTTACCTTTACCATCGATGAAAATACAATAGAAATAGAGGTAATATACCTAATAAACGTAATCGGTGGATCTATTCGGTTGCTATTTTTTTTTTCACAATCCATAACTCCCGAGGGAACAATATAGGCTTTTGTCCTTCAGTACGCCAGCCTGAAATAAAACCTTTTTCGAGCAAGTGTGATGAAAATGAAAATTATACATAATGTATGTGATGTGTACCTATGTGAAACACCATGGATTACCGTGTTGCAAATTGCCTCCTCCAGCATGGAACTTTTCATCAAAGTAATTGTTTACCTACTTGTATTGATCTACCCAAAACGCTTAAGTACAAGTGGATCAGGAGGACGAAGATTTACTTCCCAGCATTCAGCGGAGAGAAGTAGGCTACGGACCGAAGAACGGTGGATAGGCTTGACTTATTCGGTCAATTTTTATCCCTAGGTAGGTACCTAATAAGACATTGTTTGTAGATTTACATAATTATTATTATGTTAATTATTAAAAAGTTGAAATAAAATATACGCCTTTTTTAATTGATCGTTCGCTACATTACAATATTTTTTCAGGTCTTGGTAAGTAGGTATCCAATATAAACAATACAGTTGGTATTTTGTTTTGTAATATAAATATAGTTTATCTATGTGTACAAAAATTATGTGCACTCAAAAACAACTCAGCAAGATGTATCCTGTAGAATACTTTACTTGCCTCTGTGCCGCCGCTTCTTGAAGCTCATTATGATATGTTACGCTCTTCATGCTTGCTTTGCACTGGCCACGTAAAGTGGTAAGTAGATATGCAAGGAGCGATCTAAGATGATGGGATTACATCTTAGCCGAGATGACAATAGTTTGCTACGATAACGAAACTCTTTCCGTTCTCTTTCTCTTCTTAGTTAGATAGAGATACATAGCTACGTCAGCACAAACGATTGTCATCTTGGGTAGGCTCCCAGTTCAGTTTTTGATTGCGTGCTGAAACTGTTGAAAAAATATCGGACTTCAGGTAGGCATCGGGTAATATTAGTAGGTACTCAGCTATATGACCATTATTAAGGGTTTTGCTGTACATACTGGCATGGCATCCACGTTAATGTAAAGTTTATTGCTTGTTCGATACTCTAAAACTTCTCTTTTACTCATTGGCCTCGTACCTATAGCTTGAACAAATAAAGAAGCGGTCTTTATACGCCGGAAGATCCCACATGGACTGTACTTCGTAATTTGATGATTACCACCCAGGTCTGCCAACATGCGAAAAGAATTTAACTATGAAAGTAGTGAGCTAACTTTCAGAATTGTCAAGTGTCACGTTGCGCAATACACTCGCATATTAACGTAAAACGTATCGTCAGTAGTTTGCTCGATTAACTTTTTACATGACAAGTGTCAAACTGAATGTCATCCGAGTCTGGTTACTTTGGAATAATCGTATCTCACCCAATTGTGTCATTTTTTTCTTCATAATCAACGTTCTTAAAGAGGTTTTATCTTCATCGTCTTTGGTGATGTTTTGATTCGATGTTCATTTGAATATCACCCTTAATACTTTATCAGTTAGGTCAATATTAATTTGTGTTGTATTTCTACCATTTTTAATGCGAGGGCTTGTAAACATTTTAACATGTTAATGATACTACTGCTTACTGCTGATGATGGCTCCACAACGAGTAGTAGATAGGAAAAATCAATGATATCATTATAAAGTAGAAAATAAAAACAGTCATTCTATTATGCAGATTGATTAGTTAAATACTTGAACGAATAAATAAATGTCACTTATAAATATAATTTAATGAATGCTCGATATTGTCTGGACCGTATAAGTCTTATATCTAGCGCAGATGAAATCAACAATCAGCTACTACTTATGTAAAAGTTTGAGCTCACTCAATACCATATTTAACAAATTTACATGCCTATATTTTTTTCATCATTTCGCTTCGATATAATGTGCAAAACACGTTTATTAGTTTTTTTAAATAGACCGTAATAAAATTAACGTTAAATAAAAATATTTTATTATTTATGTCCAATCTTTTCAGAAATTTATAAGTAGGTATATTTAAACATGACATTACTAAGTTTTATCATTTGTGACGGGTTTATTGATTGAACATGAACTAAAAAACTTAGTTCTCTCTCCTTATCGTTAAGAAGGTGGCAGAAAAAATCATAGACCTCTACGAAGATGGGAAGACGACTTCAAAGCTCTTGCTGGTGCCACTTGGCGGAGGAAAGCCCATGATCGGGAACTTTGGAGAAACTTGGGGGAGGCCTATGCTGGAAAGCAAGACAATCTCGACTCCGATGTCTGAAACTGAGCATTGATATATAATAATAGTTTTTAAACTAAGGATAAGTGAAACTAGGAAATAAGATGTTTATTATATTTTGTAAACTAGTTAATAAGATTGTTAAATAAAGGCTTATTGAATTGAATTGAAATGAATCGTTAAGAAGAGATTATCGTCAGTGTACTCGTACTAATATTAGTTTAGTACCTATTTTACCTAAAATTTTATACCTCAATCCGAGGACAATGCCACTTAAATATGTTCATAAATCTTAGTGGGAATTGTCTCAGGATGTATTTAGGTGGCACTTATAATTTAAAAACCAATAAGTATCCTCTTTTTTGTAACATCTGCCTGTCTGCTTTTTTTCCAAAAATAAGAGGAAACGAGCTTTTATGGTTCGCCGGAACGATATACCTAATATTTGTTACTCTCGACTTTCGGAGACTCTCGGTTAAACTCGTTTGCATGTATGTTAAAAAGATAGCAATATTTGCCGTTGTATCTTGTAGATATATTCAATTTAACCGGTTAATTTCTTTCCACAAACACAAAATAAAACTAATTTGCCATAAACTGGTACCTCATTAGAATAGTTCTTTAACCGGTAACCGCAAGCGAAAACGAAAACCTTTTCGTTCCCGAGTAATTGTACAAAAACGGTTTAAAAAATAAAACGGTTTGCGATCCCTTATAAATACGATACGAAACGTAAACGTGAGCGACAATTTGAGTAAACGTACTTATAATTTACACTCGGTCTTTGAGTTTTCAAAACGTCCCGCTTGGCGCGCTCTTCAAAATCCCATACAAAATGAGACTTAACGTAAACGCGAAAGTTACGTTACGCTATCGAATGGAAGTTACACTAAAGGTACAGTTAATAGTTTAATTTTACGATCTATAATAGCATCGAAGCGATAAAAAAGTAGTTAAAATGATATGGTTCATATCATCCACGATGAGGCGCAGATTTGTCAAATATAACCTTTAATAACATGACATTACGAGTCAAGGCACGCGTCTTCGTGAATGACACACTATATTTATGAAATAATTTATTTTGATTTTTTTAACACAAATTTGATAATATTTATTTATAAACGAAATATGTTTTTTTTTTAAGTTCGCTGGTCGCTGGCGTCTAATCGAAAGCTACCCGATCGAATCATCGATCGGAACATGTGACGATACGACATACACAGTTGATGGAGAATATCTGCGTGTAGTCCACACTCAGGTAATCAACGAACGACTGAACACCAGCCAAGGGTACGCAAATCTAGTGGCAATTGGCAATGAAGGGAAATTCCTAGTTACTTATCCTGATGGTAAGTGAGCAACAAGATATTTAAGAAACACATGTGATCCATTTATAATAATCTATAAGAAACATTAGTAACGAACCTCAAGTATACCACCGCTGGGCAAACACCTCCCTCTTTTTCTGCCACACATCTCGGTGTTGAGCAGTTTCGCACCAGTTTTTATAAAGACTTGTGTTCACAGTTCACCATCGTCGTCGAGACTTACCACCTATTTAATAATTATCAAATGTTAAATGTATACATATTTTTAGCTGATCCGGTTGAATATTGGGTACTTGATACGGACTACAAGTCATTTGCCATTGTGTACGCCTGTGAAAATATAGACAGCGAATGGAGACGAGGTAAGAACCAATTCATTTGTTGTTTATAAGAAACAACCATTTACGGTTCCTATTACTTAAGTTGTCTGGAAATTCTGGATCTAATAAGACAAGTATGCACGTCAACACAATACGTTATGTACTTATGTGAAGAATGTATAGTGTAAAATTCCAGTATGGAGTTGGAAGATGAGCCGCACCACAGAACTGACGGACGCAGCTGAGACGAGCATCAACCAGATAATAGATAGCGTCGACGTCCTGAACAACCGCTACTTCCAAGAGGTCGATAATACTGCCGCCGGCTGTTTCTACTACCCCTACGCCGATGGCAACCCCGTCGTGTTCAGGGGGCAGTGCAACGAGAGCATCCCTGTTGTGACTGATTTCAATGTTGATAGGGTAAGTCATAAGGCACAGCACGTATAGGTGGTAATGTGGTGTGTATGCAATTAAAATTATTTGGAATTATACATTACCTCGATATCAAGCAATATTTTATCAATGTTGTAGGAGTTAAAATACTGTATAAAGTATACGAAAGGATTAAAATTACTTCCGTAATCAAAATTACCAATCTTCTTGCATACTAATAATGTCTTCTTAGTTTTAATATAGTAAATTGAAATTTGATAAAACTACCAATCGAGATACATGGTTATCTCAATATTGATAATTTACGTGCGATCTTCAAATACCTAATGTTTACATTAGTGATCGTTTACTATCATTGTTGCTTATCTATTATCTTTTAGTACATGGGTCTTTGGTACGATATCGAAAGTTATCCTCAAGAGTTCCAAGATGGAACCTGCGCCACTGCCACCTACACGCTTAACGGCGTCGTGGAGGTATACAACACTCAAGTCGTCAATGAAACTTTGGACTATATCTATGGAAGCGCTGTGCCCGACAACGACGATGGGTTAGCAAAGCTGCTTGTGACTTTCCCTGTTGCTGGAACTGATGGTGAGTATGAGATTAATGATAAATTTGTATCTTTTTTTTCATGTCGTATTTTTCCAAGTTAAATACATGGTATGCATACGGCAACTTTTCCTACCTATACAATTTCAGAAAATATTAACGTAGGTAATGCAGTGCAGTGTCAGTGCATTTTTCTCCCAAAATATATAGGTATATCAAAAACAATATGAATAAATTAAAGTTTTTTGTAATAAAATCAATCAATATTAAGTAAGACTATAATTAATATTTACAAACTTCAGGACATAATTAAATGTATTTCAACCGAGTTTCGGGAAGAGTTCACTGTTATGCGGATGTTTATCAATTACACTTTTGCAGTTACTATCACCTCTCCGTACTGGGTGCTGGATACGGACTATGATAATTATGCAATAGTCTACGCGTGCGTCAACCTCAGTGATGACTCTCGCAGAGGTGAGAACTAATAGAATTTCAAATTTATAAGCAAAAAAAAAGTTAACGACTTTAACACAATATTATAAACTATTAAGCATTACCTAAGAGCTCTGAATCGCCAATAATGGTTTGTGTACAATATAAAAGATGTATTCCGTGTATTCATAAATCAAATTGGCCATATTTGTTTCTCTCAGTATCAAGCTGGAAGCTCAGCAGACAGAAGACCATATCAGAGGCATCAGAAACTGCAATCAGCACCGTATTAGACAGCGTCCAAGTTCTCAGCCAGGAATATTTCGTGACAAGAGACCACACTGATGATGGGTGCTTTTACTACCCTGAACCGGAAGCAGGCAAGCCTGTGGTGTTTCCGGGACAGTGCGATGAAAGTATCCAAGCGGAGCCGGATTTTAATTTGGATCGAGTGAGTATGAGCTTTGAGATTGTTTTGAAAAGCTCACAGTATCCGGGGAAAAAATCTGACAGAGATAAGTAATGACAATTTATAATAGTAAGCATCAGCTTGACAACGATAACTAACTTCATTAGACATCAGACTACATTATCATAATCGATCCAAAGCCAAAAAGTCAGTTTGTTTATTCCGTGGCTATATACGTATGTACCATCAGGTTCAAATTTTCATGGACAATTTGTGATTGATTTCATTCAGAACTGCGTAGATTCGAACTATCGATGTCCTTGGTCTAAGTATTTAGGCACTCTGTCGAGGTGTTTGATGTCTGATCGTACTATTTTACAGTTCTCAGGACTATGGCACGAAACAGCCGCTTACCCCAAAGTGGAATCGGAGGGTCATTGCATCAACTACGACTTCACGACTGCGACTGCAGATTCTTTCAGTTTGTACACGACTCAAGTCATTGGCCTGGACCTGGATGAGACTAACGCGACTGTAGTAAGGACATCTACTGACAGCAGCGCTAGATTCACTATTACTCTCATCTCTGATGGCAACAGTAAGTAATTATTTCTGTACTCTGTTGTGTACTTTTGTTATATCTTGACGAATCCAAGTAAATTGGTGTCATTCTTTAGAGATTTTTTCATGTAATTAAGGATTAAATTCTATACATGGAATTGTTTCAGACATTGAGATTCCTTATTGGATTTTGGCAACCGACTACGAAAACTATGCTCTAGCGTACAGCTGCAAAAACATCGATGCTAACTATAGAGAAGGTATTACCACCACTTATTTAATACAAAATATGTTTATTGTATCGTATAACAATTCTGAAGTCATAACCCCAAGTAGATTTATTAGCTTTAAAGAGTCGTTTTAAATTGAAATCCCGTGTCTGCATTTAGAAATAAAATATACAATTATTATAATTTTCAGTATACAGTTGGAAATTAAGCCGCACTAAGGAAATATCAGCAGCATCGGAAAACGCCATTAGCGCGGCCATGTCGGGCATTCAAGTTTTAGACGAGCGCTACTTCGAATCGACCAGCCAAAGCGATGAATCCTGTTTCTACCTGCCCGTGCTGGCCCCAGAAGACCCCGTCGTCTTCGTTGGACAGTGCGATCCTAATATTCAAGTCATTCAGAATTTCGATCCGACGAAGGTAATTCGTTTTTAATTAAAGGTTTCAAATATACAGAACTTTATGTATTTATGTTAAAGGAATTTGGTAAAAAAAAATTGCTTAAGCAAAAATATAAATAATTTTAAAGCGCTTACTTGATTATTGATACCATTCATGATGCCATGTAGCTTCTCTTTAAAAACTTGCTGAAACTCACCTTATGCTGCTACTGCAGCACATTACACCGACACACACCAAATCACAGCACATTTCCATGGTTCCCAAAGGAATGACTTCGATTTTCGATCAATTTTACTGTATTGAATGTCATCTGACATTAATCAAAACTCCTCTTTTAACTCAATCTTTTAAGAATTATAGTTTTTTTATGTTATTTTTTTACAGTACGAAGCTCGCTGGCGCCTTATCGAGAGCTACGCTTCAGAATTCCAGACTGGCACTTGTAACGACGCCACGTACACCATACAGAACGATGGCTCCGTCTTAGTTTACAACACGCAAGTCATCAACGAGACTCTGGACACTATCACCGGTTCTGCAGTCCTAGCCACTGCTGACGGTTCTGGGAAGCTACTAGTTACCTTCCCTGGAGGTGAATATACATTTGATCGATATATATGAGTATACCTAATTGCGGAATGCGACGCAGACTCAAAACCCTGACGAAGAAAGCCCCACGTATTGATACATGTCGCCCTTAGCCAAGGGAACCTAGTGCCAGTACTCGCCTATATTGACTGTTTCTAATACATCAGCTTAACCACCACCTGATTGTACCCTTATTTAAGCAAATAAATATTTTGAATTGAACAGTTGTATTTTAACTATGTTTGGGCTCAGCGAGGATTCTGAGCGGAAAAGTTTAGTCAGAGTAAAAAGACACGCTCGTCCTCCTGAAATCACATAAAAAAAAAAAAAACAAATTATGCTATTTTTCAGCGCCTGAACCCGTGGAGTACTGGATTTTGGACACCGACTATGAGTCATACTCGTTGGTCTACAGTTGCGTCAACCTGAACAGCGATCAAAGACGAGGTAATATGGTATTGAAAATATAAATCAGGTATTCTAACGCTCAGCTTAAGAAGATTTAGTTAAATACCTATACCTATCGCGTCGAATGATGGTCCCTATGAGAGCAAGTTCCATTCCGTGGGTATTTTTAGTACTAAAATGTTACATTAAAAAAAATTATGTAATTAACTTTCAAAAAAATTCTGTAAAAACTTTACGTGACAGCTGTACTCGATATAACAATGAACTACCATAGGGACTATCACTCGAAGCGATAGGTATAGAGTAGAGGTAGAGTTTCCTGCGAGTCTGAAATCGAGCTACAAAAGAGCATAACTTGTAATTGAACCAGTGGGTACAATTGAATAGACCGGGTCTC
Source organism: Cydia pomonella (assembly GCF_033807575.1). NCBI lineage: Eukaryota > Metazoa > Arthropoda > Insecta > Lepidoptera > Tortricidae > Cydia > Cydia pomonella. The sequence continues at coordinate 10,693,443 of NC_084721.1, read as the reverse complement.
TATTGTTGCCCATAAAGTTTTAAGTCATAATGTATTGTTTGTCCGCATTTTCTTTAGCCATAATTTGGTTTTTCTCAGAAACGCGTAACTTTTCAGGATTGTCAAAATAAAACCTAACCTAACCTATCTATAGGATAACCTAAGGAAATTCCTGAAAAGTTAACGATTTCAGAGTTATGACTTATGACTAATGATAATATGACTATCATTACATTATGACTTTCGATAATTATGCGAAAGAAAGGGATCCGCAACCAGTGGCTAAGTGTAAGCAAGACCGAAAGCCAAGCTTGGCTCAGTGTTTCAGTAAGACCTATAACTTTCCTGCAGCGCATTTAGGCGTGGCCAAAGGCCGAGTTACAGACAAAAACCAATGGCCAAGTGTTTTAAAACGTAAGACCTAAGGCCGACTTTCACGAAGGACCGAAGGACTTCCACGTCGAGGCCAAAGCTCGAGCTACGAAAAAGCTGCCCAGTGCGAGTCGGACTCGCCCATGAAGGGTTCCGTACCATTTATGACGTATTAAAAAAAACTACTTACTATATCTCGTTCAAACCAATTTTCGGTGGAAGTTTGCATGGTAATGTATATCTATATCATATATATATATATATATATATATATATATATATATATATATATATATATATCATATATTTTTTTTGATTTTTCATTCTGTTATTTTAGAAGTTACAGGGGGAACACACATTTTACCACTTTGGAAGTGTCTCTCGCGCAAACTATTCAGTTTAGAAAAAAATTATTTTAGAAACCTAAATATCGTTTTTGAAGACCTATCCATAGATACCCCACACGTATGGATTTGATGAAAAAAAAAAAATTTTTTTAATTTTATGACGTTTTAAAAAAAACTACTTACTAGATCTCGTTCAAACCAATTTTCGGTGAAAGTTTGCATGGTAATGTACATCGTATATTTTTTTTAGGTTTATCATTCTCTTATTTTAGAAGTTACAGGGGGGGGACACACTTTACTTTGGAAGTGTCTCTCGCGCAAACTATTCAGTTTAGAAAAAAATTATATTAGAAACCTCAATAAATCATTTATGAAGACCTATGCATAGATACCCCACACGTATGAGTTTTATGAAAAAAGATTTTTTGAGTTTCAGTTCTAAGTATGGGGAACCCCCATAATTTATTGTTTTTTTTTCTATTTTTGTGTGAAAATCTTAATGTGGTTCACAGAATACATCTACTTACCAAGTTTGAACAGTATAGCTCTTATAGTTTCGGAAAAAAGTGGCTGTGACATAATCGGACCGACAGACGGACATGACGAATCTATAAGGGTTCCGTTTTTTGCCATTTGGCTAAGTAACCCTAAAAATCAGAGCTTGAAATCGGACAAACGGCTGAAGGCCCAACCGTCCGATCGAGGAGCGTTTAAGGCCAAGCTGCAGGAGAATATAGCATGGACATTAATCAATATGATCTGGATTCTCTTGCTACTCAACCTCTAGCATCGTATGGAAGCGCGGCTTGTTTGGATGTTGGAAGCCTTCAACCGTATGCACTTTTTTTAAATTTCATATTTGAGTCATATGATCACTGGCTTTAGGCCTGATTACGAGCGCGCTCTTCGGCCACCCACCTTGCCGGCCTTGAAGTTCATTCTTGCGATCCGCCAAACACATCATCTTTTGTTTGTCCGAGCTCTGCTGTCTTGCATATCGCCCTTCAGCCTTTCGGTTTATTACTAAACAATTAACCATAGTCATTTCCGAATTCAACCCTTCTGTAGCTCTGCCTAGAGCCTCGCACTATGGTGGTGGGTTCTCGAAGGCTGAAATCTCCCTCTCGCTGTCCGATTTTGGCATGCCAGTTTTATATCAGGTATATCAAATTCAGGTATACCAAAAATATAATAAGCGATCATGCCATGACACTTTTTTACAACTGTTTTTTTGCGAAAATTAAACCCTCTTAGATCTTTTTACAGACGTTAAAGAGTCCGTCTTAGATAACTTCTGCATCGACTTTGACTCTACTCATGTTTCACGTAAAAAAACTACTCAGCCTATAGCGCGAGAGCCCCCGCAAGCGCGAGGCCCCTTCAAGCGCGAGGCCCCGTGCGGTTGTCCCGTTTGCCACCCGATTTCGATTTTTTTTTTTAAGGAAAATCTATAAACCTTGTTTTTTATTGTGTCAATAATACACAAAAAAATCATGGAGAATGGAAAATATTTAGAAGTGGAAAAACATTTTGACTTTTTGTATGAACGAATACGTGCTATTTATTATACGAGTACATCCCTCTTAATACATATTTATAATAATTTTAGTATGGAGTTGGAAGATGAGCCGCACCACAGAACTGACGGACGCAGCTGTGACGAGCATCAACCAGATAATAGATAGCGTCGACGTCCTGAACAACCGCTACTTCCAAGAGGTCGATAATACTGCCGCCGGCTGTTTCTACTACCCCTACCCCGATGGCAACCCCGTCGTGTTCAGGGGGCAGTGCAACGAGAGCATCCCTGTTGTGACTGATTTCAATGTTGATAGGGTAAGTCATACGGCACCGCACATTAACCTATTCATGCTACCTAATAATAATACCTAAATATGGTGTGCATGCAATCAAAATTATTTACCTCGATATCAAGCAATATTTTATTTATGTTTTAGGAGTTAAAATACTATAAGCAGTATCCGAAAGGATTAAAATAACTTTCGAGATTGTAATTACAAATCTTCTTGCACGCTATTTATGTATAAAATAAAGCTGGTGAAACTAGCAATCTAGAGACATTACCCTCAGATTTGATAATTCAAATGCAATATTCAAATACTTACCCGGTCAATATTAGTAATCGCTTACTATTGTTTGCTTATTTTTTTAGTATATGGGTCTTTGGTACGATATCGAGAGCTATCCTCAAGAGTTCCAAGATGGAACCTGCGCCACTGCCACCTACACGCTTAACGGCGTCGTGGAGGTATACAATACTCAAGTCGTCAATGAAACTTTGGACTATATCTCTGGAAGCGCTGTGCCCGACAACGACGATGGGTTAGCAAAGTTGCTTGTAACTTTCCCCATCGCTGGAACTGACTGTAAGTGATGAATTATTTTTTAGAAGTTTCTATATAATTACTTCAGTATTTATTTGTTTATTATTATTTATATGCGCCTAAAGTGTCTGACTGCCGCGTAAACGCCTCCCTCCTCCCTTTTCACGTATCCCGTGATCATCTTGACCAGTCTTCCCACCAATTCTTATCAAAGGCGTCAATATTATCTCACCAACCTCGTCTATGCTCGATGCTATACCGACTTCGATTTTACGGGACCTAATTGGTTGTTGTTATAACCCACAAATCATCCAGCAAACGGCGCATCCACTTCAGCTTGGAGACTGTTTCACACGGTATATAAATATATATGGCAACTTTATAGACAGCTTGAAATAAAATTGATATGTGCTCATTATTGAGTTTCGTGGGTTACGATTATTTTTAAGAATACCACTGTAATTTAGTTAATAAATAAATAATAATAAATGTGCTACAGTGCAGTGTCAGTCTTTCGATGCGAGAAAGCAACACACTTACACGTTTTATTTATGAAGCAACACAAAATCAAAAACTTTATTCTCCAGTTTAGGCATATCAGAAATGCACTTATGAAAGTTAAACTACCACCGGTTCTAACACACACCAGTCACGCCACAGCCCCGAGAACATAGCTGCGCAAGAAACTCGGTGGGACTCATCTGCACCAATAATTATATATCAAATCTTATAAATAGGCAATCCTTAGTTATTTCAGTAAATATATCATTAAATAAGAGGTTATATTTACAAAACTAAAAGATCAAACACAAAAATATATTTCAACTGTGTTTCTCAATTATCAATAAACAATAATGCAGGCATGGATTTTTTATTCTGGGGTTATTATTTATTTCTGTCTTACAGTTTCTATTACCTCTCCATACTGGGTGCTGGACACGGACTATGATAATTACGCAGTAGTCTACGCTTGCGTCAACCTCAGTGACGACTCTCGCAGAGGTAAGAACTAAAAGTATTACAAGTAAAACATATGTATAATAAATTAATAATAATAACAACTTTAGCATAAAATAATATTCAAAAATTGTTTGTGTAAATTTCGATAAATACGATAAGTATGTCGATAAATAAAGTTGGCTATATTGCATTTGTTTCTCTCAGTCGCAAGCTGGAAGCTCAGCAGACAGAAGACCATATCAGAGGCATCAGAAACTGCAATCAGCGCGGTAATAAACAGCGTCCAAGTCCTCAGCCAGGAATATTTCGTGAGAAGAGACCACACTGACGATGGGTGCTTCTACTACCCTGAACCGGAGGCAGGCAAGCCTGTGGTGTTCCCGGGACAGTGCGATGAGAGTATTCAAGCGGAGCCGGATTTTAATTTGGATCGAGTGAGTATGAGACTTGAATTTGTTTTCAATAAAGTAATTAATAATAAGTAATTAGTAATCTTGTGAGCATTAGCTTGACAACGACGAACTTGTTAGATAATCGGCAATCTTATGCCATCAAAAACAGAATACGTTATAATCTGAAAGTCTCGCAGCCGTACAAGTCTAACTATAGGTACTCCCTCTGTATAATTTGAGAGATTTTTGACGTCTTGTCGTGTTTTTTTAATTAGTTCTCAGGATTATGGCACGAAACAGCTGCCTACCCCAAAGTAGAATCGGAGGGTCATTGCATCAACTACGACTTCACGACTGCGACTGCAGATTCTTTCAGATTGTACACAACTCAAGTCATTGGTCTAGATCTGGACGAGACTAACGCGACTGTAGTAAGGACGTCTACTGACAACAGCGCTCAATTCACTATTACTCTTACCTCTGATGGAGACAGTAAGTAATTATTTTTATACCCTTTTTGTTATATCATAAGTTCATAACGCCTGTTTAATTAAAATTCAAAATTCTGGTTATAAATTCAAATATGTTGGTATCAAACGACAGAAAAAATATATCATACCAATTTCTCACACACGTACGTCACTATCAATTAATACATTTTGTGTTTCCAAAAACCTTATACCTTGATTTATTTTGATGTATTTAACCCTTTTCCAGGCCGCACCAATCTACAAGGTTTTCCCAAAAATCCAAATATATTCCAATTAATCCAGCTTTGATGATTATTTGAAGACAAGTAACATTTCCTGAAGGTGTAATCTAATTTGAACCTTAAATCGGAATGCTAAAATTGATATTCTAATAGCGCGTATGTGGTCGATACATCGTGCTATGCCTATTGCGTTTCGGGAATGATCAGTATTTTCAACTATAAGATGGAATAAACTAAATTGATCGACACAGTCACAGGAGTAGACAATAATCAAACGACACCATAAACGACAACGGACGCCATAATAATCATCAACATAAAAATGGCACCTTGTTCTAAAAATATCGAAAAAAAAGTTCATTTACATAATAATTTAGCTTCAGGTTACTATACGTCTGGGAGGACATCATCAAGGATTAAATTGACGCTTCGCTCTGAATTAAAAACTTAGTTAAAATAAGTTAAGATAATTTTATAATATACTTAATAAATAAGTAAACAACATATATGTATACATCGCATTGTTTTCAGATATTGAGATTCCTTATTGGATTTTGGCAACTGACTACGACAATTATGCTCTAGCGTATAGCTGCAAGAACATCGATTCTAACTATAGAGAAGGTATAACCACCACTTATTTATTTAATACACAACATTTATTTATTTAAACTTTATTGCACAGTAAAAACTATACAGTTACAAAAGGCGGACTTAATGCCACAGTATTCTTTACCAGTATAATATTAATAAATTTCTCGTGAATCAATTTCAGAACTGTCATAAGACCAAGTAGAGTCCCTAACGTTAGACATTTCTTTGAGTTTTAAGTTGAAGAAATAAGTAAGTAAGTAAGTAAGTAAATATTCTTTATTGCACCAACAATTAAAATAATAAATAAGATAATAATAAGATATATATAATTATTATAATTTTCAGTATATAGTTGGAAATTAAGCCGCACTAAGGAAATATCGGAAGCATCAGAAAACGCCATCAGCGCGGCCATGTCGGGCATTCAAGTTTTAGACGAGCGCTACTTCGAATCGACCAGCCAAAGCGATGAATCCTGTTTTTACCTGCCCGTGCTGGCCCCAGAAGACCCCGTCGTCTTCGTTGGACAATGCGACCCTAATATTCGAGTCGTTCATAATTTCGATCCGACGAAAGTAAGTACCTTTTAAATTCAATTGTCAATATGAAAAACTTAGTTTTTATATGAAAGTAATTTGACATTTTCCCTGGATAATAATTGCTTATGCAAAAAATAAAAATAATATGCTCTTACTTGATTATTGATAAATAACATCCATGAAGATGTGCATCTTCAGCCTAAAAGCTTGAGTCAGTCAACCTATGCCACTGCAACACACTGCGCCACACTGGCACTGTACCGACATTACCTACACACCACAACACAACACATTGCACTAACTTTATAGGTACCTAAATGCCCTAGCGTTTCTAGAATTCACGCTAACTAACTCACTGTACTAATATCAATAATTACAGAAATCCATACTTAGGTAACCGTACATAATCATTGTAGGTATTAATGTACATATATATAAGAAAACCACAAGCTATATATTCTACGCCTCCTTGCGCAACGAATAACTCGATTTTACTTGACAGGTGACATCAATCAAATGTCCTCTTCAAAGAGAATGGAGAATATTTCGTTCCAAACCTAAGAATTATGGTTGTTTCATAAGTACAATTTATTTTTACAGTATGAAGGTCGCTGGCGCCTCATCGAGAGCTATGCTTCTGAATTCCAAGATGGTACCTGCAATGACGCCACGTACACCATCCAGAACGATGGCTCCGTCTTAGTTTACAACACGCAAGTCATCGACGAGACCTTGGACACAATCACCGGTTCAGCGGTGCTTGCTACCGCTGACGGCTCTGGAAAACTACTTGTCACCTTCCCTGGAGGTAAATATTAATTTATTGGTACCTACCTATAAATGTGTGCAGTGTGCCGCATGCGGACGTGACAACACACTCAAAAACCCTGATGAATAATGCTCCGCATATTCGAAATACGTCGCGCTAAATGCCATATAAGATATAACCATTGTACTTTAACCGATAAGTAGGTAAATAGCATAAATGAATAGTAGATTATTAACCAAGTGATGAAAGACACTAATTTCAGTCCAGGTGGTTTGGCCAGGTTCGAACGCAGTGAGAGCGCCAATAGACCGAAACTGAAATGGCGCCTTTCACCCGAGTTAAAGACTCTATTTTAGATACATTTTTATATAAATGTGGCAGCAGAGCCTAGTAAATATTCAAGGCAGATAATATCCTTCCCATTTTACGTTAAAAAGTTAGACCTACAACTACACAGCAGTAGGTAGGTACCAGTTTTCACACGAAAAAAACTAAAACGTAAGTATATTATTTAAATTATTTTCAAAATTGACGATTCTCACGGCGTTGTATAGAGTTGTCAGTCTTCTTTATTTACTAGTCTCTGGTGGTACTGGTACTAATATCTTTCCCTAAATACTTCACGAGAGACAAAATCTAGGACGAATGAAAGGACACGTTCGCTCGTATATCAAACGATGTTTTCTTATTACTTTTGAGAGAAAATCACAATATTATATACGTGACTATAATTTGTCATTAAATTGACCTACGCCACGTACGCCACCTACGAGCATGGTTTTTTCGTTAGAACTTACAATCAACATTTACATGTCTATCTAACGGATAGCGAAAAGCAGGTTGATTACAATTGCTGGAGGTAGATTGCAATTTTTATAAAAAGAGTAACACACATATTTTAGCAATTCCAGTAATTTTAAAATTATTTTTTCATAAATGTATGGAAATCGGTGGGATGGAAATTGCATCTGACTTTCTAAATTTTTACTTTTTCGTTCTGCACCTTGAAGGATTTAACAACTGGAAAGAAGTCTGCCGATTTTTGCGGGGGAGGGGCACGTCAAATGTATGGCTAATTGTACGTGACGTACAAATAGCCAACTCAGATAAACGTCGGTCCATGCAATACATATGACCATTGGCCGAGGTTTTTGACAGAGTTGTAAGGTCTTAAAGGCGACTTCAGTTGCTAAATCCTCCAAGCTGCACCTTCCAACAGCCAACGGCATTAAGTACTCATACAGCCAACGTAATGTCAAATAACTTAAAGAAAAGTGTTTTATTGTGGCCTTATAGGTTTCTTCCGTTGTTCACCCACGCAAGTTTAAGGTTAAACTAATATTTTTGGTGAATTCGTTTTGGTCCCCACCTTATGAGCTCGATGTGGATATAATGGGGACTACCAATTAATTCGCCGCTAGGGGCGCCACCGCCACTATAATAATAGTTATTAGTAAGTAATTCTAATTAGTAATTAACTTCAGAGTAGGTGAAAATATATCTTTCTTCTTCCAGGACTTGCTTTTTAAACATTATATTAACTAATACTGTTACATTTTCAGCGCCGGAACCCGTGGAATACTGGATTTTGGATACAGACTATGAGTCATACGCGTTGGTTTATAGTTGCGTCAACCTGAACAGCGATCAAAGAAGAGGTAATATAGGAAAGGGTCCTAGTTTTTACAGCAAATAATGTTTAATAATAATGAAACGTACACAACTAATAGAACTAAAATCTGTCACTACCTAAGCAAATAAAGAATAGTCACTGACCTTTATGTCCATAGATCTTTTGTAGATCTTGCGGTAACTCGAAACTCTTGCGGTGACGGTAAAATTAAAACTTGGATGAGGTTTACGCACCATAAACAGAAACATATATATTATACATATGTAATATTTACCAGCATAACAAAAACCAAACCAAAACAAAACCCAAACAAAAATGATTGTAATCTTTATGCATAAAGATAACAAGAACTGCAGACAGATAACTGCAGTTAGCACTTAAATTGCCGAGAGAGATTGTACCAGTAAAAGCAAAAGACAAGCGAAAATACATTTTGTATGTACAAAAATATATACATATTTTGTATATTTCGTAAATATATTTTGTTTATTTATTTGTGTTACATTTTTTATCACTGGCCAGTGCGCGCGATTGGTACGAGTACACCATGCAGGTTTGCTCAGTTAGATGTTACAACTTAAAGTATTGTCATACGTATTTTAACTATTTATCCTGCATACTTATAAAGATAAGTAAGCATACTTACTCAAAATAACGCCGTAAATTATGTTATACCAATAATAGCGCATTGTTTTATAACTTGAAATATGTTGCAGTATGGAGTTGGAAACTCAGCCGAACCACCAGCCTGACCGACGCCGCAGCAGCTGCCATCGAGCAAATCGTCGACTCGATGAACGTTCTCGACGACCGCTTCTACTCGACGATGGACCACACGGCCGCCGGTTGCTTCTACTTCCCGGTGCCCGACGGCAACCCGGTGACGTTCCGTGGCGTGTGTGATGACAGCATCAGCGTTGTTGAAAACTTCGACATAGAGAAGGTATTTTACTTTTATTTAAATTTGTTCGGGTCAAATCTTGCAAACTAAATTAGACCCACTTTCCAATATTCATTTGAGCTGAAACTCCATTATATACTTACCTATGTAAGTTGGGTGACAATTCAATTTGTTACACAACGAAGGTCATTAAAATATCTGACACGATTTTATTTGTAGAGACATAAGAGCGTGTCACATATTTTTGCGGACGTCGGGTAACATATTATTGCAGGTAACTGTACCATATAGCTGATCTGATGATGGACACAGGAGGAATTAAGCCATAGGGACTCTGTAATAAAAGTTTGTTGGAATTGTCTCGATATGTATTACTTACCAAAAGTACAGTCAGTGATAAAAGCTGGTGTCAATATGTTTTTTTTTTGACAAAAAATATATACAATATGTACATCAAAAACTACCTTTCCTTTGCTTTTTTGCTAGAATCGAGATATTGATTTTTCGTCTTTGTAAGATTATACTGGAAATTCCAAAGAAACACAACTACTTTCGAGGATAAAAAAATATATGAAATTATTGCACATTTTAAAGGAGTTGCTGGCTAAATAACGTTTTTCAAAAATATTTTAATTTAACCTAAACCATCTTCCTTTATAAGCTCAATTATTCCACAGTACATGGGCCTCTGGTATGACATCGAGAGCTACCCTCAGGCGTTCCAAGACGGCACGTGTGCCACAGCCACCTACACTCTCACAGACGATGGCGTACTTGTGTACAACACACAAGTCGTCGAGCAGCTTCTGGACAATGTGAACGCTACCGCTGTGCCCGCAGCGGACGACGGACTCGCGAAGTTCATCGTCACATTCCCTTTACCTGGTTCTGACTGTAAGTACCACTGTACATTGATCACTGGTCTGCCAGTTGCCAGTCTCAAATGTTGTGCTATCACCGCGGATGGATACACGGTTGACAACGTATCGGTGAAGAACACTCAAATCATTACTTTTCGAAATTACACACCCGCGCCTTACGACAGACTTGATAATCAAAAATTCAAAATTCAAAAAAATATTCTGCAATTAGGTCTCAAGGGCTCTTTTACAAGTCAATACAACATTTATAAATACAACAGCCAATACCTGGGTAAACATTACATTATAATAATCTTAAAATAAATAATTACTACAATAAAATAGAGATGTATAGTCTCTATGGTTAAAAATACATTAAATCTGGATATATAAAAGGTCCCCAATATCAGAGTACTAATACTAATAAGATTTAGAGGTGCAAAGTCTCTCCAAGTGTCAAAATAAAATGTATACTAAATAAATAAATCGCGTCTGGACTGTTAAGCTAGCAGTCTCATAAACTAACGCTACAGAATACATAACTAGTTTGTACCAATTCTCTTGACTTGATACATACTAGTTAATATTCTTATATTATTCAATATTACAGAGACGTATAGTCTCCACGGTTATTAACATTAAGTTTGGAGATGTATAAGGTTCCCACGGTCTGAGAAAGGTAATAATACAAAATAATAATTACATTAATAAGATTTAGAGGTGTAAAGGTTCTCCAAGTGTCAAAGAATAAAAAATAAAAAAAAATACGCCATCGTCACTTATCCCATTGCTGATGCTGGTTGTTATTAAATAACGTATACTCATTGCTATTGATTGATTCTCCTTTCATGTGTGTTCAGAAAAAAATCCCAGTGTTGTTTATTTATTTATTAAAAGTTTATTGCACAAATAAAGAAAAAATTACAAATGGCGAACTGTCCCGAAAATCCCGGTCCTATTATTCCATACGTAACGTAACTATACTAACGGTATTTACTGGATTTTGTCTATTTAAAAAAATGATGTAAAAAAACTACTTTAGTAACCAATTTCAAAATGTTCGTTTCAGTGACAGTGGACGTACCATATTGGGTGTTGGATACTGACTACGACAGCTACGCTCTCGTCTACTCTTGCAGTCAAATAAATGATGAATATAGAAGTGGTAAGTTGATGTCATTGTTTTACAAAGTAACCTTTAAAATACATAAGGTTGTCAAATAGAATTGTGGACTTTTGTTTGAAAGAAAGAAGGCTTCAAAAAGACGACGAGGTTGGATTTGTTATGTAAGTCCAACGATTACTCAGAGACTGTTAGACCGATTTTTAAAATTATTATTTTGTTAGAAAGGATATGCTTTCCAATTGGTACCATTCTTGTCAAGTCAGGATCTGATTACGGTATCCCGTAGAAAGGTATCCCGTATACTCGTACCTATAGCGATATCAGTGTTTTTTAAAGTAACACGTGCTTTTGCTCTCTAATAATACAATTTTGCGAAATATTGCAGGTCGCTGATGAAGGCCAAAAAATGATGGCATTTTAATCTGTGTAGTGTAGTGATCGGTGATTTTTTTTAAAGATGATTGAAATAAAATATGTTTCTTAAAATAATGCTAAAAGCAAAATCTGTTTACAGTATCCAGTTGGAAACTCAGCCGCTCACAAGAACTAACAGCAGCTGCCCAGACTGCCATTAACGCTGTAATAGACAGGGTGCAAGTGCTAGGCGACCAGTACTACAACCCGCGAGGGCACACTGAAGAAGACTGCTTCTATTACCCTGATAACTTCGGAGGACCGGTATTGCTAAACGGACAGTGCGAGGCACCAAATGTAGTACAAGACTTTAATCTCAATTCGGTGAGGATCTCTCATTTTAGATCTCTTTAATTAACGCTATTTCTGTCTCAGTCAGCTGGCTTTCCTGCTCCGGTACACCAACTATTGTATAGAAAAACAGTGCTTTAATACATTCTGTATTATATCTGTACATTTAGCTCCTGGAGAATCCGACATCATCATCTTTTGTCTTCGGGATTAACCTTCTCATGAATCGGTTAGGAAGCCCATAAGATTAGAATAAGTATACAAAAGTTAGAGCGGCGACAACAAATTCTCGAATAGAGATCTTTTTTTTCAGTTCGCCGGTTCATGGCACGAAACAGCTCGCTTCCCATCTAACGAGCAAACCGGTGAATGCGCCGCCAGCGAGTTTGTGATCAACCAGAACTCCCTCGTATTGACTCAAACCATCGTGTATAATGAAAGGTTGACCACGGTGTCCGGACCGGCGGTGGTAGCTAGCGATGGAAGTGGTATTATTACTGCTACATTACAGAATGTTGAAGGAGGTAAGTTGCCGTGAGATGACAAAATGCTTTTTTTGCATTACATTACTTGTAGCCAATATCATGGAGTTTGTATCTCTATAGAACAATATAACCCAGTAAGTATAATAAATACAACGTGTTTTCCAATGTATATATATATAATGTGTTCTGTTACAATTTCAGTCTCCGTTGAAGTGACGCTTTACGTCTTGGACACCGACTACATGGAATATGCTTTGCTATTTAGTTGTGTGAATATAGACGACACCAGCAAACAAAGTAAGTTTAATTCTATAAACTGATATTAAAAATGTTAAGTAACTTATGAACTGAATATCTTAGAGAGTGTTTGAGCCGTAACCGTACTCTAACATACTTGGGTCCTTCAGATAGAAAACCAAAACTTCTATTTACTCTTTTATTAATACCTACTAGACAACACTTTCTGTAGGTATTTAAAACACAAGTATGAAATCTGTAGAATAAAGTTAAGGGAAAATATACTGAAATTAGGCATTGCACAGGTAGAGGAGGCTAAGATCCACAATATAAAGAGAAAAATAATAATAACAATATATAATAACAATAAATAATAATAATATATATACAATTTTGTTAACAGTATACAGTTGGAAAATGAGTCGCTCCAGATCAGGTCTCTCTCAAGCAGCCAACGACAGAATAGACGAAGTGGTCAAGAACAACGTGGACCTCCACGAGAATTACTACGAAAATACTGATCAGAGCAATGATGGATGTTTCCACTATCCAGTCTTTAACGAAGCTCCTCCAGCTATCGTGTTACCAGGTCCTTGTGATGATAGGATTCAAGCTAAAGCCGACTTTGAAGTGAATGGTGTAAGTACCTGACCAAATTAACTGAATGAAAGCTGAATTGTTTATGAGAGTTTTTTTTATTCATCGCCTAGAATTTTTTTGCTACTCCATTTCAACTAGGTTTAAATGTACAGTCTAAGTATGAATTTGACGATTAATAAAGAATTTCGTGCAAATAAGGCACCGTTTCATGGCTCTTGATAATGTTTTAACATCCGTTTTTAAGTGTATGTGTCTTCTTATGCCACTCGGAGGCAAATAGGCAGTTAATTTATGGCAGCAAATAGGCAGTAAGTTTATGTACCATGGTTTCGCAATAAAGGTTTCTTCTATTCTATTCTATTCTAATTAACTTTCATTACTTTCACAACAGTACCTCGGAAGATGGTTCGAAGTATCCAAATACCCGCAAAGGGATCAAGTTGGTGAATGCTCTCGAGCGCACTACAGTCCTGGGCAAGGTGATGCTCCCGTAGATGTGAGGAACACCATCGTCTACAACCAGACCCTGGAGACCAGGGAGGGAACGGCAGTGCTACACAGCACTGATGGAAGCGGCCTTTTGTGGGTCACGTTCGTTCTTGATGACGGAGGTACGTTGAAACAAATTTGTACCATTTAAGCAATTTTATGTCATACCTTAACCTCTAGAAAGTAGATGATCTAATCTAAAGCTAATGATTCATCATTTCTCGATTTTTCTCAAGCCAAATCGGAAACAATAATGACATGAAACACATTACTGCATTTACTTACCACAATGTATATTAGCCTAATAAGACACTTGTATAAATCTGTCTTTCCAATTTTCAGTGGTCGTGGAAACTAATTACTATGTTCTTGAAACTGACTACACAAGCTTCGCCCTCGTCTACAGTTGCAGGGACTTAGACAATGGCGACAGTGAAGGTAATTTGAACTACAATTTGATTATTCATTCTTAAGACTGAAATAATTCATCTATAAATTTTTCTGAACAACAGTATACAGTTGGAAGCTCAGCAGAGAGCCAACGCTCAGCGACGCAGCCAACAGCATTATTGATGAGGTGATCAGAAACACGAGAGGTCTCTTAGAAGAATACTACGTACCGACCAGCCAAAGTGATGAGGACTGCTTCTACGTGCCCGAACTGAATGAAAACGCTGCGTTGCACTTTAGAGGACAGTGCGAAAGTGTCTCCGGTGTAGAAGGATTTGATGTGTCTCGGGTAAGAGATTCTTTTTCATTCAAGTTTTCTTTAACAACAGAACGATAGCTTCTTCTTTTAATCTACTTAATCTTTCATCAAGTCATGTGTATTCTAGTGTCTCTAAACTCAATTCACAGTACGCGGGCTGGTGGCACGAGATTGAGCGGTTCCCTACAGATGGCAACCCTGGCGATTGTACCAGCTCTCAATACACCAGCGTTGGCAATACCATTCAAGTGGTCGATACCAGCGTGTTCAACCTCACGGGACAGATCACCACGGGCACCGTCGTAGCTAGTAGCAACGGCGTCCTGACCAGGACCCTGAGCAATGGACAAGTCGAAGGTAATTTGAAGGAATAGATTTATGGGGCAAGTGATTACAGCTCGTAGTAAACATGCACCGAAATCAATATCCAAGTGTCTAATACCAGAGTATTCATCCTCGTTGCTTAGCCAACGTGCCAATCGTTTACGCTCCGTAGCGTAGTGTAGTCATCTCTCTCTATCACTCTTCCACATCAGTACGACAGTGACAGTTGCGTTTCGCTCGCTACGGAGGGTAAACGATTGGCATGCTGACTAAGCGCCCAGATCAACACACCACACACACACAACAACGGATCGTGTGAAAACATTATCTTTTAGTCACATTTTAAATAAGAGAAAGAGACTACTATTTTATCATCTTCATTTCAGAATTGGTTGTTTTGGCAACGGATTACGAGACTTATTCGCTGTTGTACTCCTGTTCCAATAATGAAAATGGAGAATACAGACGAGGTATGTTTTTAATTTTCTGCTTATGTTTAGGTTGGCAAATTTGTTACTATACTACATTAAATTTTCCAAAGAACGGGTTGTTTTCGCGACATATTAAGACTAAACATTCTTACAGTATGGAGCGCCAAACACAGCAAGCAGCGAGAACTGACAGAAGCAGCTAAAAACGCG
Organism: Cydia pomonella; assembly: GCF_033807575.1. NCBI lineage: Eukaryota > Metazoa > Arthropoda > Insecta > Lepidoptera > Tortricidae > Cydia > Cydia pomonella. The sequence continues at coordinate 10,677,724 of NC_084721.1, read as the reverse complement.
ATGGAGCCTATAATTGAAGCTAACCAAGTGCTTTACCCGCAATTTTACCTAACCGTTGATCAGTCCGATGACGCTTGCTTCCATTATCCCGAACCGACGGGCGAAAAGGTCATACTTCGCGGGCAGTGTGATGACAACATACCTACTGTCCAGGACTTTGACGTGCCTGCGGTAAGACGTTTCTATATTTTCTGGTGGATCTGGCTGTTGAGCCTGTTGACTTAATTACCGGAGCTCCTGAAGATGATCGAAATCCTACTCTTTCAAATGTTGCACAGTCAACATCAATAGTAGCGTAGGTATAAAATAACGCGCCAAAAGTATCTGCCGCTCTCCAATACTTTTCAAAATATATATAAGACAAATCTCCACAATTCTAGTTCAAAGGTATTTTCTACAGTTGTATCTCTTTTCGTGTGTTATACACACATATATTTTATAGGTATATTTCAGAATGACAGATACTTTTGACGCGTAATCTAATCAGCTACTTTTGATGCTGAATGTAGGTAGTAGATACTTTCCTAAAATCAACGTTTGAATCATCTGTTTTTTTTCTAATCCATATTTATTGCTTTCCATATATCCCACTTTGTTGCTTGCCATAAGGACGAGATTTGCTTGTATCTTTATACGAATAACCTGACAAGGCGTCCTTATGGCAAGCGACAAAGTGGGACGTTTTGATGGCCGCGGTTATATTTTTTTCACGATCACGTGCTTTATTCTAACCTTCCAAACTCGTTTACTTGCGCTTAAAATACTTATTTTCCTGTAGTACACCGGCGACTGGTACCTCATCGAACAATACCCTAACCCTCACGTCTCTGATGACGGCACGTGCGTTGGCGCTCGCTACACGTACGACTTTGAGACAGAGGAGATCTCGATTCTCCACTGGGAGGTCGTGGAAGGAAACCTTACCTCGACCAATGGTACCGCGAGGACTGATGGCGCGAAGATGATTATAACTATGGCGGTCGCGGGCAGCAATGGTAAGATTATCAATTTATCACAAATTTTAATAGTGCATGCAATAAGCTAACGTAGTCAGTTTACCGTTTACTTACTGGCAGTATATTTGCTTGGTTCTGAAGATCTACCTAAATATTAAAAAAAATTAAAAATGTTCAGCTACCTTATAAAAATATTTTTTCTTTCAGACACTACAACAACACAGTTGAAAATCTTGCAGACGGACTACGCCTCTTACTCCTTGGCGTATACTTGCACTAACGTCAACCAGTTCCAACGCGAAGGTGCGTTCAAATTCGCAGTTAAAGGAAATGCAAATTAGTACGCTCACACGCACACAGGATTACCCGTTAAGTCGAGCGTTGTGAGCGTCGATCAATTAAAGCACGCCAGCGCCGTCGTGTGAATAAATACACGGACATCCATTTAAGTCGTGTCATTCAAACGCTTTTTTAACGCGCGTTGTAAAAGCGCTCGTGCGAATGAGGCCTCACTATTGAAAAATCGTATCTACCTCAAGTGTGACATTTTATTTTCTTCATAATCAAAGTGCTGTCATAACGGTTTAAGAGGTTTTATCTTTCTTAGTTAAATGTTGCAGGGTGTCCATGTTTTAAATAATTTAATTTGTGTTAGCGAATGTTTTCTTTTACTTATATGATGGCGAACGATCCATTAGGATCCTAATATTTACCGATTGTGAAAGCTTAGTCCTGCTCACGTATCATGAATCATCTTGTATCATTGCCAGCTTCATAATGACGCAAAACTAGAAAAAGAAACTCACTTTGTAGCGGCGAAAATTTTAGCGATTTTTTTTTACAGTGACTGCCTTCAAGTTCAGCAGAAGCCGCTCCTTACCAGCAAGCGCTGTGACTGCCATCACCTCATATATGGCGACACGACAAGAGCTTGACCAACAGTACTTCACCTCGGTGGAACAAAATGAAGACTGCCTGGATCCGAGCTCCGCGGTTTTGGTCCGCGGCAGTTTTGTAGTTTTAATAGTTTGTGCAATTTTGCAAATTTTAATGTAATTTATAAGTAGAAGAGAGGAATCATAACAGTCCAATCACATCGAAAGTGGTGTACTTACGTAATTTTTGTAAACGGATTATCTGAAGCATGGACGTGTAACCGCAACCACAACCAGCTTTTTTTAATTGATAAGCAATTAATGAAATTCAGAAAATGTGGTTTAGTTACGTTCGATTCACGAAAGCTGGCGCTGGCTCTGACTGACACCAGGAGGCCTACCGCGAAAACCGTAATTCGCAAATTGGGATCTGTCTCTTTTACTCTCGCTAAGACGTAATTAGAGTGACAGAGAAAATGCCCGCAATTGACGAACTTCGGTTTTCGCGGTAGGCCCCCTGTACACAGTCAGAGCAACCATTTTATGGGTTAATGTGATACACACAGTTATTATCGTTCACTCATTCATTCACTTCGTGCAAGCTTTTGTGAATCGTCCTGTAGTCGGTACCAAGATATACAAATAGCGACGACCAAGGTGGACAAATCATAATATAAAGATAAAATGGTAGAGCCGGCAGATGACCGAACGAGATGCTCTTATAGAACTTTCAGTACAAGTAGCAGAGAAAGCGTTATTATTGTTTGTCCTTGATACAGTTTCTTTCTTTATTCACCACCGTAGATCTTAGTATGGTTTATGCTGGGCGACAAATAACTCGACCCAATTAGGTAGGTTGTTTTTGGTATGTTGTCAGGAATATAAAACGTGTTTTTATTTTATCGCATTACATATATTTATGTTCTGTTCCGCCCGTGCACGCGTATAGCACATCTACAAGATCCTACCATCTATGGGCCAAATACATCGGTGCATATCCTTATTTTTACGTTAACACACCTTTTACGATACATGTGACCACTTTGGCAGTCACTATCTATTTTGGTGCTGACTGTACAAGGCTAAGAAAAGTGGCGCCATCTACAATAATGGTGAGACGCGCGACTTTGTATGGTGATTTGGTGAATTATAGTATTTATTATTTACTCATCGGTAAATACCCATTGTGCAAACGCAGTTTGTAAAATCAAATGTAGGTACCTCATTAATAAGTTTGTAAGAATTATTACACCAAAAAGTTAAATTTATTTCCGTGTTTTACTTACCTTATCTAAATGTTCCAATAGGTATGCTTAGGCATTCTTAAGTAGATACATCGGTATATATATACCAGGTGGCCAAAAAATATGTGCATTCCCGTTGCCTGGGAGGTTTTGGGCTTATACTGAGCAAATTTTACTATGGGACCAACCCCGAAATCGCGAAACAATTTTCTGGCTGTTTCATACATTTTACCTGGGCCATTTTCTATGGGAGGGTATGGGATATTATAATATAGGTATCGATAGTAGGTATCCCAGGAGAGTTAAATTTAATCGTTACACACATAATGTGGAAGTTCAATAGAAAAGGCAAATAATGTAAACATATATTATGTTATCACAGATTTTGTTAGCATTTGACGCATAACCTAAAAGTTATTCATTGAAATAATAATAAATGATAGTTATTAATAATGAACATATATTTTAACTAGTAATTGATATAAATAAAAGATTACTCATATAAACTGTTGATAAAATCATGGTGATCCGCTAAAAGTGCGAGATTACGAAGAAATAAAGGTAAATTGCTTTGTTTACATTGTCGTTTCTATTGAATTCCACTTTAGGGACCTGCTATCTGCAAAAAAAGAGGAATGAAATAACCCTTGGAGTGGTAGACCGTCGGCTCCCGACCGATTACGTCATTTAAATTTGAAATATATAGGGACCGTGCGCGTTGGAGGGTCTGCCATCTTGTGGCCTGAATCGGAACCATAAACATGTACATTTACACGTCACGTGTTTTCTTGTGCATAGTAGTTTTGGTGCTGTAGGAGGCAGCACAGGAGCCGTTAGATTTTTGGCGCGAGGCGTAAATGTGATGTTTATTGTTCCGATGTATCCCACAAGACGGCAGAACCTACTATGCACAAGAAAACACGTGACATGTTTATGTTTTCGATTCAGGCCACAAGATGGCAGACCCCACCAACGCGTATGGTCCCTATAAAATAAAAATTCTAACGACCTAAAAACGACGCATGCCACTTGAAGATCTCCTTCTTCTCTTTTAAAATATTGCTTCCATCAAATCTATGATGATTTTGCCAATGTCAAGTTACGTTGTAAGGTTTAAGTGTGCTTATAGAGCATGATGTTGTTCGGTAGTTGCTTTTAGTAGAGATAGCTGGACGAATGGAATGAACGAAACTTTCATTGTGTGAGTGACACCTGTATCGGTATACAGTCAGAGCTACTATTTCAAAATTCAAAAAATTATTCTGCATTTTGGCCTCAAGGGGTCTTTTACAATACAACATTTGTGCCGTTTCCAAGCAAAAATTCCCACTTTACACTTTATAAGGACGGTTTGACAGGTTATTTTCATTCATTCATTCATGCCATTCGTGCCAGCTCTTGTGAATCGACCTATAGTGGATAACCAACATAAATTATCTATGAGATTACCTTCCAACAAATCCAACAAAAATAAAAACGACATCTAACAGGATAACAAAATAAAATCCCATATGTACAAATTTAACAATTTATTGATTAAAATCAACACCAAACCCTATCTACATCGTCTGATATGCTCGGCAACTCAATTTATGACAAAAATAATGAACGTCCATCCGCCTCTACGTCGCCATAATAAAATAATATATGTTAATTAGGATAAACATAATTTAACTACCTCAGAAATTCCTATGTACTGCAAGTCTTTGTTTTGGTGATTGCAAACAATATTTGAGCTAATAAAATTGGCTATATATTGCTTATCCCCGTCGCTATTTGTTCATTTAAAGTGGGCAAAATTAATTAGAAAAAAAATACCACCTTTAACCTTTTGAACGCCAAGAACACCTAAAGTCGTCATGGCGGACGCTGTCAAAGTAACCTTCACTTTCGTGTAAGGTTTACATTAGCTCCCTCGCGCCCGGGACATTGGCATTTGAGTGATGTTTGTGTTTATGACATACAAGCATTCAAAGGATTAATACCACAAGTACAAGTAAACTACTAAGGTAAAGGACATTATTGTTAGAATACACGAATTTTATTGACAATCAACTCCGATTTTCGTGGTACCGGGGAAAATAAAAAAGGGCTTTTGTTACGTACATATAAAACTAGATAAATACATTTTTAGTTTCCTCTTCTGTCAAAGAGTATTAAAACCCGTATAATGTATACATAAGATTATCATTTATCGTCAATCACCGAAACAAATATTTCTAATAAAATTCATAAGGTACCTACGACAACAAAAAATAACATTACAGAGCAGTCACAGTAGCGCAGTCCAATACTTTCTCGCAAAATCGACCGACAGATGAACCAGTATTGGTTCATAATACTCTAGAAGCTACAATATTAATAAACCGGCAACATTGATGCAAATGACACGCCCTTAACCAATGTCGAGAGGCCTTTCGGCAAGTGTTGTCAGTTTACTACTTGTAGTACTTGTAAAATTGTAACTTATAGATTTACAAAAAATGAACTTTAGCCGTTGCTCGCATCGTGATCTTTTTTTAACACTTTGCCAGCTTCCACGAAAGCGAAAGTTTTTATTTGACAAACTATGTCGACGTTGCGCTACTGTTGTAATCATAAGGTCAAAAAGTAATCCACAGTGCAAATACTCATTCCGGGGGGCCCAGCATAGATGGCAATCGTACTCGATGTAGGATCACATGTCTGAAAATATCGATATGAAAAAAGTATTAGGTAGCCCATATATTAAGGTAGTGTATACTTATTTTTGGCACTTTTTTCGTATCGATATTTTCAGACGTGACTGTACATCGACAAGAGACAAACGAAAAAAAAATGTGTCTGGATGACAGATGCTATGAAAAGTCACGTACTTAACTATTTATTTATACACATTACGATTGTAATCTTGGTTGGATCTAAGCCCCCCTGCACCGAAAGGGCTTTATCGTTCTTCGAACGAAACAAACTATCTACTTGTCAAATTGTCCTCTAACATTAGCGTTCATCGACGAAACATCCGACTATAACAAGCGCATATTCCATAAGTGCGAGAAGGACGGAGGTTCAAGTCGATAAACAATGTTAGGAATCTGAAAAAAATAATAATTAGGGAAATGCAGTGGATTCACAAGCTTCCTTAATTTAAACTTCTTGTCACTATACTTAAGTAATAGCTTAACTTATTGGTCTTTTAACCATTATTGCATTGGGTTACACTATTTTGTTCGTTATGAGTGAATGTATGAAGAAATGCATTGGTTGGCGTAACACTTCAAAATGCTAAATATCACGAATTCAGTAAGTCCAAAAATGTCTTTGAAAATGTAAAAAAGTCATTCAAACAGTATAAATATGAAAATAGTAAAATAAATGCTGTATTTACGTCTTTCTTAAGAACAAATATAAAATGACTGCAACACACTCCGATGTGACATTTGCGTAAATATATGTTACCTTTGCCGCGATAAGAAAAGATGAATAACACGAATATGTCGGCAAATAGAACGCAAAATGCTACGGCGTTATATTTATATTTTGATGCAAATGCACAGGTTGGGCAAATACAACAGCGGCAAGTAGGATTCTGTATATAGATAGTTAATATGATACCTAGATACTGTTTATATTGCTCCAAGCAAAATAAACTAAACATGACCTTCGTTGAATTCACAACAGGAAAAAAATTAGTTGTCATAATACTTGTTATGCTGGTAACATTAGGGTAGTATTACAATTGTAACATGTAATTGAAGAATATATGTACGTGTTAGGTAAATTCGCCTATTGTTGTCACCCGCCCAATTATTGGCACTTTTAACATTTTCAAAGGATTATAGTAGTGACTTTCTTACAAAAACTTACTGCCAATAACTGGTATTTGGGTCCCAATCAATGGGTGTTTTACTCTATAATGCTGTTAAACAAACTATTATTACTGTTACAATAAAAAGCACAGGTTCTTTATTTTATTTTTTCGTCAAAGGACATAAAGAAATCTAGAACACGTTGAGTCTTTAAAATAAAAATATAATTCATATTATATTTACAAATTAAGAACATTAGTAAAATAATAAGATGGCCAATGAGAACATTATCTCATATCAAATAAACATTAATAAAATACGCCTTACAAGTTATTAAAAATAATGCAATACACACTATTGCTTTGAAATCGATTTAATGCATTGGGGAAAATGTATATCTGAAAATGTATGTGCCAATGAATAATAATATATTTCCTGTGATATTATGAATGTAACAATATTTTGTCGATTGAGTTTATGCTATTGGTACAGCCCAAATTACTAATATTAAAGAATCACGATGATACAACCATGAAATACAGATATCCGTTTTCCTCAGTAAGTTTGTGCCATCAATGAAAACTGTTTTACACCCAATTCCGTTTTTTTATTTAGAATTTCTTTGTAGATATAGGGTAAGACCTACCACCACCTTTGACGGCACCTCGGCAGTCTCGACACGTTCTATTTTAAGGGATAATTTTAATTGCATTAATTTTTCCAGCTTATTAGTATTAAAATTATTGGCGTTAAAAAGGTTAAAAACATAATTAATTAATTGTTTTATAAATAATGAAACTAGCACCACTCCGATTTATTCCCACGATTCCATTGAAGGCACAACATGCGCTCAATAATGTCTAATTTAGAAAAATATCTTCACAAGGCTCGTACATAAGTACCTATGTTTATGCACCTCGCCAAAAATTTTGTGTTATCTCATGTGAATTGACAATTTGTGTTGTTAGTATAACTTTTGTTAAAACCGTTAACGCCGTCCAACATAAAAAATAAATATGGAGACAAAACTACTTTGAATTTCGTTTTCATAATTTGCAATTTGGAAAATTAACTTAATAAGAACGATTTTACTACATTAAAAAACTTTAATGTAACATGTAACATATCCCACTAGATGGCGTTAACCAATTCAGTTGAGCGTTATTTTAAGCCCAGTTCTATTAAAGCATATTTATTGTATCCATGAGTGCTTTACATCGAGACAGAAGTTTGTGGCACTAATAACACTTCCACTGCTTAGAAAAGCTGTTTCTAGCAGTCGAAAGTATTAAGCAACGAGTTCTCAAGACTCAAACTCGCGCTAAGCTCAAACTGGACGCACTCGACGCGCAGCGCGGCGAGCGGGTCGCCACTGTCGTCCAAAACAGGTTCCGAGTGGCACGATCAAAATGTATAGGGAGCGTGCATGAACTGTAGGAGGCAGCACAGGAGCCGTCAGATTTTTGGCGCGAGGCGTAAATGTGATGTTTATTGTTCAGATGTAGCCCACAAGATGGCAGAACCTACTATGCACAAGAAAACACGTGACGTGTAAATGTACATGTTTATGGTTTCGATTCAGGCTACAAGATTGCAGACCCTCCAACGCGCACGGTCCCTATAGGCTTGAATGAACCTGTTTTGGAGGACAGCGTCGCCCCGCTCGTCGCGCCGCGTGCGTCCAGTCGCGGCCTAATAGGCGGTCTACAGCATTTTCAAGTAAAGTATTAGTGGCATTATTCATAAACGTGCTACAAGTCTCAATTAGCTATTAATCGCTTCTCTTAATCTATCACTTTGACTATGTATTTTTTAAGAAAAAATTGAGGCTTGTAATTTATTACGAATAAAGGGGGTAGGTGTATTTCTCCGTAACCGATCTGAGGGCCTACCGCGAACGTGTTGCCTCCCTGTCACACTTACGTACGAATTTACAAGTCCAACAGAGAGGCAACACGTCGAACGTCGTAAGCGGTAGGTCCTCTGTTACCATCACAGTGAATTCGTGACAGTTAAAATCCGAGTTACCTTAACCCGAACGTGTTCTATTTAACTGAGTTACATTTAAATTGCCGGTACATGAATCTTTACTATCCCATTTCACTGGATAGTTGCGTCTTTCTCGTCTCATTTCTGGTCATTAGAAGACCGTACAAGAAATATATCGTAATCTTTGTCTGAAATGAACCCTAATAAACTAGAGCAAAAATTTTAAAAAATCATCGCCACGTGGACTTTTCAGAGCACCGGTTTAAACACTAACCAACTAAGCTTGCTCAACATTTTCACCGCGTCACCACGTATGTTTACACGCCACGAAGCGAGTAACTTGGGCTCTCGCTCAAGAATGTCCTCTAATTATCCTTTAATTCAATAATTAAAATTTCGTTAGCAGATGGCAGTGCTCAGAAAACACTTAAGAAGAAAGATGTTACTGTTTGAATATCGTAAGTCAGCGTTGGCGGTGTGTGGAGGCTAACCAGCGTGTTCCATCATTGGCAGAGCATACTCAGGAACGAGTTGGCGTACGCCATTGGTTTGACGTCGGGGTGAGGCTGGAAAAAAAGCCTGATTAGAAGCACAGTTACAATATGTGCAATTAAGTTTTAGGCAAAAATGACATTTTTGGTATAAGCTTTTATCGCTGACTGTACTTTTCTTTCCACATGCAACTAATACTCACCGAAAAAATTCCAACAACCCTAAACACAACTAGTTTGCGTTGTTTTATAACGTTCCCATGGCCACCTCCTGTCTCCATCATCAGATCAGCTCCATGCCATCATAATATTGCATTCAGCAAAATCGGAAGTGGGTCAAAAACTTCCGAGATTTCACCCACACTAATTATACTCCGGTACAGCCCCTTTGTCAGTAGAAAAAGGCGGCAAAGGGTTGATCTCCCACTGACAAATTGGGTGTTTTTGAGTATAACATACCTACATGTAAAAGCTAGTAAAATACAAGCAAGGATTACTTAGGGACACTTTTAACTGAACAAACACCTTACTGTCATTGTGATAAAGGGACCCAAATCATGTTTAATTCATATCATATATCCCATTCCTGGGTAAACATGTATTTTCATATAAATCGGTGAAATTAAAGTAAATATTATTTACTCACCACTGCCTCGTAGGTGGTGAAGTTTGGCTTAAGGTCTTTGCCGTTCATTGTGATGAAAGCACCCAGGTTACCCATTGTATCACTGAAAAGAAATTGATGATATAAATTCCATTTTTGATACAAGCTTTTATCGCCAACTAATCGTTTTTCAACGCTCATTGAGAAGATTCTAACAAACCCAACGAGATTGCGTTGTTTTATCATCTTGTTTCTTGGCTACTACCTCTGAATGTAATCTGGAGACTGATCTCGATCATCAGATAAACTCGATGTCAGCCATATTCCATTACCATCGGTGTTTTAAAAGTAAATTAAATTTGTACAACACACATTATGTACTTAATAATGAACCTCCAGGTCTATGATTCTTAAGTATGTTAAGTACTCTACATTGTACTTCAAATCCATTTGTATATATGACTGTTTGTGTTCTAAATAAATAAATAAAAAAATAAAAAAAAATTGAGTTATATCGCTATTGTGTGACAAATTGGTTGCAACAGTATTCCTCGCCACTTTTAGCAGTCTTAATTCATCATCTTCCTGGCCTGCCTGGGGTCCGCATGGGCAACTAATCCCAATAATTGGCGTAGGCACTAGTTTTCACGAAAGCGACTGCCATCCGACCGTCCAACCCAGAGGTTAAACTTGGCTTTATTGGGATTAGTTTGGTTTCCACACTATGTTTTCCTTCACCGAAAACCGACTGTTAAATATCAAATGATATTTCGTACATAACTTTCGAAAAGTCGGGGTTTGAACCCGGTCCTCCGGATTTCAAAAATAAAGCATACCAGTAGTTAGGCGCGGAGAAGACAGTGATGCACTTCCCGTCATGCGCGAGTTCGTAGCCATCGTTCTTGACCTCGTGGCTGCGGATGATGTACTGCAGCCCGTTCCGCTGCAGGAAGCCGGCCGTCACGTCGGGCCCGAACTGGCAGCCCACGCCGCGCTTGGACGGCGCGCGGCCCAGCATCGGCTGCGGGTCCGACCACAGCAGCTCGCACATTATGCCTGGGATTATAACACATTATTGAACTATTGAAGCGAGCTCGGAGTCGTTTGGGAGATCGACTTAGAAACAAGTTGAAGTGGCGCCAGACTTAAGTGACGTACTTTGCTAACCGATAAGTTAAGGAAAAGCCATATAAACGATGGCTGGATGATATAAAAGAAACTGCAGAAAGACTGGCTAAACAAAGCGGAAGACGGGCAAAAATGGAGAGAGTTGGAGGAGACCTACACTCGAAGAGGGGTCCAAATTAAATAAATAAACAGTAAATAACATACATAAGCTTAACTACGAACTATAAGAAACTTACTAACCAATACGCAAAAACTTCTGATGTAAAAATGGAAAATTTGGAAATAAAGGCTTTTTTATTTTATTTATTTCTTTATTGCTAACCGATACCCGCCTAGGCTTAGGGCCTGTTTCACCATGTGCAAGTAAAGTATTGGATAGCTAATTAACGAATAATTTAACTGTCAGATAAAACTTGCACTGCAAAACTTACGCTTATTTGAAGATAGTGAAATGCCAACAATGACTTTATTCATCAGATAAGTAACAGGTAGCTTATTCAGGACTTTACTTGGACTTTGTGAAACAGGCCCTTAGGCTCTTAAATGGCGAACCGGATGAATTGGCAAGAGAAAACCTCAAGGTCTACCCCAACAAGGGACACCAATTATCTGGTCAATATCACGGAGAACTATTGGATGATGGCAGCAATCGGTTTAAGAGTCAGATCAAGCTAGCTCCACATGGCATTTGCAATGACAAAGTGTGGCAATGTCATTTTTTTGTAATATGGCGTTTATAATGACACTGTCTCACTTTGTTCTATTCATGTTTTTTTTAATGCCTGCTCCACGATGGTTCGCGAGGTCTACATTAATAATATATTCACCATCTTCCGGCGGCTGCTTATTCCTGTCCACCCTCCTGATATCATCCAACGTAATATCGTCCTTCGAGAACAACCCTCCGTGCATCACCAGAACCCTGCTATTGATGCAATGCGCTAACGGCAGCCAGTTGTACACCTCGGTGAAGAGGTCCGCCATCTGGGAGGTGTACTTGGAGGTCACTTCGCCTCGGAACCCGTACATGCGGTTCATGTCCAAGGTCTCGTGGTTTCCTGGAAAAACAAGGCTTACTTTAATATAGTGGAACGATTGTTGAAAGCAGCTGCATTCAGATATAAAGAAAATTATGAAGAAGGGTGTAAACACAGATAAGAACTTTTTTTAAGCCCCTAACACAACTACAAAACTTTTAAAAACCATCTTCTCAACTTCCTAATCAGATAAGTCTTTCTTTTAAAGAAAAAAAAAATATCGGCTAGGGCTAAAGGGCCTTGGGCTAAGGGATAGGGGTTCAAGGTACTAAAAATATCAGAATGCTCATAATAAAATGTTTCTTTCAGTAACAATTTTAGTTTAGGAAGATATCCTTTCTGACTAAAAGCAAAAGCATAAATATGTACATATAAGATGTACCTATTATAATTCTAAAAACAAAGAAAGCTCAGGTATGATTCTTAGGCCCTGTTTCACAATGTGCAAGTATCGGATAGCTAATTAACAAATAAATTAACTGCCAGATAAAACTTCCTGCAAAACTTAGCACTTTATCTAGTTTATCTTTAAGTTAAGCTTATTTGGATATTGTAAAACGCCAACGTTGACTTTATTCGTCAGATAAGTGGCAAGTAGCCTATTCAGGACTTTACTTGGACATTGTGTGGACCCGGCTAATATGTGATTGCGGCCGGCAAAACGTCCGACTTTATCGCTTGCTATAAGGAAGGTTGCTAGTATCTTTATATGAATAGCCTGACAAGGCGTCTTTAAGGCAAGCGACAAAGTGGGATGTTTTAACGGCCGTGGTCAAATATAGTGGAAAAGTGAATAATATTCTTACCTCTAGACATGTAAAAGTGGTCAGGGAATAGCAGCTTGAAGCTGAACAGGGTGAAGATACACTCCACACTGAAAGACCCCCGATCCACAAAGTCTCCATTGAACAGATAGGGATTCGTTTCAGATGGAAGCCCGTTTAGTGCGAAAATGTTCATTAGATCATAGTACTGTCCGTGTATGTCTCCACAGACTGTGAATTTCTTGTCGTCTCCTACTTTGATGTCTACGAGGGATGGTTGTTTTTGTAGATAGCTCTTGACGTCAATTAGAATCTGAAATAAACCATAAACCAATTTTATGACTTTTTAAGTTGTATATTTTTTCGATTAAAAGGGAAGAATAGCTTTGTATTTCCTAGCGAAATAACGGTACCTACTTTATCTATGAAATTCCATTTCGAGTGAAAACGTTTTCCACTAAGTAAATCTTAACAAATAACTTTGATTTTTATGTTGATCACTTCAACATAATAGTCATAATATATACTTGGTTTATAGGTTACGCTATTACATACTACTATTAGAGGAGGAGATAAATGGAGCAAAATTGTAACACTATGGCATCCTAGAGGACATAAAAGAAACAGAGGTAGGCAATTTAAAAGATGGTCCGATGAAATAGAAGACATGGCTGGAAGGACTAAAATATGGACCAGATTAGTGCAAAATAAGGAAGAATGGAGAAGATTGGGGGAGGCCTTTGCCCAAAGGCACACAGAATCGGTTATCGTAGATTAAGGAAAAACTATAGATACAGTATAAAAAATGTATTTCTGATATGAGGCTATAAATAATAATAATAATAATAAATAATATAGGTTACGCTTTAAAAAAAGTGGTATTGTAATTATGAAAAAAGTAAAGCCTATAAACCTAATTTTACATTGTGTCAGTAATATATAAAAATATCATGAAGAATGGAAAATATTTAGAAGTGGAAAATCGTTTTTCTCTTGTATGGAGGATCATGTGGGTATACTTCCCACCTAAATACCATAAACTAACTGGACGAAATTTATGATTAGTGGGGTCCACACAGAGCGAGGGAATTTCCTCACGCACATAACGGCCAGTGTAGACTGTGTGGACCCGGCTATAAATACATGTAGATTCTGATACTGCAACTGTACGAGAAGAAGGAATACTGTAGTCATTAATTTCAGTACATTTCCTACAATTATGTTGTGTTATATTAAAATGAACTTAATGCTGCAATATATCTAAAAGGAAAAAAAATTGAGTATATTGTATGTTATATATAAAAACAATAAAAACTAATTAACAATTGCTGGCTTGGCTTGGTAAAAAAAAAAGAAATTACCTTATAAGCATATTTCTTGTGAAGTTTTTTCTGCTGCTTATAATGTTCCATTAGTTCAGTGACAAATTTAAGTGTCACCTTGCCATTTTCCAGAGCTGGGCCTTCATATTCATCCTCAATGGCTGGAAAATTGACAGAATAAATATAATGTAATACAAGTAAATAATTAGGAAATTGATATCTATTATAATAAACTTTATTTTATTGAGTCTATAGGCATTCATGTTCATGACGTTCTTGAAATATAAGTGGGTACTATTATTATTGCTATACAAAAAACATTTATTTCCAAATAGTCTAAAGTGAATAGAGCCAACTCTGCATGGACTTTGCAATGGCAAAGTATGAGAATATCATCATAAATATTATCAAATTTATTTGAAAATATGACTATTATAACAGCCAAACTTTGTCCATTGGCTTAGCCATCTGGCAAACCCTGCAGCGGGAATGCTAAATTCAAATTTAATTAATTGACAGAAATGTAAAATTACAACATCTCACAACAACAACAGTGGCATGTATGCCAGCATTGCCAGCGAAAAGGTTAAATGGACTATTATCATTACTCCGAAACAATCATAAAATTTAAACTAAAGTTGACTTACTCATGGCGTCCAGGTTGATGGAGTCAGCAATGTTAACTTCCTTCTTGTCTACGGAGATGGCCTTTTCAAATGCAATCTTTTTCACAATTTTGTTACATTCGTTAAATTTCATTTTCGCATCCTGATCATTTGGCCTAACTTTGGTTACCTGGAAATACAATTGTCATGTTTTAATAAGGAAAGGTTCAAGCCAGGATTTAACCTTATGAAAATTATAATGTGTTCTGAAATAATACCGGCTATGTTTAAACATATTATACATATCATGCACTAAATAAGCTCAGAGTACTCATACTTATATTCTGTTTTTTTTATTCCGTAGACTAAAATGGCATTTCATGTGGTACTCAGAAATGTCATGTCTTACATATGAAACATCATTTTAGTCTACGGAATAAAAAAACAGACCTTAGATTAAAAGGATTTATAATATGTTTTAAACAAACTTAGCAAATACTTATTTGTAATAAGATAAAAGCTTGACAAGTATTCACTTTAAAGAGAGTTTTAAACTTATTATTAATGTTTTGCCATACATCCCACAACTTATTACTTATTAAGTAAGGAAACTTTAATATGGAGTGAGCACTCTACGCTTAAAACTTATTTCACTATCCTGTACAAGTGACTAAGGTTACAATGTATTGGTTGATAGGATATTTTGGTCAGTTCGAGCCTATTCTAGAAAACATAATCTAAAGTGGGACAAGCAATTATTTATACTTATGATTATAATCTTTGATAATGGTCTGTGATATGAAGAATAGATATTTCAGCAACAACCCAAGTAGCATTTAAGTGTCGGTAAAGTCAATATACCAGCCAATTTAGAACTTAGGGTGGTTTAAGGGACTTATAAGAGTGTCAGAGAAAACTAACCTGAGCTCAAGCTGTATAAAATCATTATAAAGGAATCTGCGTACGCATGGGGTGTTATATCAGAAAATAAAAAATCTACTATAAAACTTTAAGTGTTGTGTGACACTTCGACCTAATTCTATCGTTAAAGCTGTATACAGGCTGTATTGTAGTATCAATTGGCACTTGTTGCTGTAAAAAAGTATCTGTAAACTCCGTTATAAAACTTTAAGTGTTGTGTGACGCTACAAGCTTATTCTATCATTTAAGCTGTATAGAGGCTGTAGTGTAGGATCACCTGACACTTGTTGCTGTATAAAAGTATTTGTCAACTCCGATTTAAAACTAATTCTTATGGCGTAATTTTACACTATTATAAGTATAATGGTGTTATAACTTCTGTCTGTAAGGTTATTATAGAACTAAAAGAATAAATGACAGCTGTAGTACAGTTTTTGTCTGTATTTCTGACCAAAGTCGCTTAAAGAAATTTTTTGGCGTAATTTTGCACTCATATAATTATAGTAGTTTTATGATTTCTGACAAGGAGTGTATTATAAAACTAAATGAATAAATGGCAGTCATATTACAGCTTTAGTTTTTTTATTTATAATACGGATCTCTAACGGGAATTATAACTTATGTACAGAAAGCCGAAATACAGTCAAATGTATAAAAATATTCTATTACAAAGCTGATTTAAATCCAAAAGCTGTAGAAGTGACTCCATTAATTACATAGTACAGCTACTAAGATTATGATGCTCTCCAACTATCCTATAGGCTGTTTAAATACTGTCGCCATTTTACTATGAATAAAAACATATTTGAAAATATAATTAAAGATAAACTTGCAAATATTTAACAAAAACTTGTCATATTATGATAACCAGCTAAAATAAATTGACTTTAACCTTAGAATTAACATTAAAAGAAAAAAACCTTAACCTTAAAAACAAAAACTAAACTTATGTACCACTTTTAGATATTTTTGTTATGTTTTTCTTGATTATTAAGCAGGGGCGTGAATATTTTGCCAGAAAAGATACACATGTTCACAATAAATAATAATCGGCACTTACCAATAGTATATAACTGCTCTCAAGATCCTGTATCTTAACTGCACTTTATTACTTTCCACTTATATTTGTCATTTGTCGCCATTACAAATATAACGAATGAACAGAAGACATTTTTAGACTTGAATATTTTTTATTCTATTGTAATTCTTCTTAAAAACCTATTTAAAACTGATATTCTTAAATCATATTTATAAGAGATAATCTGTAGTGCTAAGGTTTCCGTTTACACCGAATTACAGCTATTATACAGCTTATCTATTGCTTGTACAGCTACTGTACAGCTACTGTACAGCTCTAATAACGCGAAAAGCTGTATAATTGGGGCCCTTTTTTAACTTATAAGGGCTGTATAAGCGCTTATACAGCTGTAGTACAGCCTAAATGTACAGCTTATAGTATTCAAATAAACTGATATACAGCTCTTATACAGCTAGCAATGCTACTTGGGAAGGTATGAAGTATTTTATAGGTTTAATGTATTAAGAACTTGAATGTTATCATGTATGTATGACAACAAATCGTAAAGTAAATCTTTATTGCAAACCTTGGTATGCATGTAAGTATAATTAATATGAAAAGTATTACATAGTCTAGGACATTCATTAGAAGCACAGACTTATTTTATCATTGCATCAATGCAAAATATTAACCTGTTTCTTTGTTGTGGAGGCAAACATGATGACACTTTGTCTTATGGTTAAATTATCATTATAATGTACTACAAAGGAAGCTGTTATTAAATATTTATTTAAAGAATTTGATGGTACTGTTGATAATATTATTTCAATGTTATTACTTAGTGATGGAAGTTAATTTGTAATGAATTTGCCAGCACTTATTTGTTAATGTATAGTTCACGTTAACTGAGGGCTATACTCACAAATTCAAAATCCTTAAGTGCTAGTTTGTACTTCCCAAGAGACATATGTGCCGCGGCCCTCCTGTAGTAGGCCTTCGTGTAGGACCTATCCAACTCAATCGCCCGCGACGCATCCGTGAGGGCATACCCGAAATTCTCCAACCGCAAGTTAGATATGCTTCTATTCGCATAGTACACGGCATTATTAGGGTTTTTGTCTATCGCCTTTGAGTACAATTCAATTGCGGTATTGTAATTCTGCTCTGAAATTTAAGGTTATGACAATCAATTTTTATTCTATTCTTGTCACGATCAATATTGGAATGTCATAAATTCGGAAGAAGAAATATGTAACATGGTTTTTTGATCAGTTATTTGTGTATTACTTACTTTTAAAGTATTCATTTGCTTCGTTTTTCCATCTATCCGCCGCCTCGATATCCTCCTTGGACATGGGCCCCGTAGGTTCCTCGCTACTTGCCATTGTTTCACGTTTATTGAATAAAATTAAAGCTTCAGTGACTTAGCGCTTAATCATAAGAAAAAAAAATGCGATTTTCTCACATACATTTACATGCTTTCCGCACTTCAAGAAAAAGCGAATATACTTGAATGAATGATTTTTTTATTTGTGAATGAATGAAAGAGGGTTACATGATCTAGGGACGTAAAAGATGTAAGTTTGTCGAGACCTCATACGCACACGTTACTCATGAGATTAAAAGATGGAGTTTTATTGCTTCATTATGTTTTCATCATTATCATGTTATTTGTCATTGAATTTGTGTTATTACATGAGTGTTGCTTAAATACAAATATCATCTAAAATTGATTATTTCGGCTTCTTACTTCAATACGTTGAATCAATAAATATTTATCGATGTTTGTAACAATTTCTATACACATCCTTAGTTTTTACAATGTTGCCATTACAACAAGAGGCTGTCCATAGACATACAATAGGCTGTCAGATTTATAGCTGCGTTCTACGGAAATATAGGTGGCGCTGCAATTGGGAGCGTGCACGACTGTCACGCAACCTAGTGTCCGCAAGTCTAGGGGAAAACGTCAATTCACTACATCTTATAAAACTACTGAACGGATTTTCATACGACTTTCATCTATCAATAGAGTGATTCTTAAGGAAGGCTTAAGTATATAACTTGTTAAGGTTTTGTGTAAATTGTTTCAAATATAACGATGTTGTCGGAAAAAATCACGCTGGCTAGGAGCTTTAATCGAAAACGCTGCCTAATCCGTTTGAGCTATAACAACACAATGTATGGTGGGGTTGTTTCTCATTCATAGGTCTACAAAAAAGTCCGCGATGTTAAATGTCTATCTTTTAAGGATAACTTACTATATCCATTCTTAACTTCTAGAAAAAGATCACGCAATATGTGGCATTTGCAAAGCTATTTACATGGATACATTATTAACAATTATCAAAACAAATACGTTAGTTATATTAAGCATTTCATACAGATTACAATGATCCCTTACACCATACATTTTAAATGAATATTTCAGGAGTAATCGTAAATCAAAGTTTCATTTCGAGCCATATAATTGTACGAAATGTTAAAGACGCTATCCGCAGTTAGTTCAAATTTTTACCACCTTATGCGCTGGGATCGCTTTACTTACCCCCACCATGCACTTCGCACGGTCCCAATACCTAGAATACTTGGACAAAAAAAAATCATAAACAGGGCACTTCAGTCCGTCAATAGCGCCTAGGTTCTTAGCTACTCTAGCGCTACTCTGGAAAGATTTGGAACTATTATTTATAGCTGACAGCTGGACACTTTTGCAACAGTTCTACCATAAGAGATGTCACTCCTCTTAATTCCACACTCCATACTGCGTTCATTATTAAAAAAATGGCGCTGATAATGTACATCCAAGGCCCCCGGTTGTCTGTTCTCAGTACAAAATATGATACTCAAACTGTAGCCAAACGTAGTGATTATATGTATGCTCTTTGCTGTAGCCGATTAGGTGGTGGGCAATTTTAATTATGTTATATATAGATAATCTCTACACAGATTAATTGAAGCTTCGATATTTTCACTAGAAATTAAAATCTTAAGGGCCCGCCACACTCGTGCGCGAATCGAGGCGCGAAGCCGTGAACGCGAGTGTGGAGGGCCCTCGCGTCGATTTCGCAGATTGTTCACGCCTTCGCGTCTTATTCCCCGTTTTTTGTCGGTACTTGGCCCGCGTCAAAAGAGACGCGAAGCGCGAACTTGCAAGACTCCACATTCGCGCCGCCATTCGCTCACTAGTCGGTTAATCTGAACTGTCATAACCTTCTATGGCGGCTACTATAACAATATATTGGGTGCGAACTTGATCAACCAAAAATCAATTTGACAGTTCCCCGTTTGAATCAGGGGGCCTGCCGCGAAAACCGAATTTCGCAAATTGCGGGGATCTTTCTCTTTTAATCTCATTAAGACGTAATTAGAGTGAAAGAGAAAAATGCCCGCAATTGACGAACTTCGATTTTCGCGGTAGGCCCCCAGTGCCTTGCCGCAAACTAAATCCGATCAGCTGATGCTTCGGCGCCATCTTGCCGCGAACCAAACTGCGAAATTGCCGTGAATTTGTGCGAGTGTGGAGTCTACGTCAACGTCGCGGTATGTTCGCTCCGCGATTTACGCGCATAGTCTGGAGGGGGCTATAGAAATGCTAATGGATAATTAATACCTCATGATATAACAGAATAACTCAGTTATTGCAGAAAATATTTTTTAGTTGGTTTTGGCCGGTGTCCCATGGATTTCCGCTGTTGATTATTGTAATACCGGACTCACAAAATCATACTGGGTAATAAGAATATATAAAGTTGTGTTTGTGCTTCAAGTATAATTAAAATTGTAAAAAATGCTAATGCAAATGATAGTTATTCGATATGGCTACAACTTTTGGTTACGCATTGTTAATCGTACATAAAAATGTGGCTGTGTTTGTGTGGCCACAGTGACAGCTGGCTTAGACTCCATCTTTGGGAATATTATATCTGTCTACATTATATATGTACATACAGTTTGATCACTTGTACATATTAATTAAACAATGATTAAATAGTTTGCTGCCATTTTTTACTAGTCTCTACTTTCATAAGGCTAGGTCTTTTTTATCTAAATTTCATTTCTGATTTATCAGTTGCAATACGTTGTCATGTTCTATATATAGCTCCATCTCACTTTGTTGTGTTAATAAAACGCAGCTGTATGTAGAGCCCCTTACACAGATCTCCTTTGCATAAAGCTCCCAATCCACACTTCCCGATTTCGAGCCCAAAATCAGTCCCGATTTCAGCCTGATAATAGTTTCACGGAATATCAGCACATCGTGAACAATATTTGAAATATAAAAAATACTTTGTCTCTAATCGTCAAAATTGTTCAATGTTTGATATTTTTGCATATGAACCATATTTTTACATTTCAAATATTGTAAACGATGTGCTTATATTTGGTGAAACGAAAAAAAAATATTCTCGTGCCCGAAATCGGGTCTGATTTCAGGCCTGATAAAGTGTGGATGTAATTGGTACTTCAAGCCGAGCGCTCGATTTTGTCACTTGAAAATCTGCGGAAAATGATGGAATGCAATTTTTTTGAAATACGAGCGATAGAAATTGAGAATCGAGTGCTATTGACCAATCTTGTTCAATTTTATTACTAGAATTTAAATAGGATTAGTCATGGTGTGGTCATGGGGTTGGTCTTGGGGTGGTCATGGGGTTGGTCATGGAGTTGGTCATGGGTTGGTCACTTACTTTACTCTTTGGGTTGGTCATGGCCGTCATAGGATTGGCCATGGGGGTGGTCATTGGTTCAATAGAAAGGTTCAAAAAAGATCATCTAAGCAGTGTTACTCTGAGCATTCCGCGGGATTTCCTTAGGGCTACTTGCACCAATCCTGAGATAATTACTAACTCGGAGTCCAGGGTTAAATTGTAATGGTAGCTCCGGGTTTAACCGATTAACCCCCAGTTAGTGGCTAACCCTCGATGGCGCATGTGGGGCCCTTACCCTTAGTAAAGACTAAAATTTACTAAATAATTAACGACTGGAGCTAGTTCTAGCAGGTAAGGTACTTGAAGCAAGAGAATAGGAATAAAATACAAAGTAACAGCTAAAACTACTTTATTCTACTATTATCTTTATCTATTCTATGAGGGCACCAGCTGCGTCAGCACCTTGACGACGGTTTTCTTGTCCAGCTTGCACTTTGGATAAAGTTGCTGACAGTCGCCGTGCGTGCGACCCGCACTCACTGCTTCGAATATTGCTGTGCCATCCAACATGCGTCGTAATAGCGAGTTGCTGGAAACAAACAGTTAATCAACTGATCAATATAATCAACTGGCCAAATTACTGGATGATTGACGGTGATTTTGCTAGCTACGTTTTCCGTTGAAGCCAAGGTTTTTTCTTATCAAAATAGAGCACACGAAAGACTTCATTTCATCATCCCTGGATCATGCTGCATTGGATCATGGCCTAGCCCTGGCGGTACTTTTTCAACTAAACTTACAATCTTACAAAAAAGTGTGCATAGCCAGAAGGTGATGGCAGACTTCGTCATGGTCGTTTACAGAGTATTAAAATAAAACGATGCACCGAACAAGATACGGCGCTTGCAATCTGAGTTGATCTTTTATGGGATATACTTCCCTAAAACAATCATGACTACATTCATAAGCAATCACCAAACCTATACCTACGTACCTATACGTCCCACTGATGGGCACAGGCCTCCTCCAAGAGAGTTTGGACTACAGCCCAATGGATATACGCAATAAGTAAAAAAAATACCTAGACAGATTAGCCAATAGCGCGTCAAACTCTGTAGCATTCCCGGCCTGCATGTTCTCATTGGCCAGCTGAACATAAGAGCACGCTAGCCGCTGCGTACACGCACCGGAGTCGATATTGTACCGGGCCAGCGTCTCGTCCAGTCGGTTCAGCATGTCTGATAGTTGGGACGATTCTGTGTCCACACCTGTGAAAATGAAATGTTTTTTATTAACATATTTTGTCACCTGTGTTTATTTAGTCACCTGCAACAATTTACGGGGTGAATACATAGGTCATACTGAGCAACTTTTACTATGGGACCAAGCCCGAAATCGCGAAAAAAAATTGGCTGTTTCATACATTTTGGCTGTCTGACCTTGACATTTTCTACGGGAGAGTAATAACTAAAATTAATAGTAAAAGTTGCTCAGTATGACCTATGTATTCAGCCCGTAAATTATTGCAGGTGACTAAATAAACATCATGTATAGGTGTTACAGTTTTGTTTAATTAGTCCTCCTCATTTTCTCGCTTTCGCTAAGTGGTTGTATCCTCCTATTGAAGCTCAGAGGGCCTACTACAAATTTACAAGTGCGACAGAGAGGCCACACGTCGAACGTGGTTTGCGGTAGGCCCTCAGAGACCACTCTTGACAACCGTAATTGACCGTCCAATCCAGGAGGGAAATGGAGTGGTTTTTGGTAAGCCTAAATTAGAATAGAACACACGACCCTCGGTTTGGAAACCGTACGCTTTACCACTAAACTATCAGCGCTTAAGTAAGTATGTATACTAGTGACCTTTTCACCTCTCTAACTAACGTGCCCGTATTTTGTTAAATGTGTCGTAAGTCAATTAACTATTATTCCCAAGATTTATTTTTATACTACGTCAGTGGCAAACAAGCATACGGCCCGCCTGATGGTAAGCAGTCTCCGTAGCCTATGTACGCCTGCAACTCCATAGGAGTTACATGCGCGTTGCCGACCCTAAATCCTTCCCCCCGTTGAGCTCTGGCAACCTTACTCACCGGCAGGAACACAACACTATGAGTAGGGTCGAGTGTTATTTGGCTGCGGTTTTCTGTAAGGTGGAGGTACTTCCCCAGTTGGGCTCTGCTCTAGATCTGGGATGACATCCGCTGTGCTGTGCCCTACCACACAAAGCGAAATGACATTCACGATGCCCATACCTCTCTTTTGGCCGTAGTTTAAGGACGTACCCGAGTCCAAAGATTAGCATCATAACATACTTACTGCGTCCGTATCCACCACCATAGCCGTACGAGAGCACGTGCATGATCTTAGGCAGGATCAGCACGGCACCGAACCCGAGGATGGACCCGATCAGAACACCGCCCAGGTCTATCTTCACAGGTCCGTATAGACCCGGGGCGGAACCGCCATACGGGCCCTGGAAATGGAAAAAATAAAAAAAACATAGATATGGATAATATTGGTACCTACGTACTTCGGTACCTATACAGTTTTTGTTAGGTACAACACAAGGTATGACATGTGCTTGCGGTAATTATTAAAAGAAAGTCTTAACATCGCGATTTAAAACACACGCTACACGTAACAGCGCCATCGCCAGTGCCGGATTAAGACATTTTGGTGCCCTAAGCATTTCTAGACCATGGTGCCCCCTCATCAAGATTACATTGAATTTTCTTGGTAAATTGAATGACGTTTATTGCCGCATTACTTCTGAGAATAGAATTTTCAATCCGTCACATCATTTTATCACGGAAATTGACAGAACTGCAATAGTAATGTTCCAAGAGTAGGTAAGGTCAAGTGTAAGCAAATTCGAAGACCGTGCTTCGCATAAGTCCGGAGGCCAAGCCAACCATGGTCCAAGTGTAAGCGAAGACGTAAGACATAGGCAGTATTCCGCACAGGATTTTGCAACCTCTAGAGCATTCCTGCGAAGCTCATTCATGTAAGGGCAAAGGCCGAGCTTCAGTAGGGGCTTAGCCATTGGCCATTGGTTTTTGTCAGAACAAGTACCAATGGCCACAAATGTCTTAAATAGCAAATTATTGTTTACGAAAACGGGACTTAATAGGGTAAGTTTTAAAATTACCTCTGACCCGACATTTCAAGGACGGCGTTGTCCCCATGGTCTCGGAGAAGACTGTAAAGTCGACATCATTATTTTGACGTTGGAGGTAATTTTAGAACTTAATCAAACGCGAATAAGTCCCGTTTCTTTAAATAATAATGTGTCACAATTAGGCCAATACAATTAGATTTTTTCGACCTAAAAATACGTGTAATCCGAGTTTGCTCCATTCCAGGAGGTGTGCATAAATGTTTCCTCTTTTTCAGTTTTTTTGCTTGTAAATCGAAAACGGTACGGCCGACGGAAAATTTGTTCTCCGATCTGAGGATCCGAAATGTAATTTACCTAACTATGTTCTTGCAATAAAATATATTGATTGATTGATTCATTTAAGGTATCTTAATATGTATTCGTAGTACCTAAATTGTAAAATAGGTCGACATTTTTTATTTTTGGTAAAATCATGTTAATAATCCGAAAACGCTTTCTTACCATTGTCTGATCCACCAAGTGCTATTGTAATTGATAGTGGGTTCCTTCTACATCGAGTGGTTTGGCAATCCAAAGGAAAAAAATATCTCCTAAGGATCCCAAAATGTATGCACACCTCCTGGGATAGAGCAAACTGGGATTACACGCATTTATGACCAAATAAATGTATTAAAACAATTTCCAGCTTGCTGGGAATTAATTCCTCAAAACGCTATTTTTGGATCTAATTTGATTGGCCTAAATCGTGAAGTATTTTTAAAGGCAACGTCTAAGGCTGAATGCGCGGAGCGTTCGATCAGCGCTTACGGATGAGGCCAAAGGTCGAGCTGGAAGAAAGCAAGGCTTGAATTTGACCAATGGCGAGGTATGAATAGCTGGACGTCCGGAGCGTTCGATCGTGGCGCGTTATCATATAATACAACTAATGGCGAGGTGTGAGCAAGGCAGCCCAGCTGCGAAAGAGGACAGCATGGATTTGGATCCATGGCCAAGCGAAAGTGGGGCAGCTTGCATAAAGTAGAAGGCCTGGCATCGCATAAGACCTAACGCCGAACTGCAAAAGAGTGGCTTGAAATCGAACCTATGTAATCACGGTCCTCCTACTGCTCGGCCTTTGCCTTAACTCGAAAGCGCAACTTGATAAGATGCTTTTGTTTTTCGGCCTTCGCAGGGCCCTTTATTACACTTTGACAATTAGGTCGCAGGATCGCGGCTCTGCAGCAACTCGGCCTGGCCGACACATCTGGTGTGCAAGAGACCAAAATACGCTACAAAATCGGTAATCTACGTCGAGAAAATCGGTTGGCCACAAGCCCGACGGTAAGATTTTTTGGCCATGAGCTTTGATGGCCTCCGCGTAAGGTTGGAGATATGCTTATGTCCTCACTCTCTTACGACCCTTCGTTATTAGATGGGTACTTGCACACGTATCCAAAAGTTTCGTGTACATAAGTACTACACTACGACTGCGATGCTAATGAAGCCTGCGCGTTTTTTTTTTTCCTATGATTTTGATGCCCCCCTAGACGTGGTGCCCTAAGCAAGTGCTTATTTTGCTTAATGGTTAATCCGGCACTGGCCATCGCCATCTAGTGTGATATTGATTAAGTTATTAAGATACTCGTCTGGAATCATTATCCCGGGTAAAAATCTTAATAACACGATTCAAGATTATTATTAATACTGTCAGTAACAGCATGGTAACAGCCATATCTAGTGCACGCTTTGGTACCTAACAAGGTTTGTACTCGACGCGACGGGGGTCATAATCTTACCACAAGAAAAATCTTAGTCTATAGTGTGATTCAGTATTTTAACTGCACTTAACAGTGCCATCTAGCGAGAGATTCGTTAACTAATTGGTTTGTATTGTACTTATCTGGGGTTGTTATCCCGAGTATGGTAGGTGGAGGTAAGGAATGGAATCTCCATGTACCAAAAAGTGTCATCTAAAAACCTTAAATAGGTGGCGATACAATACCTAGAATACTTGAAAAAAAAAACAAATCATAGACAGCGCACTTTACTCCGTGAATAACGCCTAGGTTCTTAGCTACTCTAGCGCTACTCAGGAGAGATTTGGAACTATTATTTAAAGCTTACAGCTGGACACTTTTGCAACAGTTCTACCATAAAAGATTTCAGTCCGTTTAATTCTACACTCCATAATCCCGAGAAAAATCTTGCTTAACAACACGAAGTCGTCCATATTTTTTCGCACTGAGTGCTGCGACCCTTTATTACGTACTGTAGTTACTTTAGAAACATAACATTCGTACACTTGAGCATCAAGAGGTCTCACTACCTTGACTATTTTTGCGCTGAGCGCTTTTAACCCCTTTCCGGCCTTCCTCTTCGTGGATTAGGACTTTATTTTGCATATGAGGATGATAAATATTTAAATAATAATGGAAACTTCCTTACCTGCGCACCCGTAGTGCCATAGGTGGAGATACCGAAACGCTGTGTGCGATCATTCTGTTCCCTCTCTTCTCTGCTCTTCTCTACCCTGGCCGAGGGCTCTGCCAGCTGGTCCTCCGTGCGGAAACTGGAGCTCGGCATGAAGCCTCTGAAATTTAAACTGGGGTAGCTGATCAAAGTGTAGCTAAGTGAAAGGTTGTAGAGAAGTAAACTTACATTATTGAGACTTAAAAATGCAAAACGTAAGTTATAAAATTAAATATCCCTAAAAAACTACCTAATAAAATTGAATACCACTATTAAAAAATATTAATTTTATAGGGTTCCCTACCCAAAGGGTCAAACGGGACCCTACTAAGACTCCGCTCCGTCCGTCCGGTCGTCCGTCCGTCTGTCACCAGGCTGTATCTCATGAACTGTGATAGTTAGCTAGTTGAAATTTCTACAGATTATGTATTTCTGTTGCCGCTATAACAACAAATAAGTACTAAAAACAGAACAAAATAAATATATTGTCTTTCCAATCTCGAGGTTCTCATCCAATCACCGAAGTTAAGCAACGTCGGGCGGGGTCAGTACTTGGATGGGTGACCGTTTTTATAGATAATGTTACGGAACCCTTCCTGTGCGAGTCCGACTCGCACTTGGCCGGTTTTTTAATACACATATTATATATTAGTTTTGTGATGGTTTAATTTTTAATTACTATGATTTTTAGCTTTAGTAGAACATTACCAACCAATATTACCTATTAACTACGGATTGGCTTCTTTTAAACATCGAGTTTGTTAAGTAAAGAATTATTTAAAATTAAAAAAAAATATTCAGAGGGACGATTTACACTGTAGCAGATTATCGCAACCCGGCAAGGTCAAGAAAAACTGTAAAATAGGTACCGATTACTTGTGTTTCGTTATTAATTAAAAACAAATATAGGTCAATATTTATAAATGCCCTTATTTTCACCGTAATTACCGACTGTTACCACTAAGTTATTACCTAATTTTAATGCTCATAAGGCACCTACAAACTCACAGGCACCTATTTCCACCCAATTAATTACCCCTAACCTTATCAAGACCAAACACAACTTACCCATCACTGTACTCCGCAGCCACCGCAACCAGAAGTAACCCAAAACACAAAACCTCTTTCGGACTCATCTCACCAATTCCTATCGCAAACTGCCGTCTTCCCCGTCCGTATACCATATATACGGGGCGTTCCGTATCGTGCTCCGAGACAATGTTATGGGGAAACACTATTGTCAAGTTTGTATGATCTTTCACGTTGCACAATGACTTACTCGGCGTCACGCGTGGTGGACAGATGCTATCGAAGAGGGAAGAATGAGGTTAGTGATGACAACGTAACAGGTAGCAAGTAACATATCTACACAGAGGTACAATCGAGGAAATCGATTCCTTAGCAGTTTGCGGTTCAAGTAAATTAGGTTGAACATACTACTGCTAAGAGCTGTCCAATGTAAAATGAACCGTACCGTAAACTGCTAAAAAATCAATTTCCTCGACCGTACCATCCAGAATGTTAACTGACAGTTCGTAAACCTTATTGCTACGATAATGAAAGAACAGATCAAATATTTTTTATAAAATAAGTATCTGACTATAGCGTAATCAGGTAAGGGATTCGTATAGGAGGTGCAAGCAGCTCTTTAGGGCCACTTGCGCCATCCAGGGTTAGCCACAAACTCGGGGTTAACCGGTTAAACCCGGAATTACCAGTAAAATTTAACCCTGGGTTAGCCGTTAGAACAGAATTGGTGCGAGTGGCTCTTAGAGTTGGTCAAAGGCGCCTTTCAAAGATTGCATATACTCGAGCTTTTGGGAAGGGTACGGCAGCCGCCGTGGTCGGGTGTTCAGGAGGTCCAAACACTCCAAACGTTAGACACGTAAGCTGAAGCCGCCGGTTTGATTCCGACCTCGGCCAATGGAGAGCATGTTCACTTTTTCTTTAATATAATTATGGTCAGTTAAGTTGCCGTTAGTATAGTAAAATAAAATTGTACCTAAAAGTGGTGATACAGGTATGTAGCCATATCAGCTGAAAACTAAAAGATTAAATAAAACAGGTCCCCTCCAAGGATCTCCACTAAGATCGGTCGTGCACTGCTTAGTACGGTCGCCAAATCTCAAAAGCCCTCTAGAAACACGATTTAATTGACTCGGCTCGGCCTTACCCACAACCGGTATCAATGTGTTCGGACAGTTCTCCTGATCACCGTACATGCGGTAGTAAAGCGGAAAAATGGTGGAGGGGATAGTAATGACGTCACAAAGATGGCGGCCGGACCTATTCTTTTTGGCGGTGTATCTCGAAAACCACTTAACCGATTTTAATCATCGAGGTGTCAAATAATAGCTTATATTATGGAGATTATTTCCTTTTCTACAAACATTTACGTGAAACCTATAGGAAAAAAAATAATCACAAAAAACAGTTTTTTTATAAAAAAAAAATTTTTATTTTGTAAAAATCTCCATAAATATTAGCATTTCGCAAATTTTGTTTAATATAAAACATATTGCTTCATTATCAAGGAATATAATGAGCCTTAAAACATACAGATCGAGTAATAAACAATGAAGCTACACTCATTTATTTGCGCATGGGTAACGATAACTGGCTTTTACCGGTCGAAACTGTGGTGACTGTTACGATACGTATTGAATGGAATTTATAGAGTATCGGTTTTAATTACTGAAATTATAAAAACCAGACACAATAATGTTACCTTACTTCGACGTTTAGTCTCTTTTTTCGTCTTAATCATAGGTAGGTACATATTTCTTTTTACTTAAAATTTTTATACAGGGTGAACTTTTAACCACCAGTCATACTCTGCGCAGCGACTTTATAGGTCATACTGAACAACTTTTACTATTAGTAGTCCCCAAGCCGCTCCGAGGCCAGATTTAATTGACTCAGCTCGGCCTTACCCACAACCGGTATCAATGTGTTCGGGCGTTTCTCCTGATCACCGTACATGCGGTAGTAAAGCGGAAAAATGGTGGGAGGGGATAGTAATGACGTCACAAAGATGGCGTCCGGACCTATTCTTTTTGGCGGTGTATCTCGAAAACCACTTAACCGATTGTATTCATCGAGGTGTCAACTAATAGCTTATATTATGGAGATTATTTCCTTTTTACAAACATTTACGTGAAACCTATAGGAAAATAATAATCACAAAAAACATTTTTTTTTATACGTTTGGTTGGTAGGTTTGTCTTATGTTATGTTTTAAAGCAGTAAAATCTTTCAAGTCGAAACACAGTATAAATATACATTTTGTTGTCTAATCTAAAAGTATGATGTTCATTGTTTAAGACTGATTAGTGATTACTGAATTAAATAACATGCTATTTGTTATTTTTGTTTTATTTTTTAAATCAGGTATTAATTTATTCACTATGTATCACTATACAGGCAAAATGTGTATCATAGTTGGTCTGTAAGTACTTACTACTTGTGTCGAATATAGGTATAAGATGAAATTTTAACCACCAGCCATACTCTGCGCAGTGACTTTACAGGTCATACTGAACAACTTTTATTATGGGACCAATACCGAATCACGCAAGAAAATTTGGATCTAGAATGACACCCACTGGCTGTGCCCTACCACACAAAGCGAGATGACATTCACAATGCCCATACCTCTCTTTTGGACGTAGTTTAAGGACGTACCCGGGTCCATGACGCATGCTCGCCACACCGCTGCTTAAAATAAGCTGACGCACCGTAAATTGAACTGCGTAAAAATCGCAAAAAATATTACACGGAGATCTTATGGCAGACACCGTACCGGTGACGTAAAAGACGCAACTGTTTTGCGAACAAAAAAGATTCGCGTGAAGCACGTCACTGCGATTCCGTACCGTCACCGTTTTTTAAACAGCGGTGTGGGGAGCATGCGTCAAAAACGGTACGCATACGACGCGTCACTGCGATTCCGTATCGTGACCGTTTTTTTAAGCTGCGGTCTAGTCGCACCTTGTATTGTATTGTATTCGGGCGATTTTTCCGCAACTCGACGACTTGCGCCTATTTTGCGTGATATGTTGGGGGTGGGCTAGTCCTGCCAGCCCAGCTCCTCGAGGAATCCTATCAAACCTTTGATGTTGAGTAGGACCTCGGGGAGGTCTCTCGGAGATCCGAGATGTTTAGCCCTGTATGGAGTCACTCCGCTGCATTCCAGCACCACGTGAGAGGCTGTTTCTTCTGTCTCCATGCAACCTCGGCACAGGGGACTGTCTGTGACACCTATTGTGAAAAGATGTTTGTTAAATAGTCCATGACCTGTTATGACACTGGTTACCATACTCAGTCGGACCTTCCCTAGTTGCAGGAGCGCCCTTGTGAGTTTTCCGTTGATGCCAGGCATGGCTTCTTTTGCCTGTCTGCATCCAGTCTGGTTCAGCCAGTGTTCTGTGTGTAGTTTCCCTGTACGTGCCAGCAGCATTGAGCGTACCTTGCTAAATGGTATCGGAAGAATCGGTTCCGGACCAATCGCCCCCGCATTCGATCCTTGCCTGGCAAGCTCGTCCGCAGCATCGTTACCTCGGGATCCACTGTGTCCCTTGATCCATTGTAGGGTGATCTTGTTATTATGACATACCTCCATTAGTCGTTCGTGGCATTCGTGTATAAGTTTGGATGTAACTATATGGCTATTTAGAGCCATTAAGACTGCTCTACTGTCGGAGAGTATGCGGATGGAGGATCCTACTACCTTCCTTGCAGTGATGGCAGCCGCCGCGTTTATGATGCCCATGCACTCAGCTTGGAATACCGAGTTATGGGCTCCTAGCGGAGTGGTGATCGACATGTTCAGGTCTTCTGAGAAGGTTCCAGAGCCCGATCCGCTGTCTGTTTTGGACCCATCAGTGAAGATTCTCAGCTCCCGGGGATTGAGTCCTTCATGATTGTCGTCCTCATATAACTGTATTTTGTACCTTTTATCGAAGATAGCTTGTTTGTGAATCCGGTCCGTGCCTGACCTAAGCACTGGAAATTCGTCATACACCTTTTCCAGGCATTTTGTGTGAAGAGCTCCTGTGATGTTAGACCATATCTTGAGGGTTCGCAACCTTACCGCTGAGAGACTGGCCTCTTGCTGTATGTGTAGGTGCAGCGGTGGAAGGTTTAGCATGACCTCCATGGCTGCAGTCGGGGTAGACCTCGTGCAGCCAGTGGTGGCCGCGCATGCGAGCCTTTGAAGTCTTTGTAGTTTGTCTCGTACGTTGCCTAGGTTTGTTCTTGGCCACCAAACCAGAGCACCGTAACAGAGTAAGTGGCGGATTATCGTCTTATAGAGCCAGAGGGTAATTTTCGGGTTGAGTCCCCACCTCTTACCAATCATCCTTCTGCACTGCCAGAAGACAACTCCCGCCTTGTCTATCCGTTTGTTGATGTGGTTGTTCCAATTGAGTTTATTGTCGAGAGTTAGTCCTAAGTACTTAACTTCATCGGACAGCTGTAGCTCAGTTTGGAAAAGTGTTGGTCTGGTAAAGTTGGTCGCACCTTTATATGGGACAGTCAAAATTTTTTTTCGCGATTTCGGAATTGGTCCCATAGTAAAAGTTGTTAAGTATGACCTATAAAGTCGCTGCGCAGAGTATGACTGGTGGTTAAAAGTTCACCCTGTATAAAATTTTTAAGTAAAAAGAAATATGTACCTACCTATGATTAAGACGAAAAAAGAGACTAAACGTCGAAGTAAGGTAACATTATTGTGTCTGGTTTTTATAATTTTAATTATAATTTCAGTAATTAAAACCGATACTCTATAAAGTCCATTCAATACGTATCGTAACAGTCACCACAGTTTCGACCGGTAAAAGCCAGTTATCGTTACCCATGCGCAAATAAATGAGTGTAGCTTCATTGTTTATTACTCGATCTGTATGTTTTAAGGCTCATTATATTCCTTGATAATAAAGCAATATGTTTTATATTAAACAAAATTTGCGAAATGCTAATATTTACGGAGATTTTTACAAAATAAAAAATATTTTTTTTATAAAAAAACTGTTTTTTGTGATTATTTTTTTTCCTATAGGTTTCACGTAAATGTTTGTAGAAAAGGAAATAATCTCCATAATATAAGCTATTATTTGACACCTCGATGATTAAAATCGGTTAAGTGGTTTTCGAGATACACCGCCAAAAAGAATAGGTCCGGCCGCCATCTTTGTGACGTCATTACTATCCCCTCCACCATTTTTCCGCTTTACTACCGCATGTACGGTGATCAGGAGAACTGTCCGAACACATTGATACCGGTTGTGGGTAAGGCCGAGCTGAGTCAATTAAATCTGGCCTCAGAGCGGCTTGGCGACCGTACTAGCTGGTACGATGGTTGTGCGTGCATAAGTCCGTAGAGATAACTTATACGCGTCCACTCATCCGTTGCGTGTTCCTGTAAGTGTACTCGTAAGGTTAGGTGTGCAGGCTGTGCCATTCTCAAGTCTCAACCAACTACTTATTGTCAATAAAGCGCGATTTCCATATAGCCGCAATTTGAAATCAACCTTAACGACAACCGACAATGTGGTTACGTACCTTTTGGGTAAAAACGTCACTTATTGACAGTGTAAAGTGACAGTTAAAATGAGAATGAAGATGCCAACCATTGAAAGGTGCCGAGAAAACGAAAAATATGTCGTGCGTTTCCGATCACTCCTAGGATGGGTAAACATTATCTTCTAAATAGTCAATTTTAGATACCTTATAAACAATCAAAATCAGTGGTGGCATATTTGATAGCATCCTGGACCTCATATAATGGTTTACCGCCTCATAGTCCCTAAAACTGACCGGCATGTACGGCATGTGCCGCGCCGCCCGCGCCTGTGCTAAACTCGCCGCGAACCTTTATTTTGCTCTTGCAATACAATACAGTTGGAAACCGAAAAATAAGTCGTGGGGTTCAAGTTTACAACAGATACAGAAGAAAGCTTTTCGTTAGTTTCATGTTACTTTTTAGAAAACCGTTAAGAAGCATGCTATTTGAGCAAGGTGTTTTATCTGACACTTTGATGGATCTAATAGTGACAACTAACTAATAATCGAAGTAACAGTAGTATAGGTAAAAAACTTAAGTAAGTCACCTGTGGTATGTAGTTGTGACGTGTTCGAATAGACAATACATGTTTAAAAGACACACACAAACAAAACAAATGTCTATTCGAACACGTCACAACTACATACAACAGGTGACTTATCTACTTAAGTTTTTTACCTATAGTAGATTTGTTATATAATTTCTAGCCACTTGCCACTCTTTAGTCTAACGAAGCAGTGATAGTAACACTAATAAAAAGACATGTCAAGATCGCATGCCTTCCTTCTAATGCTAAAAAAGCGGCCAAGTGCGAGTCGGACTCGCGCATGAAGGGTTCCGTACCATTTATGACGTATTAAAAAAAATCTACTTACTACACTGACCTATCACACATAGACAGTTAGTCCTCATAAGGCTAATCTGCCAAAAGTGAAGCCGAAACTCGATCGATGTGTGCGTGCGACGCTCGTGTCTTACGCTCAGCGACACACACATATATACAAAAACGGGTTGCCAGAGTTCATTTATTCCCCTTAAAGTAGATGGATTTTAACCACATCCTTATACTTGGCTATCAATCATTTGGGAGTGTGTATGTAGATATTAAATTTGTAGCAAAAGCTTTCAAGGTTTCTTTTAAGGACTTTGCATTTCTGTACTTTGTGAAATAATATTTAAATAAAAAAACGTTTATTTTTTTATTTTACAAATGTGCACAGATAATAGCTGGTAGAATTGACTTTGGAATAATGATTTTAAATGATAAATATTTAATGACGATCATTTGGATTTGATTTGGTTTGATTTTATTTGACTAATATTTTCTTCGGGTTAGTGTGGTGAAAAGTTTTGTGTTTCACTTGGGGCAAAATTTGTTTAACTCTCGTAACTTGAAACCCTCGCAACGCTCAAGATTCCATTTTTCGACATTTTGGATCTTTATTTAGCTCGAGTAGCAATATTAGCACGAGCGGTTTAAACAACAACTTTTCCACTTGTAAAACAAATAACTATTTATCGTCAGTACTAGTAATTGTACCTGCAGGCCTAGCCAAGGTGGCAATCGCTATTGCTTCGAACAACGAAACGCTTTGTGTCTCTCTATCAGTCTTCCATATAAGTGCGACAGTGACAGTTGCGTTTCGTTTTTACAGACCTTAACTGTAACACCTGTGTTCCACAAATAAAATTTACTTTACTTGCTCATCAAAATGGCGAGAGCATATTCGACTATGTTTAGTCGGTTTCCATATTGCATCGTTCCTATTTAATCTAATTTTTTCCGTCCATCTCGCAGACAGAAGCGGATCAGTCGGAAATCTAAAACGAATATCACACAAAATAAAAATATGAATTTAAACTGTAATTTTATAAAAGACAAAACATAATTTGAAATAAAAGAATGAAAAACTAAAAAAGAATATTTTCTATAGTCATACAAGGAACTTAAAGTAAGCATATTAATTTTATCAATGTAATCGTCATGCCTCATTTGGAGGAAAAAAGATTCATATCACCTGGCAACATTTATAAGTAATGGCGGCTGACGAAAATTTGGATTTTTGTATTTACAATTACGTAAAAATATCACATTAAACTGGATACTTACGCATGAAATGTTATATCAGGCGGTTTGTTTTTATTCACTGATGTGTTGTGACACCAATTCACCGCACAAACAACCATCTTTCTTGTATTTTTTAATTTATAACCGGGAGGTGTACACAAACCAACTCGACCTTGAGTACTGCGAGGGCCGTTCGGATACGATGACACGAGGGCGACATAATGTCGTACTCGAAATGGCTTCACTAGGGATGTACAGACTAGGCATCTAGGTTAGTTATAAATCTATGACTTACTAGATCTTGTTCAACATTTTACCACTTTGGAAGTGTCTCTCGCGCAAACTATTCAGTTTAGAAAAAAATGATATTAGAAACCTCAATATCATTTTTGAAGACCTATCCGTAGATACCCCACACGTATGGGTTTGATGAAAAAAAAAAATATTTTTATTTTATGACTTATTAAAAAAAACTACTTACTAGATCTCGTTCAAACCAATTTTCGGTGGAAGTTTGCATGACAATGTATATCATATATTTTTTTTAGATTTTTCATTCTGTTATTTTAGAAGTTACGGGGGGGGGGGGGGGGACACACATTTTACCACTTTGGATGTGTCTCTCGCGCAAACTATTCAGCATAGAAAAAAATGATATTAGAAACCTCAATATCATTTTTAAAGACCTATCCATAGATACCCCACACGTATGGGTTTGATAAAAAAAAAGATTTTTTGAGTTTCAGTTCTAACTTCTAAGTATGGGGAACCCCCAAATTTTTTTGTTTTTTTTCTATTTTTGTGTAAACATTCTAATGCGGTTCATAGAATACATCTACTTACCAAGTTTGAACTTGAACAGTATAGCTCTTATAGTTTCGGAAAAAAGTGGCGGTGACATAATCGGACAGACAGACGGACATGACGAATCTATAAGGGTTCCGTTTTTTGCCATTTGGCCACGGAACCCTAAAAACGAACTATTCGTCATGTCATGCAAACGTTAGCCCTGAAGTGTTATCCCTGAACAGAAGTTGCGAGCAATAGATAGGTACATGTTGTGGAAAGTTTCCAAAGTCTAAAACTTCACAAGAAATAAAACGAAATAATCCATAAAGGTAATCCATTTCAGAAAGAGAACATTTCTAACCCAATACCAAGTTTAGATATGTTCCTAAAAATTTTCCTTGTAGAAAAGTTCAAAAAAACTTCAAGAGAATGTAGCTTCCTGTACGGCTACCGCGAGCTTGGCACTGACGTGACGTTGACGTCTGCGTAGCTTACGTTCTTTACATCTGCATGCCAGTATGAGCGAGATGCATAAAAAGTAAGTTACATACACACTATTGAATATGTCAGTGTCACGTCAGTAGGTACCAAGCTCGTGGTAAGGGTACTTGCGGCGTTTGCCTTAGGGCCCTTTTTAGGGTTCCGTAGCCAAATGGCATAAAACGGAACCCTTATAGTTTCGCCATGTCCGTCTGTCTGTCTGTCTGTCTGTCTGTCTGTCTGTCTGTCTGTCCGAGGCTTTGCTCCGTGGTCGTTAGTGCTAGAAAGCTGAAATTTGGCATGGATATATAAATCAATAAAGCCGACAAAGTCGTACAATAAAATCTAAAAATTTTTTTTTTTTAGGGTCCTCCCCTACACGTAAAGTGGGGGTGATTTTTTTTTTTTCGCTTCAACCCTAGAGTGTGGGATATCGTTGGAAAGGTCTTTCAAAACTAATAGGGGTTTTCAAGAAACATTTTTTGATAAAGTGAATATATTCGGAGATAATCGCTCCGAAAGAAAATAAAAATGTGTCCCCCCCCCCCTCTAACTTTTGAACCATAGGTCCAAAAAATATGAAAAAAATCGTGGAAGTAGAGCTTAAGAAAGACATTAAATGAAAACTATAGCGGACATGATGAGTTTAGCTGCTTTTGAGTTATCGCAAAAAGTTTTCCCTTCATAGTAAAAAGACTTACTTTAATTAGGTACTGATTATGCAAAGCCTATTTGGTTAACTCGGGTGAAAGGTACCGTTTCATCCCTTGGTTAACAATTTACTATACTTTAAGCTCCAGTTTAGCTTATTGTGACGGAAAAGTAACTACGGAACCCTACACTGAGCGTGGCCCGACATGCTCTTGGCCGGTTATTTCCCCTAGTTTCCTCATGACCAGGAGTCACGACCACATGAGGTCGTTGCTTTGAAATGTAGCTCGTCGAGCGCTAGAATCTCCCCTTCATGGTGCCTCAGCAACAGCACACAACTTATGCATGTTGTACAATTGTAGGTACAAGGTGGCGCTGTGGTGCAACATTCCAGTTCATCTTTGACAAAACTAACCATTGTCGTATCCAGAGACATGTCATATGCTTGGTCGTATCCGAACTCTTATCTCCCGCAAGTCGGATCTGCTTGCACCGTGGTCTATATGGATTTCCCTTAGCTGAGATCACTCCCGCCCCACCATTTCGCGCGTATTCTCTCGCCCGCGCCACTTAAAAAAAAATAGATTGTTTTTTTTTTACATTTACCATTTTGGCGCCCCCCTACCATTTAGCACCTAGAGCGAGTTTAATGAGCTTGCTTATGCTTGCGTCTAGATTTTTGCTAGCTTACGTATTGGTTTATTTTCATTTAGTTTATTGACCTAAGCGGAGACGAAAATATTTAGAGCTTGAAAACCCTCCATTGTCTTTACATGTGTCGCGACATGGGTAATAACTATATTGAAATACCCGGCTATTGCAAGACTTATGCAAGATATTTTAAATGTTTTTTGTATGTAAGGTAATATAATGAATGTATGTCTATGGCCTAGACTGTACAACTGGAGCATAAATAGCTTGGAGGATTTAACAACTGGAGACGCCTTGTCTGTAATTTTCTGTACAACACAGTTTGCCGATTTTTGCAGAGGAGGGGTACGTTATGTCAAATGCATGGTTATTTGTACGTAACGTATAAATAGACAAGGCAGATAAACGACAGTCCATCATCATATCCATTATCGAAGGTTCGCTTATTTTACAAGCTTTTAACTTGCAATGTATGTATGTAATGTATCTAATGTTTGTAAGGGTCAAATCTTGCAAGTTAAATTTGACCCACTTCCCGGTTTCCGATGAAGCTGAAAATTTGCATACATATGTAAGTCTGGTGACAATGCAATATTATTATGGTACCATCAAGCTGCTTTGACGATGGAGACAGAAGGTGGCTTTAGGAAATCTGTTATAAAACAACACAACCTCATAATTGTGTTTGGGGTACTTAAATTGTCTCGATTTTTGAAGTCAGCAGTTATACAGATATGCTACGTGAAAGTTAAATACACTACCATGATTGTAATGCACTCGGGAACACATCTATGGCAAAAAAAAAACGAAATTATTAAGAAAAACATGTGGTCATAATATGCACTCCGCCTGTTAGTGCACTTAGTTTTCAGATGATCTGTTTCCAATACGAGTACATCTATTCATTGACATTGACATACTTATCGATATAGCATGTAACCTTTTATAATTTTATTAATCTTAAGTGGCAAATGATATACTTTCCTGACACTACAAACAACGGAGTACAGTTATTGCAATTCACGATGGAGAGTGAATTTATCAAAATTTGACCTTGTCATCATACCAATAAGAGTCTCGCCACTCGCCTTCATGAATTGCAAGAGCTATAATTCAAATTATTAGATACAGAGACGTGTATATTTTTAATAGTATAATTGAAACAATGAAGATAGCTTGCTTCCCTTGACAGGCATAGTGCATAAATTGACCACATACTATAGATTAATTAATTACACTAAAATTAAATACTGACCGAAAAAATATGAATGAGGAAAGAAACCCTGATATAATCGCTATATGATACCATTATAGTTAAATGAAAAGGAGGATGTTCTTCTCCGTAAATGTTTATTAACTAAGTGGTTTCCAAATCGTCTCTGCCTTGTAAATGTTCCATATATGAAATGTTCCATACAATTTTCCTAGACTCTGACCACACTAACTTTGCACAAACTTGGCAGAAAGAATGCAGCATACATATCCCTATAAACTCCATACTTGTTATAGGGCTTGGCATGAAAACTGGGTTCCCAGCAAGTTTGGTTCTCCATACGTATTTGCGCTCTCATTTTAAAACTACTACCTCTAGATTACTCCGAAACTTTGTACTTACAATTGAAGTTTTTCATACGAAACGTTGTTGTTTTATTTTGTTTGTTTTATAAATTTAACTACATAGCAGGCTCTGAATTTACAAGATTACCGTAAGTAGTCACAAAAGACAAACGTGTTATGGTCGTCATTTTTATAGTCATCTACTCCACCTACCTACCACTACCATCCCCGTCGTCCCGCTTAGTCACACTTTCACCAGATCAACTCTATATTTATAAAATATACCAAACCACTTATTTACTGATCGATGATAAACTGCAATTGTTGTCAAACAAAGGAATAATAGTTTGGTCGACTCTTTAAATAATACATTACTGGAGGCAAGTTGCATGAAAATGTTACAAATAGGTCCTAATATTGACTGCCACAGACATAGGAATACGAAGAGGTGTCATAAATATGCTGGGTGTTTGTTGTAGTCTTGAGGGCTTCGTAATATTTCGTTATCTACCTCTCTATCACTCAAATGTAAAAAAGCAATCGAGAAGCAGATGAAAATTAAATTTTCGTCGAGCATCGACTGTTTTTACAACCTTTTATTTAACTTGCCCTGTTAGTATGCATTATCAGGGATGATGGCAAGAGGCCTGATGGGGTGTCCTTGGTTCCTTGGAGTTTGGGACGGATGTTAGTGTGGGATGCTACCTGCGTAGACACACTGGCACCGTCCCACCTCCAACGCACTAATGTAAAAGCGGGCGCAGCGGCAGAAAGCGCCGAATTTTTGAAACGTAATAAATATAGGAGCCTCGGTAGAGAGTACCATTTTGAACCATTTGGCGTTGAAACTCTAGCAAAGAGCATATAATCACTACGTTATAAGAGACGGGACTTCCATACTAGCGACTGGAATCAATTTGTTTCGCAAATCATTACCAAAATATACGACAAAGAACTGTCCTAGAACCATAGTACCAACTAAGCGATTTAAATAGGGTAGTACGCTACACGCTTGCGATTCTTATCGATATCGATAAAATGAGGAGGATTGAAACATAGGCTCCTGTCTTCAAATTTTGTACTCGAAATCAGGTTAGCATCGAGTCCACATTTAAGTTGTATGTTATATATACTGGATAGGTCTTTGAGTGGACTAATATCTGGTCGGGCTTAATATGGACCCGAATTATTTTAATACAGTTTTTAAGTCGTGTTTTTTTTTTTATTAAAAGCTTTATTTTCAAAATGATCTGCAAATACATGTTTCAATAAATGTAACTTTTCTATGGGAAGATGTATCAGGTCTTCGTTCCCAACAAATTTGACCCACTGCCTGCATCTGAAAACATACAGCCTTGGACAAACATGACTTTATCTACAGTTTATATTCCAAGTCTTTGCTAATGAGATGATCAACTGATTATTTAGCGCTAATATGCATCTATAAATCATGTTTTTCGGTATCCAGTTATCAACAACCCTTTATCAATGCTCTAGCTTGTTATGTATGTATATGTCTGTTAATCACGAGAACCGGTCTGACCTAATTGGCAGTGACCCTGCCTATGAAGCCGATGGTCCCAGGTTCAAATCCTGGAACGCCCATTTATTAGTGTGATGCGCATG
The DNA here is from genome assembly GCF_033807575.1 of Cydia pomonella. Classification (NCBI taxonomy): domain Eukaryota; kingdom Metazoa; phylum Arthropoda; class Insecta; order Lepidoptera; family Tortricidae; genus Cydia; species Cydia pomonella. Next base: position 10,636,377 of record NC_084721.1, on the reverse strand, counting down.
AATATTTGTTCCTGAGACATGGGTGTTTTCTATATATTTATAATACTTATATATTAGGTATTTATATGTAAATATATATATATATATATATATATATCGTTGTCTAAGTACCCACAACACATGCCATGCATACTTTAGTACTAAGCCAATTTGTGTAATAATGTCCTTTAATATTTATTTATTTATCATATAAACAGATATTAATTTTCTTATATTTTAGGTTAATATATTAAATAATGACTAGATAAAAAAAAAATGTTAACTAATGACCATTAATGCGTAAGTTATAGATAATTTATGCAATAATTAATCTTCGACGAATTAATTATGGTCATGTTGCTAGCAAGTTCTCAGGAAATTTCACATATTTAATTTAATTATTTACACTGATATACAAATAAAACTACAGTTATCGATAGTTATAGTACATCCCTAGTTCACAACGAAAAAGAATATAAAATATCTAATTTTCGATGTGTTATAGCCTGCTGACCCAAAATAAGGTCAAAAGTATCTAAAGCAATACTTACCGGTCTTCATCCAAGGGAAATTTCGCCATAAAATCCCTTTTTTCATGATTTTCTCGAGTGGCTCGCTTGCCACATATTTCACACTTAGTAAACCATTTTCTCGCTGGCATTGTAACAAACTCGCTCTTTACTCTGATCACGGTTGACTATTTTAGATTTTTTCAATAAATAATAAAGAAATTACACGAAATACCCGAACAAAACATTGAAGCCTTCATAAAAAACAAAACAATTAGGCTGACAGTTGACTTGATGTAAACTTGACAGAATAAATATCACTGACGATGACGTTTTCTTTTTCTTCGTTGGCAATAATTTGCGAAACAAACTCCATACAAAACTTTTTTTGTGCCTAGTTGCGTCAGCCTGACTCTAGGTCCATGGGGTCCCAGTGCGCACAAGTTTTTTGGAGAAATCGCGAAACGTCTGGTTGACGTAACTGGTAACCGAAGAGCTGGCGGCTTCCTCGCACAACGTATCAGTATTGCGATACAACGAGGAAATGCCGCCAGCATCCTTGGTACAATGCCTCAAGGGCCTATTTTAGATATAAGCTAGTAATAGTAACCATCTGTATATATCCATCAGCTGGAGTAATTGGAATATATTTGGCTTTTTTGGGAAAACCTTGTAGATTGGTGCGGCTTGGTATTCGACTTAATTATTAGTCTGAAAAACTGAGTCGAGCCTTGAGCGGACTTGAGTCTGACTCTTAACCGAACACTACATGGTTCTGTCGGTGCAGCTTGGACTCTGTCCCCCGAACGCGTGGTAGTTCTATCCGCTCTAAACTCTACACCGTTACATCTCGAGTTATCCAACAATAGGTCGCGGAAACACATTGTCACATAATTTTAATTCCCTACACTACTTCTGTAAAAACTCCGCGAATTGCCGCCAAACGTCTTAGCGCTTTGCGGGTAACACCACCTGTTTAGAAAAACTCAATTGCCTGCAATTAAAAAATACATGGAAAGATGTGGCAAAAAACATTGTTTTCAATAACTTTAGTTGTTGTTTACGTGTCGTGTGAAAAAGATATGAAGAGTTCGCGTAAAGCCAGATTATTTACTTTTAATACGAAAGACAAAGATATAACGGTAAGTTTTTGGCATCTGCATGTATTTATTATGGAGATTCAAATATAGATTTAGTTGATAGAGACATTATATCCTATAATGGGAGCTATGGGTCAAGAATTAAGTAAGTAGATGGTAGCTCGTGTCGGTGAACTGGATACGATTCGGGGACCTCTTTGAAGAAACCGAGGATTTTGTCTGTGCAATTGCAGACGGAAGTAATGATGACATATATATCCTGAAAAACGAAACGGTCGACATTTGTCGGGCATGCTTCCGTCCCGGGGAGTCACTCAGGCATATCATCTCCGGTTGTTCTCATCTTGCTAACGGCGAGTACTTGCACAGACATAATCTCGTGACGAGATTATTCACCAGCAACTTGCTCTTCTATACGGCCTTGTGTACTACAAATATTTACTCACCTGCGCCAGTTCTCGAAAATGGTCGTGCCACGCTCTATGGGGATTGATCTATCATCACTGACAGGATTATTGTAGCCAATAAGCCTCCTGACATCGTGCTGATAGACCGATCGCGGCGTTGGACCGACCACTTATTTGCTGAGAATTTATATGACATAGGTACTTGATTTTCAATTTTTTTTGCAAACTATCGTGTAGTATACATATATAGTATATCAAATGAAAGGGGGCTTGTAGTGAGAATTTCAAACGAATTCTTTTTACCATTCGCTTGGTGATTTACAGGTGGATTTGGATTTTTCGATTCCCTTCCTTTCTATACCAGTGAAACCTACTGCGGATAACGTTTTCGGATCTATTGTGAGTCATATTTAATTTTATTATATAATTATAGTAATAAAAGTAGTATATTATGATAGCTGCTTAAACAATATTTCCAGTAGAATATAATAACTTTGTAAATTATTATATAGTTCGAGTAAGTACCTAAGTGTGCTTAATTTACGAGTCCATTGTACAGTCAGCATCAAAAGTAGCGTATCAAACAACGCTTCAAAAGTGTCTACCATTCCGTAGAACAATTAAGACGGTATAATATATACTTATGAGCCGTGAATTTAAGAGATTTATCGATATTTGGAAAACTTATCAGGAATATCAGATACTTATGGCGCCTTGTTTCATCCACTATTTTCACTTAGTTGACATATTCGAAATCATACATCGTAAATTTTAAAAAAGTAAAAGTATTTCTAGAATCAGACTAAACTTACTCTGCACTGATTAGAAGAAATTAAAATGTAAGAGTGACTTTATAAAGTTTATGACTTTTAAGTTTTATTGTACATAACTAACACTTTATGAGCCACACGAGCTTGAAATAAACGTTTCTTCACTTTATAAATGTCATATTTTGTTATATTTTTATTAATGATGACATTGCCATAAATAGCTTGGTCCAAAACTGCCCGTAGAACAAAAAATATATTACACTTTCCTCAAAAACTCTAAAATTTATTTACAGGGTATACCGTCAGTGAACGTGAATTTACCAGCTCTCGTACTAGGGGGTGGAATGGTCATCGCTTCAACTTTCCTGCTCCCATTTCTGTTCAAGACTTACTCGCACCATCCACCTTACGACAGATACGCTAAGAGTAAGTACCTAATAGGTAGAGTACCTGTCAATGTCATCAGTAAACGTTAACCTGTCAGCTCTAGTACTAGAGCGGGGGGGAGGGGGAGTGGTTATATGCAACTCTCATGATTCCGTTCCTGCTCAAGAGTTATGCGCACCATCCACCGTATGACAAATATAATATAGAGTACCTTTCAAGGTATACCATTAGTACCATTAGTACTTGGTGGTAATGGGAGGTAAATATATATGTCACTTAACTAATTGAGGGTATCATTCAACAACCATTGTCATGCGCCAGAGATACGCCTGGAATTAGATTATGATAGTTATGTGTGTGTGTAGGCTACACCAAATCATTTGAATGTGAATTAAATCCACTAACTTAGTCAGTACCTACTTTACTAATGCAACTATGTTTGTAGACATGCCAATGTATGAGTCAGTTCTAACAATAATACGTATTTAAAGTAGCTATTAACTTTTAATGAATTCAATATGGGACGTGACGTGACCTGCACAGACAATACAAAAATTTATAACTCGTAACGAACAAGACATAATTATTTCGTGACACTTTATATGAATTCAAAACAAAAAGCAATAAGTTCTGACCGCTCTGGCCTCTTTCCATGGAAAATGACGCCTGAATTTTAAATGTTCAACTATTGACGCTTGACGCGGGGCATCTCTCTGGTAAAATAATGAAAAAAAAAAACATTAAAGACATGGTTGCATACAACAACACCGCTTCCTAGGCTGTTTCTTCCCTTTAGACGCACCTGACGAACATTTCGTACACTTAGACCTTGGAGGTTCGACGATCCCCGCATCAGCTTTCGTGTACTGTGTTTCCACATGGACATAATGTTTCCTCTTTCTCGGGGCTAAATCGAAGCAGCCAAAGGGCGGAGTATATTCGATGTCCCAAGTCGCATTGCTGGATAAGGAGCTAAGAGACTCCTCTTGGCAGATGCAATCAGGTTCTTTAAATGCTGGACAACTGTCTATGACTTTGTCTATTGCGCTTAAGTCATTGCAGTATACGTCCATGTACGCACATTTGCAGATGTCCTCCACAGCCTCGGCGAGGGCCTTTCTGATCTGCGCGTCGCGTTGTTTCTTTAGTTTGACCATTTTTCGCGCCTCAACCTTGGCCTGCTCCTCGGGGCTGCGTTTCTTGATGATTTTGAAAATTAACGGATCGCAATCGACGTAAGGGTCTTCGTTTGGAGAAATTTCTGTTAGGTCTTTCAATGGGTTCACCTGTTGAATAAATAAATTTTATAAAGTACATTCCTGTTGAGTTACAATAACTTATCTCGCATAATACTTATTATCCTAAGTATACGTATAGTGAGAAGGATCATAGTAAGTTAGCATAATAGGACTTATTGATAAAAATAACCTGAATAGTAAAAGTGTCTCCTTTCCGCTGAACTTTCAGAGTAGGTTTCGGTTCCAAAGGTTCATCAGGCTCTGAATCTCCTCCACCGACATATTTCTGGCCTGGTTTCCGCTTCTTTTTCTTCTTATCTTTTTTTCCATCCATTCCTGCCCGGGCGGTTTTGAAGACCATGAGCTTGGCTACGCTTTTACCGATGCGGCCAGGTTGCCATCCTTTCGCTGGCTAAAATTTCAAATAAGAAGTTATTCTTAAATCAACGTACGCTCTTTTTATTTCTATTCTATTATACTTAAATATATGTTGCTATTTTTGTTATGACCTATAGTGCATTCGCGGCATATTGGTTCGAACTCGAACTGACCACGATTGCACTAGGTCTGGTCTAAACGTAAGTTTAGAGCACCTTTTTGAAATTAAAAAATATTTGTCGAATTTAATACCAATTTTTGAAGTCAGTAAGTATCAGAATAGTATTAGTTTGCTATTTGATACTTGAGCATTCTTGAGTATTTTGATGAATTTTGGAAATGGTATAAATCTATTCAGAATTTTTTTGTCTAACAACGAGTAAGTAGGCACCGAAGTGTGAATAGAAAGGTGTTACCTTAAGGCCAGGTACGTCAGGAGCGTTCCACAGCCAGCCCATCCTTGTGGGCACCGGCATACCCGGTCGACCAGCGCACCCGCCATCGCATATTTTATGCCGTGCTGTGTAAATCATAATGTAGCTTAAGAATTGTTCATACTTAAAATGCACCAATCCTAGTTAATACCAAAATATCGACTCAACTGTTATCGATATCAATTTGTAGCAATGTCTAAGGCCCACTTGCACCATCGCATTAACCCGGGGTTACGCGGTTAACCGCGAACCTAGTGTCAAATTGTACTGGTAACCTTGGCAACTCCAGGTTTAACCGGATAACCCCGGGTTACTGGAATGGTGCAAGTGACCCTAAATCATAATAATACATGTGACTTCTTCTCGAACTAAAGGTTTTTAGTTAACATCGTCAGCTCTTTCATGTTCATTACCTACTTGCAAACCTATTTCGTTTATTCTAATTGAAACTATAAATATCCAACATCAGACATTAATTCTAAGCACTTACATTGAATGAATGAATGAATGAATATAATATTTTAGAATTACATAATGATGGTAAATATCAAAGTTTATCGATATCGACATTTAGAATAAAAACACTTTCATTTGCCCTCGCACTATTTGACGTCAAACCAAAATTGGGTACTTGACACATGTTGAATATTATAACAAAGTTTAATTAAATGGATAGAAAATGAGCCATCCAGTGTAAAAAAGAGGAACTTAAAAATTATAAATTAATGAGATTATAAAAAAATACAAGGCTCCAGATTTAGGGCTTTAGACACATGATTAACTCTTTTACAGGTCGCACCAATCTACAAGTTTTTCCCAAAAAAATCCAAATATATTCCAATTAATCCAGCTTTGTTGATTCATTTGAAGACAAGTAACATTTCCTGAAAGTATAATCTAATTTGAACCTTAAATCGGAATGCTAAAGTTGAAATTTTAATGGCGCGTATGTGGTCGATAAATCGTACTATGCCTGGAAAAGGGTTAAAACTTTTAGAACACCATTTGACTTTGATCCTCATTCTGTGACTGATGTGTTAAATTTGTTAAAAATCAAAAAACACATATCAGTGAAAGGATAAGAATCAAACGGCGTTCTAAAAGTTTTAATCATGTGTCGAAAGATGGTAATAAATTTACTGTGGCTAGAAAGTTTTCTTTGACAATCCACCACTATTTCAAATTCTCTTTGCCCGACCTTAATTTGTCTTCAATTAAAACAACTAAACATCTTACGTGGATACATGTCTCCGAATGTGTAGTTGTATTTTGATGCATTTTTCTTTTTCTTCTTATTGTTATTATCCTCCTCGTCTCCCATGTTGCTTTATGTGTTTGGTACGGTTCTAAATATGCGACACACACAAATTAATAACAATAATGAGTCATCGAAGAGCAAAATGCGATGATATGATACAGATGTAGTGAATAATCCTTTCCCATCGCATTTTCACGGAAACGCACGAACGTGTCTTGCTATTTCAGTCAATCTCGATACAAAAATTACTGAGGTTGATTGAAGTAACATGACAAATACGAACGATTCGGAGAAAATACGATGGGCAAGGATTATTCACTACATCTGTAACTAAGTTCGTTGTCACACTGATGCGGTTTTGGGTGGGGCGCCTGCGTGATAGCCGTCTAACACGTTACAAACTGAACCTAACATTACAACTACACAGTTTTCAGCGCCTTTAAATTTTGATCGTCATTTGCTGTTAAAACATATCGCACACTTGCAGGAGCGTATTTAGCCAAGGGGGCCATGGCGAGAGGCTGGAAAGGGCGGCAAAACAGGGTTTCTTTTCCTTAAATTAAATAGACTATCATCACTTAATGGGCCGGCGAATCTAATTGGCCCGGGGCACCAAATATTTAAATACGCCTCTGCACACACGCCGACATCGTTGGTACAGTCAGCGTCAAATACTTTGTAGCAGTCAAAGTGGCCAAATAGTTCGGTACACCATACTAAATACATGGTGTACCGAACTATTTGGCTACTTTGGTTGCTACAAAGTATTTGACGCTGACTGTACAAGCTTGCACATACGAGTATATACCTTAATTGAAAGCATGAAGGCTACAGTGTATTGTTTGACCCTGTTAGAGTAACCTTCATGCAACGGTATACATTTGCTAGCTTGTAACAATGATGTTAGCGTCGTGTGTGTAAAATAGTTAGTCGTAAGGTGGCAACACAGACAAAATGTCACGGGTTCTTAATCAGGAGGGACGACAATTTGCACGAGAAGTCAGTCTCCAGTTCCCCTATCGATAAAATTGTTAAGAGCCTCTGTTGGTTGATATAGCCTCCTTAGACCCAGAAGCAATTGTTTTGTTTTCGAATTTGGAACCCTTAGTTACATAATAAAAGTTTAAAATAGATTTTGGAATATGTACAAAAATTTGTACTCAGGGTCTTAGGAGGATAGATAGTTACACCAATGTTAACAGGCCCAAAGGTTCTTGACATTGTAATGCTTTCAAAATGCAATTTAATTTTCCAAAAATCCTTACTGTCTAGTCATCAACAGTTACATTCACGTCAGCAACAAATGATAGGGGGCTAATAGAGCTGGTTTTATAAGGGATTGAACCTTCAAATAGTTATGTGAATATAGTTCACAAAATATAACTTAATACAATTTCTCTATCTTTTAACCTGAATCGGTGGAAAATATTACTTTTATCTAAGTTAATTATTATTAATTACGTTAACCAACCATTCAAAATAATATTGTCCCTGACAACCCATAACATTCGTTCGTCTATATGCCTCTCTATCGCTCGGATGTGCAAGCGTGGTAGAGAAGCATATAACGATTTACATTTTTTTATTCTTGCGGTAGGTATTTTTGCCATCTGTTTGTTGATTGTTGATTAGTAAAAAGCTACTCTTTACATTAACCTTTTGAACGCTATAACTAAACAAAACGTCAATCACACGCCAAGATCACGGGCACAATCACTCTACTTAACCCTTTTCCAGGCATAGTACGATTTATCGACCATTCATGGTCAGGTCATTAGAATTTCAACTTTAGCATTACGATTTAAGGTTCAAATTAGATTATACTTTCAGGAAATGTTACTTGTCTTCAAATGAATCATCAAAGCTGGATTTATTTGGAATATATTTGGCTTTTTTGGGAAAACTTTGTAGATTGGTGCGGCCTGGAAAAGGGTTAATATATATAAAGCATACTTGAAAACACAATGAATTTAAGTACTCTTGGCGTCTGCATCCAAAAGGTTAAGACACAATATTATAATTTAATTTAAGAGTTGATGATCAAATGTCATAGGTATATCAAACTGAATATGAAGAGAAAGAAAACACAATATTATATCAAAATTTATTATGATGATGTTACCGGGTTACAAAATAAAATAGTCAATGATAAGGTTATTATTTTCACTTTTTGTCTTCTTTAAACTTCTCTTGTATAGCTAACTTGTGCACTCCGCAGCAGCTTTTGCCCATCTGCGACAGAAGAATCTGTTCCTTGTCACAACACCTTCTTTCAGTGTCCACATTAAATGTGTTTACGCACCGCATGTCTCTTTCTTTCTCATATTTCATGTATTCCCTTATGGCGGCCTTAATTCTTTCAAATTCTTTGGAACAACAAACTTTTCCAGCGTCACTGTAACTCGGGGGAAGTGGTGGTTGCGCAGCGGTTTTGTACATTCTTGCAAAACCATCTGGAACACTGCATGGTCTGCCTATGACTGGACAAGGGCCAAGTTTGATCGGAGGCAGGCCGTATGGCAATGGCTCTGCTGCCTCCTCATCTTCTTCAGCCTTTTCCTCATCCTCAATCATCCTCGTGACAGGGCAAGTGCTTTTGTGCTTGTACAGAGGACAATACGCTTTATGCTTCTTCCTGGCAGCTATATTTAATGCCTCAGTTAAACAGACGCAATCAAAAGTTTTACACGACGGAGTGGGTATTGGTGGGTTGCACTTGCAATCCTTGTCATCGGGAATGTCCAAACAAACTTTATCTGGAGTTACAGTCACATTGTACACGAAATGAGTATTGGATCCTATAGTGCGTGAAGACTTTTCATTTAATGATTGCATGTTAGGAACACTTAATGAATTATACGTAGATTCTTTTGGAGGCATAGTACCTCCTTTACTGCAGCCACAGCCGCAGCAACCTCCTCTTTTCTCCATCATTGATTGACTTTCTTTACTATTTAAATATTGATAGTAAGCATAGTCAATGTTTTGATTTGCCTCTTTAAACGTCGGTACGCTTAGCACGTAGGCGACTGCTGCAGCATTCTTATCCTTTTTGGCGGAATCTTTAGGGTTATTGGGTTTCATACAGTTTTCCATTTTGTCTTCTTGTTCCTTACAAGTGTGACCAGGTAGAGAATTACCGCCGCAACCCTCGCACACAGCTTTCGGGCCCGCAATCTTGTCAGGACACTCTTCACGATGATAGCGATCATCTTTACAGTCACAAGCACCGCAAACCTTTTTCGTTGTATTTGTAGTATCTTTAGTTGGCAATGAACCAGCTTTTTGTTTATATGTGTCGAGATTCCTGATATAACATCTTACTTTATGAGCAAGCGCGCAGTTAGTATTACCACATGGACCTCTAATGTCTCCCATTTTGATTTTATCAATAGAATATTCCTTTTTCTTAGGTTTCTTTTCATGTTCACAGCGAAGATCCGCGTCAATTTTTTGGCCACAACTTTGCAATTCTGTGCACACTTCAATTTTCTTCTGGGCATTATTAATCACATCCGGATCTTCTAACGTAGTAGTCTCGTAGAGACTCCCAAGCATAACAAAGTTAGGATCATCGCCTTCCACACGTTTACATTTGAACATGCTAGGAGCTTTATCTGTTCTAAATACAAAACTTTCAGGATCTTCCATCAGTTGTTGGAACTCTGTGATGATCGATTCACCCAGAGCACTTATTCTAAGAATAAAATCAATTTCTCCGACCTGCTTACAACAACACTCATCCATAAGTTTAGTGCGTTGTTTAATACTGAGAGGCTGGTGGAGTGTACAGGGTTCAGCAGAGTCCTTCAGTAACTGGTAAAAATCCTTTTCCCAGAACATTGTGCCAATTCCAACGAACTCCTTTGTTTCATTTTCTTCATCGGTCCAGACTTCCAATTCCAGTGGAAACTTATCCAGGATATTGAGTACGGTATCAGGGTAGCTAGGAAATAAGAAAGACTTGCCAACTCTGAATATTCTGGACCATTTTCTATGCCCGTTCTCATCGCATTCAATTACGTCGTCTTCAACTTTTGGATTCTTGGCCATTTGCTGTTCTTTAATGATGAACTGGTTCTTAGGGCCAAATGCTATTTTAATAATGAGCTTGTTTTCTGCGCTTTTTGACTCGTTGTCTTCAGATACAAATATCGCCACTCGGTCTATCATAAATTCAACCAGGTACAATTGCTCCATGACCTGTCGAGTTCAATCGGTTTGTAAGAATACACTTCACCTTTTCGTTTTGTATTTATTTCAGGACTAAGCTTGATTCACGCAAACCACAATAGGTTACGACATTTTTTTCAAAATATCAAAATGTAAAGACTAACAATAAAACAAGTTCGGTGAATAATTACTAGAAATCAAAAAGTACTTACGGTTGTTTATCGTGTTCTTGTATTTTAGTTAGTAAATGTATTCATTACTATTGGACACTGATAATTTTATTTTGTAACCCTAAATTTTGATACATTTATTCAACCATGTTTTTGACAAGACATTACTGTCCAGCCTCTCGAAATAAGAACACCATGGCCGTCAGGATTATTTTATTTTTCTACTATACATCGTTGATTTATAACTTGTCAATAATTTTGCAAGGAGTCCGTTGTCTTAAAATATTTTTCAAGTTTGGCTGAGTGCGGCTAGCTTATAAGTTTCCAACTTAAATTTCATGTTAGTTTCTGTAAGTTTCAAATGGAATATTTCGCTTATATTTCTTTAAAATTTTCTTGGTTTTCGAGTTTTTATATTGTCGCCGCGGGGTGACTTTCCTATACAATATGTTTAGATAAAGAATTTGTTAAAGATCTGACTGCTTTCTTAGCTCAAAACTGTTTACAATTTTTTTTATCGGAATGAACATCATGCCAAATAGAATAAAACGCCAAGCGGAGTCTATAATGCTTAATAAAGATATTACGAATATTATGGTGTATTAGGATAACGAATAAGAAAAAGTAAAATGACATACATTCATGTATGAGATATTAAAATGAAATATGTTTAATATGCATTGGGCTAGCGTGGAGACTATAGCCCGAGCCTTCTCGCACATGAGAGGAGGCATGTGCCCAGCAGTGGGACGTATATAGGCTTAAATTATTATTATTATGTTTAATATACACATACCAAGCAACACTAACAAGTATGCTTACAAAACGAAAATAAAGGGAAAAAGGCGCGCCGTAAGGTGGTCTTGAACTTCGGTCCATCGTATAACAACCGGGTACGATTACCCCTTAGCCACGCGGCACTGTCACATATTTTCGAATTTTCCGATCACAATCCATCCTACTGACGTCACGAGTAGCGGAAAAGTTGCATGAAATTTAAGTGAAATTTATACGGTAATATTTCTATCAGAAACATATCCTGTCAATTATGTAATTTTCAACAGTTGAAATATGTCACCGTTAAGGTAATATGTGAAATGTTTCAGAAATTGCCCATCGCTAAGTGCGGCTGGGCTGCTGTTTACGGTATACTTCACAAATCTAAAATGATGCCTACGCTTACATTCTCGATTTGAGGTATACTTAGGTGGTGTGTATTCGTATGACCAATATTGACTATTCTATTAAACCCATATGACCATTCTAAGGAATACAAAGTCAGGTACACTGTTTTGTCACCTCCCCAAGTTGTACTCGTATGTGGAATACTCCGCGACCATGCATGGTTAGTTGTCACTGTGAAGAGTGCCAAGATGGCACAAAGTTAGCGAGATCGGGATCGTAATAGCGCTTTCTAAAGCATAATTGCGTTTGTTAGATTGGCCAAAGTAGACCCAAACTAGTTTAAGATTATTCTTTTTCTATCACAGTATTGGAGCACACACAATTCGGGGCCGACGGTGTACTGGACTTTGCTAATAATGTGCTGAGTGGCGGCGTGCAGGGTTGCGTGCTTAGGGTTGCGTGCTGGTCCGGTCAACGTGACCATGAAGACGGAGCGAAATTCTGGACTGGAGTTATGAGGTAAGGCTAATCATCAACACACCAACCAGCATTTTCTCATTCCACAGCTGAGCACATACTTCCCCTCACATGCGGGTTTGGGATATAGTTCCCAAGATAGCCCAATGATACTACTTCACAAATACCTAAGAGTTTCTTTGTAGATATACAGGTTTTCTCTTGATGTTTTCCTGCACCACATATAGCACCTGCACACTGCATAAATGAATATAGTAGTTATACTCATTGTACTATTTTGAACTCATTGTAAGAAGCCGGGAACCGAACAACTACCAGTACTACGCTTTACTTCTCACCTACCAGTGCTTCAAAGTCAATGTATTCTTTATTCAAAGGCCTAGCAACAAGCACTTTTAAATTGTCAAGTCTTACAAATATCATCTTAATCTAAATATCAGAGCAATTTATTGATGCAGTTATTATTTTTGTTAAAAACATTCAATAACAGCTTGACTGTGCTTGACAATAAACGAACATAAACAATCTAATTAGGATATTGTGCATGTGACCCAAGCATATATCTATGACATATACTTACTCTTCTTTGAAAATACACAAATCGTGTACAGTACTAAGATAAATAAATTGGAATACTAATTTCAGTAACCAGCTGGTGTCCACCCTGGTAAACTCCACGGCGGTAGAAGACGCCATCGCATCAGGCCGGCGCGGTCGGGACTGCTCCGTGTACTCACCCTGTCCGCTCACGGCCCAACACTACCCCATGCTTATGAAAAATTTGATCCAACTGTCTAATACTATCAGCTAAATTATAGGATTAAATTATTGTAAGCTTCGTCACGCTAAGTGCTACAGCAAATATGGCGATGGCGCTCGCATAAATTGCCACTGCTAAGTCGTTGCAAACTTAGCGTAGATGGCCCCTACAGTATCTTTTGTTATTAAAGACTGATTATATTATTTGAAGATGCAATTATTTCAGTGCAATAAAACACCCATATAAATTATATTTCTCATTGGCCTTGTTATACGAGTAAGAGATAAATAGGTATAACAGTATCAAGGTACTTAATCCACAACGTAAATAAGATAAATTTATTGCACATGAATTGAGGTTTCTTTTCTACCTGTATAGAGTTCCGTAGCCGAATTAGCAAAAAACGTTCGTCTATCACAGCCATAACTAACTAAACTCTAGGTACGTTTTTGGTCGAATAAAGACTCGATAACAGTTCCACAGCATTTCATACAGGTTTATTCAACACGTCAACGATATCATTCCTGTTCAACTTGACGGCGTAGTCCAGAGCTGTATGGCCGAGAAGGTCTTGCAGGCTCGAGTCCGCGCCATGCTGCATCAGGTACGACACCATCACGGGGAAGTTGCAGAGAACCGCCTGTGGAACAAAGAAGTGGTTTGAAATAAAGAAGTAAACATTTTCATTCTGCATATTGTGCAACACGAGCAATATCCGATAAACTCACTGTCCTACTATACAACAAGCATGTATACATAATATGAATTTTATGAAGTGCTGGGGCTCATACGAATTAGGGGCCCTTTTGGAAAGTGAAGAAAGCGAATTAAACTAACATTTTTCTACTATGATCTTCTATTTATTATGAGTAATCAAATATACTGTTACTGTCTGTCCTTGGAGGCCCCCTGAAGATGGAGGCCCTGGGCACACGCCCTATGTGCCCTTATAGTAAAGACAGTATTTCCCGTACCATAAAAAAAAAACATTTCATAAAATTCATATTTACCTACTATACTATATTTATACGTAAAGCGTATTTTGGAATTACTTCGGATTTATGGGTTAATAACGAAAATAACCCATATTTTCATCATACCAAAGCCCGAAAATTACCTGAAATTCAAAAAAGCTTTGGCAGTTTATGCACTATACCCGCCCATACATCATAATTCATAAAGTATGCTGGGGCTACGTTCCCGACAGGTTGATTGATACATTTTGCATTGATTGCGAATAGTGGTTATAATTTTGAAATTAACTTCGAGGAAAAAAATATATGGCTGAGCTCTCAGGTTAGATATAGATGAAATAGAGATGAAATCGTTTGTCCTTCAGATGGACGCCTGACTCGTGGAGAACTATAATCTGATTTAACACTCGACAGGTGAGCATTGTCAACCATTACCTTATGTAGCGGCGTCTGCTTCAGCTCATCCACATCATTCAGATTCGCGCCCGCCTTCCTCAGCGCCTCAATTTTGCTGACCGCCCCAGTTCTAGCTGCCAGAGACAGCAGCTCGGAGACGGACTTATGGTCCACACTTGACAGATGAGCGCCGCATTGTTGGAGCAGCTCTATGAGGTCTAAATCGTCGCGGTGAATCGCCGTTATTAGCGCAGATTCGCCGCATCTAAAGAAAGCAATCGTTTTCACACCCGAACGCCTTAAAAACGACTAAGTAGTTTTTTAAAAGTAAAAAAAAAAAAAAGTAGTTACCTACATGATCACCTTACTCGTCCTGAGGTGCCGGCATACTGAACAAGTGGCAATTGAAAAGTAGGCCTTATTGGTATTAATATGGTTTTCTCGCGATGTTTTTTATTAAACGTTGGGACTGATGAACGATATTTGATAATAAGAGATAAACAGCTCATTATAGGTTGGGCCAAAAATAGGTAAACGAAATTATAATTTAAAAGCCTTGACAGGCTTGCCATACCGGGTGGAGCATGTAACAGGAGCGAAAAAGTAAACTGTAGGCTGTACTCCTCAAATATTTGTTTAGCGATCAGCGACTTTTAAAAATAACTACCTATTGTTTTGATTTTAAGCACACTTTAAAGATTATTCTAAGACGCAATGTATTACGAATTTTGTTATGTTTAAGACATGAGAAGCAACAGCAATTACAATGATGATGGCGTACATTGAAGATGTTCTTTAATTTATATAAAATATAGGAAGTCTGAAGACTTCACAGTTTTAAAAGTTATTGAACCAAAGTGTCATCGATTGAATAGTACAATCTATGTTTTAATTATTATTTTGCTTCTCATAATGGTGATAAACACACAAATAAATATCTCATAGTTTGTGAGTTTTTAAGATAAAAATTCGGCAGATTTTGTTTCCTAGACAATAAAATAGTCTCAAGCAATGCTCTTTATATGTTTTGTTACTCTATTTTCGTGTAGTTCACAATGAAATATGTATAATTTACATTTACATTTATTTGTAAAAGTTTATGTAGTAGGTAATATAGGAAACTTTAGACCCTTTTTGTGTCAATTGTTGTAAGAATTCTTTTACATGGCTGTTTGCTTTCTAAACATCTCTATTAAAAACCTGTCAGCGTGCCACGGATCAGAAAATACTTGCCTTGTTTTTAAATGCACATTAGCGCCGTTCCTTAACAAATATTCTACTATGGTATGCTTTCCTTTTAGTATGGCCTCGTGGAGAGGACTCCTGCCTTCCGAGTTTTGCGTATTCACGTCTGCCCCCATATCTAAAAACAAGCTATAGCCGTTATACTCATACTCATACTCTTTTATTGGTAACATATACAATTTTACATGTCAGAAATAAAATACTCAGGTGAAATTAAATATAAAATTAACAATTATTTACTTGATCTACATTAGATTAAAATAAAAGCATACAAATAAAAAAAAATGTTAAGTTAAATTAAAATTATTAAGTAATTCGGGTAAATTAAAATCATACACACATTTATATTTAATTAAAAAATTAATTAATAAGAAGTGTACTTGAACGTTTGACCGTTATGACGTTAAGCCTTACTGCATTCAATATTCGAATAACTGTGTCTCTCAGTAATTACCTATGATGAAAATAATATAATTCCAAGAAAGTTAGTTTAAAGTAGGCTAATAATGACAACTAAAAATATCTGGTGTTCAAAAGGTATCCGCCAGGGCATGTCGGCGCTTACTTATGGTTAGACACTAACAATGTAAACAGTATTATTTATAGCACCTGCCAATTTACACATGCAACTCACCCAGCATCTTTTTGACAGCTATAAGATCATCGTGTTCTATAGAATATAGAAGAAGGGAATTAAATACTTTCTCCGTCACTTCTATTAGTTTCTTGGGTGACTGAATGTTTAGACTCGCAGCCAAAGCGTCCACTAGAGTGCTGTCCTGAAAATAAAGACACGGAGTCACGTGTAAACGGACGCAATAGAAAGTAATTTAATGTTAAGGTGTGTCCACATCGAGCGAATGCATTGTAAATATTCGTGAACACAAACAACAAAACATTGCACTCGCACTACGTGTATGATCGTACAGTCGAGTTCATATATATGTATACATTTTTTTCCATATTTATTTATGAACTCGACTGTACTATCAATGATGTGATTGACATTGATAGATTAAATGTGTACAATCTGACAATTTCGTGCCAAAAGTTAACGTTTGACATTTCAGTGACCGCAAAACATATGGGACAGTACAGCGCCATGTGTTTTGGATGTCAAACTTTTTCTTACCCCCCTATTCAAGTTGACAAGCCGCTAATAATCGTTTGTCCCTTTCTATCATACCAATACGTCGGAAAGGGACAAACGGTTGTTAGCTTCTTGTCAACTTTAGTAGACGTTTATGAATAAGGGGGTTACACTTTACCTCTCTATTAATATTACAATCAATTCTCTTGCGTACTATGAACCTAATTTACGCGAGCATTATTTACTTAAAAAGTATCTGCAAGTAGGAATTCCCTTCTCTTTCAAGGCGTTGGTAGCAAGCCTACAGTCGAGAGTAGGAACTTTGTAGAGAAATTTGGACACGATTCTAAAATTAAGTTAAGATCTATGGTTAAGACAATACGAACTACTTTTGTTATAAATTATAATATAATGTTAACCCCAATCATCATCAACGAAAACATTATTGATAACCCTGACTTTGAATTGATGCGTTGAATGACCCTACAAAGGTTATCAGTCTGATTATATAATAAAAATAGTAAACTGTATTTATTTTTACATAATTTTATAATTCTGGCGCGATGTTGGGTGTGATCGTAAAAGCCGAAACATGTAAACAACATAATATTAGTGTGATCCCTTTACTAATCGAGAAACGTTTATTTGAATGCTGCAGAATCACGCAATTTACAAATACAATGTAACAGAATAAAACTAAAGTACATAATTTAATTAATAGGAAAAAATAATATCACTAAACACGAGAAATGGATTTACTTGCAAAACCTGACCAGTAGTGATATGATCACGCGCCATATTGCGGAATTTCATTGGAACTAATTTTTTCATACTAAACTGAACTGTCAACCTATACATGAGAAATACAGCACCCTCTTGACAGCGATCATATATTTCTGTTCGGGCTTTAGGACGCTTTGTGCATTGCAGCAAAAACAAAAGAGGTTCCGATTCAGCTATACCTACGCTTTACTCTTTCGAGCAAAGCACTGATATTCTGCCAGAACCCAGATCACGGTTCAGTTGGGTAAATCAAAATATGATGGTAAAAAACTAGTTCACTAGTGTAAAATGTGTGTAGTGGTGTTAATATGTTCCGAAATAAAATACATAAACAAAAATTAACTAAAAAGTGGCTATAAAATATAAGTGAGAAAGTACGTATCTCCTAGAAAACCTCCGAAATACCAAGTAGTAAGTAAGTGGGACCATTTTTTGGGTACACATTAGTTTCACATTTGTTTGCTTAATAATAGTAATAATCCCTTAAGAACTTTGTTATGATCGTTTTCAAAATGTCGTAGAAACTTGTAACGTCACAGCCACACCTCCTTCGAGAATAACAAGCGTGTGCGTGACCTGCCAATATCAAACACATCTATCTCATTACAAGGTTACTGTTAATGCCATCACGTATTTACGTAACACTATAGGTAAGTTAACGCCTGTGCGAATAACAGCTATAGGACACCAGAACATTATGCTATAAGCATCATCTATAAAACAACTAAAATAAAAAGTAGATGTTGTGTCTTACAAGGACCTGGCCTCGGCCAGGGATCGCGAAAACTAGCGTAAGTATTCTCTATGGACACTCGCCAGGCTCTTAAATTATGATGATGATTAGAAGATTATGAAAAGTATTTGTCCTCATTGTTGAGTAGGTATCTTAAGACGAAAGTGGACGACCGCCGACCGCCCCAAAATCGCAATTTTTCTCTTTGGATATCAACATTATTGAACATATTTCGACACAATTTGATGTGTTATGTATAAACTAGAGCTCTGCTATGACACAAGTATGTGTTAAAATACTTTCTATAATGTTAATATCTAGAGAGGGAAATGGGAACTACGTTTGTATGGATCGGAATCGGAATCGGTCGTCCCCTTTCCTTTTCCGATGGATATTGTTTCCTATTGAAATGAAGACCAAACGATGATCATTGACTCACGCTTGAAAATATGTCTAAATAGTTCACCTGTCGTCGGTCGACAAAATATTAAAAAAAAACCTCTATTTAGGTGTAAATTTTAGAGTTTTTTGGTTATAGCAGAGGCGGTTTCTAGATAGATTTTCATACATTTACCCGTCTATTGCCATCTTTATTGCACGCACATAATTATATTGTACGAAAATCTATCTGGACAGCGTATTTTCTTTAGTGACAATAAATGAAATTTCATGGAAGTAATGAGTTGGTTCCATTATCAAGAAAAGATAAGTAATTATGATTTAACCATAAATTAAATTATTATCACGCTAAAAGTAATCAAACAAACTTTATTTTAAGTTGCATAATACAGGGATGTTTGCTCGCGTTGAATCAACAAATACCTACGTAAAGGTGTTGGTGGACTGGTGTTGACAAGGAGACCGATTCAGATCAAACCACTTGATATGGTTTTGATGCGACGTTGACGATCGCCTTGGTGATTGGGGGTAATCATGTTATGTCACCCGGTTAGGGGGAGGGTCATGAAAATGTGACACGTTGTGACAAGTGGAAAGGAGGGGTCACAAACTTTGTGACATAACTTTAAATTCACCTGTAACAGAACTATGTTCTGTTTTTTTCGTATTTGCTGTACAGTTAAATAATGCGTTTTTGACATTTTGCAGTGATAAATCGTTTTTATTCATGAAATTTAAATCTTAGTCGGTTTCGTGTTTTGTGTCAAATTTATTTAAATATTATTTTCATTAAAATATCAATAAATATATAATGCTGATTTCGTAAAACAAAAATTCCAAATGTTACGTCACACTCTAGGGAGGGGGGATGCTAAATGTGACAATAAAGAGGGGGTCAAAAAAATCATGAAATTCGTGTGACGTAATTTATGGATGACCCGTTAGCGCGCATCTAACACACGAAATTCACTTCATTTCGCATACATCAATCAAGTAATCTTCAAGGTCGTATCTAAATGAGATCAAAACCGTAACCAATTGTTCCATCTGAATAGGACACAATATGTGATAATCGTAAATATCATAATACTGTTCGTGTCATCCACGATGACGCGCAGATTGGTCAAATCTAACCTTTAATCACATGACATTACATTTCAAGGCACGCGTCTTCATGAACAACATGGTCTATAATTTATATACAAACTAGAGCGGTGGTGATTGATTGTACCTCCAGAGATTAGATTTACTTGCCTACTAAAACAACGGCTTAGGTAAAAAAAGGACTAGATAAAAAAAAGTGAATTTTTAAAACAAAAAAAAACTAGATATGAAGCGCGATTTTTACCACCGAGGCGGAGCGTAGTAATTTTGTTTCATGCGACCACCAGTACTCTTTCACGATGGCAAAAATCAAGAAACTAATACAGAATAAAGTGAAGATTATAATGTTAAGTACATAAATAAAAACAGAGTGGAATTAAAATAGCCATGAACCTAACGAAAAGCGATGTACGCTGGAAGTTTCCTACAGGCAATCTCGAAAACAACTTGTTCACTTATCGAACTAACTACTATATCGTTCTTAATATACTTAAAGCAGTATTTTATTACCTCAATGGCTATTGATGATGTGTTGGTCAATTCACCCCGTATATTGGTTGACATCAGCTGAAATGAAAACATATTTATAGAGTTAAAAGGTTACCTCGAGAATTTATCATTTTTTATGCGCTATGATGTCAAACCTAATAGATGTGTAGATAAGGATTCACTGTTTCACATAATGTATTTAAATAAATAAATAAATATAATATGACATACTTACACAGATTGACTACGTCCCACGGTAAGCCCAAGAAGGCTGGTGTTGTAGGTACTCAGACAAAGATATATATGATATACAAATACTTAAATATATAGAAAACACCCATGACTCAGGAATATATATCTGTGCTCATCACACAAATACATATGCCCTTACCGGGATTCGAACCCAGGACCATCGGCTTCATAGGCAGGGTCACTAGTTACTAGGCCAGACCGGTCGTAAATATAATTACTTATATTGTCTCCAGCTCAAAATTTCCTCTGTTATCATGTCACACGTTTTCGTTTCAACATTTCGCTTACTTTAAAAAAAGTTAGCAGATGTCGTAAATATTAAAGCATAGAGAAAGTACTTTTTTTGGTCCTAAAGGGACATGAATTATGGAAGCATCCTAGATTATTGAAATAAGCAAACAAATCATCAAATGTAACAACCAAGTTACGTAGATTGTACCGATATAACAATGAACCTTCCTGATAAAAATAATTGTATGTTTGCTTGCGGAAGTCACCTACAAATATCGTTAGTCGTAAACAAGATCATATTTAGATAACTGTACCTTCTAACTCTTTTATGAGTAGATTATAAACACAAGTGATAAGTAGAGTAATAGATTATTAAGTTAATCAATGTACTAAGCTAGTACCAGTGTACAGTAGTAGGTACTTTGTACATAGCAAAAGCAAATTGCGCACGACTTTAGTTAGACGCTCTTAAACAAGTCTTTTAGAATAGAATTGCATTTGTATCGGTACTGTTATATCTGCCTTGGAATTTCCTGTTATATATATAAAAGTCAGTTTATCTTGAAAGAGTAGTTGTCATAAAATGTAAATTTGCTTGTCATAAAGTTACAATATTGCATTATGAGTACCTCAGTTTTCTCCTTATAAGTAAATTCAGTCTTAGATAGCACGTAGGATAACTTGGTGAGAGCTGCTTCAGGCGTCATATCGTAGCCGGACACAACTCCACAAGACGCTAAAAGCTGAAAAAAAAAACACACAGTCAATTAATCTGTCAACTAGACACAAAATAAATGAAGCCCAAAGTATTTCACAAATCTCTTATTAGGTACTTTCAATACACCTTATAAAACACAGTCCCCCGCACGCGTCTGTATGTATGTTCACGAGTAGGTAACTTAAAAACTACCAAACGGATTTTCAAGTGGTTTTGATAGAGTGATTCTTGAGGAAGGTTTATAAATTGTTACGGTTTTGTGTTACCCTTGCGCAGTCGGGACTGGTCGCTAGTTACTTTTATAGAACTTACGGGATGTGTGGCCAGTAAACGGTTAGATGGAGCAAAACATCGACGCTTTGAAGATTAATCTGAGCTTAGCAGACACGTCCAATCTTTTACCGAATCATAGACGCTATTTCTTCTGAGTTACTTTGATTGGGTTGAAGTTTTCCAATTTTATGAAATCAACCAAATCACGTAGAAACTGCGGTCTGCGGTCACTATCCTCAACATTGACTTACCTATTCGAATCGATCCCTTCCAGTATCATAATTAGCGAGAGCGAAATCAAATAGCCCGTGGTGCAGTGAGTGATGCTGACGATTTGGCGGCTTTTTCTATATAGTTGAAGAGGTCTAAATCGTCTGTACATACCCTGCCAGTCTCATAGAGGGGTGAAGCCACCGAACCCGTGGTGCACTGGGTTATGTTGACGAAAATCACTCCGCGTTTAACAGCATCCTTTATTTCGTTGAACAGGTCTTGACGGTTTGAAGGAATATTGCCGGCACCATAGCTTTCTATTACTACGCCTGTGAAGTATATAGAATTTGTATAAGTAGTACATTCAGGAATGCAAGCAGCTGCAGCAGCAGCAGCAGTATGTCTGAGCGTATGAAGTTTATTTTGCACAGTTGTGAACTTCTGTAGCTAGTAAGTGTTGCATTAGTACAGTTTCCTCAGTTTCGAAGTTCTTAGTTTGAACTGTGCGAGCAAAATCATCAGCGTTCAGAAATGCCGCATTTTGTAGCGGGCATGTGAACTCACGGGTATAGATATTAAAGAGGAGAGCAGCCAAGACCGAGCCTTGAGGAAGTCCGTTTTTCTGTACTTGACTATACACCATTATAACAACAACTACCAACTAACTATGTTTATAACAACTTTTCTTATTACAGAAAAACAAATGTCCTGGTGTTTTCAAAATATAAGCAATGCATATAACTAAAGCATGCCGCCTGAGAAACCTTAAACCTGAGCACATGCACTCAAAATTCAACCAAGTGTATTTTATCGGGTATTGTCTCTAAGGCGACCTTAAAAGTAGGTCTGACAAACTCCACCTTTTTACTTACCCTCAATAGGAGGCTGACAGAAAGCATTAATGACCGAAGAGCTGATACTAGGAAATATCCTCAGCAGTCCCACATTTCTGCACAGTTTCGCGTGCAAGTGGCACTTCTCTATGGTTGTTGGCTTAAACACAGCCTTTTTGTTGAACTCTATATCGATCCCCACCTCGACCAGAGGAGGACAGTTGGGGGAGTCGAAGGCGTAGAGATTGAAGGCCGAGATCTTGCGAACCCTATAAAGAGTTTGCAATAATTTTACAAACAGTCGGTAGCAGACATTGCCTTATAATGCCGACACTTAACATAATTTTTTATTTTAAATTATCTTAAAAGTTGAATAAATATACAGGAATTAAGGGCTTCATTCACCCGTTATAAAATATTAGGGGTCTACTTCATATCTAGACAGTTTTAAGACATTTTAGACGACCGGTTTGGCCTAGTTGGTAGTGACCCTGCCTACGAAGCTGATGGTCCCGGGTTCAAATCCTGGTAAGGGCACTTATTCGTGTGATGAGCATGGATATTTGTTCCTGAATCATGGGTGTTTTCTATCTATTTAAGTATTTATAAATATTGATATATTATATATATCGTTGTCTAAGTACCCTCAACACAAGCCTTATTGAGCTTACTGTGGGACTTAGTCAATTTGTGTAATAATGTCCTATAATAATATTTATTTATATATTTTAACAGCACACAGAAGTATTAGCTCAATGATATCTAACAGATAGCGTAATTTTCATAAATTAGATAGGAATAAATTTAAGCAGGTACCTAGGTACCTGTTTTATCTTGTGGTAAACTATTTAATAATTGTCTTGCCATTTAAGGGAAGTCCTTCAGACTTACACTTAATGTAATGAAAACGGACATTCCGGAAATTTCTATACAATATGACCTGTTTATATTGCACTTGTATGTATACAGTATGCAAACCTGTTCCCTCTGAAAAGTTTGCCCCCAAAGAACACGGTGACTTCTGGTATGTTCAGGCAGCCAGCGATAAGCAACGACGATACGAAGTTGTCAGATCCGTCACTGCGAGGCTCGAAGATCGGTATCTGTTCATTAAATCAAAACAAAATTAATTCTTCTCTTCTTCGCAATGCGTATTCTGAATTAAATCATTACAGAAATTCCTTTAAACTTGACGTGAAGTATAAATGAAAGTACTTAATTCTTCACGCTAATTTGATATGTTGAATGCAGGTATCAGCTTTACAAATTGTTGGGCTTGCCAATACGCTCTTTATTTAACATCCTTGATATAACACCATCACATATAAACGTTACTCTTTCTTCCATTTATAATGATCGATCTGTCAATGCCGAAATTAATTGCCCGTAGTAAAGTGTTATTACACGATGTTATTAGGGTGATGCGTTCCGTAAATAATGTATTTTAACAGTACATATAGTGCTACTTTCCTTGCCCTAGTGCGGTAATTAGCTAAAATTTAAAGGGCCGTAAGTAATTATCGAATATACGAGTACGTGCGAAAAGAAAGAAATTCGAAGCGAATGGCAATAAATTAAAACGCGATCGAAGGGAGGGTTTTAAATCGACACGAGTTGTACGATACAGGGTCGAATAGGTAATTCGCACTTATATCGTAAATATCGTAATGTAATATTTCATCATACTTGCCGCGGTCCATAAATCCTAAATTTCAACTTAGAGCAGTAATATATGTCCGAAATTAGGCAAAGGTTTTATTTGTTCTACTTTTTTTCCTCACAAGTGTGACAAAAAACATTGTGTGTGCCACGAGCGGGAATTACGAACTCGTGTTAATTAAGCCCTCGCCTTTGGCTTCGGGTATCAATTCACACTCATTCGTAAAGTCTTGTTTACCGCCTTACTTAATGTAGGTACATACTATACTGATCCACTTATATTAGGCATTACATTACCTGAGAGCCGGTGATGACAACACATTTCCCAATGTTCTCGAACATGAATGATAAAGCCGATGCAGTATAAGACATAGTATCCGTGCCGTGCAGTACTATAAACCCATCATACTCTTCATAATATTTCTGTAATAGAATAAAAATGTAATCAATAAATATTTGGGAAAAATCTTACACAGGTCGACTTAGCCCCAAACTGAGAACAGGCGATGAGATACATACGTAAATAGATAAATACATATACATACATATACATAGAAAACACTCATGACTCAGGAACAAATATCTGTGTTCATTACACAAATAAATGCAACTACCGGGATTCGAACCCGGCACCATCGGCCCACTAGGCCAGAACGGTCGTCAAAATAATTATTTAGAATGTTAGGTTTTTAAACAGTTTCAAGTGAGTAGCGTAAGCAATATTATACTTGTATCTAATTTTTTTTGCCTGTTTCATTTTTTTTTCTCCTGAACCAAACTACTGAAATAATATGTATAGTTAAAAGAAAGGCCCCCAGATCTGATAAAAAATAATTCACTCACCATAACACTTTCCGCAATTTGTATCCATTGGGCTTCTGTCATGTTAGACGAATCCAAGAGTGTATCGTACTCCAGTATTTTGTAGAATATCCGAGAGTCCTGATCCTTGGCCCCTGTTTGATCATACGAGTAAAAACACAATTTTATACCTAATGTTCTCGACATCTATCAGCCCGATTCGAATAATGATTAAGACACGTCTTGGAAAGATCTTTAAAAGATCGATAACTAAACGACATGTTAAAATTGACGTTTATTTCGATTCCGCTATGATCCCAATAAGATCTATCTACGATATTTCTAACGTCAAAGTGACATTGGCTGCCCGAATCGAGCTGCTTCTGGCAATTATACGACATACAAACGATATCTAAATGAGAACTTATCTAAACCAGAACTTATCGTTATCGTATCTCATTCTTCAAATCGGGCTGTAAATATCATCCAAAGTTTTAAAAGAAATTTATTTCAGAAGTGCTTTGAATATGGATCATTAACTGTACCATCAGACCATGTGTAGAAATATGACAGTAGTTATTCTTTCTCACATACTTGGTAAGACAAGGAAGGACGTATCGAATCCCGGCTCGGACAACCTGCTTCTCCAGAAGGCATGATCGTGGAGCTGCGGATATCCTCGGATCAGGTTCTCGAAAGCCGCTTTTTGTGGTATTAGAACTGTGAACAAAGATATATATACACTCGAGTTATTCGCTGGCTGTATTAAATATATATATATGGAAGTTACAAAATTTCCGTCATCATACTAAAGTATTTCATATTTCCGATTTTAGCATTTTATTTTTAATTTTTTAACGACACATCAGTAAGGTGCACCATTACAATACATTTGCACATGACATGGCGTACGAACAAATGTTGTGTGTAGGTATAAGGTGTGACATGTGACGTACGAATAGGTAGTTAGGTAATTGATGGGTGCGTATCGATCGCTATATTTTTTTATATAATATTAGTTGCAATAACGCTGATTTTATATAACTATTGTTTGATATAACAACAAATGAACGTATTAGAGATATAATTCCAAATTTAATACCAGAAAAATAATATATTTATAAAAATGTAATATATTTTAAATAATCTTGGCGTTAAAATTGTACGCGGCTTTTGACCATTTCTATTTTTTAATACTGCTAGTTAGTTTTATAATATGAGTTATATATCAAAAATTAATTATACCATATGATTGTTATAATAAATAAGTGTTATATCAAATGTAGTATATACGAAATAAACGTTATACGTAATGATGAATATACGAAATACCTATATATTTTGTTGTTTTACTAAATGTTATATGTAATGAATGATTATACTCTTTAAAAATATACCAAATGTTGTTATATCGAATGAAAAATATACAAAAAAAATTATACCATACATTACACACCCGTTATTGATTACTATCGTGTTAATGTATGTTTTGGTTTCCCCATATCCGTGTGTCCGTTCATCCACAGCTTAGCTCAGTGATCGTTAGTAATAGAGAGCTGTAATTATTTGAATTTTACATTGGTATTTATTACATTAAGCCGACTGAGTGGTAAATTAAAAACAGTTCCCTAGCTCCCGTATACGTAAAGGTATAATTCAATTTTAATTTCAACCTTACGACAACTCAGACTGTCGTTGGATAGCTTTTTAAGGTTAAGAAAACCGTTTTAAATAGGTACTCAATTACTTATATGAAAAAAAAAAGTACCTAAGGCTTAATAAGAATTTTCGATGAAAATTATTTTAAACATGAACGATAGAACCAATATAATATTTTGCAAATAGTTATCCCGTATTGGTAAAAAACGTAGGTGCCTAGCAAAAAATACTAAACTCAGACCTAGACTGCAACGATTTTGATAGCACACGCAGTGCAAGTGTTATTTGAAACGTCAAACTTCTATGAAATTATGACGGTTGCAGACTTGTGTTGGTCTGACTCTAACCGGTTTTTTATTTATTTTATTTAGGTAAACAAAGAGTGTCTACGAGAGAAGCTTATCTAGGTAAAATCGTCATAATGTTTATGTTGTATTACACGTGTAAACTGTAATGGGTATTTATTCGTGATATGGCTTCAGCTAGTTATTAAAGTTCAAGACCAATAAAGATTATCAAAACTAAATAGCAATGGTTTGTTATTTAATAGCAATGATCTGAGAAAAGCGTATGATGTTTTGCACAGGAACATTGCATAAATATGTCATCATATGTAATTATTGAAGGGTTTCCCTTTTTTATTGGAAAAAGGTACGTATTTGACCACAATATCACCTGATGATGCAGTCTAGGATGAAACATGCTTACCTAAAAGATGTCTATTCACTCTCGATTTAAAAAGATCCAAGTTATAGTGGACTGTGAATAGATTTGCAGGAAGTGAATATATTTTGCACGGATTTCACAAACTGTACCTATCTAACTTACAATTTTTTCAATCAATCATCTGGATAGATACATAAACTGCCACGAATATAGGTAGGTGTATTTCAATTTATTCCTTACTAAAATGTTATCACAATCATGACATTCCACCTTGCGTCAGATCTGCCTATTTACTTTCGTAGCTAAAATCTCAGTATTTTGCCGGATCTCAATTGAACCAGTTATTACCGTAACCTGAAAATGATACGTACAGTTCTAACATTGCTTCTTGTTGTCCTATCTGACAGTAATCCTACAATTATGATCATATACGTCGAATTTGTTCAATCACATGATCATAGATTTGTTATTTTTCAATGATCACATTTTTATGATAATGTAATTGTGAAGCTGGTAACCAACTTCACAGCGATAAGTTACACTTTTGTTTTCAGAAATACTTATGTTTATTGCTAGCACTTAATCAGATCACACCACTTTATGCTAACAATAAGGACTAGTTTTTCTGGGTAGTAATAAAGTTGCCTTATAAAAAAGGTAAAACTAATAGGAGTGTTAAGGAAACTAATAGTGTAAAGTTAAGGAAAGCCAGCTTGCACACTCGTCTTTCTTACAAATGAAACGAAACTAATGATAGTGTCTTTATATCATTTAGACTACAGAAAAAACATGGATTATTTGAATAAAATTTATTCATATAAGTAATAAAATAAAACGAAAATCTCCCTTGCACAGCAGACTGGTAAGTTATAGCTTTAGATTCGCGAGAATTAAGTACATTTTCTCAAGGTTCCTCAGAAGTGCTTTAATTACATTATTTTGTATAATGTCAAATAACAGCAATAACTGGTTGAACCAGATTTACTTTTATATTCGTACAGTTTGATTTAGTTGGCCAAAACAAGCAGAACCAGCTACGACTGGATTCTCGGACACATTTTAATATTTTTAATGTGCTATTTAAGTCAATTCTTATCACAAGAATATTCAAAAACTCTGATCAGTATAAACGAATTTTACAAAACTTACCGCCATCCCTGTTTTTGACCATTCCAATAGTACCGCCTGTGTAAATAACCAGAACTCTTCTGTCATTCCTCCTCAAACTTTTAACAGGATTCGTAGTTAAGGACATCTCCATAAAACTTCTTGTTTTTTGAACTTTAGCAGCTACTTTTGGATTAAAACTGCTAATATTTTCTGTACCTCCATTTAGATTTATACTTTTTCGCGCGTCCCCATCCCCGTTTTTTTGTGAATTGCCATTAGTCGGCTGCATTTCACTCTCCAATGCTGCCAGGTGTGGTTTAATTATTTTCACAATTTGTTTTAGAACGACGGACGCATGTGTGTTGTGCACGCGAAGCTGAAACGCGGACTGAAGTCTTCTCGGCATTAACGTAGTTATTCAAGGCGCTTGACCTATTCAGACGACTTATTTTTAACTAGAAAACTTTTTCACGTACATTGATCTATTATGGTGCTGCTTGAGATGCAGGCTTCCTATATAAGCTGCAATGAATATTAATTGAAGCAGAATTAGCGGCAGTCTGATATGTATTAAACTTTCCACATATTTATCATTTTCAAATTCACGACAACATGTGTCTCATAGATAATATGTTACGTAGGTACATAAAGGAATATATTATTATAAAAACCACAACAAAATCGCTCTTCTAAATACTGTCAAAAAAGACAACTTTTTTGTGTCAAGTTGGCATAATTTTCATTCAAAATAAGTATGGAAGGTAGAGGCAAGGAACAAAATCTCCTTATGCAGAACTGTTGCAAAAGTGTCCAGCTGTCAGCTATAAATAATAGTTCCAAATCTCTCCAGAGTAGCGCTAGAGTAGCTAAGAACCTAGGCGTTATTGACGGAGTGAAGTGCGCTGTCTATGATTACATTTTTTTCTCAAGTATTCTAGGTATTGTAGCGCCACCTATTTATGTTTTTTTGTCGGACACTTTTTGGTATATGGAGATTCTGTTCCTTGCCTCTACCTTCTATAAAAATAAGATCATAATTTCCACCCTCCATAGGTCATACGTTCAATCCAAGTTCAGTCATACGAGTAGGTCCTTCATAATTATTTAAATGCTTTGGTTTCATTGTACTTTAATTTTATTTTACCCATTTACCAACATTCCTAGATTTCAAAACGAGATGCAAGCGTGCCTGAATCTCAGAATGCCAAATTTTATTTCTCGGAAATACCATATTCCCAAAATTCCAAAAGTTCAAATCGACGAGGTGTCATAATACCTTAATCTCCATTTAATCTCAAAATTATCAAAATAAAGCCTGACCAGTAATATATGATCACGCGCCATATTGCGGAATTTAATTGGAACTAAAATGTTCATACTGTGAACTGAATTGTCACCCTATCATGAGAATAACAGCGCCCTCTTGACAATGATCATATATTTCTGGTCGGGCTTTACCTAAGTTATAATGTTATATTATCCAATATTGTTGTCTTTAGTTCCAGCAGACTGTTAAAAAATAATAATTAATGCTAAAAAGTTTATAGAATTGCACTTCAGACGTAGTTAAGCTATATAATATATAATGGAAATCCCATCGGAAATTCGGCATTTCATGTCATGAAACATAATTTTGACATTTGGGTATTTTGAAACTTGGACGATTTGTAGGGTTGCTGTACGTCCCGTACATACAGATTGTCACCGTATTGAAGTATCACGTCCCGCATTGTAACGCGTCCCGTTTTTGTCCCGTAAATCAATACCATTGTAGAATACGTACAATCATCTCTCTTTAACCACACTGTTAAACTTTGTTTAACACCTACAAGGTGCCTGTGAGCATTGCGAGACATTTTAACAAAGCATTCCTGGTAATATTTAGAAAGTAAAATGTCATATAAAATTTTCTGGATTAGGCCTAGTTTCAGAGATAATTAAATGTTTTTCGAAATCATTATTTTGCCATGAGTCGGTAAAAAACACATTTTTGACTGCGGTAAGTGGCAATCCACTTTGAGGTCTAGTCTAGACATGCCTATTGATTGACATCGAAAAATTAAAAAAATGTATTCGAGAGGGTACCCCCAAATAAAAAAAACTTTTTAGTTCATTTTAGGTTATGTGTTTATCAATAAAAATAACGTTTTATGTACAGGAGTGTTCAAAAAAAGAGGAAAAAAAAAAAACAAAAATTTTTTTTTCTCGAATTTCACAAGTTATATAACATTTTTTGCTTCTGTTGCCATCAGGAATGCACCGTTAAAATCTCTCGCAATGCTTTAAGTAAGTTTAAGCTGTCCCGTATCCGTTCCGAATAATTATAGCAACCCTAACGATATGAATAAAAGTCATATCGTTAGGGTTATGACACTTATGACATTCTGCTATTTGAAGGAAACAATTTGATATATCAGCATTTTTGTTTTGAAATCTAGCACGATTAAAGTAAATTTCAATTTTATTTATTTCAATAGACAACAATGGTGCATAATGGTTAGTAACATTTAATAGATAAATAAATAAATATATAAAAAATAAATATTATAGGACATTATTACACAAATTGACAATCAAGTAGCACAAAACTGCATTATAAGGTGTCACAAACTGTTCACGTCGGTAACTTTAGCATTTATATAGAGTTATAATATGACATCCCAACTGCAATAGCTGAAAATTAAGCTATCGTCTGTATAATAACGTTATTATGCATCACCACTGTACAACTGTAATGCTGCAAGCGTTAATATAGGAAAACAGTTCTATATTATACAGCTTTTAGCAATTAATGGAACTGAGAGCTGAAATGTGGAACTGTAAGCTGTATTGGCGCATTTTTGTGGGCTTTAACTAAGCTATATTCTGAACAAGACGCCAGAAGTGTACCCTAAGACGCTTGCATTTTAAGAAAGAACATGTGAACTACTATATTGCAATCAGTTATTCAGTGATATCAATTAACAATGATATAATGCGCCTGGCTGCATATAGTGGAACTTTAGTAGTGTTAATCAGCTTATTCCATGCAATCCTATAATAACACTTATAAAGCCCCCATGATCGCTTTGGATGAATTCATATACTTCTGAATTACAGCAAACTGCTGGTTATTAGATCACATGTGGCTTGTGAACCCAATCGGAGCTGAATACTTGTACCAGCGTGGGCTATTAATCTGCTAATGTAGTTAAATAAGATCTTATAGACTAAATTTTTATCGCCTCATAGTTATTTATTAGTTACTCGCCACCAGCGTGGCGACATTGTGATCTGGAAACAGAAAAGGAAAACTGGCGGAATACGCCGAAAAATTAATAGAGAATTTTTGAAATCCCTAAAACTCATACGGAGAGTTTAGTAGTTAATTGCTAACTGTGCCACTATTTGCGTACAATGCGGCCCACAATTATGCTATACACAAATCTATCACTGATTTGTTTGACACAAGATCTCGCCGTGTCAGCTCTGTGCTGAATTATGTACTACGAGTGGACACTTAGACAGCCCAGTACCAGTCAATGTACCTCGAGTGAACACTGAAATAGCTTCTACCATTTTATCGTGGTTAATACGGTACACATTGGTGATCTGCCATTTTTTTAGATTTCAATGTTATATATTATTCAGTTATCCTAATTAAGTCAACGAAAACGACACCGGATTTGTGTAGGAAACCGGATAATTTTATGAGTAACAGCTTATCGTCAATTTATACGAGTATTATGAATAAAAAATTATTCTTTGTTCATAACATCGACTTATTTAATACTAAAATTTTCAAGTAAACAGTGATATTTTGGGGGCGCGTGTAAAATTTATCTACATTCATATAGTATTTGACAATAAAATTTCATTCCCATTTGAAATTCACACACATGGGAATAAAATCAATGTTGTACTTAGGTACCAAAACTAACGTTTACACCTTCGTTGCACCTTCTTTATAAACATCACGTCACGAAATAGTTCATGCTAACAATATAAGAAAATAATAAAGGAGTGGAGCAATAAATATTCACAATCGTCCCAATTATGCATTCTCTACTTCTTAGAAGCGTTAAATCAATCCTTTTAAGTACTTTGTGCTGAAAAAAGGGCAACAGGGACTCTATTAATCAGCCATTAAGCTGTAAATAGGTAACACGTGATCCACTAATCAGTCAATGTTCAGCTCTTAGGGTGACTGTTACCTTTAGTAATGCTGATATAGTGCAATATTTCCAATTATTCAGCTGACAGCTGATTAATTTGTGCCCAAAATAGAGTTTTATCAGCACTTACAGCGCCTCTAACACTCTTATTCAGCTGGTTTATACAGCTAAGGGTTCTATTCTGGACAATAATTCAGCTACTATACAGCAGGTCTGTGCTACTTGGGGTCCCACAGTAAGCTCAATAAGGTTTGTGTTGAGGGTACTTAGATAACGATATATATAATATATAAATATTTATAAATACTTAAATACATAGAAAACACAGTCATGGCTCAGGAACAAATATCCATGCTCATCACACGAATAAATGCCCTTACCAGGATTTGAACCAGGGACCATCAGCTTCGTGGGCAGGGTCACTACCCACTAGGCCAAACCGGTCGTCAAAAGCAGGTCAAAAGTGTTAGTAGAACAAAACGAACAGTAGGTACAACAAAAAAAACAGTCACCTGGTAGCGGTCATGATATAAAATAATACACATTCATGATATTCAGGTGCAACGAAACCGAAGTATTTAAATGAATCATATACTTACCTATGATTAATGATCATAATTCTATGATAATATAATTGCACCCTAATTAGACTATCATAGATATAGGAGGCATTTAAATATGAAGAACTAACGATGGTGTTATATATAACAACAAGTTTAACAAATTTGACGTATAGGCTCATAATTGTAGGATTACTGTTAAATAGGGTCTCTTGAATATATGATCATTTGTATGATGCTTTATTTGTGTAGTGTTGGGTGCTTGAGCCAAATGTCCTCATTGA
This sequence comes from Cydia pomonella, assembly GCF_033807575.1. Classification (NCBI taxonomy): domain Eukaryota; kingdom Metazoa; phylum Arthropoda; class Insecta; order Lepidoptera; family Tortricidae; genus Cydia; species Cydia pomonella. Next base: position 10,602,586 of record NC_084721.1, on the reverse strand, counting down.
AATAGGGAGTTTTACTGCAATGTTCTGCCGCCAGAGAGCAGCACTGTCGCATATTGTAAACCATAGAGTATTAATTCATAGAAACGGGACTTAATCGCGTATTAAGTTTTAAATTTACCTCCAACGTTTCGAGGACGGCGTTGCCCCGTGGTCTTGGAGAAGACTGGCTAAAGTTGACATCAACGTCTTCTAGCCACGAGAGACTTTGTAACTACCCGCACTTGGTCTTGTTTATTGACTTGAACATTTTGCACCCTAGGGATGTTACTCTGTCGACACACAACACTAACGATATTTGATTTTTTGACTGACGATATTTGTTTTCGCTTACATATACTAATAACTGGATTCCATGTGGATGAGATCCCAAAACCCTCGTCCCGATTGAAATTGCAATGTTTTTTGATTTCAATGGCTTACCGCACTTTTCTGCTGTAGAAATGGCGATCCGTGGAAAGGATTGCAATTTCAATCGGGATAGACGCTGTGGCTATATCGATAGTCATATCGCTAAACTATCGACATTTTTTAAATGTTTTAATTTTACTTGAATAAATGAAAGGATTTAAACCTTATTTATTCTTATCAATCAGTATCATTTTGTTAACCGACTTCAATTTCATAGAATGAGGAGGTTCTGTGGCTGGCTATTTTTTTATGTACGTTCACCGATTACTCCGACACCCGTGATCCGATATTAGTTTTTTTTTTTGGTTTGTATGGAGTTACCTCCAAGTTGGTCCCGTTTTAATTTAGTTCTGATCTGATGATGGGATCTATGAGGAATTGAGGGAACTCCTCATTTTTTAAATGCACGTGTGATTTGGGTGTTTTCTTAAGCAACTCGAGCATTTTCTATCAAAAATCATCAATTTGATGAAGTGGATCTGATGTTGATGATTTTTTTAATGTAGTTAGTATATTCACCGATTATTTCGACACCTGTGGTCCAATTTGAGTAATTCTTTTTTGTGTGGAAGGAGTCACCTTTAAGGTGGTCCGATAATGTTTTTTGGTCTGATCTGATGATAGAATCCACGAGGAATCGAGGGAACTCCTCAATTTTTAAAGGCACATTTAAGGTGATTTGACTGTATTCTTAAGCAACTCAAGCATTTCCTCTCGAAAACTACCAGTTTGATGTACTGCAACTGTAGCTTTACCACGAGTTTGACTCTACATATTAGCTGATGTGTTCGTAACTTACTTTTTATATATCTCGCTCGCACTAATAGGATACCAGTATGAGCGATAGAAAGTAAGTTACGCTATCGAATATGTCAATGTCAAGCTCGTGGTAATACTACTGCTACTACTACTACGTAATTGGGTGTATTATCATTTTTCATGTAAGAGTCACCTCACGGGATAGGTGTGAGAGGTGAAGGTAGACGGTGGTGGTGAAGGTAGACGGGGGTCTGAGGTTGGGGGTTAAGGGGTTGGGGCTTGACGAGTCAGGGTTTAAGAGGTTAGGGGGTTGAGGGGGCGTTGAGTTGATAAGTCGGGGACTGAGGGGTTGGGTGCTGAGGAATCGGGGAGTAGGAAATGAGTGGTCGGGGGTTTGAAGTTGAGGAATTGGGGGTAAGGATTAGGAGTTTTAAGGGTCTGGGGTTGAGGGGTCGGGGATTGGCGGTTGAAGGTTTGGTGGTTCAGGGTCGAGAGGTCCAGTGATCAGGGGTTTGATGTGCTATGAGGTTGAGTGATCGGAGGGTTGAGGGATTGGGTCAGTGGCGGGGCGGAGGACAGATTTAGAATACCTAGTGGCAGGAATGATTTCTCAGACGGACTCTAGGAAAATCCTGATTATATATTAAAGTTAAAGAATGTATTATGTTAAACATGATTGTGCTTTTCATTCATGCGTCATGCGTCACTCAAAAGCCCTTAACAATGCCGTAAAACAAAAAATTGAAAATAAAAACTTTCTTCAAAAACTGACATCAAACATATCAGTCGGTAACATATATACTTAAAACAGGATAAAGTATTTCATTCTTTTTGAAGTCGGTTTACTTTTTTTGTAAAAAGTTTTTATGTATGTAATAATCAACGGCGGTAATCCATGGTACACCGGCCAAAACCAAATAAAATATGTTTTCCGCAATAATTCAGTTATTTTATTATAAGTATTCATTATCCAGAAGCCGAGTCGTGTCCAATGCGCGCAGCGACATTGATGATTAATTAAATTAATTAATTGCGAAAATAGCGCAAAGTGACGCGATAAGTGCCTCCGGCAAATAAGTTCCGGCCAATTTAACCATCTTCCAAGGATCGTAGCGTCATGAAAATTGGCAGCTGTATGTAGTTTTAATGACAATACAATAATATGGTACTGTCGAACTGATCTGATGATGGAACCGGAAGATATGAACTGGAACTTCATGATAGAACATTGTATCATAGCTGTGTTTGGATTTGTTACAAAAGTCTTGTAATGAACTTTGACGACGATTAGGTTTCAAGGTCTGATCATGAAGCCGGAAGATAGGCATTGGCATTCCATGATGGAATATCGTATCATAAGCGTGTTTTTCTAGTGTTTTTTAAACTATTAATTTATTATTTATTCTGTGGTTCGGTAAAGGATTTGACATACCTACACCTATGATGGGTCTTAGATAGGTTTTAACTAGATGGCAACGTTTTAATTTTATCTGAGGGTTCAGTTAGCTTTAGGGCCTTAGGTCGTAACCCTAAAAAGACATCATTTTAATGACACACCCCAAATCATTAGGTTTTAGTTTAATTACTACCTATAATGCTACGCACTATACTACATTTTGTACAATGTTTTGTAATAATTAACGAAATGATTAGGTACCCATTAGTTAACTAGTCAATTCTGGATATTTTAAATAAATGCACTACACTGCCGATCATTAGAGAAAGCCATTTAAAGCATACCGCAGGGCTGACATCAATTTAGAAATTAACGTAATTACGAGTATTAGCCACTATTTTACATATTGAGTTTTAGTAACAAAATCGTTCATCTAGATAAATATAAGGTATTATTAAATTCAATCAAGTAAAAAAAAATATGGCAAAAAAGAGTAAAGTTTCTTGACAAAAAACATCTGATCTGACCTATCAAAAAATATCGTTGTGCTGTTTTGCCATTCAATTTCTTTATTAGCTGGGCTTAATAAATCTGCTAATGTCTTATAAATCTAAGTAATGTGCTTTATAAAAGGTATTGACAACCCTAGTAGCTTAACATATCAAGTTTAAACCAACACATTTATAAATGTATTGCGGGTTCAATATCACTTTCATCAGTCTTCTCTTGGCATTCCGTCAGATCGGTTGTGCCATATAATTGTAAAAATAATTTGCATATTTTAGTAAGATGGTAAGATATTTGATGTCTTCTATGATAAAACTGACGACTGAATTGTACATTTGTTCGTGATGAATGAATCATACGAGACGAACTTTTACCATTATATTACAGTAATATTTCAACTACGCTTTTTACGTGTGTTTTGAACACCTGTCTAAAACTTAAGATTTATTTGCACTGACTTGTAATTTGTAATCTACCCTCAGAGTGACTCGCTGAAAAAATCGACAAGGAGCGCGGACAAGGCAATGAAGCCTTAATATATATTAAGTATATATCTTATTTGTCACTTGCACAGGTTTTCTTCGACATCAAGGGAGTCATAGCTCCCGTGTTCACGCCGATCGACGATGCGGGATGCATCAACTTCTCAGTCATACCGGAATACTTCAACTACTTACATGAGAATGGCGTACACGGAATACTGGGTATGAATTATTTGTTATTTACAATTACAGATTGACATAATTATATTATGATTAACTAGCAGGTCCATATCCGCACTATAATTGTCGGTTAAAGTTGCAATCCTATTATCTCCTTCGAAAGGAGTTTGTAAATTTAGGTATTGTTGGCTAATTTTGTTACTGTAAAGATGACTCCCAAGTACCTAAGATAACAAGTTGTGCCCAAGTGCACGTGTCGTATATAGGTACGTATTCCTTCAAACGTATCCGTGGACTTTCAGTTTGGAACTCCGACGGCTAAGGTCCACCCTACACTAGCGTCTTTTGAGCGTCGGCGGCGTGTAATGAGCGCTATGGAAAATGGCGTCGCTATGCAGTTGCACCAACGTTGCGTCGAGCAATAGCCATATAGTAGACTAGACGCCGACGCTCGGAAGCAATAATGTGGGGTGGCCCTAAAGTGTGTTACCTTCCAATCAACCACTATCACATTACCTTCTCTCTCTTACCAGTGGGTGGTACCACCGGCGAATCCATCACACTGAACTTGGAGGAGCGCCGGGCTCTTCTCGAAGCCTGGGTAAAAGCCAGACCAGAGGGTATGAAGATTATCATGCAAGTCGGGGGCGTGCCTATGCCTGACGTTATCAAGATGGTGAGTGACAATTGTTCAGTGTTCAGTGACTTTATATTAGCCGAAATACGTCCACTTCAACATTGAATACTAAATCTATTCCTGAAGATGAAAACCTAAAAATCTCTTGCGTTTGTATTTGCGTCATAGATATTATGAATCACTGCTAAGTATGTACTTGCGGCATTTCAGTCGAGAATTTTTTACGATTTTTTTCTTAGAATGCTAGGAAACCAAGTTTTTGATCGTGATTTTTCTCAGCCATGGATAGTAAAAACTAAAAGTTTTCTTTCACGTCTATAGGCACAATACGCTGAGCAGCTGAAAGCCGATGCCATAATGACCCTTCCGGAGATATACTACAAGCCGAAGACCGTGGAACACCTGGTGGACTACCTACATGCGGTGTCAAGCGCTGCTCCCTCGCTGCCCCTACTCTACTACCACTTCCCAATGATGAGTGGAGTCGACGGTAAGACAGAGTATAGATACTGCAAACACCATCACAACATGACTCCTAGAGATACTACAAGCCGATGGCCGTAGCACCTGGTGGACTACCTATATGCGGTCTCAAGTGTTGCTTACTCCCTGTCTCTGCTATTTTACCACGTCCCTATGTTAAGCGGTGTCGACGGTAAGATGAAGACAAAAGTTAAAAGCAAACACAATCGTGACTAAACTTGTCGTCAACTATATTGGTCATTGTCTTGTAGTATGTGATTATCGATATAGCTGACTAGGTGTACTTTATACCACGACGGTAGCAAACAAGCGTGCGGATCGCCTGTTGCTTAGCACCGTAGCCTATGGGTGCTTGCAACTCTAGTAGAGTTACACGGGCATTTTCGATCTTATCTTATTCATCTTTGGGAGCAATAGAAACCTCATTCACCATCAGGAACACTACACTACATACATGTTCACTATTGTGGTTAAAATATTAACAAAATAAGCAGCGTAATGTAAATAATTATGTATATGTTAAATAATCAAAAGATATTAATTATTCATTCTTTTCATAGTAAACATGCCAGAATTCTTTAAACTGGCCTCAGCAAGGATCCCCAACTTCAAAGGAATGAAGGCAGATTTGGGAGTGGCGCTGCAAGTATCTGATCAACTCGGAGAAGACCAGAGAATATTCAATGGAAATCATGTAAGTTTAACTTTAACATCGGAAATATACAATTGTTCTTATTTCCTTAGTTTCTTGTCATTAAAGGTTAGCTAAGATTGTTCCATACTTACGCTGAAATGTCCAATTTAGCTAGTACCCTAAATGGCATAATAATCACGGAGCGTGACTGTACGAAAACTAACATGTTATTTTAGTAAGAAGAAAACCTGTGTAGAAATTCAAAGGTGTATACATGAAGCCTACCCCAGTTCCTAGGTACACTCTCATATGTATGAGGTACACCCACTTAGATACCTGCGTTAGTGATTGCTCTGCTGCAGGTCCTGGAGGCCGCTTATTTTAATGTGTTTTTATTGAATTCCGTTAGCTTCATAATATGACTCAATACAATAATTTTAATGGCATAGTAAAATTTTCAATTTATATTTTTTTTTCTTCCTAAATAATTAAATGTTTTGTTGTGACACTTGTGACACGAGCATTATATTTTAATTTAAGTAAATCAACCAAACAATTGAAGACTATCACATAGCGATGTAATTTCAAATATTGATCGTCCAAGATAATACTTGCGTTTAGCAGCAAAATGCAAATGTACGAACTCGCATTAAACCCAATCAGTATAATATTATAAAATTTATTTGCAATATGTGTTGAACCTATTTCTTCTCTATTATTTTCTCTTAATTGTGTTACACCTATGTATACTTAAAAAAACAAAAAAAAAATTATACTTTATATTTCATATCTAATCGCATGTTGTATTCTCAGAGCAAAATTGTATGTATTAACTTCCAGTGGAAACTGTTTTGGTTAATGTGTTAAAATACCTTTCTTAGGCTATAAGAATTATATTGTGCTGTTTGTTTCCCTAATCAATAATTAAAAAAAAAAAACAGGCCCTAAATGTACACGCTCGTAAGGGCCTTAACAGGTAAAAATAAGTTATTGATTATCTTCAAAATGGTGTCAGTTAGAATATTTTCGGTTTCTTTGAGAAATTAACTTAATATAAGCCTTGAGATTAACGAAGTTTAAAAGAACAGTAGAGATACAGATACTATTAATCTTTTCTACAGCTTAACCTGTTTATTATTTCACTCTGCTCTGATAACTCACCGTTTAATTATTTATTGATAAAATAATCCCTAAAAAATATTTTCTTTTTCCACAGCTTGTGGCTCCACCAGTTCTGCTCGGCCACGATTCTAGCATCGCAACGGTAACCAACATGTTTCCCAGACTAGTAAGGGGTGTGATTGACGCGGTAAAAGGAGGTGAAGTGGTCAAAGCCAGGGCTCTCCAGGAGAAACTGAACAATCTGGTCACTGCTATATCTTCTCAAGGTAAAAAAGGTTTTGCTTATTTTTTTAAACATTATTACACAGTTTGGGCGATATATTGACCATCAGCGACTGCTTATTATATGAAAAGGTTGGTCACGGGCGCGACGGCAATGCCACTGAAGACGGAAAGAAAAGGAAAGTTACACAGAACAGATAAAATCGATAATATAAAAGAGAAGTTGACATAGAGAGATCACTCGAAGAGAGGTCCTCAATTCAAACTCTATAGTTGGCATATTTTTAATATTCTTGCTTATAATTTTTTTTATTGTTTGCATGCTGTTTGTGGACAGCTGAGTAAGGAGGATAACAATAAATGTGAACATCTATAACTGTACCCTTTTCAAGCAAATAAATGATTTATGATTTATAAATAATTTAACTAAACTGCATGACATATATTGAAAAATAAAACAATATAAAGTAAAATAACTTACTTCAAATCGTAACCGTATTTAATAGTAAAATTTAATGATTAGTTTAAAAATGAAGATGAAATTAGATAAATTTTTTTCATATAATTTACCGTTAATATGAATTGTGAAATTGCCAACCTAAATTATTTTGCACGTGAAATTATTTACGAATTGTTATGTATTTTTAATTTATTAAGGAATAAATGAGGCTATAATAATAACATAGAGAGATAGATTTTGTTATTCTGTAAAACATAATCAGTCCCAATAATTTTGTATGATGATTTGATGATATCATGGTTTGGCAGGAAAAAAAAACAATGTGAAAAAGTTCATACCATTATTTGAAATGGTACTAACCAACGTATTTTGAAATTTGTAGGTGAGTTCCTTCCGACTATGAAAGCAGCAATGCCGATGATAACTGGAATCCAGGTGGGGCCACCTCGTCGACCGCTAGCCAGTATCGACGACCAAAAGAAGAATCAGCTTATGGAGAACCTCAGCAGAATGAATTTTGGCCGAATGGATGATGCGTGAGCATTAAAATAAAGTTGACACTATTGTTTCAATTACTTATATATTTTACACTTCAATCTGAGTATTAATCAAATAATCACTTAAATAAAAATTATTCATTTGTAAGTACATAATAATTCGATTTAACTAGACCCTTCCTATCCATATAAAAGCCATGTACGATGCCAGCTACTCGTGGTAGTACAGAGAGGCTGGGGATCAAAGTAAAAACTGAGCTTCAATTTGTGTGTATAAAATGATATAAAAATGTTATCCTTGCTTGCTTTTTATTTAACTATCGAGTTTGTAGCAAAAAAAAACTTCCAAACTTCTTTATAGTTTGGGTTTCAAGTTATTTGTCCTTCTTGCATTTTTTATTATTCTACTTGACTAGATTGAGGTTCTTCAGTTTGTCCTCGATCCTCTTCTTTGCCTCGGCTGAAATTGGCTTTTGTGGCAGCAAAGACAGGCCGATTTTGATGCCAGTCACGATCTCCATGCCAGCTTTCGTTGTCGGCACCCAATCACCTGTAGAAATAATCATTGTACCTAATTAATTGTAGTCTGTTTCTCAGTTGTGGCATGAATGAATAAACTATAAAATGTATGAAGTTTGACAGCTTCTATAAAGTCGCTTTCCTCCAATATACTGAATATTCTGTTATAGAAGTAAAGTTATTTTGACCAGAGTCCTAAGCGCTGAACATAGAGGATGTGCTCTAACCGCGTCATTGGCTTCCTCCGCAGCCATGATATCCCGAGTCAGTTGCGGGACTGACACTGAATGCAAGGAGGTAACGATATTGAACGTTAGCGCTGCTGCGGCCAGCAACTGGAACTACCTACTTACCTTCTACAGTGTGGGCATCTACAGCAGAACTAAGGGTATCCTGCAATGCTTTCGCTTTGGCAATGTCATCGGCTTCCACTGCAGCCATGATATCCTGGCACAGTTGTGGCAATAGGTTGAAGGTTGAGCTAATAATGGACCTCATGCCGAGAACCGCGGATAGAGTTAGAAGCTAAAAAAATATTCAAGAACAAGTAATTACTAATACTATCTTTACAATCCTGAGTACCCTGACAGGAATATAATAGAATAAGTTTTGTTTGTAGTTTAGCAAGATCAACAGTTTACCCATCATCCACACATGAGATATCGATTACAGTTGCGAATCTCGCAGTTGAAAACATAATCATTCAACATTCGAATAAAAAACATAATCCTTGGCCTGAAATATGTATTTAGGACGTAATTCAACTACGAGTAGAGTATAAAATTTATCTTGGCCCTGAAGACGACAAATTTACAAATTAAAAAAGCCATCATTTATTATCAGCTAGCTAGTAGTTGCAGTAACTAAGATAACTTACGGTTCTCGCTCCATAAAACATCTCTTGGTCGTCTTTAAAAATTTTCATAACTTGAGCGCCCTCGCTCAAATCTACTGAGGTAAATTTGATGCCTTTGAAGTTGGGGATACGCAATGTGGCTTTCGCCACAAATGCTGACATGTTTAGTGAAATAAAATATAGGTATTATTTGGTATGCGGATTCATGGGTCTAATACCTATATTCGTCTAAAAACACCTAACAATTAGCAGTAGAAGGAATTTATAATGATATGATATCATTCCTCATTATAATACCAAATTATCGAAGGTTTTTTTAAAATCTAAATATGACGTTTAGTCACTCAAGTATCAGTAAATACGTATATACTTTCGACTTTGCTCATGGCAGGAAAGTGATAGTAGAGGACAGGCAGTGCCGGCGGAGCCTGGGCAACCAGTTCAACGTTGGTAACCAGTTCATCCACGTTCTTGGGTTTGAAGTACAACTCCGGCAAGGTAAGGATAGAGTCGGCGCCCACTGACTGGCAGTATCTAGCCTAAAAATTGAAACCTGTCGTATTTGATCCATTTATAATGTTTTAAAATCATTCAGGTATTCAGAGTGTGCCTATCTGTTATAGAACTAAGCTGTAGCAACTGATTACAGTGGCAGTTATATAGTTTAATTATGCAGATAAGTAAATGTTGACAACCGTCACGCACGCCTCTACTACTTTCTCTTGTCGGTTCTGCTGATGAATTAAACAATTAATCCTCCCTACAATTATTGGGTGGCTTTTCAGTAAATCATATATGAATTTTTACTTACGGCAACACTCTTGGCTGACCACCAGTGGATCTTTGCAATAAGACCTAGATATAAACTTATTAATATATCGTTGACGCTCAGTGCATAAGCATGCACGCGCCTGCTATTTCTTCTGTAACTTAACAAAGCCCACATACGAGTACCCAGAAAGAAACAAGAGTAATTACAGTATTCCCTTACCAATTCGTGGACATCAGCCAAGGGTGCACCTCCCACTTGGACTTGAATAAGAAGACCCGTAGATTTGGCGATAAAGCGTAAGTGCCCCTCAATTCAAGTCGTATGAATACACAACACATACGTACCTACATTTAAAAACTCAGACTTCAGATAGAACTGCTCATACATAGACAGGATCCTGAGCCAATGCACACGGTGAGCTGTTGCTACTGACTGTACATACCTAGAACCGACTTAATGCCAAACTTCTGAAGGAACTGCGCGTACGCTGGTATAACATTACAGTTGACGGTTAGATCTTCGTTGAGCGGACTGAAGACAGCCGGCATGAGCCCGCGAACGTTGAAATTAACCTGACAGAAGCTCAGTATAAGTCAGAGAAATTAAAATGGATTCAGATGCACATGCCAAGCAAGTCGATTGCTTCAATGTTACCTCTAAAGTTGTTACATGTAGCTTTATACCTACCTAAGAGATGACATGGACATGGAGAGAGAACGGAGAGCGTTGGCGGTTCGTGGGAATATGCTTGCACGCAGGTTCGCTCGCTGTACAGACAAGGTTAAAATAACGCTTTTTAAAGCCTACAGTCAGACATTCTACACGAGCAGCCTGTGGATTAGGTACACCCAGCGTTCCGCAAACGCTCTCAGAGTTCAGTATAATAATGCTTTCAGAATGCTGATGGGGCTGTCACGGTTCTATCAGAACGCGCCTCGACGATGTTTGCAGAGGTGCGCACAGACGGGTTCCATGCCATTTTGCGTAAGCGCTCAGCATCTTTAATGCAACGAGCGAGAAGCAGTCCCAACAGCTTACTGAAAGTATTATCCGATAGATACGACTGTCGAATATGGAGGCATCTGGTAGTTGTGACTGGGCGACCTGTACGTTGTTTTGATACTTTTTAGTTTAGTTTAGTTGTAATTAGTCAATACTAACACTAGTTATTAGGTACGTAGCTTAGATAAACTAACAAAATCTATGGATTGTAAAGATCTGAAATAAATGATAATTTAATTTAATTTAATTTAATAGAGGTAGTGTACAGAAAATCTTACCATATTGATGCCGGAGTAAGTATTTTTAATTTTATTATCATGTAATGAAACTGCGGCAACCCTTTTGCCTCGGCCTATGCTCAACCCAACTGAATACCTATCGCAATGGACAATCACTACATATCTCTGTTATCGGTGCGTCTAATTTTTTTATCAAATAGAAGAGGATATGCGTCAGTTCCGTGGATATGCGTCCATCGCAATCGCTCTCTTGCTCTTTAGATAATTTTACTAAGAAAACAAAAAAACTGATCGCGTTCACAATCGTTTTCATTTGAAGTTATTGAGCCTTACCAAAGCCTGATGAAACTATATGAAACATAACTTCGAAATGATGAAACTACAAGGATCCCTAGAGTCACTAGACTAGTTGACTACGGAACTCCGAATAAGAGTGGGTATATCCACTGATACAGATGGCACACTTAACGGTACATCAAACACCTACTTAACACGATAACACTATGTAACCGGTCTTGTGGTGTAATACAATGTACGGTCAAGAAAATTGATTCTTTAGCAGTTTACGGTTCACTTTACATTAGACATCTCTTAGTATAAGTATGTTCAACCAAATTTACTTGAACCGCAAACTGCTAAAGAATCAATTTCCTCGACTGTACATACTCAACCACTTCAGCAACCATGGCAGCATGCAAGCGCGACACATACAGCGCCTTAGTAGACACCGTGGGGATTGGTGCGGATGGAACTCGGCTGGAAGAATTATAATAACAAATGAAACGTAGCGCTGTTCCTTGTAGTAAAAATCCTGTACCGCTATCCAGACTTTTCGTCGGGTAATGATCTCAGACTCTTTCAGATTTCGTTTGGCTTCCGGATCGCACATTAGTTATATAGCGCCGTTTTGTGTAGTAACTCAGGTCGATTGGGTAAGACAGTGATACAAGCTCTTTCGTCACTTTTAAGTTTTTTATACACATACTCCACAGAAGGTCGGTAGAGCAAGAGTAAAGCTCGTCCTGTTACTTGTATTTTGACTATGTCGTGTCTGAGCGACGTACGTTTACAAATACGAGAGTTCTTGCTCTATGCCGGGTTTCACCACTTTGACCTTACCAAATTTTTCTTGCAATAATGACACCGCAACCACGTACAGGTATTGCATCGAAACAGACTTAATAACTCGTGACAGATTAGTTTTTTTTATATACTACGTCTGTGGCAAACAAGCATACAGCCCGCCAGATGGAAAGCAGTCTCCGTAGCCTATGTATGCCTTTACATGTGCGTTGAGCTCTCGCAACCTTACTCACCGGCAGGAAAACACACTATGAGTAGGGTCTAGTGTTATTTGGCTGCGGTTTTCTGTAAGGTGGAGGTACTTCCCCAGTTGGGCTCTGCTCTAGATCTGGAATGACATCCGCTGTGCTGTGCCCTACCACACAAAGCGAGATGACATTCACAATGCCCATACCTCTCTTTTGGACGTAGTTAAAGGACGTACCCGGGTCCATTTGTTATATCCCTCCATTCCATCTGTACATCTCTACCTCCGACAATCATATCAAGCAATATTTCCAGAGTTGTAGGTGGGTACTTACTTTGCACACCTTTGCGAGCTGTTATAATTAATTTATTGTGCAATGTAGAGAAAACTATAAGGTGAAAAAAAAACAATGATACTTTTAATTCATTTATTGTTAGCGTTTTCACAATTTGTAGATACATGTATATTGTTGTTCTCCAACAGTCTTAATTCTACTTGACTAGTTTAAGACTCCTGAGTTTGCCCTCGATCCGCTTCCTCGCCTCGGCAGAAATGGGCCGTTGGGGCAACGACGGCGGGCCCACTTTGATGCCAGTTACGATTTCCATGCCTGCTTTCATAATTGGCACCCATTCACCTAAACAAAAAAGGCAAAGTAATTTGCTGTCTATTTCGGTGAGGTTTTATTTTTTAAAATTATATACCTAACATTCCAAATCACAATATACAACCTAATCATACAACACCAGACATCTTATAATTAAACAATAAGTAATTGGTATTTAATTATAAGATTGCTACGCCCTTGCAGGGTTCGCAAAAATGCTTGTGACTTTGACCATGACCCTAAACATGCTCCCCCAAACCAGTGTATGTAACGCTCCTCTAAAACACATAGTTTTGGACCCATGGGGCGCGAAGAAGGGGAATACAAGTATTGCCATTATAATAAAAGCGGCCAAGTGCGAGTCGGACGCGCCCATGAAGGGTTCCGTACCATTTATGACGTATTAAAAAAAAACTACTTACTAGATCGTTCAAACCAATTTTCGGTGGAAGTTTGTGAACTTGTGAAAAATTGGCTGTGACATAAACGGACAGACAGACGGACATGACGAATCTATAAGGGTTCCGTTTTTTGCCATTTGGCTACGGAACCCTAAAAACCATTAAAACCAAGTACTACGTACTGCACGATCTTGCCATCGGCCGCAAAAGTGCATGGCGACTTTAACAATGAATTCATTCATAATTTCTCCATTCAATTTCGCAGCTCACTGTATCTAACAGAATAACTATCTGGCTGAACAACTCAAAACCCTTACGCCTCAGCCACGAGTATTTTTTTGGCGACGATGGTGGTTGCACGACATACTAGCTATTCTTAATGTTTAAGTTTTGTTTAGCACCGTAGGTAGGCTTCAAAACGGGTACTTATGTATTACCTACTTACCTCAGTGCTGTTGCTTTGGAAATATAACTGGCTTCTACAGCTAAGTCATCTTGAGCCAGGTTCGGCAAAAGGAAAGAGGTACCAATGCTGGACTTGATACCGAGCAATACTGCTGGACTCGGGAGTTGGAAATATCACTTACCTTCTACAGTATGTGCCTCTATAGCAAGACTGAGAGTTTCCTGCAGTGCTCTTGCTTTCGCAATATCATTGGCTTCCACAGCAGTCAGGATATCTTGAGCCAGTTTCGGGAAGAGGTTGAAAGTGGTACCAATGCTGGACTTGATGCCAAGTAACGCTGCTGGGGCCAGTAGCTAGAAATGAAAGAGGAAGTTCTATAAGGAACAGATTGCATTCATATTTTCTCCCTTTGGGGGCAAAATCATTCCTTCTATGACGCCACTTGTCGCGGCTAGTACTCGTATATGCTCCTACCAGTTGCTACAAATTTTTGTTAGAACTTCAAAAATATCTTCTGTCCAGAACTAAACTTACACACAATTCGAAACGATCATATTGCCAATAGATTTTGAAATGACAATGGCTTATTATAAATCATTAATGCAATAATGACAATAATAACTAACTTAACATATTCAGATGTAACACTTTAAGCATTTAGATATAGAGTAATAAATAAATAAATAAATATTATACGACATTATTACACAAATTGACTAAGTCCCACAGTAAGCTCAATAAGGCTTGTGTTGAGGGTACTTAGACAACGATATATATAATATATAAATATTTATAAATACTTAAATACATAGAAAACACCCATGACTCAGGAACAAATATCCATGCTCATCACACGAATAAATGCCCCTACCAGGATTTGAACCCGGGACCCTCAGCTTCGTAGGCAGGGTCACTACCCACTAGGCCAAACCGGTCGTCAAACACAAACAGTAATGAATGACACAAAGTTGGGGACCTTATTGTATAAAATATTGTGTTATAAGTAAATATTGTATATAACGAATTTGATTGCATGTTGTGCTTGATATTATATTGACTATTGTACCTACAGCATAAATATTTAAATATAGTAGAATGCGGAAAAGGACATGTATCACTTTTACAGTGACAATAAGGTCTTACAATAAATAATTTCCATTTCTATTTTTAGAAGGGGAGAATACTTACAGTATCCGCTCCCAAAAACATCTCTTGGCCATCCTTAAGAGTCCTCAACACTTGCGCGCCTTCGCTCAAGTCGTTTGAAGTGAACTTGATGCCCTTGAAATTGGGGATGCGAGCTGTCGCTTTCGCTACGAAAGCTGGCATGTTTACTGTAAACAAAAATGGGAGACTTTTTTTATATCTGACCAAAGTGGACCGTGAAATTTTTAGATTGATTCCTGCAGGAAATGGATAAGTTCTGAGAAACAGTTTTGGAAAGCAAAAATAAAATACAATATTAAATGGATTATTACTATTATATTATTTATATACGTGGCTCTTTCGAGATACCATTGTGGTCCTTCTAGATTTGCCATTTTACTTTTGTTTACCGACCCTGATCTTTGCTATTGATACAAGTTGGTAATTCCGGCTTACCCTCGACTTTGCTCATAGAGGGAATGTGATAGTACAGCACAGGCAGGTTCGGTGCCGCCTGAGCGACCAGTTCCACGTTGGAGACTAATTCGTCCACATTCTTGGGCTTGAAGTACAGCTCCGGCAGAGTCAGCAGGGAATCTGCGCCGACTGACTGGCAATATCTAGCCTGAAATTAAACGCCTTTTGTTTAGAATTCATTTCAAAATCCATTCCTTACAATCTTTTACTCATTTACATACTTCTCCTATCATTCCCTAACTGCAAACCTGGCTGGGGGGTAGCGTGGCTAAATCAACCCTTATATATTTAAAAACGATTTATTTTAATAATTTCTGTCCGAGTAAGTAAGTAAGTAAATATTCTTTATTGTGCACCATACAGTTAAAAATAGACAGGAAATGAAAAAAAACACTTAAAAGTTACGTAACAACAGGCGGTCTTATCGCTAAGAAGCGATCTTTTCCAGACAACCTTTAGTAGTAACCTGAGTTAGGGTATGATAGGAGCAGTACGAGACAAATTTTTAGTTTGCCTCAAATACCTACCCTAAAACATATACTAGTTCTAAGACCACAAGTTAAAAGACCGTAGAAAGCAAGTAATCCGCATTTCAGTATGATAATGTGCAAAAGCCAGAATCATTCAGATGGTCTTTTCTGCGTAGAATAAAATATAGAGTGGAGACTTTAAATTATATTACGCTTATTAAAAAAAACCTCAACAGTCTCATTATCTCCCCTGCGGAATTTATAAGATAATGGTTACGTATTCAGCGATCGATAACATGACAAATTAATCTTTGTAATGATTATACAACAGTTTGTTTGTTTGTAGCAAGTTTTCCATTATAAATAAGATTCATATTGATTTGACTACTTGACAATCGCTACCCTCTTTCTTCAAATTGTAGTGAGTAAAAAGAAACTAATTTAATTTTTTACTTCCGAGTGCCGAGCTGATGAGGCCTATGGATAGGGGTCTTGTAATTTACCAAATCCTGGACATCTGCTAGAGGCGCGCCACCGACTTGCACTTGGATATGCAGACCGGTTGTTTTGGCAACGGCTACCCACGCATCTACCACTTTCTTCCTGTCGGCCACACTTAGGGACTGGTGCTCGCCGGTTGTGCCACCAACTGGAATAGTAGAAACCCTTAATTTAACAATTGCAAAGTTAGGGTCATTTGAGAATGAAGAAAAGTGGTATAAGTCCACGATGAACACACTACTACTGTGCACTGCACTTTCCTAACACCGACTTGATGCCAGACTTCTGCGAAACGGCGGTATAAGACCACGATGAACACACTACTACAGTAGATGATGTTGATGATGATGATGCTGTCCTCCCAGACGTATCCGTCGACGGCGACATCCTGACAAATAAAAAGGGTCTTAAACTATTACGTGCATGGGCGCGGACGTGGCTTGCGAATCCAAATTTTGTTTTGAAAGTCCGGCAACACGAAACACAGTAGAGTTGCCTTGTAATGGTAGGAGGGCTTAGGCCGAGTTTTTCGGAGACTACAGTAGAAGTGTGTTTACTGTTCACTGTAGGTACTTACGTAACACCGACTTGATGGCAGACTTTTGTAGAAACTGCGCATAGGCTAGTATCGTGGCATAGTTAACGGTGAGATCATCGCTGAAAATGAAGAAAGGTGGTATAAGACCACGATGAACACACGACTTTTTTTTTTTAATACTACGTCGGTGGCAAACAAGCACACGGCCCGCCTGATGGTAAGCAGCCTCCGTAGCATATGTACGCCTGCAACTCCAGAGGAGTTACATGCGCGTTGCCGACCCTAAACCCGCCCCTTCTCATTGAGCTCTGGCAACCTTACTCACCGGCAGGAACACAACACTATGAGTAGGGTCTAGTGTTATTTGGCTGCTGTTTTCTGTAAGGTCGAGGTACTTCTCCAGTTGGGCTCTGCTCTAGATCTGGAATGACATCCACTGGCTCTGCCCTACCACACAAAGCGAGACTATAGTAATAGTGTGTTTACTGTGCACTGTACTTACCTAACACCGACTTGATGCCAGACTTCTGAAGAAACTGCGCATAGGCTGGTATCGCGGCATAGTTGACCGTGAGATCATCGTTCAAAGGAGTAAAGACAGGCGGCATGAGCCCGCGTGCGTTGAATACAACCTGCCAAAGTAATACTTATAATAGTTATAATTTAAATGTTAGCGTGACTCTATGTACCTATAGGGACCGTGCGCGTTGGAGGGTCTGCCATCTTGTGGCTTTAATCGGAACCATAAACATGCACATTTACACGTCACGTGTTTTCTTGTGCATAGTAGTTTCTGCCATCTTGTGGGCTACATCGGAACAAAAAACATCACATTTACGCCTCGCGCCAAAAATCTGACGGCTCCTGTGCTGCCTCCTACAGTTCATGCACGCTCCCTGTTAGTCCATCAGTTTGTTTGCTACCCTTACATGGCTTGAGAGCGAGTAGAGCACCGGAATTTAATGAAATTTGGGGGCTGATTGTGTTTAAAAAAAGTTACGGTTTTTGTTTTGATACCACCTTGACAACAGACAATGGGCATCTCATGTGCGTCAATAAGTCCGAGCGTGATGCCTAATTGTCCTTCATTGCATTGTGTGGACCAATAAGCGTGAGCGATCGTCAAGGTCCTGTCAAAACAAGACCACAGTAGGTATACACTACATTAATATATGGGCAATAAAATCGTGTATACATTATTTTGGCACTTTTTTCGTATCGATATTTTCAGACGTGACCGTTAAGTAAATAATTTAGATAAGCGGTGATAGCAAAATGCCACTTGCTGGGTCTTTGTGCAACAAAAGAGCAAGGTTAATTAAGCTACGTGTTGAATCCCGAGCAAGCTGTGTGTTTTTAAATTTAGAATCATGGTTGTGCGAAAACATATAATTGGAAAAAAACAAATACGTTGATAGGAATTACATGGTTTTTACATTTTTACATTACCTACGGAATATTAAAAAGTTAATATTCATTTGATAAACTACATGAGACAAAGAAAATTTACTGTATATATACATACTTTATTTTAAAAATCTCTTAAGATTTATCAGAAAAAGCTACTTTCTTCCCACGTATTTACTTTAGCTCATGTCTGTTTCTTGTGTACCTGCTTTCCAAATATTTACATATAAGTAAAATGTAGGCAACCCGTAGCTTTCAAATTTAAAATCCCATAATTGATGAAATAAATATTACACGATAAATACTTATTGTTATATTGGATGTATATTGCAAATTACTAGTTAAATATCTTACCATTTTTATTCTTGAAATAATATTGCGAAGTAACCAAACCGCGACAGCCCTCTAACTCGACTCAACTGAATCTCAACATTCTCAACTCAACAGACACATAGTTAAATACATTCATGTTTGCCTCTTATCGGTGCGTTCATTCTTATCGAGAAAAACAGCTTTATTTTTATTACGTAATAATAATTATTTGCTTGTCCATTAATTACGCGATGTTGTCGATATTGTAATTAGCTTTTTTTTTAATACCACGACGGTGGCAAACAAGCATACGGCCCGCCTGATGGTAAGCAGTCACCGTAGCCTATGCACGTCTGCAATACCAGAGCTATTACATGCGCGTTGCCGACCCTTTAAAAACCTGTACACTCCTTTTTTGACGAACCCCATACTGTAGCCCCTCGGGAAAACCTCGGCAGGAAGCTCATTCCACAGCCGAAGCGTTCGCGGGAGGAAATTCCTCTTAAACCACACAGTACGCGACAATGTCGTCAATGCATAGCTATATCTATAGGTGTGGTCGGATCATACGACAATATTATTCAAAAACAAATGAGGCACCTTATTCACCAAAATCAGCTCAGTAGTTTGGTCGTTGCGGTGAAACACACCACGAAACTTGTACTGAGTACCCTAAGCTAAGTACATAGTTATTTCATTACAAGAAAATATCAGGATTTATTGTATTTATTGTATACTTGTACAGTACAGTGATGCATCAAGATACATGGTGTTAAATACACAGTTAAATATAATTTCTTACGAATGCTTGCTACCCTGTGAGGTCATTACAATATTTTATTTCTATACTTATACCTATGTTATATTTTATCCATCTTATGTTAATAATACTAATATTTAATGTTTAATGATATTATACAATTTAATTACATACATTTAAATTTATTCTCATTTAGTACATCTAATAGTATTTGTCACATCTAATTGAATATGTCTAGTTTATTTAAATCATTATCATTAAAAATTTCGTCTATACTATAGTAGCATTTTTTAGTCAGTTGGTTTACGAGTTTTGCCTTGAATATGCCGTCTATGATCTCATTATATACTGTATTTATAAATAAATATTAAACTATAAAAACTAAAAAGACTCAACTTTTTAAAAGTTTTGGAAATACGCGCGTTAAATATTTTGACGTTAGTGGCTCCAATGTTGCCAGGTATTGTAGAAAGGAAAGGCAGAATAATTTTATGCACATAATAATTACGCTAAAATAGCACATAAACAAAGGGAAATTTCTCTTCTCTATTACCTTTATACATGCACCTTTATTTTCTCCGTATTTTGTCGTGAATAATAGTTTATTGATACAATCCTTAAATCATAACCTTTATTAGTACATCCCGGCAACATCCCGGGGGACATCCCTACGCCTGTCAACTTTGAATATCATTCGATGCGCCCTCATTCATTCGTTCATCACCCCATTCATGGTCTTTGTTGAATTGAGTTATTGAGTTGTTAAAAAATAATTCGGTTTGATTTATTAAGTATAAATAATCACAATGAATACCATCGTAAGTGAACTTAGTATGAACGATTTAAACAACAAATTCTTTGAAATAATGCAAAGCGAAAGCAATGCCGAAGACGCAGCCAATTTTATTTACGATAGTGTACTCGACGATGTCGCGATTGGATTTATTTTCGAGTTCCACCACGGCCTAAAAACTGGGTTGACGGATTTATTAGAAGGAGAGAAAGAAGACGAAGAGCCCTACAAAATTATAAACTCACCAGAATGCGATGTGTTTGGATTTTCCGTGTTAAAAAAGACTCCAGATAGTAACTGTTCTTGCCCGAATTGTGAGAGGCCTGTGTCGGCGACCAGGTTCGCTCCGCATTTAGAAAAATGCATGGGTAAGTCCTGAGAATACTGCAATTTGATTTAAATCCGTGTTAAATGCAATTTCTTGTTACTGTCATTACTAGGCATCCATTTTCCTTGTGTTGTTTATAAACCATGTAAATAACATAAATGATTTTTTTAGGAATGGGTCGCAACAGCTCCCGCATTGCGTCCCGCCGTATAGCCTCAAACAGCCGCGAGCCAACCTCATATGCTGGACTCCTCAGTGATGATGAAGATGACGCTGACTGGGCTGGGGGTTCCTTGCAGAATGAACGCAGGAAGAGAAGGATTAAGAACAATAATAACAGGAAGCCTAATAAACTTCATAAGTAAGTTTGTAAAAATAATCTAAACCCTGTGACCCTGGGGTCACGGCAAACTTTGATGGTGTTTGCAAAATGACCTTGATACCTTTGATAGGAACTGGTGGGAGACTGGTCAATTGGTCATGACGAAATACATGGAAAGAGAGGAAATAGGCCTTTGCCCAACAGTGGTATACTCTAAGCTCATATAAATAAATAATATTTGTTGCTGTGCTTGAAAATTCTGAGATGTGCTTGATTTAAAAATAAACTGAAATGATACCCTGATGGCTTTATGTAAGGTTATTTTGGCAGATCACATAGTCAAATATACAAGCGTAATGATGATAATTATAATAGTTAAGTGTTGAGAACAATAAGACATATTTTGCATTAGTGGCACAGAAATCATACTTCTTGTGAAAGTCATTTTAGTATCTATCTTGGGACTTTGTCTCTGTTCATTTTTTGGAAATGAGGTGCCGGGCACCAAAAATGTTAACCACTTTTAGCTGTCTATGTTGATCTCTTGGTTGGTGGGGGGCTTCAGAAATTGTTAAGCAGATTGTGGATTTGGTTATTTTAGTCCAAATTAATGCTTTAATTGTGCTGTGACTACAATGTAAAAATCAGGCATCAAACTTGTGATTGTCAGATTAGGGATATGGGTACAAATAATTGTCAGATTAAGTTATAGAAAAACTATAACATTAACTTGGATCATTATGACCAAATCCACAATCTACTTGAATTTTTTTTAATTACCAACCCGCCGAAATTTAAAAAATCGAGCATACGTGCGAGGCAATTTCCTCACGCACAATACGGCCAGCCGGGCTAGCACATGATTGGCGCGATAGTATCTCGCGGCGAGATAGACTGCCCGTCCCTCTTTAATTAACATGGTTGGAAAAAGACGGGTAGTCTATCTCGCCGCGAGATACTCTCGCGCCAAGTATGTGCTAGGCCTACAGTGTAGACGTGCCTCGGCCGTGGCGGCGCAAGCGTTTTCCTCGCCCGAGCGTTAAAATTGTCCTCTTGATAAATATATCCTTAAAATGAAATACAATGATTGTACAATATTTTCCCTTGCAGTGGCAACAACAGGAATAATGGAACCCAGAACTCTGACTCCAATGATGGTGTTACCTATGACACAATGACTGCCAGTGACAAGAAAGCCTTACTGCTGCAGATTTGTGGTGTGGTGTCTGAACACACAAAAAAATTGTGCACTAGGTATGTCACAGAAATAATTTTATTGTATTAAAAATTACACACATACTTATTTTATTTCTATTTATCATATTTCCAAAATCGGAAGTACAAGATATAAGTGTAATTATTTTATTATAGCATTTATTGGTAAAAAAATAATATCTTGCTTGTCAACAGTTAATTTCTAGTAGTAAAAATATATTATTTTTATTTAAAAGTAATTACAGTACTAAAATTTACAATTTATCAGTATTTGCGTATTGCGGTAAATCCATTGCATATATTTAATAAGTACTTTAATCAAAAAGTAACATACTTATGTACTTGTAAACATGGGAAAAATAACAAAAATAATGTCATTTTTATATAATTGTTTTACAGTATTAATTTGAAGACAATTATATCTGATAATTATAATTAGTCATTAGTCTATTACGTAATTGTTACAATTAGGTGCAAATGTAATTACAATTGATAAAATCAGTCTACATGTTGGTTGTTCCCTGTGAGGAATTCGTCGATACTGCATAGCATTTTTAAATTACGCGTGAATATTTGGTCACTGTCAGAATCAACTATTGATTTTGGTAGCAAATTATATAGTTTGGGTCTCATGACACCGAGCGACTTTTCAAACTTTGCTAGCCTGTACCTACCTTAGAATAAGTAACAGATTTGTCGATGAGTATTTCTAACAGAAGCTCGAGTGAGAATTATATGGTTATGCATATTTTCCCTTACATGTGTGCTAGCAATTTGTATATAAATACTTGGTAACGTATTTTACGTTTTTTGAACAGTTGTGCCGGGTAGTCTAAGGGTTTGTTATCAATTAGGCGTACTGCGCGTTTTTGTAATTTAAAAAGTTTGTTACGGCTGCTGTTCCCCATAGGTCCACGCTCTGAATAAGTATGGAATGGAAGTAGCCATAATAAGCCTTTTTCAGGTTTTCAGTAGATTGTTCACAAGCCTAGAAAGTGCGTAATTAGGCAAAATAAACATATTTTTTTCCAATTTCAGATCTACCAGATGCCCCCAACACACGGAGGAACAGCGCCGGGCGCTCCGCAACAGCGTGCTGGAGCCCTCGACGCCCGAGAGCGGGCTCGGCGCCGACGACGCGGGCTCGCCGCCCGACTCCAGCCCGTCCTCGTCCTGCTCCTCGTCCAGTCGCAAGCGGGACCGCCACCGGGCGCCACCGAAACCTAAAAATAAGAGGGAGAGAATGTCGCCTAATGGGAGGGACTAGACTTGTGCCAATAGTGGGTGAGGATGCTTATGGTTTAAACGAATATTATTTGAGCTGTAACCTTGTAAAACTCAATTCTAACTATCTTTACCTTGTTGTTATATATATTGATGTTTTGTTAGTATAATATAAAATGAAAGACTTAGTACCTACCTTAAGAAGAAGGGTTATGGATTGAGATTTGAGATTGATTTATCATCGTTCATTGTATGAAATTACTATCTACCTGTTCATGCTAAAATAATTTCTAATGGAAAGTTATAGTCGCATTTTACGTGACATGATTTTTATCGTCTGGGATGGATTTGAAACGATTTTCTTTACATTTAGAACAACAGCCTAGAACAGACCGACACACGAAGCCTTAACTAAAAGAAACTCCCATTCCGTCCCCGTAAAAATCACAATATAAATGCTGCAAACTTTAAAACCTAGTTATTCACTTTGAACTTGACATCGCGTTGTGCTGCTCTTGTTTGCCATATTAAGGATAAGGAAGGAAAGTGATGAAACACGAATAATTGGGCAAATATGGCCGTGTGATACCGGCGTGTATCTCACAATTACCTCGTATTTATTCGTCATACACTTTAGACGAATAAATATAATCAAGCTTCATTGACTCTTGTACTGATGATTACAAAATGCCTCATGTAAATATTAATGTATATAAGGGCCTCCGCTAGCTGGCGCGGGTGCACGGAGCGGACGAGCGGGTTAGCGAAAAATAGTATGAGCGACGCTAACTGAAGCGGACGCGTACGGCGGATTTCACCTACAAATAGCACCCGCGTGCGTCCGCGTCAGCTAGCGTAGGCCCTAAATGTTAATGTAATCATTCCTGATATTTAATGGAACTTGAACTGTGTACTGGATTTATTTAGACAGGGTTTTTTTATTCTTGAATGCTTTGAAATAATTTGTATAAATTGTTTAATTGTCTCAATATTATCACAATTTTAACACGTTCACAGTTCAGTGCCCCATATATGGGTCACGCTGAACTTACTCCACACGTCCGTGCCCCACATATGGGTCACGAAGATAAGACCGAGTACGCACTTATATTAGTATAACTTCATACTACATGATAATATAGGGATATTTCTCATATCGAGGGCTTCAGGCCAAAGGGGCGTATACGCAAAAATGCCATTTTTTGTTTTTAACGGCATCGTATTCGTCATGTAACAATACGTAAGCACAATTTTTTTCATAATTTTATCATAATAATTAGTTAGTTAAATAATTAAAAAATCATTTGGCGTATAACTGACAGTCCTCATTTTAATGTCGTGCCAAAAAGCCGTACTGAAGGCGTATAAGTGATATTTTCATTCAGTCCCCAATATTCATCGGAGTATAAAGGCGTACGTACATACTTCTCTCACGTGACAGTGCGAACCACGAAATAGTGTCACGCTATATAGGCGTACATACATACGTCCATAAACTTTTACCAACTATCCTCAAAGTGCGTCGCGGCAAAGAGGCGTATGAACATACGACCGTACAAAAATTACGTTGGCCTTCAAATAATGCCGGGCCAAAGGGGCGCGGAGACAGCGTCCTTGATTGCCGCATATTGCTATCCCTTTCTGTTAAGCGGGTAAGCGCACTAGGGCCGCCTGTCTCTCTCAGTCAGTGTCTAGTGCATTACAGTATGGTGTGCATCTCGTGCGAATAATAACAATGAAAAGGAGCGCTCTGATGCTGATGGCTCTGCCCTGGGCATTGAAGAATGACGTGGGCGGCTGTCTCCTCTGCCTCCATGTACGCTCTGCAGAGGAGGCTATCTGTAACACGTAGGGTTAGTAGATGTTTGTTTAGTGGGGCGTGGCTGGTTATGGCCCCATTCAAAAGCCGGAGTTGGTGCCTCTTCAGCTGTCTCAGCCTCTTCGACAAACCGGGGTCACTTGTCGGGAGGGCTTCCTTCGCCTAGGTTAGACCAGCAGGTTCCTGAGCCAGGCATAAGGCAGAGGTATAATTGGCTCCGGTCCTGCCACCCTCAGTTCCGAGCCTCCTCTCGCCAATATGTCGGCCGCATCGTTCCTTCGCGAGTTGCTGTGTCCCTTGATCAACTGCAGAGTTACGTTGGTGGTGGTGCTTACCTCTGACAGAGCTTTGTGGCATTCGTAGATTAGCCCTGAGGTCAAAGTATAACTTTGCCGAGCTTGTAGTACTGACCGACTATCAGAGAGTATGCGGATGGGGTAGTCCAATATTTTCCTTGAGGCGATTGCGTGTGCTGCCATTATGATGCCCATACATTCTGCCTGGGAGACTGTGTTGTGGGCACCTAGTGGTGTTGAGATATGTATGTTTAGGTCCTCTGAGAATACTCCAGCGCCAGTACCTGACCTTGTCTTTGATCCATCCGTGAAGATTCCAAGCTCTCTTGGAATGACGAGGTTCTTCGTGTAACTGTATCTTGTATTTCTTGTCGAAGACTAATTTTCTGGGTATCCTGTCAGTCACCGCTTCTATTAGCGGTTCCTTACCTATCGCCTCGTAGAGGATCTCGGTGTGTGGTACCCTAGGTGGTCTCCAGAGATTTTTTTTTTAAGACGTACCGCCGTATTTCCTGTAGTTCCTGATGTATAAAGAGGTGCAGCGGTGGCAGGCCCAGTAAGGCTTCCAGAGCCGCGGTTGGCATTGTCCTCATGCAGCCCGTGGTCGCCATACACGCCAACCTCTGGAGTCGTTGTAGTTTAGCTTCAACTATGGACAGTTTGGTGCGTGGCCACCAAACTATCGCACCGTAGCTTATTATTGGTCGTATGACTGTCTGGTAAAGCCATAGAGTTATCTTTGGGGTTAGCCCCCAGGTTCTACCCACCAATCTACGACATTGCCAGAATACGACTGTGGCTTTGTCAATTTTGCCGTTTAAGTGATTGCTCCAATTCAATTTGCTGTCAAGTATTACCCCTAAATACTTTACCTCCACAGATAGTTGGAGTTCAGTGTCGAACAGTTTGGGAAGGCGGAAGTTTCCCAAGTTGCGTTTGTTGGTGAACATAACCAGCTCAGTTTTGTTGGGATTGACTAACTTTTAAAACACCAGCTTTTTTTTGTTAAAACACCAGCGCTCCACGATGGCTAGTGCAGAGTGGGTAACATCGCATACCGTACCTGCATGATTGCCGCTCGTCAGTATCACTATGTCGTCAGCATAGCCGATTGTGTAATAGTGATTATTGTTTAGTGTGGTGATCAGGTCATTCACCACAAGGTTCCATAGTAGTGGCGATAGGACTCCTCCTTGGGGGCATCCTTTTGCCACTAATGCCTGCTGTGTTTCGCCCGTCCCGAGTTTGATGGTTCGTTGGCTCAACATGTTGTTTATTCATTTGTCATAACTGCATTCGCGCTTTGTCTTACCAGTGCTGCTGTAATGCTGCTGAGCACATGGATCTGTTTTTGATCGCCACCTCAATTTTACTTACTACTGCATGAAGTGCCGATTCTGTAGATTTGCCAGGGCTGTAGGCATGTTGGTTTGGATGCAAGGGCACATGAATTAGCACCCTCTCTCTAAGGTACCTGTCACACAAGCTCTCTAATGTTTTCAACATGAAAGAGGTCAGGCTGATGGGTCTGAAGGATTTGGGGTCCGAGTAGTCGCTTTTACCTGGTTTCGGTATGAAGATAACCTTGACCTCCCTCCATTGCTTCGGCACGTACCTGTGAGCCAGACAGGCGCGCAGAACGATGGTCAGCTTCAGAGTGCGATGCTTCCCGCCCCATTTAAGAAGCGCAGGGAAGATCTCATCCATTCCTGGAGATTTGAAGGAGTCAAAGCTGTTTAAGGCCCACTGCGTGCGCTGCGGGCTGATTACCTCATATGTCTGTAGCCACTCGTCCTCCGTCGGGGCGGTTGTAATTCTTAAGTGTAACATTCCTCTGTTATAATTTGATGGAGACGTAAGTGGATTAAGTTGTACTACTCGACTTCTGAGTGACTATGACTACTATTTACCTATTATCACAAATAGTAAAACTGATCTTATTGGAATTCAGTTAAGTCAGTTTTCTTAAGTAAGCCCACACATCTTAACTCTAACTCCCACCGAAGGGCTAAACGACTGCTAAATATTATAGGCAATATAGGCAAAAAAAACAGAATAAGCGGCGAGATTGTCTTTTGAAACACTTCTTCTTATCGTGTGGGTTGTAAGATTGATGCACCTTAAAAACCCTGGTGTTAGAGTTATTGAGCCGCCAAAGGCCTCTGACATGGCTCTCATGACGAGCACCACCGGATAGATAGCAGCCGGGACCAACGACTTTACACCGTGCCTTCCGAAGCACAGAATCATCTTACTTTTCGGTCAATCAGGTGATTCAGCC
This sequence comes from Cydia pomonella, assembly GCF_033807575.1. Lineage (NCBI taxonomy): Eukaryota > Metazoa > Arthropoda > Insecta > Lepidoptera > Tortricidae > Cydia > Cydia pomonella. Next base: position 10,574,838 of record NC_084721.1, on the reverse strand, counting down.
TGCAATGTCCTAGCCAAACCGGGAATAGTATCACAAAGTCACAAAGCGACTTTTGCTTGACAGTGTCCCCACTGGGATTCGAACCCGGAACCTCCGAATCGAGAGACAACCGCTCTAACCACTAGACCACGGAGGCTATTGAAACACTGAAATGCTCAAAGTAGCAATTCAAAACAGTTCCTTACCCAATCGGTAACCAGCTCGAGTGGACATTGCTTAATCTCGTGGACAGCTGTGACACTATCAAAACCATCAGGAATCATTACAATGGTAAAATCTAGATGAACTTATGAATATTTACTCAAAATATAATTTGGCGCCCTATTATACGACCACAAATAAAGGATACTTACACGATAGATTCGTCAGCCCAGACGGGCGTATAAAAATCAGAAAAAATAGAAGAAACTACACAATGATGACTAAATTACTGTAAAATTAAAGTATTTCGAATTATTAACAGTATTTCCACCTTTCATGATTAAATTATCGAATAGAAAAAAAAAATGAATTATACGACCATAAACCTCAAGTATTTTTCAGAGAATTTCAACCTAAATGTCGGAAATTACTGTCGTGGTAAAGAGGCGTAACTACATAATTACTGCTTTTTAGAATTCGTAGAACGAAACTAGGCATGACACATGAAAAAGATAGTAATTTAAATACTCTATGCAAAATTGTAGAACAATCGGTACATCGTAACAAAAGTTATTCAGTTTTTTGTGTCTCCTGAAAAGTAGGGTTCTTGCTTATACGCCCCTTTAGCATGAAGCCCTCGATATAATAATAATTTTGGCTAGTTAGACAACAGCATACAGAAAGTTAGTTTTAATTTGAGTGTGTGCTTGTTTTTTTTTTTTAGTGACCCATATGTGGAGCACAGACGTGTGACGTAGAAGGAAATGCATACATGTAGTATGGGGACTGTGAACGTGTTAACACATTTAGTGCCAGCGCTTGCTACGCGCTACGAGCGTAGCCGTTAACATGTGAAAACCCGTATGTAACCAAAATCTACTTCAGACAGAGCGCCCGCCTGGCGGGGTGCTGGCAGAGGATGCGTTAATAGAAATATATCAGGCTCAAAGTTGATTTATTGTAAAATAATCATATCTGTGAACTAGCAAATGTTCCGGGAAGTGTAAAAAATAATAAAATGATAGAACCACATTTTCGTGTTTAATTCCTTATCGTTTCTTTTGTATTGACGTTCGTGATTGTTCTCTAAATACCGGGTGAAATAAATATAATTTATTACCATTATCCATCATGGGTTATAAGAAAACCTCACGTGTATTTTTCTATGGTAAACGAAACTAAGAAAAAATATCTACCACATACTTTTTCTCGGTTTTGTTAAGCATAAATGCTCACTTGGCACTTCAAAATAGTCAGTCTAAACAAGATTTACTCTATACAATACTATTTATCTTAAAATAAGGTCAAATTAAAAAAAAATACACCTGAGGTTATGTGCGGGAGGGGGGGTTCGCCAAGAACCTCACCAAATATCACCAGGGGGGGGGTGTCAAAAACTAGCCGAAAAAACCGCGTGATTTGTGCACAAGCCCTGAGCTCGTCGCGTGAATACAAAACAAATTGTAAAAGAATAAACCATTTATTTAATAATCATAATAGTAACTGTATTGAAATATTTACATTATCAATATAATAGATATCACATAAAAACACATCTCAAAAGAATGTTAGCGAAACAATGATCCAAATGTAAGTACCCTACCTAAATGATTTTCAAAATCTTTGGAATGGGCGTGTAAAAAGAAAGACAATAAGTACATACATACCACGTTTAATAGATTCAATTAAGGCTAGTGGCTTAAATTTCCTATAGTCGAGTAATAAAACTATTGTTAGAAAAATCATGTCACCCCCTGGGCAGCGGCACGCAAAACATAGTCCTAAATAATGGTAAAAGTAGTCAAAAAAACAATATTTATCAACATTTTATCAAACGTGTTGAATTTAACAGTAAAATCCATTTGTGCTTCTTCAATAATTTGACAGAAATTTCATGTGGCAACATTATGGTTGCCATATTTCTCAATTGACTCATAGTCTCGCATATGTCGATAAAAACAATTAAGTACTTTCTGGCATCTGCTTTTAGATCACAACTGTAAAGATAAAATAATTGCCTTGGGCAAACAAATTTTGCTTTATTTTTATTATTAAACTGAAGCATTTACCTACTTGTATATTTTAGCTTCTGCGCGCTATGTTCACTTTCTTATAAGTGCAAGCTTCGTTCACTAGACTTAACTGATGTGATGATTTCGACATTATTTAAAGCGTATCGCTAGTAAAATGATCTTGTTTAAATTATATTTAATCCAGAAAATAATCCTTATAATACTATGAATATTTGCCTAACATTGGTGTTTTTGAATTGCGTTAACTTATGAAGGATGTAATTGATAATTACAAACATAATTCCTATTTAATTATTGCTCCTAGAGGAATATGTCATACGAATATTTTTATAATCGCGGGGAGGCAAAAGTGTCCAATCAACTTAAACAGCACATTAGCCATGGTTCGAGTATCAATCGATTTTGTTGCTTAATCTAAGTAAATTGAACACTTTTTTACTTGGCAAATTATTATCCGCATGACTTAATTATTTGTACTAAGCACCGTTTAAGCATCAATGCTGTATGTTACAGTGTGATTCACTGTTTAATGTACATCGCCATACTCCTGTATGGATACTGTGCAATTATATGAAATTGACACATCTAATAAAGTATTCAAACACTGCAACACACAGCAGGAAGTATAAAATATTAGTTCGTGAGAATACTACATATCGATTACCGATAACAACACTATTCGTCGATATACATGACTACAGACCTCCGAAAACCACGACCTAATTTCACTGATTTACGAATATACCCTTGATTGCTGTAAATATACATTTAAGACCGTACTATCAGACTAACCAAGCTTCTGAGGGTCCAATGTCACCCGGAGTGCAAAATATGATGGAAACCACCTAACCACATTGTCGGAAACTAGAAAGGTCACATTTATCGGAAGCCTCGCGTCCTACCGCGTAGAATACGCTTTAATACAAGGTGCCCGTGAGCATTGCGAGACATTTTAACTAAGCATTCCTGGTAATATTTAGAAACTAAAACGTCATATAAAATTTTCTGTATTAGGCCTAGTTTCAGAGATAATTAAATGTTTTTTTTTTTTTTGAAATCATTCCTTCGCCATAAGTCGGTACAAAACACATTTTTGACTGCAGTATTGCCACTTTAGGTCTAGTCTGGACATACCTGACATCGAAAAATTTAAAAATAATATTCGAGACGCTACCCCCAAATAAAAAAAAAACTTTTTAGTTAATTTTAGGTTATGTGTTTATCAATAAAAATTACGTTTATGTACAGGAGTGTTCAAAAAAAAGGAAAAAAAAATTTTTTTTTTGTCGAAATCACAAAAAGTCATGTAACATTTTTTGCTTCTGTTGCCATCATGAACGCACCGTTAAAATATCTCGCAATGCTCAAGGGCACCTTGTATAATCTATGGTTTAATTTCAATAGTCAATATTTTCGGAATTTCGCAGTCAAGTATACCACCATGGCCATTTCTCGAACGGTATTAGACTAATATTATTAGTCCACGAACTGTCAAGTCGTATGGGTTACCATGGCAACACACTAATAATATTAGACTAATACCGTTCGAGAAATAGGCCCCGTATGTCTCAATGGCGAAACACTAATAACAATACTGATTCTAACTCAACTGACGAAGTCTGCACCCTCCATAAGTTTCAGTTTCTGCATAAGGGTACGGTTTTTGTACTTGAACCAAATTGACTTGCAAATAGAATTCGTTCTTGAGTTTCTCTGTCAGTAATAAAAACGAGACATACATTCATAAATCCATTATATTTCATTCGCCTCTACCATTTCCTATATATATGAATGGTCAGGAAGTCTACATTAACGTAAAATACAGCTAAATTTATAGATCCTACCTGCAAGTCAATCAGGATAATATACTTGTATTACCATCGTCCACACAGTTGAATGGCATTTCGAAAATGCTCAGTAAGACTGTTGCTGTGAGTACACTATGTATTAAAAATCTACAATAGCCCTAAATCTTTACACCGGCGTTCAATAGTTTCAAAAACGTCTATAGCTTGAAAGAAATCTAAATATGTTTTTAGGAACATCTAGTTTTAGAGCCAAAACATTAGCCTTTTAACCGTCTCGACTATTTAATATAACACGCAATAGTAACACTTAATTCAAATGTAGTAAGGTTAATTTTATAATGTAACCTTGGCCGATTGTGGCGACCATAGGGTTAAAATCTTTTGTTCCTGCTCTGAAGAAGCTATTCTAATGTCTTTCACTACTTTTCTAACAAATGACAAATTTGTAAACTCTATAGACGTTATGGAAACCTTCTGTATATTAGTGTGAATGTAAATGATACTAAGTACTAACGAATGTTTGACACCAACGTTAATCTATCCGGATGATGCTTTCCCGGCCTTGGCCTACGCCGATGTATTGTACTGAAAAAAAAAAATACAGGTTAGACATAATTTTGTAGTGATCACATGCATTTATCAGGGTAATTCCCACTAACAACTTTTTTTTACATATATTCTGTGGAAAAAAATTCCCGGTAGTGGTCCTTTGGTGGTAAGTAGGTAGTAAGATTTTTTTCTTACTAAAATTCCCTAGTGGGAATAACCATGTGTCAAATTTTCAAGGGCAATGTTTAAACCAAAAACATCGAGACATTTTCGCAAAAATAAATTTCAAAATTTCAATCGGCCACACAGTTTTCTGTTGCGTCGCATATTCTGTGAATGATTTGGCAGATTCCCACGGAAACGCCGAAATATCACACCCATATTAGTAAACTTATAAGTTGACAGACTTACGACTTAATTGAATTTAGTTAAGTATTTTTGTGTGATACTAACCTGGTATCTGTAGGAACTCCGCGATAGTGCGCACGTAAGCGCGCGCCTTCTCGGGGAGGTCATTGAACTCTCGCACCGCTTCAATACTGCACGCCCAACCCGGCAGCGTTATGTACTCCACCTGTCAGCAAAACGTTACTTTGATTATAGTTTTTAAGCTTAGGGAGAGTCCTTGTCTGTAATTTTCTGTACAAAACAGTCTGCCGATTTTTGTGGGGGAGGGGCACGTGACATGTATGGCTATTTGTATGTATGGCCATGTCAGATAAACGTCAGTCCGTACAATACATGACCATAGGGTATTTGCCTGTATTTAATAGTACATTACGATACAAGTGTGAAAAATAGGAAATTCGAAACTAGTGGCGATAAATTAAAACACGACCGAAGGGAGTGTTTTAAATCGACACGAGTTGCGAATCCCCTATTCGCACATGTATCGTACGTTTTACAGTACATATGGCTCTTTATATGTTCGACAAAGTAACGTAATATGCTAATTTTCGCACTAGTGCGGTAAAGTAGCACCATATGTACTGTAAAATAAATTATTTTTATTATATAGAAAAACGTAGACAGCAGTTATTTTTAGACATTATTTCTATTTTATAATTCGTATAGAACTATAAAGAGTAACTCGACCGAGACGACATTGGCTAGTGTTTCATATAAATTCCATAGTAGCAAATCGTTTTGAATATTCGCTGATTTGACTGGTAGTCAAATACCCTATTAGTCGAGGTTTTCTACAGAGGGGTAAGCACTTAAAAGCGACTCCAGTTGTTAAAATCCTCTTTTTAAGTGACTATATTGCTGGGAAGACTATAGCACGCAGTCGTTACTGCAGTACTAAAAAGTACCTAGTCAAAAAAGCGGTTTATAGATTAATTCGATCGCAGCCTGCAAATCTATGATTGCCAAGCTTTCATTGCTCTTGAGTTGAGTGCATACGGCTCTTTGGGGGTATAATTGCTGCTCTTTAAGTTACCGAAATTAAGTTTTCAGACTACGGAAAACAACAATTTTATTGTCATTTATACTTGTGTTGGATGTTCTTGAAAATAAGCCGATGCCCGGGCCTAGTCGAGTTACTATGAAGCCAGAGGTCCAGGACTCAAATCTAAATATGTTTTTGTGTTTATGGCAATTTTTTGTGGCTTTACATATTACAACTGCATAAGGCATTTTGATAGCCATTATTTATATATGTGTGATGCCATATGTGTGATGAGATATTTGTTCCTGAGTCATGGCTGTTTTCTATATTTATTTTTAAGTACTTATATATTATATATAGTATACAACACAAGCCTTAATTGAGCTTACTATGGGGCTTAGTTAATTTATGTAATAATGTCCTTAAAATATAATCAAACATTGTGAAGAATCATACCTCAACATTGCTCAACTCTGTCATCGAGGACGGGAAGTAGTCAATCTTCTTGCCCTTGAGTTTGTACGCCACGCCGATCTTGATCTCTTCAAGCGTGTCCAGGATATCTAACTTCGTGAGACACAATCTGGAAGAATATAACATGTTTTTAGTGTTTAGAGCTACAAATTTAAATAAATCAGCCATAATAGTTGTGTACAACTCAATTTTAGGTTTAGTTTAGTTTACGACTGATTCATGATAGCAGGAGCTGAAGGACAGTCAACAGAGCGAAAAGAAAACATGTTGTTATGGGGGGATAGTATGTTAACACATTGAGTGCCGGGAACCCGCTTGGCGGGCGCTCTGTTCGTAGTCGCTTTCCTCTACAAAGCGGGAAAACGCTAGAATTGGCTACGCGTGTAGTGCTACGAAAACGTTGGCAGTGAATGCGTTAAGCGACCTTGAATTGTTCATTCATTTTATTACACGGTTAGGATTCGGTCTGTAGTGCTGTTGCAATGTTGTTGTTGTAAAAAGCGCTGGTGGCCTAGCGGTAACAGCGTGCGACTTTCAATCCAAAGGTCGTGGGTTTAAGCCCCCGGCTCGTACCAATGAGTTTTTCGGAACTTATGTACGGAATATAATTTAATATTTACTAATCGTTTTTCGGTGAAGGAAAACATCGTAAGGAAACCTAAGTCTAGTTTACCCTCTGGGTTGGAAGTTTAGATGGTAGTTGCTTTCGTAAAAATAGAGCCTTCGCCAATTCTAGGGGTTAATTGCCAAGCGGACCCCAGGCTCCCATGAGCCGTGGCAAAAATGCCGGAACAACGCGAGGAAGAAGTACCTAGTTTTGTAATGTTGGGTAAAGGTACTGTAATATGGCAATTAGCCACTTTTAGTGTTTAGCAGTAATACACTGGTTTACTGTAACATAAACGCATATTGCTTGTGTCAGCGCAACCTAACGTGTATATACTCGTATAACCAGGCTTTTACAGAATATACATTCTTATAGTATCACACATAAGGTGTTTCTCTACATACTCCTCGTCCCTGCTCGAAACATCCATAACTACATCCTTTATTATTTGAGTACCTATACAAAATGTTTTATTTAGTTTCGTAATCTATTGTATCCAATCTATATTTAAGATACAATAGTCTAGTCAAATAAAGTGGATCACCGAATAGTCCAGTGGACTTAGTTCTATTGGTACAGTTACACATGCTCTGCAATTAGCATGCCAATAAGCGTGCTTTTAGAACTTCCTTATATGAGAATGTTTATGAACTGTTAACATTTGCTATTTGCCACTAAATATCATGCTTAAAAGTAGCACGTTCTAAATAGGTAGCATTGTCTCAATAGTAGCATGCTTTCACGCTAGCAACTAACATGTCTAACAGTATAGCTACTGTTACACATGCTTTAGAATAGCATGCTAAAAAGCGTGCTATCAATATGCTTAATATGAGCATACTTATGAACTGTTTACATTTGCTAGCAATAAGCATGCTAGTTTTAACATTAAGGTACTGTTACACATGCTCTAAAATAGCATGCTAAAAAGCGTGCTACTGAGTATGCTCAATACGAGCATGCTTATGGGCAGTTTACATTTGCTAGCAATGAGCATGCTAGTTTTAACATTTTCTACTACGAATACTAGCATGCTCAATAAGCAAACCTGTTCACACGCGCTAAAAGCACGCCCCGCGCTGCAGGTAGCATGACCAAAAATCGCACGATCGTTGATTTTTGAGCAAACTCAAAATGAGCATGCTCATTATTAGCAATGTTTAGACACACATGCTGCTAAGTAGCAATTGCTCAATAGTCGCATGCTTTCGTGCTAGTAATCAGCATGTGTAACAGTACCATCTCTAGCCGCACCCACAATACCACCATTGCCACCTATGTCGTGCAAATGTTCCAGTGATGTATGTCGATAGCCGTTGTTCTCCTGCAAGTGTGAAGACATTGTTACTCACGCGGTGTAGCCGTTGACCATGGCGGTGTACTGCACCACGACGAGGTCGAGCCAGCCGCAGCGCCGCACGCGCCGCGTCGTCACGCCCACCTCGTGCCCGCGCTGTTGCAGCAACTGCCCCACATCCTGCATAGATATAATACTAATTGTAATTCTTTCCCATCACAGAACAATGGTGTTCCGGACCTTTGGAAGGCGTGCGCGAAGCCGAAGCCAACACGTAGAATCCCTTTTGACACTTTAATTAAATGTAAGGGATACACCGAGCGGATGTTGCCCTTGGCCGTGTCATGGGACGCACTATTGAACTGGGCTATTGGGTGAAAGCGATGGACTAAATACTGGGCTATGGGATAAAAAATCGGACGCCTGCCTAATTAAACGGTATTCAATTTTATTTCCGGCAGACGGTGACTCGCCCCCACAAGATGGGCCACCACAAAAAGCGACATCTATGATGGCTCAAAGGCAACACCGGTGTGAGCGGCTCAGGGGTGTTGAGAGGTGTGCGCCGCTTTCTACCCAGTGGCTGCTAGCAACCACTGTGCCAACTCGCGTCTTATGCAATTTTATACTTCCACCCCTGGAGCTTATAGTTCTAACGACTCCACTCTGGCTGGCCAGCTAAGGCAAGTCAGAGGCACAGAATTCTGTCCCACCCACCCTCCGCGGGTAACAGAACTCCCCAGGAGCATTCGGGTACGTGAGGTCGCTACTCCCCAACAGCTCGCCACAAGCTGCCCTGCGTTGACTGATTGCACTGGTAAAACCAGCGGGCGATGGGCTCGTCACATCCCTACGCCTTTTAATTGTAATTATTATTATAACTAATGCTTAATGAATAATGCGTTTGTAGCCTAGCGGTAATGGCGTGTTACTTTCGGTCTGGAAGCTGTGGATTCAAATCGACTCGTAGCGATGAGTAGTTTTTCGGAACGTAAATATTATATTTATCGCTTTTCGGTAAAGTAAAAACATCATGAGGAAACTGGACTGATCTCAATAAGGCATAGTTGGCGCTCCGGAACTGACAATCAGATGGCAGTCGCTTTCGTAACACTAGTCCCTAGCCAATTGGGATTAGTTGTCGAGCGAAGTTCTATGTGCCAGGACAACGCGAGGATGACGGTGATGATGACAACAAAGGAGCATATAGTGAGAGAAAAACACTATTGAATCTCTAATGAAAAAACTCTCGACCAGGATTCCAAAACCACGGAACACACACTTGACGCTGACACCCACCGTCATATGATTATATCGGTTAACAATATATATATTTATAATTAATACTTATTTTATTCTGTTATACTTTTATTCTTAATTGGTTTTAATGACATGCATATTGAGAGTCCAAGTATTGTATGCCAAATTCTGGCTGATTGTGATGTAACAAAATACTATCCCTACCACCATTTATAACCACTCACATTCAAACAATAAATAATTTGTATTTGTATTTGTATTTATATAGCAGACAGCGTCGAGCATGCGTTCCGTGGCCTGCGGGTAAAAGTTTCGTCACCAGCGATTGATAATAAACTGATAATAATGTTAATAATGTAAATAAAAAAATTGATAATAATGTTTTTTTCGTTCGCTGTTCGTCACACTGCAGCGGGGCGCAATGAAAGCGAGGCGGTCGCGGATATTACAACTTACGATGCCAAAAAGAGTACTTGTATTATCTGAATTGACTTCATTTAATTCAGTAGGCAAGAGCATGTGCACCAACGCGGGTCGTGTATTAGGCCTCAAAGACGCACAGCGCATTGCCGATGACGATAGGAGGCAGCCCTAGCCCCGTGCACATGCTACTCATTACAGTTTGCGGAAGTTACGTAAATATATACACTTACATCTTGTAGCTCGGTGGGGAAGGGCCCGTCGCCGACGCGGGTGGTGTAGGCCTTGACGACGCCCAGCACGTTGCCGATGACGCTCGGAGGAAGCCCCAGCCCCGTGCATACGCCGCCGATGCTACAGTTTGAGGAAGTTACGTAAGGGTATGTACCTGTAATGAAAGACATAAGAATTCAAACCAAACACTAATCACTAGCCCTTAGCCGCGTACTCTCGACAGCAGGTGAGCTGTACGTACCGAAGTCGATATCCAACATGGCGGCGTTGGCGCCCTCGACGAGCACCTTCTGCCCCTCGCGCAGCGCGCGGTGCAGGTAGGCCACGGTGTCGCGCACTAGAGGCCGCACTCGGCCCGCGTACTCGCGGTACTGCGCCAGCTGCCCGTCGATGTCTACCTCCAAGGCTGGGAACATCCGCTTGTATGATGCAGCTATCGTGCGGAATCTAGAATGAGGGTAAAAGTTGCTCAGTATAATCCCAAAACATCCCTGGCAACCATATTTTTTGGCCTCCTTGTATATCGATCAAAGATGACGATGCGTTAAATGGTCGAGGCTACATCGGGACCCTTAATATAACTAGGAACTTAACAAGTAAAACTTTTAAAAACCTTTAATGCGACTACAGGAATCTCTTCTGATAGAAGTCGACTATAAATGTAATTATGATATAACTATCATCCAGGGAAAAAAACTAATAAATTGAAAACTCATTCCTTCCGATCGACTTAGTAGTTCTACAAGTAATATTACGTACGGTAGAGCAGAACACACGTCACAAACATACCCAGCACTTTTAAGGGCCTATCCAATAAAACAATATGTCAAATATAATATTTATATGGCGTTCCGACTTAATAACTTTCAAAAAACTTATTTTTTTGAAGACCGGTCTGGCCCAGTGGTTAGTGGTCCTACCTATGAAGTCGATGGTCCTGGGTTGGGCTTTTATTTGTGTGATGAGGACAGATATTTGTTCCTGAGTCATGGATGGTTTTCTATGTATTTAAATATTTGTATATTAAGTATATAAATCAATGTCTGAGTACCCACAATATAATCCTTCTTGGCTTACCGTGGGACTTAGTCAATTTGTGCGAGAATGTCCTAGAAAGAAATATTTATTTATTTATTATAAAACCCAATCCAATGGGAAAACCCCTTATTCGAAATATGCTCATAATTATTTTCAACAAGTTTAAACCAATAATTAGAATACCCTTACACGCAAAGATGATAGACGATTGATACCTATTCCTAGCAACTTGGATATAACTAACTTTTCCTCGAATAGCGCGAAGTCTCCCAGCAGGTCCCCGATCCGCAAGCCGTTTCTCGACGCCTTCGACGAGTACGTCGGGCCGATGCCCTTCTTTGTTGTGCCGAGTGAGTTCTTGCCCTTCTCAGCTTCTTGCAGACCATCAACCTGCGAAAATAATAATTAACATGATTAGATAGGGTAAGTAAAACACTGGCTCAAGTGGGTATTCTTACACATCCTCTTGCCCCGGGCAGTGGGGCGACACTCCTCCTTTCGGGCATTCTCGGCTCCGTCCGGCTCAGCATTGCTCCGAGCAATTATTAGGGTTGGCACAACTTGACGTCCCTATGCGTGCACGACAAGAGAGAAAATAATTACTTGAATTTTGACAACCCTAAATAGCCGAAAGGGATAGTGCCATATATTAGAAAGGGCCAGCATGATTCGTCCCTGAATCGCTGTCAAACTTCGGTTTTGTAGGAAGTGTCATTTCTGTACGGTAGTACTATTATTTATTCTTCTTTCTAGCCCGCCTGAGGAATGCGTAAAACTCCATAGCATATACGCATCCGAACCAACCAATTTGTTGCTCCTTTTCTTGAGCATTTCAATATACAAAAAATAAATAGCAATGAGACTTAGTTACACACATATATTTTTAACTGAATGAGAACTTCGTAATTTTATGACCATTATGTTGATATGTAGGTTGCCATATCTGACCTTCGCGAACATAAATCCATTTATATTTATTCGCGTTCCCCCAGCGGTAATAGGACAAGGGCACGCACCACAATGGATTATCGTAGTAAGATAACACGATAACACACATTAACATGCCATCAAATTTATGCAACAGGGCATTTGGACATGCATAAAAATTGTGAATATCAGACTATAATGACGATTGACATTGTCTTTATAGGCTAAGTCATAAGGCTGACTTTGGAACAGAGGACAGTTTTATTTTAGATCAACTAGCAAAATGCCATTCTAGAATAAAGTATTCGAACGAAACCAACTGTGATAGCGCCTCGTTTTCTAGATGTGTAATATACAGACACAAATCAGGTTAGTCAATAGTCAATTTTAAATTAATACATTTAAAATTTACTATTTGACTAACAATTTTACAATTCTTCAATACGGATGGTTTTTTTATTATCTATGTGTACCTACTGGATATTGGAGCTAGCAATATCGTGTTTTGTTGGTGATTATTGATTAAGCATCTTTTAATATTCAACTTCAACTTCAACATTTATTCAGCTAATAGGCCACAAAGGCACCTTTACACGTCAACATGGAATTTACATACAAACCAAAACAAGCACATCAACAATTATAAAATACAATTCATTGAAAATATGAATGCAAACTAAAGTATTATTGTTGAATGAAAAAGTAAGTAAAATATTATTATTACTCAAAGATGTATAAAGTTTATAAATGTCGAAATATTAAAAAAAACTAAAATAATAATAATAAAAAACAAACAGAAACAAAAAAAAAACTAAAATTATTTAGAGGTGTAAATATCTCTAAATGTCAGAACTAAATGACTTTTATCAAATTATCCTTAGAGATGTATAGAGTCCCTAAGAGTCAAAATTCCGTATAATTATAACATTCATTAGGATATTTATTTTATAACACCAGTAGCTTATTCAATTTGTACGTTCTAGACTGAGACACTATGTTTTTTTGTGTTTGTACTTACCTACATCAGAAGTTACGCACAGATAAAATGTGAGCCCTACCAGATTGTCTCAACCAGATCTTCCCAGCCCCGCATGCCTTTGAAGTGGTTATTTTGATAATACATGAAATAAGATGGCGGTCAACATTTCCGGAATGAACCTTACCTGTTGGTGTAAGTCCAGTACTAGATGCGCCCGGTCGGACACAAACAACCGCCCTTCCCAGTCCCGCATGCCTTTCGACTCGTTCTTTTTTAATTCCTCGAAGAGACCTGGTAAGTGTACGACCACGCCATTGCCTGAAAGAAAAACATAATTATTGAGGTTTTAGTTAGTTTTAAGCGCCTTATTGAGCTTACTGTGGGACAAGTCGATTCGTGTAAGATAATCCGTACACGGCGGGAAGAAGTTGATAACTCGTGAGAGTCGTGAGATAAATAAAACTGAAGACATTTGAACCGTATGTAATTCTATTATAAGTTCAAATTTCTTCAATTCTATATCTCGCGTTATCTTAACTTCTTCCCGCCGTGTATTAATAATATGTATTTATTTATTCAACTAACTGAAAACAAATAGCTATAACCACATTTTATCTCAAGCATTATTTAACGTATGATTTCATAGTAGCAATATCTACAGAGTTAAAAAAATTTAAGATCTGCCTCATTCGTAGAAAATAAAACCTTGTGTCTTTCCGCAATAGGGCTCATAATACAACTTTTAAACAAACATTTATTCAGCAATTATGCCACAGGGGCAATTTTACATGTCAAATTTTTACAATCAGAAAAATAAGAAAATACAATTACAAATAATTAAATATTAGATAAGTTATTCGAGATGTATACAGTCTCTAAATCTCGAATTACACAAAAAAAACTATGATAAAAAATACAAACAGCGAATACTAACATTATATTCTTTATGGTCACGAGTCATCAGATTCTTGAGACACAGATAAACAAACTGACAAAGTGAAGACAATGTATCTCTGGCACTATCTCCAGAGACATTCCGGATGTAAGCGTAAGAATACAATGTCCAAACATCTGTTTCAATATTGTACAATTTGTTGTTGTCGCAGTTTCAAGATAACAAAACTTAAAAAAAAACAGTGATGCCACAAAAAATTTAATTGTATACTGAAACTGTAATGAAATCACATGACATAGAAGAAAGCTTACAATAGATGCATTATGTATTAGGGGAATCCCCTGATAAATTTAGCGTTGAGTAATATAATGACGCCGACTGTGAAAGGCGGTTGAGCGGTTGGGTGTCTCAATAACGTAGTTAAATGCTACGGAAGGTTCATAAGGTGATTGTCCAGTGAATTTTAAGCCCAACCATACAAAATCGGTATCAATTAGTAGTTCTTGTACCTTCTAGCTTTTCAATTTTTACGAGATTTGAATAGTGGATCAGATAATTCATCATGTGGTCACAAGTGGACGAAATTAAAAGTCATAGAATTGTTAGTTTCAAAGCTCTCTTAAACACGCACTTATCGTAAACATCTAGAATAAAAAGATTACGAATGCTAATAAGAATCCATTCTTCAGTCGCAGAACCAATTAGTCGACCTTGGGATTCATTTAAGTGTTTTCAAGGTACCCGATTAATGTACCTCCGTGCCTGTCGTGCACCGGTACAAACGGCATTAGGATTTCTTTACAAACGAGAAATATTTGCATTTAGACGCTTTACTGATCATTCCACGTCTTGTACATGCTATTTGGTAAATGGGGAGGGTTAAAAATGCAAAGTCACGATTTTGCCTTTATTCTATCGTTTGTTTGAAGATTTATTTGGCGTAGTAAAGTTTGTAATAACATGCAATGGTATGCAATATGCATTAAAGTCATCAGTGTCATCACTACTTAATGATGTAAAGTGTAAACATTTGGTGTTGGAGTCAGTACAAGGTAGATACAACCAACATCGTTTTAAGAAATTAAAACGACAATTATGACAAACTACATTCAAGCTCAGCCGGGCACCGAATCTGGTCAAATCTGTATTATTCTGTAAATAACCTGGTCGTAAATTTCACGCGACCGCTTAAAAACCTGAAGTGTATAATTACAAAGACATGTGTAGAATGCAGCATCCAAAAGCCAATATAAACGTTCACTTTATGTAGCACTGTCTCTGACTCAGCCATACGTGATAATTGAGATCCAAGTTTATTGCAGAAATGCAGACGCAGAGCATTTAAAACTGCATCTTTAAGTGCTTGATTTTAAACATTACCATCATTTAAATCCAAAGCGCAGGCTTCGTCTAAAACGTAGGTTACTAAACGGGATCCGCAACAAACTTCGTCCAATCTACATAAGTGATAAACCGCCACAGGCTTTGTTAAAAATGTACAAAATAAAATCCTCAACAAGCTTTGTCCAAAAACCTAATACTACTATCTATTGCCTTCACGTTAATCCCCGAGACGACACGTACCCGGCGCAAAAGTTCCAAAAATACTGGCCGCATTACCGCGCTGCGCTGCTAGTGATATTTGCTGGACCAGGTATGACCTAGAACGGGGACCTCAACTTCACTCTCTTAACCGCTACCCCAGATTTTTAATAAAAGTTTTCGCCTCAGCACACCAGGGTCCACCAGTTACCCCAACCAGAAACCACTACCAGTTACCAGTTAGTGGGTACGCAATCTAATGATTATATATTCCGATTGTAGGCATCATAAGGATGGGTATCTCTACCTATGGAACCTACATTGATGTAACGTTATGGCTCCTCTACACGATGGGCCATCATAGTGGCCCACTAAGATGGGCCAGCGTGTAGAGAGGGTAGTGGTGTCGGATTCGGATGGCTTATGGAGCGGCGGGATGGCGATGGGAAGGCCGCGGTGTCGGTTTTTCTTCCGCGTATTTTGTGACCCATTCCACAGTGCGTGCTCGAATGCGGTCGAGTGTGGACGTTCGTGCTGTGTATTTTTTCATTAAAAATGACGAGTACGTGGCCGCATCACGAAACAATAAAGTTTTTAAAATTATATCGGGGAGGAAGCGTAATATGGAACTCCAAATATAAATACTATAACGATAAAAATAAGGTCGCAACATGCGGTCTTATCGCATAAGCGATCTTTTTCGACAACCTTAGGGTGGTAGGATATAAAAAAAAGCGGCCAAGTGCGAGTCGGACTCGCCCATGAAGGGTTCCGTACCATTTATGACGTGTTAAAAAAACTACTTACTAGATCTCGTTCAAACCAATTTTCGGTGGAAGTTTGCATGGTAATATATATCATATATTTTTTTTAGATTTTTCATTCTGTTATTTTAGAAGTTACAGGGGAGGGGGGGGGGACACATTTTTTCACTTTGGAAGTGTCTCTCGCGCAAACTATTCAGTTTAGAAAAAAATGATATTAGGAACCGAAATATCATTTTTGAAGACCTATCCATAGATACCCCACACGTATGGGTTTGATGAAAAAAATTTTTTTTTAATTTGATGACATATTTAAAAAAAACTACTCACTAGATCTCGTTCAAACCAATTTTCGGTGGAAGTTTGCATGGCAATGTATATCATATATTTTTTTAGATTTTTAATTCTGTCATTTTAGAAGTTACGGGGGGGACACACATTTTACCACTTTGGAAGTGTCTCTCGCGCAAACTATTCAGTTTAGAAAAAAATGATATTAGAAACCTCAATATCATTTTTAAAGACCTATCCATAGATACCCCACACGTATGGGTTTGATGAAAAAAGATTTTTTGAGTTTCAGTTCTAAGTATGGGGAACCCCCAAAATTTATTGTTTTTTTTTCCTATTTTTGTGTAAACATCTTAATGCGGTTCATAGAATACATCTACTTACCAAGTTTGAACAGTGTAGCTCTTATAGTTTCGGAAAAAAGTGGCTGTGACATAATCGGACAGACAGACGGACATGACGAATCTATAAGGGTTCCGTTTTTTGCCATTTGGCTACGGAACCCTAAAAAGAAAGTTTTTACAACAGATAGTTCACGAATTAATTAGAGGAATAGGAAAATTACATATAAATTACGCAGACATCAGTACATACAGTACAATTACAATTTAAATAAATAAACATAACAATGCATACCAATACTAAAATAAATAAATATTAGATACCTACATATCTAAATATAATTACATATATGCACAATATATGTATACACAGCGGTACATTAAGGAAGAGACAAGTAACAATTTTTCAAGTTTTTGCACAAATTTATATTGACTTCGTTGACGACCTGTCTGGCCTAGTGGGTAGTGACCCTGCCTATGAAGCCGATGGTCCCGGGTTCAAATCCTGTTTTTTTTTCCCGGAGTCATATATGTCTTCTATGTATTTAAGTATTCATATATAATATATACTATGTATATCGTTGTCTAAATACCCACAACACAAGCCTTATTAAGCTTTCCGTTGGATTTTGACAATTTGTGTAATACTGTCCTATAATTTTTATTTATTTATTTATTGCGATGGTTAGATAACATCCACCATAATCTTTTACGTCATTTCTTTTTAATTACTTTATTATTGTGCACATTAAGAAAATGTTTGTACGTGGCGTATAAATAAATTGCTGCAGCGGCTAATGCTTCCACGTCCATCTTGGATAACAAATAGATCGTAACTGAATGTCGCTATCGTGTAGTGGTGTTTCAACCGCATGGCCATCTCGCTGGGAGAGCGCTGGGCCATCGTGTAGAGGAGCCATTAGAAAAGCCGCGGCTGCGCCCGCGATAGATATTAAAGTTAGTCAATAATTTACTCATTACCGGACTACACGTGTTTCGCTTTCGCTATATCAGGACTATATGTTCGCAACCTTCAACCTTGAACTTATATTTACATTACGTACCAGTACATAGTACGTACACCCATACATCGTGACTACAAATGTGCAAGTTGCGAAAAGTTTCCATAAAGTGTGAAAAGTTCTCAACACAGCACATCGAAATTAGTCAATTAAAACTCATGGCTAATTTGCAAGATGTCGAAATTCTAAGATTTATCTCTATCTGTATCGCTCTTCCAATATTCGAGCGATAGGGACACAGATACAATTCCAGCTGGCATACTCACCGATAACTGATGTGCATTTTGGATTGATGATGCCGCTCGGCAGGAGGTGGAAATCGAACTCCTTGCCCTCTACGACGACTGTGTGGCCTGCGTTGTTGCCGCCCTGAAAAGTCAACCAAATAAAGATTAAATAAAACTCCAAATGATTATAGATGCGTCTATGGTTGGTTAAGTGTTAATTTAGCATAAACGCGGTCGCAATTAAGATTAATCATTTCAGTGTTATTTACATCCGAAATTAACTCTCAATAAAACAATTTCGTCAATAAATGTATTAGAGTAGATATCAAACCGTACACATATAAACTATTTGTAATTTTCACATCAGAATTAGTGAATTGACACTGAAAAAAAAGTACACCGTGTATCTTCATCAGTTTAGTAGGCACCATATATATTTTTGAATTGCGCAGTAACACAGTAAATAAATAAATAAAACACAGCTCTGAACATAACTCCCTGCAGTTATATAATCGTAATAAAACAGGATGACGTCAGGGGGGATTACGTATGTAAAGCTGATGACTATAGTAGTGGTATTATTCTACTCATTACTTAGAACAATTCTCAGTTGATAACTGATTTTCAGTTTGGTAGCACGAAAAATTTTGCGCTTAATTGTGACATACGAAGTATTTTACAAAAATTAAAATATTAATACAGATATTCCTACAACATATTTATTTGGCAGTCTCCCGTCTGACATAATAATGTGGTAGTGATCGAAACTAATAAGTAATACAAGTTTGCAAGTTATTTATTTGCTATTGTACGCGTTAACAGCTGTCAGCACTTTTTTAAACGGTTTTATTTAGATTGATTAAAGTTAATAGTTTAATTACTTTTTTGCGCGAATAGTACAGTCAGCGTCAAATACTTCGTAGCAGTCAAAGTGGCCAAATAGTTCGGTACACCATACTAAATATATGGTGTACCGAACTATCCTGGATGGTAGATGTATGGTAAATATCCTTCTGCTAAATAATCGGCAATATTTTCAAAATCTTATCATACCTTCAATCTTCAAAAATGTGATTAAATAAATGTTTTTGCGAAATTCAGATAGAGCACGTGATGAGTCTCAGAAGGGCTCTAGTATGCTCATACATTATAAAGTGTGAAATCTATTCCGTCAACCTTTCAGCGCGTATGGAACTATGGTTCGGTTTAACAGCACCATGCATGACTCAGTTTGACCGTATGACCAAATCCATTAGACTTTAGAGTGCCTGCATGAATAATTTCGTGGCTAGACGAGTGGACGTCTACCGCGAATTACGCGAATATGAAACTTGAACATAGCCTTTTTGTCCGAAGAAATATGCACTGCCATTAACGAGCTAGTATTGTAGTAGTAGGTATGATGCAATTCTTTTTACAAATAGGATAAAGTGAAGTGGCACCTTTTGTGATTTGTGCTTCTGGTTGCAAGCCATAACCAAAGTGATATGATAATTTACGTAGCTAATTAGCTTAGTCTTGTTGATAAATACTATGGGCAAAGACGAAGTTTTTAGAATAAAGAAAACTGTAGTACCTAATAAGTCTGCCACTCTTTATATTAATGTGTGCTTTAACGCTGATAACGCGTACAAATTTTCATTGGGATAGGATCACATCACCCCGAAACATTAACGGCTCATTCTCAGAAAAGGTTTTGTATGGCGATTTTGCGTTCTTAAAGGTTTAGTATGAAATTCATAAGGTACTTCGTACTACCTACGTAAGGTAGGTAAGGTAATTCGTAAGGTTCATACAAGTTATTTTTTACTGGAGTCATATGAATACTAAAGGATGTTTATTAACCGAACAACTGAAATGTAAACTTTCGACTTCGCTGTTGAATGAAATGCTTCTCTATGATCATCCGTTAAAAAACTACAAAAGCGATAAACTTTGAAATTTTCATCTAAACAGTCGTACGAGAACTGGGCTTCATTATAAATAAGTTTTTGGCAAAAATTTCAATTTTTTTGGTGCAAGCTTTTTATCGCTAACTGTACTTTTTTTCCCACAGGCAACTAATACTCATCGAGACAATTCTAAAAACTCCAAACACAAGTAGGTTGCGTTGTTTTATCACAGAGTTCCTATGGCTACCTCCTGTCGCCATCATCAGATCAGCTTGGTGGTACCATAATATTGCATTGTCACCCGACTTACATATGAATGCAAATTTTCAGCTTCATCGGAAATCGGGAAGTGGATCAAATTTAGCTTGCAAGATTTGTCCCATACATACTAATAGGGCAAGTTAAATAAAAGCTTGTAAAAATATAACTGAAGCCTATTGTAACTCTGTTGTTGGCTGAGCCCATAATGAAAATCGTATAAAATTATTATACGAAAACATTCTGGAGTAATAAATTAATAGTTTAAAAAACACGCTTATGATACGATATTCCATCATGGAATGCCAGTGCCTATCTTCCAGCTTCATCAACAGACCTTGAAACCTATTCGTGGTCAAATTTCATTACAAGACTTTTCTAACAAATACAAACACAGCTATGATACGATGTTTCATCATGAAGTTTCAGTTCATATCTTCCGGCTCCATCATCAAATCATTTCGACAGTACCATATTGTTGTATTGTCATCAGAACTACATATTACAGCTGCCAATTTTCATGACGCTACGATCCTTGGAAGATGGTTAAATTAGTAACATTAGATTCCATTACATAGTTACATACAGGTCGACCTAATAAAAGTGTGTTAAAAATGGGAATAATGCTCGACATACAATTTTAAAATTGCCAGTAATACTAAAAAACAAATGGCAAGCGACTGACATATAGGTAATTAAAAAAATATAATAATATAGGAGTTCTATTCTCGTAAATTATACGCATCTTTTTGTTATATAATTTCCAAACGGCTCTTTTTAAGAACCTTCAGTGTTGCCTATGTGCAGTCGAGTTCATAAATATGTATACATTTTTTCACCTTATTGCAATGGTTTAAGACAAAGAAATATATACATATTTATGAATTCGACTGTACCTAATGGACCTGTTGCTATTAACGACAATATCCTGTTCCATGTCAAAACAGGTAGAATGAATCTAAAGGCCAGACTAATAAAATCTCGCACGTTATCATTTATACTTTATTATGTAATATTATTTATATGGAATTTATGTACGCATAAAGTAAAGAAGCACGTTTACTGGCCATTAGGCGCTATTACGACCGGCGGCGGGAACGCGATTATTTTTTACGCTTAAGTCAAGAAAAATCCGCGAGCTACTGTGCGGAATATGTTATCTATCGCGTGGTAAGAATATCGCTCTTATTTAACTATGCCTCACATCTATGCCTATGTCAATCTCTATCATTTATTTGACCATATTGAAGTGACAGAGATGGAGACGAGAAGAGATTCCTACTCTAATTTCGATGTTCGAAGATAGCGGTTGGTGCCGTATAAGTTAAGCCAACGGCGACCATTTTCAGAGCATAATGCCGTATATGAACGATCGATTGAATTCCTTGTAAGTATCTCAGCAGTCTGCAATGAAACACAGTCCGCAGTGAAAATAAAATTGTATGCAAGTTTTCGCACCGTCTAAATGACGGTTTATTGAATGCGTGCACAAGCAACGGTTGCCCAAGTTTTTCAATTAATCTCGCAAACCGAGGACTGGATTTCAGTAGACGTAATGCCTAATACGACGTTACAGTTCAACATGAATCGGACATGCGGCCGGGGATCAGTGGAGTGGATACTAGTATTACTACAACGAGGCGGTCGGTTCCGGATAACTCGGGTATAAACAAAACGGGCATTGTGTCACCGGATGTTCTTCACGTTTTAATTTCTAGTGCTGACGAAGAAATACGTGAAAATTTCATGTACACTTAATATTAGAGTTGTTAGGTATTTCTGTAGCTGAAAGTGTTCCGATGTTCATCAGCAAGAGCGAAATAGGTACCTGCTTATCTGTTACGTACACCCATATAAAAGTCACATTCATGTTTCCCCGGAACTCGACATCACTTCATTCAGACTTCTAATTATCATGGTATTTATATAGTGAGAAATGAACAAATTTAATTATGCTTATCTTAATTTAACGTGGTAACTATTTTAGAAGCAATAAGTGTATTCAATTGTATAGTTCAGTCTTCAAACGATTTATGTAGGGGTTTGGGGTTGACTCTTGATGTGTAAATATGAATGCGAGTATGCAATAGAACAAACTTAAATGCATAATAATTGAAGCAAATAATTGGCCTAATTACTTGCAACATTTTCTACACTCTCATTTATTGATAAATAATGCAAGAAAGGCCTTGTAGATACAATGGAAACTTATTACAGATTTCTTTTATTGCATCACAAAAATGTAACCTTGCTCTGTCAGGCATTTGCAATAGCAACGAGTTATTGTGTATTTTTGCGCAACTTGTTTACATTTAGGCTATACCTACGCGACTGACAAATAAACAAATCTTATCGACGAGCAACGAACGATCACGTACAGGTAATCTCCAGAGACTTGAATATTGAATAGCGTTTGACTATGGCTAACTATCACGGTTCATGAGATACAGCCTGGTGACAGACGGACGGACGGACGGACGGACAGCGGAGTCTCAGTAATAATAGGGTCCCGTTTGACCCTTTGGGTACGGAAAACTATGTAGTGGTAAGTATAAAAGGGAAAATACCAATATTCCGTGCTACAGCTCCCGTAATTTCTGTATATGTATAATACTAGATTTATTCCTAGTACCTATTTTCTGAAACAAGATCGAAATTAATAACAAAGATTTATGCGTAAGTACAACGTTATCCTATTTTCCTCGTACTAGCAAACCTTGTAGAAAGCAGTCTCGCTTATTTTACTTTAAAAATGTGTTAATACTAGGAATTAATTGGATTCTGGTTCCAGAATGCACGAGCACCAAACTATAAAACAGCACGAGATTGAATTATTAATGACCTGACATGAATGATGAAGTGGAATGAAATGATCTACAGTCAGTATCAAAAGTAGCGCATTATCTAATAGTTTCATGAAAAGGGATATGTTTCTATATGTAGAACAATTATACTGTGGCAGGTAGGTATGGTATTACGTACCTACATTTTAAAGCGAACTGAAAAATTATATCTCTATTTCGAAAACTATTACTGTTAGACTGAAGGCGGCAGATATTTTTGGGTCATAGTTTTATCCGCTAACATTGACGATGATGATGATACTGTCTAAAAAGAGAGATTTATACCGAAATAAATAGTTTATAATTAGTTCAAGGATTACCCCAAGGCTCGTAAGATAAGTGTGATAG
Organism: Cydia pomonella; assembly: GCF_033807575.1. Lineage (NCBI taxonomy): Eukaryota > Metazoa > Arthropoda > Insecta > Lepidoptera > Tortricidae > Cydia > Cydia pomonella. The sequence goes on along the minus strand of NC_084721.1, from coordinate 10,551,258 downwards.
CAATATAGTGTTAACAAGGGACAAATTGGCATTTTTATCATTTCGAGTACTTAATGGAAACGGCGAGACGCAAATGTCATATTAACGATAAGCTGATAAGTGGCTTAATGACGTCTATTCACGTGCCAATTATTAAGACAAAAAAACAAATGAATAGGAGCTAAAAGCCATTACTACAAATATATGACATATGGACTCATAGATTTTCTATCTGAGAACTCTCGATTTAACCTATGTACTTTACTGGCCTTTGGTGGACCTTAGCTCATTGCAATAAGGTGCCAAAACAATAACTGAAATTTGGATACCTATGCTTACATAGGTATCTCGGTAATCTATGGTGTATGTGTGTTACACGACTTAAATAACTTAGAAGAATTATCTACCCAACTGAGGAAAACGGAGGATAATGTATGTACACGTGAAAAACATTATCCTCCATTTTAAAGAAATAGAAATGTACAAAGTACAAACATATATATGTTTTATCGTACTTTATCCACATTTCTATTTCTTTATTTTCTTTTGCAAACCCTATAGTTAAAAAGGTTTGATGTTTGCAGCAACAACAATTCTGTTTTCTTTCTTGAATCTAGATGTTTTCTTAACTGGATTAGACCTAGGAGGTGGGGGGACATAACCGAACGGGATGGTCCTATGGAACTTTCAGTAGGAGTAGCAGGGAAAGCGCTATGATATTTTGTCCTCGTCATAGTCTCACTTTTCCTTTCTGCCTACTTCTAATTGCCATAGACGTTTTTTGTTGTTTTGTGGTGAACAATGAACCCGAGCAAATTACGTAGGTTGTGTGCGGTATGCTGTCAGGAATCTGAATACGTGTTTTTTAATTTTGTCGTATTGCGTATGTTCTGTCCCTCACGGGCGCACGCGTATGTTAATCACAAAAAACAGCCAAACCTTTCGGACGCACCGAAACTGTGTTTTCGGTAGGCTTTAAATCAAGTCAAGGCCGAAGGTCCGGTTTCAGTTTCGGTTTCGGCATAATCCGGTTAAGATCTGACACTGGCTCCTTTATCTACCTATCTCAAAAACCGTACTAAAATCCTAAGCAGTGATAACATCACAGTAGGTTTGTAGGTTTTATTATACATGAATCATTGCAAGGTCGGTGATGACAAATGCAAACATCATAAGTACTTACACACACTAAGCTCCTAATTAACAACATAACAGTGAAAACACGTGATTTCGTATTTTCTATACAATCTGAGAGATACAAGGCCAAAAGTATAGATACAAGCTTGAATTACAATAGAATGTGTGATTTTTTAAGTGATGGATTTTATACTACTCATTGACAATTTAAAAACAAACAGGTATAAATAATAACAGAACATTTAAAAGTAAATTACTCAAATCCTGGGTTTCCTGTTCAACATTGTGTAAGAGAATTAAAAGGGTATAATTATGTAACTTTTTCAATTTTTTAAAATCCTTTTGACAATATTTTAGGATGTTTTGATGTTTAGCATGTATTTTTAATCCTTTGGGGTTGCCTAATGTAAGTTTTAGGTTACAAATAAACAACAAAAATAGAAACAAGAGATATTAAAGAAAACAAACATTGTTTCCATACTTTTGGCCTTTAGTGTAAGTTTTACAAGTTACCAATCCTTATGAATATAGATTCCATTTTTCAAAGACTATGGTTTGGTACAATCATCAAAGTAGTTTGGTAAGCACCCCTTCTTAGAAGTTAGGTAACTTTGCTGCCTTTACCCTTTATCCAAAACAAATAAGTCACCGTAAAACCTTCTTTATACAATTCATCATGCAAAAAAAAGTCTGTAATTGAATGTTCAAGGAGTTGGAGAACACAGTTCACACTCTTTTGTCATATTTCTAGTTTTCCAAATGGGAGCATTTACTTTGTAATTAGGCATTACTGATAAACTGTTTAGGTAAATCTTTTTGATCAAAAAAACCAAGTCTTAAAACTGCTGATAAACTATATAAACATCTTATATATCAACATTTTACAAAAAAATGTGAACTGGTCACAAAATGGCATAGTATTAAAATTGTGTATTGGTAAACTAGTTATACCTATAGGTCATGTCATTAACCTCCCAAGTCAAACATAAGATAATCATAAAACAGACACAGCTATTAACTAACCACAGTTCAATCAACTATCTGCCTGTTATAGGTCACTTTAATGACTAACCAGTCACCAGATAATTCAACTGTCACAATAAACTTTAAACATGTTGCTACCACAATTAAGACTTATGTAGTACAAATAGGTATCTACTTGGTATTGCTCCATAGTCCATAACTAAGGTGGGTCGTGGAGATGGTGGTGGTGATGAAGAAGAAGATGACAACATATCTTGTGAAACATTTGTTACATAATAAGAATCACATTTAAACATATTATATGTATATACTCTTAGCGTTTTTATCCTGGTAATAAATGATTCTCATTAGCTTCTCGAGAATGTTTACTAGCTATAATCTTGATTCCCCAGAAATTTATTGAATCTATTCAAACACACAGCGTAAATTTAGCCAAAGCCCTAGATTGAGAGAATGTGTGGATTCACAGAGCCATCAATAGCATAACCATGACAATAAATGTCCCAGACCTTGGCAAAACTCCACAATTAGTGTGAAACGAGGTCGGATTACGATTTCACTGGCTACTACCGGCCGCGCTAACAGACTTCCATCCATCAAAATAATAAATAAGTAAATAAAGAAACGCTCATGCAATGTTACGAAAGTTGCGCAATATAATCCTCATAGATACTACGTACCTACGTACAATATTCCCGTAAATATTATATGCAACATTAAACATCTGCCGTCAACCGATTCCCGCCAGAACGTTTGCCAACTCCCGCGATGTCGTACAAAAACATTGTATCAAACAGAATTGTTTTCAAACATGCTGGCGATCTGCCAATAGTAAAAGCTTCAACAAAAAAACCGTACTGAGCTCGAAATATTATATAGCCCAGCTAGATCTTATGAAACGGCAAAATCAATGAATATGAATGATAAAATAACCCTAATATAACCTCAACCGTAACCTTTTAAGGCGGAAATGTTTTGATACGGAAATTTTCGATGACAGTCAGAAATATGAAGAACGAGTTTGTTATTATTCGAGAGTCAAGTACTGAAAGAAATATAATAAGAATATATTCCGGCAATGTCTAACCTGGCAGCGGCACACGATGTCCGAGTCTACAGCAAGCAAATCCACCACTTTTCCTTTGCCCTCGTCTCCCCATTGAGCACCAAGTACTACAGTCACTTTATTTTCCATTTTTGATTTTTTACACGCTCCGCCAAAACAAGGGTGCGATTCGCCGTTAACTTCTTGCTTCGCGGTCGAAGCCATTGTATTATTTTATCACTAATTTACTTTCGAAATATTCACGGAATTTAAGGTGAACATGCGCGCGCAGAGATTGCCGACTAGCAAAAAGGTTTTCGGGATACCATGTCTTATAACGAAAAGTACCTTTAAATTACAAAGTTATTATTTTGGAAACCCTTATTATTATAGCACGTTTTACATATTAAATTGAGTCCAAACAAATGAATAGGTCAAGGAAGTAACATAAAATATTCCTTTTATTTATTAAAACAAGGATTACTCACAATTTACATAATAATTTTACTATCAAAATGTCTACAGTTAATAAGTAAAACTGACTTTAGAAGTAGAAATCAAAATGAGATTTAAGAAATAAAATAAAACGTCCTTCTTTTATTTTATTAAGATTTTCCTTTTTTTAGGGGAAAATTGGAATATATGACAACATTAACCAAGGAGTATTATACTACCAAATATAGTTAACTGAAACTAAAAAAGAAAGCGCATTTTAAGCTTAACTAAATAAAAGGGAAGTCGTTACTATAAGTGGTACATCTCTAATTTGTGCGGGTTATACTCTTCGTTCAGAAATCATTAACGAAACTAACGAATCATAAATATAATAAAAAATGAAAAAGAAAAAAAAACAATTGTCGTCATCAAAACTACAAATATATTGTCTTTTGTACCTTTTTTTTTGTTTACTTACTTTGTCTTTTTCATAAGTGTTTTCATTTGGTTTTCATATTTACAGATGTTTAATTTCTGAACAGACGTAGTTTGAATAACGTTCAAATACCTAATCAAATAATATTCGACTTATACAAAATTACTTATTTTCATGAAAGGCATATATCTTAAAGTAAACCGATGCTTACTATATTATACTTTCATCCTAAAGTATTTTCATGTCATAATTTCATTCACTTTTATGAGTTTTTAGAACCCTTGACACTTATGCAAGAATTTATACTAGATTAATATTTAAAAAAAATTGGTTACATGTTAATTTAGTCTGAAAATTTGTGAAAATTATGATATATATATATTTTTTACCATTCATATCATAGACATACAATATAACATTCATATATATTTGTATCATATCGTATCTGAATATGATTTTGACAATTGATGGGTTGATGACAGTATTGACAGTGACGCATCATTGGCCACAGGGAGCAGTAGGGAGGTGGTGCTGTCTCCAGTGGGTTAACGTCTGCTTTCGATCGTTAATCATCAAGATAATAATTCTCAAAGATAAACGATAACCTAATATACGATAACGACATATGATAAACATTAATTAAAATCAATAAGTGCCCAGTGAGTGTCTTAATCAGTTTTCAGGTAGGCACTAGACTAGGCGATATGAAAATCAGTTTGTATTTTTTGCTATTTTATGTGTGTAATACGGCATGCAATGGCGATAAAGAAGCCGAAGAGGAGGCGAACAGGAAACGGATACTTGACCAATTGACAAAAACACGCACAGTGATACTGGATGACTACCATTTGGTCACTAGGCAGATAGCGACCGATGTATATATGTACAGAAGCTACCGCACTGTGTCTGTTGTGTTTTATCCCGTCAGGAAAGACGTTAGCGATGCACGCTTCACATTCCAGGCTGAAGAGCTTCATTTAAATAACATTGGTAGGTGTTTTGTGTGATGTTTGCAATAATATTTATGCAGGTTGAAAACATTCACTCTATTCTTGACGCATGACTACGCGAAATAAAGTTAGTATTGCTGTTTAAAATTGTCAGTAAAGAGCAATCAACTTTCCTGCAGAGAGTAGGGGTAGTTCAGAAAATCTGGTATAATTCAAACTTTGTCTTGAAATAACAATTTATTTTTATATTATAAATGCTTACTTAAATTATCTAAACAAAAAGTTAATGCCCGAAATAAAGGGATTGCTTTTAAAGTTTTATTATAGAATCAATTACTTATCATTCTAACAACTTGCTAAAGAAGTATTATCAAATGATACTGATTCATAGTAACATGTTGTAGCAGAATCACACTTTTACTATTATTTATTCAATAACCAGAATTATATAGTTTTGTCTAAAGTGCACAACACACAGTTTATTTTTATTTTTTCTGTAATCTACTCTAGGGCCAGAACACCATTTCTTTGCTAACTTATGTTAAGCAATCAGTCAAATAAGTTAATTAAAGGTAACACCATGGCCATGCTTTAGCCAAGCAAGTACTAGATATTCCCACACATTTAATATGTTAATTGGACTTTATTAGACTAGGAGTTATTTCTATTTTTTTATAAGTTTGTATTTAGTTCCACCTGTCCCATTTTCTGTCTGTCTGTAATCAAATCTTGCAAGTTAAATTTGACCCACTTCCAGGTACAAAGCTGAAAATTTGCATACATAATGTAAGTCGGGTGACAATGGAATATTATGGTAACATCAAGCTGATCTGATGATGGAGACAGGATGTGGTCATAGGAACTCTGTGATAAAACAACACAACCTAATTGTGTTTGGGATTGGCGTTGAATTTTCTTGATGAGTATTAGTTGCCTGTGACAAAAAAAGTACAGGCAGCGATAAAAGCTGGTACCAAAAATGTAATTATTGTCAAATACTTATTTTATCTTGACATAGGATTGATACTTTCTGGAGCAGTAGATGGCCTGATCATGCCATGTAGGGGAAATTAGCCTGTGGAAATTCTAGATTCCTTTTGTGTCCAAGTTTGATTTGCTAGACTGGAATACTTCTAATGAGTTTGCAATCCAGAGGCATGAGTTGAGCAATTTAACCTGACCTGGGGTGTGATGCGGGAATCAAACTAATAAGCCATAAAATCTTCTAATTTATAGATGGCCCAAGAGGGGCCCTAATTTGACCAGAGACTGAACATGTAGATGCCCCCATTGCTTCAATGACTTTGCCACAGGCCTCAATTGGTATGTCACAGCTCAAACCCCATTTGGCTCTTTGGCTATTTACCTGTTGAATCAGAGTAGCACACATTCAAGAATTTTATACTGACTAGGTAGGTTTAGTAACAGTTAGACAAAGGTAGCTCTTTGAAATTCACAAAACAGTCAATTTAAAATTTAGGTTATCTCCAAAATAACTATATCTTTATGCACTGTACTACCTTGGATCTTAAAGCATGATATCATCCCTTTTACTATCATGGCACATGTCCATATATTAAATATACTTTATCACAGAGACACAGGATTCTATCATTAGAACTGATTGATTGATGCAGTCAATCACATAAGTATTTATTCACAGTGATTCAGAGTGGATGCAACCATTACTAGGCTAGCATGGGTTTGTTGTGTACCTCTAATAAATATTATTGCTTGTGACTTGAATTGATTGGAACAAATGAATGGAATTCCATCCATATTAACATGCTCGTACCTAGTAACTGTAACTAGAACTGTTACAGTTATGTAGAAGGAACCTACCATTAATTACAATGGCACTACCATAGGTTTGGTGGATCAGACACTGATGACACTGCAGAAGGCGTTATCAGATTATTAACATGATTTTACCGAAAATAAGGAACTTAAAGACGGCGGCCATTTTTTAACAATTTTGACTATGAATACATATTCAGGTACTATTCGGATCACCAGATATCAATTTTAATCATGATTAGAACTTAGAACAAACTTCCCGTTGGACGTACCGTTTTCGATCTACAAGCAAAAAACTAAAAAAAGAGGAAAAATTTATGCACACCACTTGGGATGGAGCAAACTCGGATTACACGCATTTAGGACCAAATGAAGGTATTCAAACAAATTCCAGCTTGATGGGAATTAATTCTTCGAAAAAATCTAATTTGATTGGCCCAATTGTGACACATTATTATTTAAGAAAACGGGAATTAAGCGCGTTCAGTTAAGTCCTAAAATTACCTTCAACGTCAAGATGATGATGTCGACTTTACCTAGTCTTCTCCGAGACTATAGGGACAACGACGTCCTTGAAAAGTCGGGTCAGAGGTAATTTTAAATCTTACGCGATGAAGTCCCGTTTTCTTAATCAATAATTTGCTATTTATGACTCTTGTGGCCATTGGTTCTTGTCAGAGCTAAGCCCCTACTGAAGCTCGGCCTTTGTCCTCACATGAATGAGCTTTGCAGGAAAGCTCTAGAGGTTGCAAAACCCTGTGCGGAGCATGGCCTACGTCCTATGTCTTCGCTTACACTTGGACCCTTTTGCGAAGCACGGTCTTTGGATTTACTTTTTTTTTTTATATACTATGTCGGTGGCAAACAAGCATACGGCCCGCCTGATGGTAAGCGGTATCCGTAGTCTATGTACGCCTGCAACTCCAGAGGAGTTACATGCGCGTTGCCGACCCTAACCCCCTCCTACCCTCGTTGAGCTCTGGCAACCTTACTCACCGGCAGGAACACAACACTATGTGGCTGCGATTTTCTGTAAGGTGAAGGTACTTCCCCAGTTGGGCTCTGCTCTAGATCTGGAATGACATCCGCTGTGTTATGCCCTACCACACAGAGTGAGATGACATTCACAATGCCCATACCTCTCTTGTGGACGTAGTTTAAGGACGTACCCGGGTCCCTTACACTTCACCATTATTTATTCCAAAGTCTGCTCTAATTATAATCAAAATTCACTGTTCAAAGCTCTCGGGTTACTCTTAGGCAGGTGTGTATAAGTCATGTTCCGAGTAGGTACCTTGAGAACCAAAGCAGGTTTTAATCGCATAGTAAAGCACACAGTGATAGATATAGGTAATTTCGCCAGCCAGCTTTGATAAAGGTGACATTCGTATTCAGTATTCAGTCATTTATGGACTTCATAGGTACATATTAAGGTGATACGTAAGAATACCCGGACCCGGGTATGTCCTTAAACTACGTCCAAAAGAGAGGTATGGGCAATGTGAATGTCATCTCGCCTTGTGTGGTAGGGCACAGCACAGCAGATGTCATTCCAGATCTAGAGCAGAGCCCAACTGGGGAAGTACCTCCACCTTACAGAAAACCGCAGCCAAATAACACTTGACCCTACTCATAGTGTTGTGTTCCTGCCGGTGAGTAAGGTTGCCAGAGCTCAACGAGGGGGTGGGGTTAGGGTCGGCAACGCGCATGTAACGCCTCTGGAGTTGCAGGTGTACATAGGCTACGGAGACTGCTTACCATCCGGCAGGCCGTATGCTTGTTTGCCACCGACGTAGTATAAAAAAAAAAAAAAAAGAATATCGCGACTGCAGGAGCATTATTAACTACTATTGCAATAGTACTGCTGCTGCAGTAATTTCCGTGATAAAATGATGTGACGGATTGAAAATTCTGTTCTCAGCACTAATGCGGCAACAAACGTCACTTAATTCATCAAGAAAATTCCATGTAATCTTGATGAGGGGGCACCACGGTCTAGAAATGCTTAGGGCATCAAAATATCTCAATCCGGCACCGACTGTTGATGTTCTGTAGGTGTAGTGAGTGAAAGGGCAGGTTTCATAATTAAACTGTATGTTATTATTTTGTTTCCTCAGAACACCCTTATTTATTAGCATGCATCGGGGTTTTGGGTGCGGGAATATCTTAGACTAGCCAAATAATAGGTAGAAACTGTAAACTATTTTAAGATAAGACAAAAATATCTTTATCTAATCTTTATTTCTAAGCACACTTGGAGCTTTTTACCTATTTTTCATTCGTAGTTTTATAATTATTTATATTTCAATAATGGAAGTGATAAATACACAAAATTATTCCTTCACCCAAAACCCCGATGTATGTGTATTAACCACTTCTTTTTACCTATACGGTCCTCAATAATTGTGGCGAAGTAGAGCTTTTTAAATACCTATTTATAACTTGTACAATGCTTAGAAAATGTAAAAAATAAAAACATTTACTTTATTGATTCATTATCACAGTGAACTCAAAATGGTCTTAAGCGCTATACATGTAGACGCTATTGATGCTTAAGACCTTTATGCCAATTTCCGCATTCTGAAAAAGATCCAAAAACGGGACAGCAAAATTCTATTTAATCATAGAATCTGTTCACAAAATTTCACAAGAACCGGTTAAGAATTGCGACCTATAAGAAGAGAAACGAAACCGATTCCGGACATACGAAAGAAAAATGCGCGAGTTAAAACGGAGACCTTCGCTTGCTTAGGGTCAATATTTTTTTATTTGTTGAGTTAGAAAGCGGAAATCAAAGTATAACAGAGGGGTCAGCAACAACGCGTCAATTTTTTATTTTATTTTAGAACTTGTACTGCTTAAATCATACGATTCTGTGCCTTGATAGTTGGTTAACTATGTCACATTCAGACTAGCAAGCGCGACTTCAAGTCGGGCTCGATTGCTAACGGTCTGACAGGTAGCTCACGATATCCTTTTTTCCCGCGGGATGCGAATCCCTGAGACCCTAATAATGGCGGTAAATGAGCCGTGTGTGTATTCTCAAAGCACTCCTTTGTTAATCACGGCTCCTATAATTTGCGTCTTAAATCTCTTGTCGGAAAGTTCATTTTAACTTAACAAGATATTTTTATTAATAGTCGATGAGATTAAAATAAACTACACGTGTAGGCAGCGCAGGTAGGTGCGCAATTAATATAAACTCGTCAATGTTTACCCTCAAGCCTGATCGATATGGTGTACGTACAGTAGAGCTATTTTAATGTAGGAAAATGCGGATCGTATTTTTTTCGTGCAAATTTCTCGCGGGATAGGTACTCGTATTTTTAGCACGCTAGGAATGTTAGGATAGGTATGTTTAGGACGTCTTTTCGGCATTGTAAGAGTTGAAAAGAAAAACTTTTTGTTCCACCGAGTTAAAGGAACTGAAACCGAGAAAAAGTAACAACTACAAGCACGAGTAGTTTACTAGTGTGCTGGGCTGGGTATGTATGTATGCACGTTCATCTCTTTGTCACGCGTTATATCCCAAACGGCTTGATTTCACACCAGTCAGCACAGCACAAAATACTCACTCGTGGACACATGAATCTCAATTGTAGGACGTTTGAATACCTCGCAAGAAGAATACCAGTAGAAATATATTAATAAATTAACTTTAGGTTGATACTGATCTGTTTAACAACTACATTCCTTTTAGCCTGGCTGAAATCACGCATCTCCTTGGCATTATCTTACTAAGCTTGTATGATTTTGTTTACAATCTTAAACGCCAATAGTTGAATCATATCCTGATAACCTGTGGATATCTCACGTTCTTTTCTTTGTTTTTACACCTTATACTACGGGCAAATACGTGTCTCGTTGGACACACTTTCCGTTAATGTATTTCTGTTAACGATTGATTTCCGCGGAACAGTCTAGTGCCGTGTCGGCGGACCTTCGGCCATAAAACGCACGATCAACGCTGAAGCCGACCGCCATAGATTTGTTGGCAGTCGGCGTCAGCGTCGAGCGTGCGTTGTGACCCTCGGGTAAACGTTAATTTGCTTTCAGGTAGGTGCGACCCTCAAGATGTTATAATCAACATAAAGCACGGCTCCTACCCAGCCGTGAACCCTGACGGATACCCCTTTCCTAAAGACTTCGTGGACCCGGCAACCAGGGACAATATACACACGGTTGAACTGCTGTCGGATGGCAAGAATAAATCCTACAGTATAGCCCACCCGAAGCCTGGATCGTGGTACGCATTAGTATACAGGAAATGGGAGGATCCTAGGACTCAGAAGGTTGAGCAGCAAGGTACGTTATATTTTATATAGGTATGCTACGATGATCATAGTCATCACCAGTACAAGCTCCACTTACAGAGAGTGCCTGTCGTAGGCTGTAAAAGCTTGCAGTAGCAACAGGCAGGGTAGTAACAGGGACCAAGCCTTCAAAAGATGGCGATTGTATTAACTGACAAATGTAGACCAAATGGCGTAAACAAATCACGTCCTGAGAAGCGTGAAAAACTGACAGCGTACATAAAAACAGAGTTCATTCATTCATTCATTCATTTCTTTATTTATAAAATAACATTTTACACGTCAACTAGCTAATTACACTTCAATATTATAGCATATTATTAAGATAATTACATTACAATATTTTGAAATTATTATAGTCTAATATTTAATTAGGTTTCATTTAAAGTGTTTGTTCAGGGTCGGCAACCGTTATCGACGAATTCCTCGATATTATAACACGCTAAATTGGTTAATAATATTTTTAGTTTGTTTGCAAACAATTTATCGCTCTGTACTTCCGATATTTCTAATGGTATCGAGTTGTATAATTTGGCCCCCATGACGCCGAGGGACTTACGAGATTTAGCGAGTCTACTTCTTGGAATTATTATAAGATTACGTCTGCGAGTGCTCCTGCTATGTGCGTGAGTCGTGTCGTAGTTGTGTAAGTTGGCTCGAGCGTACTTACATGCATTCAAGATGTAAACTGCCGGCAGCGTAAGTATTTTTGACTCCTTGAACAGGTCTTTCGCGGGGTGGTCATAAGGTTTAGTAATTAGAGTAGTTAGAGAGAGTAATTAAGAAGTATTAATGTTTAACAGCATTATCTGAAAAAAAAAACGGAACTTTCTATAAACGTTAAAACCATTCCTTATTATTCGTATTAAACATCTCTTTTTTTATATATATACTACGTCGGTGGCAAACAAGCATACGGCCCGCCTGCTGGTAAGCAGTCTCCGTAGCCTATGTACGCCTGCAACTCCAGAGGAGTTACATGCGCGTTGCGTCGTTGACTCTAAACCCCCTCGTTGAGCTCTACTACTGTCTACCTAGTAACATTTGTCTATACTAAGAAAATCAGTACATTGCATGAGTGCAGCCAGATTGAATTATAGGGTAACCTGCCTATCTAGATGCCTGTGTGAGGTCTAGAATTCTAGATAGTCAGGCCGAATAAATCATCTAACGGTTACTTCATTGAATGATTGGTGCGTGTGCGTGACGTCGGGTTAGATGAGATGACTTGCTAGAAACAATGTGGCAAGTTTGCAATTTACAATAGGTATTTTAAAACTTGGTTATGTAACAAATAGGCTCAAATCCACTGACATAAATATACTAGACAGGCTATCGAGAACAAATTTTGTCCGCCATTTTCGGCATTTGACGTCTGTCACTAAGCTATAGAATAAGCATATATAGCTGTGTAGCTAGCCAGAGGCGAAACTGTTATGATAACTGTTCATTTTCTGCCTACATACACACTGAAGAATCTAGATAAAATGTATTTATTTCCTTACATATATGACACGGACGACATTAAAATTTATAAAAATAGTCATGAAACTCTTTCTCAGATGACTTTCCTACTCGTAGCAATTTTGATCAAATGGCGCTTATAGCATAATATACTCTTTAAATATGAGAAAAACACTAAAAAATAACGAGATAAAGAGTAATATATCATTATTATGTATATATTCTGCAAACAATAAGGTAGATAATCATTAGTAAATAAAATGGCGTACCACCGCGAGTGTTTAAAGTGACGTTTCAAAATAATCTAAATGAGCTTAAAACAAGAGTTTTTTCGCAGTGGATTGTTAATATATTGCTTTTATTATGTTTCTTGATATTATTAGAATACATTTTCATAACGCACATGGTATTTTTAATGTTTATTTTTTTATTTATTTGTGACACATGCGTGGCATCTCGCCAGTAGTCGGAGACGTACTAAAAGCAATGAAGTGCCGGCACTTCATTGAGGTGTGGAAGCATTTTCTTCCAGTGGTCTTCTCTAGTACTACATAATACCTCAATGCTTAAATCTAGTGGACCAATACTTCACTTACATAATGGCCTGCCTTTTGTTTTCCTAACATTCGTACAAAATTGCCGTAGGTTCACATATAGCGTGTTTTAAATCCGGTAAAGTAAAGTCTAGATTAAGGTCATTAATTTCTATCGCCAACGGAAATAAATCTAACAACAACACAACGCCGCACGCAATTATAATACTCGTATATGTATTTGCTGATCAATAGTTAACACTATAAACGTTTGTATTTTTTGTTGTCCATCTAAGCAATGTAGGCGACAGCGTGGCAGATTTTCCATTAAGTAGGTAAAGGTCAAATCGATGGGCCGTATACATATTGTTGATAATATTACGCCCTTGAGACGGCCAAGTACACAGGCGCTCCCATAAGGAGAGGTCGTGCGATCGTGTACCGCGGAATGACGTTAATTCATCGCAAACTCATTGACAGTCTACATGAAACCAATTAATGTTAGCAGCAGCCTATATCAATTAATTAAAACAGGGCTTCCGACAGTTTCTAACTTTTCAACTTTGCTTAAGCTTTTCAACTTGGCTCGACGCCAACCCGGAAGATATTTAATATTTTATGCCCAATTAAAACATAAAATTTCACAACTTGTTTTTCGTACTCATTATTCGGCGCCTCCTTGCTACCTCGCTATACCCTCGTAAGGATTGGAAATACCTACAGAATAAAATGATGGTGACATATTTTCGATTTCATTAAAACTACTTATTAAGGCGTGTGACTTCCAAACCGGGAGTCCAAAGCACCAAAATTTCTTGGACTTGCCGAAACGAAATGCAACGGTATAAACGTGAGGAATGCAATAACATACCTGATTATGCCGTGTCGAACGGAGGAAGATCATGATAGTGGATGATATGTTGAATTATTAAATTCGATTGTTACATACCATAATGTAGTTAGAAGAGACTTTATATGTTTAATTGGAAGTGATGTTGTTGATCGAGTCACAAATCTTTATATTTTCACATCAAATTTTATAAACAACGTTAATTTTACCTACTTTGAGGCTATATCAATCGATAACTTGTTACGTTTTCTGCTGCTCCCCGCTCTCCTCCCCATCCATCCTACCTACGTGATAGCGCGTCAACGACGGCAATCAAAATGTTCCCTCTGGGCTAGGTCGATGAAACTTTTGTATGATGTAGAATATAAATTGGTTCATATTTGAAAAAAAAATGGTGTGTGTACCATGAGCCGAACTTATTATACAGGTGATTATTATTTAATTTTTTTACAAGAATTTAAATGGTTAGGAGGGTCATATTTTTTTAACGTATAGCCTTTAGTCTCATTAATATTTGTACAAAATTTGAAATTTGTCACTTTCATAGTTTAGGAAAAAATAAATGAAACAGTTTTGGGGTTAATCGGGTGTTTTTCACCCCCAGGGGGTAACAGAGGGGTGAAACTTTGTGCAGGGTATTACCTCCTCAAAAGGCATCGTTTGATTATAGTTTCGAGCCAAAAACGCTGGGGGCAATTTTTCTTAGGTTATCCTGCTATACCCTTTAGGTCGTTTTTGGTTGGAGAATTTGTTATAATTTCCCTATTACAGTAATTCTAGTACAGGGCAGTCAGGTCATTCAGTAATTCACCTCTATTGTCCTGTCCGCTAAGGTTAAATGGCTCAATCAATAACATTAAAATCGACAATGTCCTCTCTAAATCGGTAAGTACACGCAAGTGATGAACAAATCATACGCAGGTTGCAAACCCGTATTTTTAGCGACCTAACTTAGTTTTTTAACAGACTTCAAGATTTCAATATGAGGAGGTTCTCAATTCGGTTGTATATTTTTTAATGGTTGTTATGAATATATATATACAAATAATTGTTCCCTTTTTTCTCAAAACCCAAATGTGAACTCCCCAAATCTTAAAAGGATACCTACATTAATGATTTTTTTTGACTAGTCGTCTGTAATGGTTGAATTAAGATTTCGTAAATCAAATTTTAATTCCGTACTTTTCATGTATGGGCTGGGCTCCTAACTCAACTCTTAAATTTCTTTCGATACGCTGTAATCAACTATTAAAAAAAAGACGAATCACGTGCCTCCGCGCTCCCATAGAACGGGGGCCGGGCGGGCAGGGGCTCGCGCGTTTATATCTTTTGTACCTACTACTTACCAATTTTCATTACTTATTTAGGTTTTATAGTTAAAAAATATAATTTTTGATGACTCGTAGAAAAATGCTACGTAAAAATACGTATTGTATTCAATAGTGATACAAGCTTTTCAATCTCGTACCTCATTTAGGCAACTCAGCAAGCTTCGTTGTTTAAACACGGTACTCGACTGAAAAGCTCTCTATTATATCGCGATTGTATAAAATCTCGATTTCTCATTCGATTCGATTGTGTAGTCTCGGAAATCTGCAACGAAGCATAGATCACGTTTGGTGACTTGTCCTCTTCGTTATGTTTGTTAAGCAAGTTACGTTTTCAAGCCACATTTTTGTCAAGCTCGAGTTCTGATGATGGGATCCATGAGAAAGCGAGGGAGGGAGAAACTCCTCAAATCGGGCGTTTGCATTTAAATAGTGCTATTTGGTGAAATGGAGTTGCTCATGAAGACCAGAATGGAACTCTTTTACGACAAAAGGGTTTTACGTCTTGAGCACGTATTGAGACTAATTTTTATTGTAATGATAATGTATGTATAAATATATATATAAATGTAAAAAATGTAAATAATTAAATGGCATTTCAAACTGGTTTGTGTAGTCGGATTTTTTCTTTTAAAGATTATGTTTTTAACTATTAGAAACAAGAACTTACGAGTCGAATACAATAATTCGGCGCACGACATCTATCCACAAGATTTCAATTTTGCTTGTTGGAAACCAATTTACCTGAACAATGTAGGTACCATGGTCCAATCCACACTGTTAGCTGACAATTGGTATAGTAAGCACTATACCATATTAAAAAGACATAAACCGATGGTCACTTAAGAGTGTTTTTGTTATCTATATGTTCGTTATAAACCTTATCGGCTTTCAAAAACAGAATACTTCTTCGCTGTCCTTTGTAGTACCGCCCCTTTCCCCGAGACCGACGCATAGTGCTTCACCTACGAAGTTGAACAAAATACCGCGTTGGCATACAGAGGTATCGCTAGACTCTCATTTTATTATAGAGGCAACGGCTAGACGATAAATAGGTTGGCAGGAAGCCGATACAATCACAACTGCAGTGATGTCAATCTAGCGTGAGCAGTAATTTTTGTGCTGTCTAGATAATCTAATGTAAACCTAATTTTGTATGTCATATGACTCGGTATTGAGTGGGTTATGCATATTTGAAACGTAGTGTAGTGGAAAGGGGAACATGTGCCTGGTGTCCTAATGTTTTACGAATATGTATGGTTTGTGTTTACTTTACAGCATAACTGTAAATATAAAAGTTAATTTTTTCGTAGTTAAAAAAGTTATACATTGATTTAAACTTTCAAAATTTTTACACATTATTTACGAAAACGGAACTTAATCGCGTTCTTTACAAAACTATACATAAATATCCGCTGTTTAAGATATAATGTTTTGTGTCATAATAAAAATAGTCGATCTTTATACCCAGAAATAAAATGCACTAGTTGGACCGTGAACAGTGCACAGTGTACTAAGGGGAAACAAAAATATTTTGTCTAAAAAAGTCCTAGCAAGTCAAAGTTTTACAGCCCACTCATTATTTTTGGTGTCTCATTCCAGGTCTCGTTGCCGACTGCCACACAATCTTATACACGGACCTGCAAGTGAAAATAGACGATGACCTCCGACTTATAGACTGTGATCAGGGCATCACCATCTCCTACTCGAATATTCCCGCCACTTACAAATGTATGGTCATCGACAGCATACAACCAGTCAACTTCAACTTTACAATTACGAACACTGCCGGTGCTGACAAAGACGTCATCTTCCTTATACAAGCCCTATACCAACCCTCGTTAGACAGTAACATCCTCTCTTGCTACTTCGACCCAAGAGCCAGCAATGTACACTCAGTGAACTTCATTCCTCATCCAAACGCGTGGCATTACTTCAGAATAGAATACTACACCCCCGACAATGATACCAAAATCAATAACTGTGACAACCTATACTATGCCAGAACGGAAGAAGACGATCTCGGCAATCATTCCGTTATAGACCTTATGCGCGACGACAAAGGTCGCTTTTTCACATTCGACTATGGCTTGCCTACCACTGATCTGCAAGATGCAACCAGTTTAGTCAATCTGACTTCAGACGAAGTGAAGTCCTTAAGGTTTCCGGTGACCAAGATCTTGGATATCGGAGGCACTTTAGCTTTGGAATCTAGTCTGCTTATGAAAAATTTAAAGTATTACATGGGATGGAAAAGAGATCGGAAAGGTGCCCAAGGAAATTTGCTGGCGTTTACGGAGGATAGTCAATATATGCGCGTTGTGATCTGTTTGGACATCGGCCATACAAGTTTGCCCTTATCGTCCGGACACTGCCAATACAACGATCACGTGAAGCCCGCGCTGTTTGTTTTGAACAGCACGGACTCAGAGTCCATAGACGATAAAGTGATAATTCCTTTTCCCGACGACGGGCAGTGGTATCTGACGTTCCGTTTGTTTTGCGATGAAGTTGTCTGTCCTTGTCGGACGTTTGATAACGGTACGAAGTATTACGTGAACTCGAGCGTGCTAGACAGGGACGAGGAAGACTTGGGGAACGTGTCGATACGGGAGGGGGAGAAGGAGTGCAACGTGACGGTGGTGCTGTCGATCTCCTCATCGTCTTGCGTCGGCGGCCGCTGCGGGAACCACGGCAGCTGTCTGCTCAACACGTTCGGTGGACTGATTATGTCTTTTTGCTCCTGCACGGCTGGTTACGGAGGTAAGGTATAATTTTATAAATATTTTATATATATAAAGGTGGCATACTTCATTTTTGTGTTATTATGATGATAACTTTCTGTCATCGTCATCCGCTTGCAAATGTCCCATTTATTTATGGTTGGTGCAGCATATTTTTTCTTTATATATCTCACACTACAGTATCCTCCTTCCCTTCTCTTCGCAACACATATCCATACTTCTCTAGTCGATTTGCCCTTAATTTTTAAAGTATAGGTACAGTTTTAGACTTCCTTCTATTTTGCTATACTCATACCAAACATTGCAATGATTAATTTGTAAATTAATTATTTATAAAGTATAAAAGGAACGTCAAAGAGGCGACCAATGTACATGTTTACATAAATTATATACACAACAATCAAATGAATTATATGATTTGGCAGCAATCTGGCCCTCATATCGACGACTTGTTTTTGAAATTGTGAGATACCTAAAACTAAAACGCATCTAATGATTCTTATGGCATTATTTATAAATGCACAAAAAACCTCAATTAGCTGTTAATCGTTTGTCTATCTGTCATTTTGTCTTATGTATTTGTAAAAAAGAGATAAACATTAATTAACAAATTTAAGCGTGTAACGTTTTATGAACATGAGGGAATGGTAGGTATGTAGGTATATGTAGTCGTAGTTTAGTTAGGTACCTATAGTCTAATTGACAAGGACATTTCAATATTGAATATTGTACAATTAGAAACAGGAAATTTTAAGTCGGATATTTACTGTGAAATAAAATAAGAATAACAATGTATTACTCAGTCAGTGTGGTTAAATCACATTAATAACTGAAGTAATTCGTTACTTAACGACTATTCCATTAAAATTTGCTCCAGCAATTGTAAACATAATATATGTATATACACATCTATCCTACACAAGGACGCGTATTGACTACTTTAATTGTTATAATTAATCAAGTCGGCAAAGTGGTGAGAATTACATTGTATGTACACCAATAAAGATAAAAGAATTAACCATTATTCTTTATAATTTCAGGCTGGGACTGCTCTGACGACTCGAGGATGGACAGCAAAGTCTCCATGATCGTGTCAGTACTACTCCTAACGCTCAGCAACATGCTCTTCTTCATCTCCATCTACGTGGCCATCATCAGACTGTACTACACCGAAGCCATGATGTACGGATTCACCATGGTCTTCTCCACATTCTACCACGCCTGCGACGCGCCCGCTCAGGTAGCCTACTGTATAACCCGACCGAACATTCTACAGTTCGGAGACTTTTACTGCGGCATCATGTGCTTCTGGGTAACATTACTGGCCATGGCCATCATGGGTGATAAACTGAGATCCTCATTACAACTGATCGGTGCAATAATCATAGCTTTACTCACTACGTGGAACATGCATTCTATAGTCGCGTTTATTTTACCTGTAGCGATTGGATGCGGTTTTTTATTCTTAAGTTGGTATTTAGATTGGAGAAAGGCTCATGCGTTAATGTACAAGAGATCGTATTATACAACTTTTTTGCCTATTGGCATATTGTTGGTCGGCGTAGGTTTGATCTGCTTTGCTTTTCTTCAGACTGAGCAGAATTATAAGATTGTACATTCGATTTGGCATATGATAATCGCTGCAAGCGTAGTGTTCCTTTTACCGGATATAAAACGCGGAGACAACGTGAACCCATTCCTGCCCGGCCCCAATTTCTGTAGCCTGCCGTTTTGTAGCAAATTCATCAGATCTCTAACCCCTAATACTGTCAATAGATCTCAAACTCCTACAACAACGGCCCCGTAAAGGCCCATTTAGATGGAGCGAGTTTCTCTCTTTCACCATACGATTATCGTAGCATGAGAAATATAGTATCGTGTAAACTATATGTACGATTTCGCACAAGAAGGAGCGATAATTGCCTACCCTGTAACGGTTGGATGTCTCCGTGTAAATACAATTTTAATGCGTGAATCGTATTTCGATTTCATGTGCTATTCAGTCGCCATCATGAATGCACTGTGTGAGGCTGTTCTGATTGTGTCGACACTTTTAATACAAGAATTACAAAAAAAAAAACACGTGTTTGGGTAAAAAATTGAAACAAAGGAGACTTAAAGAGGCTTTCACTTTCCCGTTCCTGTAAATATTGGCTGCATATTTTTTTAATATTCATTGTTATTTCTTTTGGATGAAATTCTTTAATTTCCAATTCAATCGAAAATGTATGAAATGCAGCAACCCTGTTGTTGTAATTGATGTCTTCATGTTCCAGAAGCATTCGTAGCTTCTATACAACTCAACGAATCTTATGTTTGTTGAAGTTCCAAATGTATACGTTTTTGGGACATACTGAATGTTTTAATAATTGCCAAAACGCACAACAAAGTTTTTCTTTTCATATACTTAAACAGCACATATACTGTGTAGAAAAATAGAAAGGGCTCTCGAGGGAAAGTTCCTTAAAACTTGTAAGTTAGCTCGTTTTACTTAAAGGAAACATTATTACATGTTTTTAAAATAACTGCATTCAAAGATATGTATTTTTTTTTCAATTAGCTTATCTCGCCCGGGAATCGAACCGACAAAAAATCCAAAAATACTAAAAATCTTTTTGATACTTTGTATGACAGACGAGTGTAAGACCTAATGTTTCTTGGAGAAATTTTAACATTATTAACTGTATCGGCCAGTGAAATAAAATAGCGTTTATTTGCAAGTCGGTTCAATTCCCGGGCGAGACAAGAGAATTTAAAAAAATCTTTGAATGCATTTTAGTTTCTTTTTAAAAACTAAAGAATGTTTCCTTTATGTAAAATGAGCTAAATTAAGGTTTTAGGGCGCTTTGCCTCCAGGGCCAATTTTTTTTTCACACGGTATATTAAAATAAATACAACTTAAATTTTATTAAACTTAAAGTGAGAGATCAAGAAATATAATTATGAATATTTTACGGTATCGTGGTAATGATTTGCAACTAATGACGTAAGTTGACTGGTAAAACTCGCACGAAAATCGGTTCGCAGTTCACACCGATTCCTACCTACCGGTGCCTACGTTCAAAAATGTCACACGAGAACGATTTTAGACGAGTCGAGAAATCGTAAGCAAATAGAGTAAAACCAAGATAAGTTTGCAGCGATTTTGATAGCCCAGACGGTGCACGGGGTTATTATAAACGTCAAACTTCTATGAAATAATGACGTTTACTTGACACTTGCACCTTCTGGGCTATCAAAATCTCCCTAGAATACAGCTCCTCGTGGAAACTATTTCGTCTGGCCATAATCTCCCCACGAGTATTGCTTGACAATCGTGCGCGATCTATTATTTCTCGCATGAATGTAGGTACACGTTTTATATGATACTCGCCTGACGATTATTCCATACGATTTCTCACCCCAATACGTGCGACAAACTCGCACCGTCTAAATGGGCCTTTCATAGCAGACTGAAGGTGTCAATTGCCATCCATTATAAAACGAGCCTTATGTCGTCTTGCTAAGGTGCAAATACAAATAACGCGTAAGTGTTAGTTAGTAATTAAGATATAAATGTTATTTCCGTTAGTTATGACATTCTCCTACTAGTCAACACTATTTTGAACGAGTACAGATATTTTAGGAATTCGTATAGCTCTTGATAGTTAGGTGTAACGTATTGAATTCACATGACAATAGATAATGATAGGGAATAGTACAATTTTCATAATATTTATTGAAGTACATGAAACAAAATGAAAGACTGTGAGAAGAATTATAGAAAACTAAGCAGAGCCGGACTCGGACATTGTTATCGAGGTAAATCTATAAGTAATGGGCGATTGACGGATGATATCTACTTATCAGTTACCTAATTGTTAAACGGTATTAACCCTTTGAACGCCAAGAACTCTTAAAGGCGTCGTAGGAAATCGTGCCCTTACCGCCAAGAACGCTTATATCTAAGTGCTGTGGCGTACGTTCTCAAAGTACTTAACCTTTTCCAGTACGGTTTATATTTGCTATAAGCTAGCCAGAGATATTGTGCATGAAGTTCTTGGGTTTGAAAAACGGCATTCAAAAGATTAAGCTCGAGACATGTACAGTGAGCTGCGAAATTGCATGGAGAAATTATGAATGAATTAATTGATAAAATCGTCATGCACTTTTACGGTTGATTTTACAACGTGTACACGTCTTGAGCCTAAAGAACTTTTGATTTATTACAAAATTCATAACACTGTACGGTACATATTTGTATACTGAAGACCTACAATGATAAGAATGTCTAGGAGTAATATATGCAGCTCCTAGACATTCTTATAAAACTTAATTTATTGTACCCAAGCTTCACCAAACTGCAACCGTTACTCGCCCATTATTATGGTGCCTTTATGTCCCTTCTTCCTGGTGCCCTTTAATGTACCGAGTCTGGCCCTATCAATACGAAACGAGCACCACGCCCCACGACCCCGTTAGAACTTAACGGACCAATTTAGATGTGATTTTATGTGATAGAATGTACCAGAGTGTAGCAGATTTTTTAGTACCTATTCTGTTTATATACTTTAATATTTTTAATTGATATTACTCACAAAGGAAGTCGAAGGCCCGTCGTAACTTATTATTATTATTTACAGAATCAATCCATTGATTGAGTAAGATGCGTAAAATCTAAGACAATTTCGTGCTTCGAATTTGACAGGTAAACGAGATGGCGCTGTACGGCTCCATACATTTTGCGGTAACTCTGACATAGGAGTACAGCGCCATCTGTTTTGGATGTCAAACTAAGGGGCACGTTTTTTCCTTAGACTACCTCTCTATTACAAACAATTCTCTTTGATATAATTTACTTTGCTTCTGAAACGGGTCTTGATGTAAATAATAAATTATACATCCAAGGGAATAATAAAACTACAGATAGACTACGTTTGCTATGTGAGATGTGCGTGGTGGGGTAATACAGGCGACGATAACGCACGGCGGGGAAGAATGAAATCTCGTGGAACTATTTGACAGCTGTCAACTCAAATCAGTGGGAGCAGATGCTCAGAGTGAAGTCGTCACGATTGTCTTAGAGATGAGCAGATTTGGAATTAACGTTTTAGTAAAATTGTTGGATATAAAGGAAATCTAATACTTCTGGACAATAAGACTGTAGACCATTCAAGTAAAAGTATTGAAGCGTGGGCTCAATATGACGAACACAATATGTTGATCCTATTAAAGTATAAAATTGCATGATTTCTGCGCATTGCAAGTGGGTATACATACTTACGTTTATTTCATGACAAACGCGTAATATACCTATTTAATGTTCATTATTATCGGACAAAGTCAATGTAGACCGAGCAGTGGCATGCTTAACCTTTTAACCGTTTAGAATTTGTCGAGCGTGCTTGTGTCGCCGCCGGTACGAAGTTACACGAATTTTTGTCTTAATTATCAGACTGCGGCGAAATGAGCGATTACGGCGGCCAAAAGGTTAAGAATACGATTAAGTACAAAAGTCAATAAATTCCTCAATTAAAATCGAACTACAATGTTGTATACTTAATTATTGCAACTATTCAAATAAAATACATCAAATTTTGTTATAAATATATGTAGGCACTTGTTCCATTGATAGAATTTATAATAAAATAAATGTTAAAGAGTATTCATGTGACTTCCAACTCTAGTAATATCTACTCGAAGAATGTTTTGACTTTTGGTACACATCCTGATATAAAGGTGTTCCCTTGTAAATGCCTTCAACTTTCAGGTCAGTACCCCTTCATTTGAATGATAATAATAATAAGTAAATTGTATTAGTTTGATTCTTGAACCTTATAAGCTTTAAAAATAATTATTTTCCCAATAATGTGAGTCATGATAATATAATTGTGCAAAAATGAAATAATAGTCTTTGAAGGAGTAAATGCATTGGTTTACATAACCACAATGTACCTAAATTAAATATGAAATACGTTTACATGTGTTTTGAGTTTATAAGTAAGTAGCTTCAGCCATTTTAACGGAAGCCTGTGCAAAAGTAGGAAATTATAAAAACATGTTGACCTCTAAAAGTAGTGTATGTATAGTGTAATGCCCAAATAATATATGGTTGGTATAGCAAAAAAATCGCGTGTGTACATAACTAAGTGGCGTGTCAGGTCATAATGCCATCTCTTTCACTCTTGGTTGGGCTTAACAAGGGTAAAGGAGATAGCATTATGATCTCAGTTACCAGTTACGAGTAGTTGTGGACATACGCCGTTAACCTTTTGAACGCCAAGAACACCTAAAGTCGTCGTTACTAGTCGTGGCCGCAGCGGCACTATAGGTGTTATGGCGGACGCTGTGAAAGTAACCTTCACACTTTCAAGTAAAGTTTACATTAGCCCGGCGCCCGGGAGCTTGGCGCTTGAGTGATGTTTATGTTTATGACATAAAGCGTTCAAAAGGTTATATGATATTAAAGTCCGGTGACACCGGCTACAATCGATGAACTGACTACCGTTACTCAGGGCAGAATTATGAGATTACCACTACAACAAAAAATACGATTGCTGGCTTCTATGTGCAACCGGCCCTTGATCTAGAGATTTAGGGAAGGATTCTTAACGATACTATTAAGAAAAATATTTGAAGTTTGTAGTTTCAAAATACATTCGGGCATTTTATTAGTAACGAACCCTGAAATATTTTTAGGTGCATACTTTTGTTAGATACTTCTGCTGTTTTTTATGCTACTGTAAATAGATAAAAAATGTCCAATATTGTAATATAAACTGACGGTGCCTTATACCTATTGTCCACCTTCAATTTTCGAGACCGTTTGTGACTGAATTCTTGGCAATGGCTTAATTTAGGACTGTTGCAACTATGGGGTCAAGTGGTAATAGAACATTTCGATTCTAGTGCGGAAAGTATGTCATTACTTCACGAGTACCGAGAAGACTCGGGACGAGTGAAGAATGACATTTCCGCACGTGTAGCGAACGACGTTTTTTTATTACAGTTGCGAAAAAATAAGAAAAACAACAAGTACTTTTTTTACATGCACTATAAGACAGAAACAATTGTAAATATAAAATATTATACTATTTTATTACCTAAGTATCGTTATTATTTGTGTATCGTATATTTAAATTGTATGAAAACAATATCGAAAGTTGCCTTTGGAAACTTAAAACATTCTTGCGGTGAGAAAAAACGCCTCTGCTTTGACAGGCGTTTCGGCAGCTATTCCGTTCCATTCAGACAACTTATTAATAACGGTTTTTCAATATTAAACGTGTTATAATGATGAAGAGGTAAGTAATAATATATGAAATATGCTTAAATTTATTATTTTTACATTAACAGTAGGTTTTTATGTTGATAACGACTTTATATGAAATATGCTTAAATTTATTATTTTTACATTAACAGTAGGTTTTTATGTTGATAACGACTTTTAAAGGAAACTAACATTAACACTTATCATCAATAAGTAGTCATGAATTGGAACACTTGGAAAAGTAAAAAGCACTAGTTCACGAAATCCAACTTTCCGCACGCTAAACAGCTACGTAAAATAGCACTTTTTGAGCAACTGTATTAAAAAAGGTTTTTACAGTACATATGTTACTGCTTTCCCGCACTAGTGCGTAAATTAGCACATTATGTAACTATGTCGAAAATTTAAAGGGTCATATGTACTGTAAAACGTTGTACTATACATGGTCGAACAGGTAATTCCTATTGTTCGCACTTGTATCGTAAATAACTATTACACTTCCACTGTGTACCTCCATACCCTATACATATATAATATACCTCATTACCTCCTCTACCCTTATAGTTGTAACTGCCCTAACTCATTTTACCTAAAAAACAAGTACCTACCACAGTGTGTGTATGAATTTAAATTTAGTATAACTCTTAGTTTGAATAAAGGAAAATTCGTCTATTAAAAAAAATAATGGTCTCCTTC
Source organism: Cydia pomonella (assembly GCF_033807575.1). NCBI lineage: Eukaryota > Metazoa > Arthropoda > Insecta > Lepidoptera > Tortricidae > Cydia > Cydia pomonella. The sequence goes on along the minus strand of NC_084721.1, from coordinate 10,525,318 downwards.
TTCCATTAGTGTTTGTGCCATGTGTAATATTAAGATTTAGTAAATTAATGTACATATTGATATTATTTAGCGGCTTTCTCTTTATAATGCTCACTTGCTTTAACAACGGGCCACCCTTGTCTTGTACAAAAAGTTAAACATGGAACACCAACTTGTGTATTATACAAACCATATACTTCTACATAAATTAGGATGCTATTTCGCAACCAAGTAATCCTTCACTTGGCTATATCTTCACCCTTCACTGTAAAGAAAATAGTTCCGAAGTGTCATAAAAGTATGTTAACAACAAAATAAGGTGGAAATATGACTTACTATTCGAGCAAAATCGTCTATATGAATCTTAAACATATAGGTACCAATATTACGAAACCCTGCCAGCCGTGCAGTATATTTAAGTACGACAGGTATGTTAAATTGTGTAGACAGTCTTGCCTGCACAGACAATGTTATCATGTTACCCTCATTGACCTTACCTTCTGACGGTCTTTACAAAACTTGGCCTTATTAATGTTGACATTCCTTCCATCTTTTGTTTGCTCAAATGGTAGAAGTTTTACTTCTTTTTCTGATCTCTCGGGGCAAAACAGGAACATTGTACATTTCTGACTAGCCTATCTATGGTGTTTAAATGAACTTTATATAATGTGCCATCTTATTTGTGTGCATAGATAAGTTTATACTAATTGCATGATTTATATTAAATTTTATTACTTACAAAGTGTAAACTTTATGCCAGAAGGGTATAGGTGAAAGTTTCTAAAAGGATGACTCTTTTGACTGTCTAGTTACTTTAAATACTTTAACCTTTTACGGCGAAGGAATATGCCGTGCCAAGACGCCAAGCGATCGCGAATATTTAAGCGAAATTGAACTTTACGGAATCCAACGTAAGTCCCTATTGCATTGATTGGCGAAGCTGTCGGCAGTAGCCGTTGTTGGCGTCCTTGGAAAAACTTACTACGCCACTGCCGACTGTGCCGGGTCAAAAGGTTAAAGTCAGACTCCACATGTAATTCTGCTATTAGAAAATCATTTTTTTTTTATAAAACTCTTTGGGCAACTAAATCACAGCAGCTACTTTTTTTAATACTTTTATTTCCAATATTAACATACTATGTATTTACTACCTTTTTGATATTACTCCACTGAAGTACAGGGCCCAATGTCTTTAAAATTTGTTTTACTTTCTTTTATATTATTTAGTCAGACCAAACTCAGTTGGCAACGATTTTGATAGCCCAGCCTATGCAAGTGTTAAGTAAATGCCATAATTTCATAGAAGAGTAACAATCAAAATAACACTTTTACTTTCTGGGCTGTCAAAACTGCTGCCAACTTATCTTGGTCTCTAGTAATATTCTAAGTGGGCTATGTCATTGATGCTTTATGTATAGTAGTGTTAGTTATTTATACACAAATAGTTAATGTTGTAATTTATTGTAATGTTCATGAACAAAGATGCCAGTTACCAAGCACACTAAATATTGCACTGCAGTATAAGTTATTTTAATTAAAGTATATTTTATATTATAATCGTGAATAATTATATTTGTTATGAAATATTTGTAAGTAAATAAAAATATTAAAACCAAAGTCAAATTTATGAAATATTGAAATTGTGTTTCATTTGCCTTATTAAAAAAGTATTGGGTGTTTTCCATCTCTTTATTCAGTGTTGACCTTTATTAATAAATAATAATATACAAAATAAATTAATTAGAACTGTCACTGCTTACCGAACAGCAGCACCATACATCATTTCTTTCATTAACTGTTCAGCTTTGAGTGTGCCATCAATGCTGGCACAGTCCTTATTAAATACACTATATGCTGACACTTCTCCCTTCTTCTTCGGCCCTGTTCTAGTATTTAAATATATTCCAATTAAAACGGAAAATACAAAGAAGACGGCACCAAATTGAATCTTCAAGAAGAATGCATATAGTGTAAGCCATATTATGGTGTAAATGGACCATTTGATGATGAAGTATCGCCAAGATTCTTGTGTTTCTGGTGCCAAGGTTTCTACCTCACTGATTTCTGATGCTATGTCTGTACTATCCTCAAACTGGTGGAGAGGGTACTCAGAAGCTCTTGGTTCTTCATTTTCTATCTGTAATATAGAGAGAAAACATTCAGTATTTTTGTTACTTTCTTCAAAAGGGAATTTTATAAATTGAAAGATTCTCATAGCTCAAAATTTGCTCATAGTAGTTGTAATATTATTGAACGAAATACATAATATCAAGCGGCCGAATTCCAAAAATCGGCCCCCGGATCCACACGGTGCGAGCACCATGAATTTCGAAATAAACCATTTACTGATAATTTTGCAACATTATTGTAAAAAAATAAAAAATAATACACACAACATTATTTAATTACAGTCGAGTTCATAAATACATATACATTTCATCACCTTAATCGATTGCAATAAGGTGAAAAAATGTATAGGTACATATTTATGAACTCGACTGTACAATATCCATTACATGCCTATCATTATCCATGGTCATCTAATCTGCATTAAAAATTCAAGGATTACACATTCTAAAACTAAATTATTAACCATGACCTTTTAGAGATAAACCAATAATGTTACATACCAACAACACCTCATCTTCTTTTGCATTCTCCATCTCTTTGAAGAAGTTTGGAGTGATGAAATCCACAAATTTATTCTTAGATTGGTCAAGCTTGTTCTTCGCGTTTTCAATGAGCTCTTTGCGACGTCGAAGAGCGCGATATTCCTTTAATTTTGCCTCCATCCGTGACCTTATCGATGATATTAAATCGATATAAAAACAATAGTACTCCAACTATTAAATTTTTACGCTCAGTATAGGCTTTAAAACGTTATCAAACTTCGATTATAGTCACGGTGTTCATTAGAATTCCAGTACTTACAATACACGAAATTATAAACAACAAGTGTTATGTTATGTAGTGTTCGCTGTTACAGCACTCACAGTTTTAACTATGTATTGTTTAAAAAAGGTGTTTTGTACTCTAACTTTGAACTAAATAAAAGGCTTAACTATGTTTATTTAGCGACATAGCCGCTGAAATTACACAAACAAGAGATGCGAACAAATAATGAACTGCAACGCCAGCTGATGTCATAAAGTGACACTGACAGTGACAGTGTGACAGTTGACGCAAGCATTGTCATCGTTGGACACCGTTGGTGGAAAAATGAATTCTAGTGGATTTTTACTTTTGTGAATAGAGTTTTCATTCGAGACATATTAGAATTTAAGAATATTTTCTAGTAATGATGTTGAGAAAAAAAAATTGGCTTACGATTTTAATGAACAGACTAACGAACAGAGCGAAACAATTATTTTGCGCTGGTAACATTATTTAAGGCGCGAATACCGATCGATAATTTCAATAACAAACGAATGTACCATAGGAATATTAAATAAAACACAGTTTTGAGTTATATTTAGTTTATAGGATATACAATTACAATAATGCCTTTGTAATAATAACATAATATCAACCGTAAATGGAACATCAATCTGATATGGGGGCATATGGTGAGAATACAAATGTTCAGAATTCCGGAAATTATATTACAATTATTCCCGTGGAATATTCAAGAAGGGGATATCCGATGCAAGCGGAATATCAATACAAGTAAGACCATACCATTCTATTTTAATTAAAAAAATAATGTTTTAAAGTTTTATAAGACACCGGAAATACATCATTATGGCTTTTTTTTCAGCGAATTCAGGTCGCGAGAGGAATACTACAGCGTTCAGAGCCAAAAGCTACAAGCTGAAGTAAACGCACACCTATACTCTGTATCTCAGAGGCTTCCTCATTTATCATACAGTCCTTTAGGCCGTCATAATGAGTGGGACAAACATGATCCTCATAAGCCGCTGCAACCCGATTCCAAAGAGAGTAACAGTTCGGATTCACTGGAGAAAAGTGTTATGGGTATGTTGGTAATAACACTAATACTCGAGCAGCTCGAGCTAGTAAAGGAGCAGAGAACGATATAAAAACTAATTGAAGTTTAGGCAATGTGCTATAGTTTGGCCCAGGACTACCTATCATTTCAAATATATAGACAGAGAGAATCTTAGTCTTACGCAAGTAGTAGTACCCAAAAGAAAGGGATGAGTATTAGTTTGCCTGGTTCTTATATACTGACTGACAAGTTGTGTTTGTCAGACAAACAGAAAAAAATAATGTTTAATTTAATGTATATTCAGTCGAAGTACTTTCTATCAAAATAGTTTTTTTACAGGGTCCAACTTAAGCAGCTGTTCTAACCAGACTGGATCGAGCAGCATAGCCGCGGGATCATTCAGCACAACGGAACCCATAACCAGTGGAGGCAGCTCATCTAGCGCAATCTCTCCTCCACTTCCAGGTATAAAAAAACAGGTTGATTCTACATTAGTATGTTTGGCATATCTTATTAAGGCCCCGTCGGGTTGTGTTCTTTTCGCACCCTCACTGTTAGTGAGCGAGAAAGAAGGATGTGCCTGCGGGACTGCGGATATCATGTTTTTGCATGCGCATTTTTAAAACTAAATTTCATACAAATATTTTTAGTTTTTGTGCATAAATTGTTACAAATTTTAAAAGTGCCTTTTATGCCACGTGATTTTTTTTCTATCGTGCAAAAGTCTAAAAATCAGGATTCGAATCGATGTAGTCACTAGAGATAAAATCCTTCAGAAAAAAAAAAAACAAAAAAAAACATACACACGAATTGATAACCTCCTCCTTTAGAAATCTTGAAGTCGGTTAAAAAGTAAATCTTAACTTTCAATGAAAAGACGCTGCGAAAGTATCTACTCCCTTTTGCTTGTAATGTATTGCAGCCTATTGTGACAGAAGGGTAACTACGGAAGCCTATACACTAACGGCTAAATCATAATAGGTACTTACTCAAAAAAGCCTAACTTCTTGCTACAGGATCATCAGGCAGCACAACCTCCTCCTCCACAATATCCTCAAACCCCGTGACATGCGTGTACCTCATGTCCCGCATCGCGATCATGGTGGAGATGAGTTCCGAGGAAGTGCCTTCGTGCGTCACTGCGTCGCGGTTCCTGAACGCTGTGCTGGCGACAGAAGAGCTGGGCATGACGCAAGCGAGTACGAGGAGTTTAGCGGCGAGCGTGTTTGCGCTGTGGATGTGCAGTCCGCTATTAGGTGAGTGTGAGAATTGAATATAAATTATGTGGAATAAGAGCAATATTCCACGCGTCGCAGTGTTGAAGTTTCAAAATGCGATGCTGGAAAAAAGAAGTTGGAAATGGCGGAACTAGCGAGAAAACCTTGGTAGAGATATGCCGATGACCCGCTAAAAAGTCAGTTTTGCTTTACAATAGGCACTTCGTACCTACACGCTATAAAGAGGAATCACTTGTAAGGTTTTGATGGCCACTTTTAATTACTTTCACATGATGCTTACCTATAAACACACATTTTTAGATTTCTAGGTCGATAGTTGATATATAGCTCTTAGTGGCCATCATTATTTGCCGTCCCAATCTATTAGAAATCTTAAAGGAGAAAGCTAGGAATCTGATCGTTGTGATAAAAACCTGAACACGACTTCATCAAGTATAAACTGTATCTTTTGTAGCTACCTAATTGTACTAAAATCGTTTTTGTCAGAAATCCAATTGAAGCCCCACCACTGTCCTTGGCGGTTATGGGCTAGCTGGCAGAAACTCCTGCAGCGATATGGACACGGCTCTGAATCACGCCGCAGCAAAGACCAGCCTGTCCTCAGGTTGCAGCGAAATGTGTTCTTTCCCAAGCATTTGGAGGAAGGGATCAAGTGAGTGTTGTTGTTTTTTGGACTTTCTAGTTCTTTGTAGTTCTAGTCACAAGCTATGTTCTCTAGAGTGTGGCACGTTTTCCTACTGCATTATTTATTTAGAGGACGTTTAATGACGTAGCAGTTCCGCCTGCTGTCCCGGTAAACATTTTTTCATAGATCTTTACGCATGGCAGACAAGCTGCAGAAAATAACGGCAAACCTATTGGGACCGTGCGAAGTGCATGGTGGGGGTAAGTAAGGCGATCCCAGCGCATAAGGTGGTAAAAATTAACTAACTGCGGATAGCGTCTTTAACATTTCGTGCAAGTTATATGGTTCGAAGTGAAACTTTAATTTAAAATTACTCCTGAAATATTCATTTAAATTGTACGAGTATAGTGTAAGGGGCCATTGTAATCTGTATGAAATGCTTAATATGACTAACTTATTTAATTTGATAATTATTAATACTGTATGGTGTAAATAGCTTTGCAAATACCACATATTGTGTGATCTTTTTCTAGAAGTTCAGAATGGGTATTAAAATATAGATATTCAACATCGCGGACTTTTTTGTAGACCCATGAAAGAGAGACAACACCACCATACATTGAGTTATTTGTGTTGTTATATCTCAAACGGATTAGGCAGCGTTTTTGGTTAAAGCTCCTATCCAGTGTGATTTTTTCCGACAATATCGTTATATTACAACCAATTTACACAAAACCTTAATAAATTATATACCTAAACCTTCCTCAAGAATCACTCTATTTATAGATGAAAGTTGTATGAAAATCCGTTGAGTAGTTTTTAGTTTTGGAGTAGTTTTATAAGATGTAGTGAATAGGCGTTTTCCCCTAGACTTGTGGACGCTAGGTTGCGTGACAGCCGTGCACATAGCGAATAAAATGTATATGACATAGCTGTATGTGGCTCACCGTGGCTCGTCTCGTATTTGAAGTCGTATTCGTATTCCGAGAAGACATATTTGATAAAGGCGCCTATTAGGTATGCATTTTGAACCTTCCTTTCCCGGTCTTTTGCCTGGAGTTGTTGTTGTTTTGACCAAACCATAGAAGTGAAGTGTGAATCTCGCAACCTAAATTGACGCGTAAGCGCTTTGAACTGAGGGCCTACCGCGAACCACGTTCGACGTGTTACCTCTCTGTCGCACTTGTAAATTCGTACGTAAGTGTGACAGGGTGACACGTCGAACGTGGTTCGCGGTAAGCCCTCTGTACGGAGCTTACGTTCGGTCGCGTGCTTAGGTTGCGATTGTGACAATTTCATTATTTGGTATACCTAGCTTCTCTATACGGCCCAATTCGAAAAATGATTAAGACACGTTTAAGATCTTAGAATGATCTTTAAAAGATCGTTAGCTAAACGAAATGTTAAAGTTGACGTTTATTTCGATTCCGCTATGATCCCAATAAGATCTATCTACGATATTTCTGACGTCAAAGTGACATTGGTTGCCCGAATCGAGCAGCTTCTGTTAGTTATACGACATACAAACGACATGTAAATGAGAACTTATCTAAACCAGAACCTTTCGTTATCGTATCTCATTCTTCGAATCGGGCCGATAGTAATAATATGTAACTCAATGATTATGCGCGACCTTTTTGTAAGCATTCAGTAAATAATGTTAGGTGTAATGTTTAACAAATATTCATATTTTTCAGAGATTCCCGTATCCAAGAGTTGCTATACGAAGAAGCGCGCCATAACGTGGTGACAGGCCGGTATCCGCTCGAAAGCGCGCAGGCCGTCATGCTGGGAGGGTTGCAGGCGCGCATTCAGCTCGGGCCCTACGACCCCCATACACACACCGCCAATTTCTTCAGGTAATGGTCAGTTCTGGGAAATAAAAAAACGTTAAGTATTGCGGTTTCTTGCTCGCAATTGCATACTGGTATCCAGGATTAATCAGTAACCTCAAGGAATTTATTTATCGTCGTAGCTTTAGTAAGATCATATTCTTTTCTACTTTTCAAGGGCAAATTAAATGTTGATTTTGACTGTGTTACCTACATTTCCCCTACAGGTCTGTATTTTTGTGTATTTTGGAAAGGATTTTTAATTTATTTATTACTTCGAATGCGAAAGGGTTCTGTCCGTGTGCAGATTTTCAGATATGTTGCTTTTCCAAGTTACAAGAAAATATTCAGTTATGGTACCACTAATTTCTAGCTTAGCTTCTAGCCTAGCATAGCTTCATTTACTATCTGTCTCCAGAGAACACCAAGACAAATATCTTCCGAAGCACGCGCGCTCTGGGCGGTGGGCGCAATTGTTACCAGCGGGCCGTAAAGGCAGCCCCGAGGCCAAGCTCCTTGAGCAGGCTCAGAGGCCACCGGCGGCACCGCCGAGAAAGCTGCGCCACAAATATTTGGCACATTGTCGGACTACGCCAACATACGGGTAAATGTTTACAAGTATTGTTCAAGACGATGCGAAATAAATATGTCGTGTTGTGGTTTTATCTCCCAAGATACAACTGTACCTTATAGAAACTACAACAACTACAATACAACCAAACACAACAACAACCAAATTCTGTAGAGTATATATTAAATAGCAGCTTATTTTACAGCAGTATCTATACATATTTATAATCTTAGTTACATGTAACGTGGCAAACGTGGTCCCTAAATTTTTGTATATTGGGACTCCCAACTTGGGACCCTGGAACCTATGTTATCAGGGTGACTTATTTTACCCCATTTTCGAAATAAAAATATCAACGACTCCGGTATCGCCATTACGGACACAATAAACTTAGTGGTCCTTCGAACCGGATAGTATTTTCATTTCAAGTTGTAATTATGTTTTTTCTGTTATTATTATATGCGCTGCAATCTATTATTTTATGTTGTTGAATTCCATGTAATACCATATACATGTTACGTCAGGGCGGCGTTTTTCCAAGGGCAGATAGAGCAGCCGGTCCGCAGCCTCACAAGCTTACTCACACATGAAGACATTCCAGTCCTGGTGGCCGTCAACGCTAATGGTGTCTACGTTATTGATGACACGGAGAGTGTAAGTAAACACTTCCAAGCCCATAAAACCACAAATCACTTACTTAATGTAAGTGGACGAATACAAACTGGCAGTCACCATATACTTGTATTAGCATTGCTTGCATTTACTATTTTAGTATAAGAACATGACTGCTAACATCAGTTGCGTTGTTATATTATGTAACTTATGATATGATTTTTACGCATGTAAATTATAAAATTAAATATCAATATAAATTTAGTGAGTGGGGTGTGGGATAAAAATAAGGTAGCAACTAGTAGTGTGGCTCTGTGGCTAGCGACGTAGTCGTATAATAGAAGTTTAAAAAATCGCCTACACGAATGCAGTGATCGTGGTCGCATTTAAATAACAAATACAGATCACAGGGGTAAATAGGACGCAATTAAGCAATGTGCCTCTCAGCGTAGTATACGAGGAAAGAATAAAACGACTGTTAGTCCTCCTGTTGCTATATACCTTTGAATCCGGCACTTTAAAAAGACCGAAGAGGGTATATGTTTTTATTTCATGTGTGGCGATATTCACAGACGGTACTACTAGGCCTTCTTTATGAGGAGCTCTCCTGGGACATCGGCCTGCCGTCGGACGACAACGAGGACTGCCTCCCGTGCCTCTTCCTGCAGTTCATGGTCGTGGAGAATGGGCTAAGGGTTTCTAAGATATTACAGGTATGCGTATGAAAAGCCATTGACTTAAAATTAGTAACTTACTTTATAAACCTAGAGAATCTAGAAAAAAAGCAACCTCAAACTTTACTATACTATACCTACCAAATCCCGAGTTGTCGCTCCTGTGGGCGCGAAAGAAAAGTAGTGGGTTATGTTGGTACCCAGTCTTCTAAGGAACCGACATTTTTAATATGACTTTGGTGGCAAATAAGCATACATCCAGCCTGATGGCAAGGACCGTAGCATATAGACGCTTGTACCTCCAGAGGACCGCATGCGCATTAAAAACCTGTAAGAGCTATTGTAATGCCAATTAAAGTTCTATCTATCTAGTTTTAAGCCAATTCGCTATTTGTGAGGATGTTTCAGTTACAACTCTGTTCTTGTTGTTATACAGGGTGAAATTTTAACCATTGTTCATACTCTATGTAGTGACTTTATAGGTCATACTGAACAACTTTTAATATGGGACCAATGTCAAAATCGCAAAACAAAATTTGTCTGTGTCATACATTCCGGCTGATATGATGACTCTGATATTTATGGGACAGCCAATTTTTTTGCGATTTCGACATTGGCCTCATAATAAAAGTCGTTCAGTATGACCTATAAAGTCACTACGCAGAGTATGAACGGTGGTTAAAATTTTACCTTGTATACATACAGGGTAGGTTGCACCAAACAGTCTGTCAACATTGAAATGTTCGTTAAATTGTATTGTTTGGGGAGTTTCATATAGTATACTGCCGAGTACCTACTGATACTGATCAATCAATAAAGTGTGTTTGGTGCACCTGACCCTTAGAGTCGGTTGTACCAAACCGTTTGTCACCGTTAAAGAGTTCGTAAAATTGTATTGTGTGGGAATTTTCATAGTTCTCTACTGAGTGATGTTGATTTGCCTGTCAAGTGTGGTTGGTGCAACTGGTCCTAAATCTAGTTTAACATTTTTTCTCTAAATAGTTACCGGGCTCTTAATCTTAATTCCAGGTATTTTCAAAACAAGCGATAATGATGGACACGTTAATAGAACATTTCGCTGGCGAGTACCGCAAACGACTGGGCCAGGAGACACCTAGCGATCACGCCAACTATGAATACCATTCCGGTAAATTTATATATATATTTTCCTACTCCTCTACTGTTATCTGTCATTTATGCATTCATTAACACGAATATAAGAACATACATAAAAGATTTCAAGAAAAGTCTATATTGTCTATTCCTCATAAAAGCTCTTGTGCTTTTATACGCTATAACGTTACTGCGATTAATGGCTACCAACCTAACAAAACCAAAACGAATACAGTTTTAAACTAAGTGCATTGCTGCCATCTTACAAAATATTCATTTGGTTGCATAGTAAAAATAATTACTTCATAAGTCAGAAACACGCATGTGACACCCGTAATATAGCAACACTCATAGACTACGAAGACCACTTAGCGTTGCTTTTTAGTCTCCGTAGGCTACGGTGGCCAAAATTGAGAAAAAACTGTCCAAAAAATTAATTTAGCAAGTAGCAAGTACCAGGGCCTCATGAGTTACGAGGAGGTGTCGCCGACCGGCCGGCCGCGGCCCGGGGCGCGGCGCGTAACAAGGTATGCTCGCGCGTCTTGGCTATATACTTTTGCTGTAATTTGTTTACCTAAATTAAGATTTATTTTTGTTGACTCGTAGGAAAAATATTGTATGCAACGTTGTATAAGTAGGTCAAAAAATTCTCGTGGCGTATTCCTTTACAATGTTCGCCTACGCCTTCGGCTCCGGCTCACATTGTAACTCACGCCACTCGCCTTTTTTGACCCTTCTTATACAACTGTTGCATAAAATACTATTAGATACTTGTTTTCATACTTTACAGTCTATAGAAATAGAATTCAGCTTTAACTCACTTTATCATGATATGGTGTGATTTCAAATAATAGTGCATTGCAAGATATAGCAAACAATGCTTAACTCAAACCTTTGAATATCTAATAGGCTTCCTTCTTGGATTGCTATTATCATCATCTTATTATTTATTTATTTATTTACCCACTTATTCATAAACGTGTACTAAAGTTACGAAGCCGCTAATAATCGTTTGTCTCTTTCCGACGTATTGGTATGATGGAAAGGGACAAACGATTATTAGCGGCTTCGTAACTTTAGTACACGTTTATGAATAAGGGGGTTAATCTTTATTGCACAATACACGAAGTTACAAATGGCGTTAATGCCTTAAGGCATTCTCTACAACCTACCAATGGGTGGAGCATCTTTCTTGTTGTCCCTGCGTTTTGTCATGGCTCACTACGGTTTCGAACGCTTGACAGTTTTTTGTAAATAATGTCAATTGGTCTTGAACTTCCCGAGGATCAACTGTCTAAATAGGACTCATGGCATTTAAGCAACACAAAGGTCAGAAATGAGAGTTAAAGTCTGACGCTCGCTCTCGACGATTGAAACGCCTCTAACAAAATGATAACGTAATGTGACCTCACATTACATAAGTCTGTCCTAAATGTATGGAAGATCAAGGAAATTGCCCTTTTGACCCTGAAATATTGGGTTTATGTAGGGGAAGGGACGTTAAGGGAAATAAACAATAAAAAATAAATATAAAATATTTTTTAATGACAACTAATGACAACTCATTGGTTACTTATTAAATTATCATTTGGCACCGAATTTGGTGAAGTAAGTAATCAAATAATATTTTTTATTTTTATTTCACAAAACCTTCATGAAAACTCCATCGTGCCCCGGGGTAGGGGCAGTATGGGGTAACCATTGCAGGGCAGTACGGGGTACATTATTTTATTTGTCACAAAATAAGCGGATGTGGATGTCTTCTAAATCTGCATCATCACAGCATCATCCTGCACAGGCTGTATGGGTCTACTGTCCACATAGCTGGCAGGCCACCCTACCCTCCGAAGACTTCAAATAAGTGTGGTTTGAGTCAACACAATATATGCATAAGACATCCTCCTTAACATTTTCTCCATCAGAGCGAGCTTTTTGAGTCTTCCTCTGTTTTATTGAGTTTTTTTTTTCAACCGGGTATCATTCGGAAGTCCAATGTAAAATTCAATTTTCCAATGTGGTTTGTGGAACACCGTGCAATTGAGCTGCTTTTCTGTAACCAGCTGATTTGCTTAAAACTACATCAATTGCATGCTTCTACAGACCAACTGCCTCTGGAAATTTTGTAAGTTCGTACTATTTTTATATACCTAAAACAAAATAAATCATATTATTATAATATTATCAAATGAGCAGACCATTCAGGGGCATAATGGGGATGGGGCACAACAGGGTACCCCATTGTGCCCCATAACTATGTCCCCGTTATGCCCCCTTGTCTAACAGAATTTTAAATAACGAACAAAAAAATTAATTGAAGGTCAGAGTGATTTTGCTCAAAACATATCAATAGTTGATGTCAGCAGTAAAACACATTAAAAAAACTATAGTAGTAATCTAAACACTTACCTTTTTAGACGCGTTTTGGTAACCACTCAAAATTAGATGAAATTTCGTCGGAAAAAAGAATTGGTCGTCAAAAATAAACACGTGCAATTTGCTCGCTGGTCACTGCCGCACTGAAAGCCGATTCGAAATGCCCTCTTATTGGCGAAAACAAAACACGGCTAGTGTGCATAGTTACTTGTATGTGTGGGTGGCCCCGTCGTGCCTCGCGTCCCCGTTATGCCCCCCCTTCCCCTATATAGTTGTAACACAATTTATTTTTCGATAACATTTAAGAAATCGAATGGTATTATTTTATTTTTTATATTTGAAAAATAAAAAAGAAATTTTTTTGGGCCTTGTATTTTTTTATAATATCAAATGTTTAATGTTTTTTTTTTTTTAATTCCACTTTTATAATAAATGGCCCATTTTTTATCCATTTAACTAAATTTTGTTATATATTCAATATACAGTGTCGAGTACCCAATTGTTCCAGACTCCGGCAGCATATCGCTGCCCCCGCTGTCCCGGCCGGACTCGCCGCAGCGGCGCCTCGCCAACAAGCTGTCGCGCCTGGCGCTCGCCACGCACGACGGGCGCGGCAACCTGCTCGGCGGCGCCGGCGACTGGAACGCCGGCTTCCACCACCCCATGCCCTCCTGGATACTGCCCAAGCACTAGCGTCATCTAACTTGGAGAAACTAGTCTAGGAGACTGCTATAGAATACTATAGTTAAATTGACATGAAACTTTAATACTTGTAATATGAATCTCAGTAAAAAAATATAAAATTATTTAACATTGTTTTATTTCACATTAATTAACGCTATTACAATATTTTGCTATACCTAAAACAGCTGGAAAATGAGATCAAGACTTAATTCGATAATTAATAATTATTTTGTATTTGTAAAATGTAGATTATAGCACCGGTTAAAAAAAAACATAGAATTAAATAACATTAATAAATAGCTAATAGAGAAAACAATCGTGATGATATAATAGTTATTAAGTTAAAGTTAGTTTTAAGGGAGCTAAGTTTCAACAACAGCTCGCCCTCGTGCTAATATTGATCCTCGACAAGCAAAATGTTCTAAAAAGTCTTGAGCGCTGCGAGGGTTTTGAATGCACGAGGGTTAACTTTTGTACCGAGTGAAGCACAACATTTTTCACCACACCGACGCAAGGAAGCTATAGACTCACTGTAAAATATTACAAATCAAATCCAAATGAACGCCATAAAATATTCATCATTCAAAACCATCATTTAACACACGCTATATTCTATGTACGTAGGCGCTTTTCGCTACATACGGGTTTTGTCATTTTATCGGCTACGCTCGCAGCGCGTAGCTTGCGCTGGCACTGAATAGGTATGTTAAAAGTCAATTCTACCAGCCAACATTCAACTCGAATCGTCAACTAACTTTGCCACTCTTTAAGATAAAAAGCACCTTTTTCATCCGCTTTGTTAAGGATAAGGAAAGCCTTTACGAGCTAGCGTGGTGAAAAATTCATCATATGATAAATAATTTTAAAGGTACTAGGTAACTTCATTATGCTGATGAATCTAATGATATCTAACAACATAAAATTAATTTTTGACAAGCAGAAACGTCTGCGAACGATGCTATTAATCTGGAGTATTAATCCAGAGGCCGTGAGTTCAAGTCTCACCCAAGACAGTATTTTTTCCACTTTAAAATTTATTCTAAGCTTATCTAACAACATATTAGTATTACCCTACATGTAACACAACTTAGTAACTACAAATAACTTTTTTTTTTAATTTAAGGTGTTCTAATGAGAGGTAATTAATTTCCAAAGCAGGAATTTAGCGTTTATAGGTAGGTGGAATATAAGTAACAATTTGACATAAACGTTGTCTAAACAAACGGACGGCAAAAGCCTGCTACAACTGCTATATGTAGCAGCAACCAACCAAGTCCAAGTAGTCAAGTTAAACAGTATTAGCCTACCACTTGGTTGCTTGGTTTGACTTGGCTAGTGGGACTACTTGATTCCGTGATGGTGTCTGATGCGGTTGAATTCCTTGAGCAGGGGATGCTTGTCCAGGTAGTCCATGAGCGCCTTGTATCGCGGCGCGGAGAGATCGTGGTGACGGGTCAGCCGCACCTCTAGGGTGTGCAGTTGGAACGCTAGCTCGGCGCTAGGGAAGGGAAAAATATAATGAGAATCATATTACCCAATTGAACTGAAGTCTTAGTATAAAACTAAAACCAGATACATTTGAGGAGTGTCCATTCAAAAGTGTTTTTTTATCTATGAAAAACATGCAAAAATGACACCTTTTGAAAAGTCGCCCCTCATATATTTATTTATTTAAACTTTATTGCACAAATGTGCTTAAAGCAACGTTAAAGTAAACAGGATAAGACGCAACTTACCTAGACGCGAAATACTTGGCTTCTTTTTCTGGAGTAAGAATGTACTGATTCGCCAAGTACCATAATCTCTTGTTCTTGTATTCCGTGTTCATCTGCAAAGCAATATGCTTGTCATGAATAGGTATCAATCTTCTCGTGAAATAATAATTTTGCAATAAGAAAAGTTTGTAAAAAGACATGTAGGTATCAGGTTCATGATAGAGGAGGCTAAAGTTACAGCTAGAAAAAAGTAAGTAAAAACCAGCACACATATAATTTGGTAGTAAGCTAGTAAGCAAACAATAGAACAACAAAACTAACAAAACCCACCGTTTCAAAGCGTTCATGAACCAAAAGTTGACGCTGGAGCTGCTTCGCCTTGAAGTCATTAATACACTGCTCCCTTATGAGCGTGGCTTCTTTGATGGTCAGTGGCGCTCCACTGCCGTGGCCGGAGCCGAACATGCGAGCCAAGTACGGAGCTAGGGGGTCTATTTCCGCCTCCTTTTCGCGTTCTGATACTTCAGCTTTTCTAGCTTCCTGATGGGGCGGAAAAGATTTTGATAGTGTAATATTATCATTTTGTATGTGCAAAAGTACGAAATCGAAAATACCTACTGTATAATCAATAGTTGCATTAGTAGGTACACACTATACATCGTAGTTGAATAATAGCTTTATACATCTAGAACTATCACCACAAAAGGGTGAAAGGCCAGGTTCAAGTTGGACTTGTCGTTATTGATGTCTTCTTAAATAATGTACAATATATAATATTTGATATTTTTCATTAAAGCAATAAATACATACTTGTTCCATCCATCCCTTCCTAGCGACATCGTTCCTCTCCGTGTCAAAGAGCGCCACCACCAGCTCTGGCTCTATCAGCTCTTTGTGCCGCTGCTGCAGGTACGTGATGATGTCCGCCTCCCGGTCCCTGATGCCCTTGCGCGCCTTGTTCTCGTATTCCATGTTATCGCAGAGCGTCAGGTAAACGTTGAGGGCGCGGGGCGGTTTGGCAATAGGATCCGCCTGAGGAAAGAGAACAGAATATGTTGTTTTTACTTCTCGACGAGTGGTGAAAAAGGAAACTGATTTGAAAAACTTTGATACTTCGCCGATTGTTAAAAATACATTAAAGACGCATGAAAAACAAGCTCAATGGCATCAGCTACTAAAAAATATTGGGGTCTCATAACATCAGGAGTTAGTTTAACCACTTGCTAGGTACTTAACGCAATTGGAAATGTAATGCGTCCGTCCATGCGCAGTGAAAATGCAGCCTTCCTTGGGTACAACCGCTAGTGAGTGTGAAGATGGAAGCCAAAAACCTCAAACCTCACCAAACATCACAAGGGAGAGGAAGGGGTCAAAAAAAAGCCGAATAAACCTCACGTGATTTGTTCACAATACTTAAGCTGTGGGGCTTTTGTGCCCTCTACAAAGCAATTGGGATACGATAATAATAAATAAATACAATACAATACCTATTAACTTGACAAATACACTGCAAAGTTAAAATGGATGGTTTTTATAGGTTATTTGAACACATCTAAACTTACTATGTATCCTGATGTCTTCTCCGGATAGAACAAGATCTTGCCACCCGTCTCAGCCAAGTTGGACTTAAGGTATTTCCTCATGTTATTCGTGACGAAGTTGTACGCGTAATGGTAAAGGAGTTCGATGGTGTTTTCCGGGACCTGGAAGATCCTTCTCCAGATATCGTTCTCCGCTGGAACGTTGTAGTCGCGACCATAATCGTCTGTGATCGTCTTTAATTGACGCTTAGGTTCCGCTTTAGTGCCTTCCGTGTATACTGTTTGACGAGATTCTAGACTGTAATATAATGTTCGAGAAAAGGTACACAGGTTAGAAAAGTAATAGGAAAAGTCGAAGTTAACAGCACTATTAACACACCTGCTTATTGCCTTCATCAAATTCAGTTTTTTTATTTCTAATTTAAAACCAGAAGGTTCTTTATGGAATATAATACATTATTGTTCCTAGTATCAAATAATGATTAATGACAGATGGAAGATGATTTTCCTTGCATGTACAAAATATACTCACCTACTCATTATTTATTAAGTTAAATATTACATTCGTTGGATTTTATTTATAAAACAACCTTCGATGTATTTGTTTTATGCTACGTCGGTGGCAAACAACCATACGGCCCGCCTGATGGTAAGCAGTCTCCGTAGCCTATGTACGCCTACAACTCCAGAGGAGTTACATGCGGGTTGCCGACCCTAACAACCCTCCCTCCCCTTGTTGAGCTCTGGCAACTTTACTCACCGGCAGGAACACAACACTATGAGTAGGGTCTAGTGTTATTTGGCTGCGGTTTTCTGTAAGGTGAAGGTACTTCCCCAGTTGGGCTCTGCTCTAGATCTGGAATGCCATCCGCTGTGCTGTGCCCTACCACGCTAAGCTAGACGACATTCACAATGCCCATACCTCTCTTGTGGACGTAGTTTAAGGACGTACCTGGGTCCAATGTATCAACATCAGCCCAGCATCACTATCAACTTTAGCCCTCATTGCATCAGTCATCACTCATCAGTCACGTAATCTAGTTAATCATTGTCTGAATCTACAGTACGAGGGTAGTCGTTTTGAAGTACCGCACATTGTTTATCTATTAAAACTGAATAAGCAAACTTACTAATCTTCTCTTTTAGTATAGTACTCGAAAAACGTCAGGGGAGTGCAGACGATTTTGGTGAGGTGGTCCAAGCGCGCGTAGTAGTTGAACTCCAAGGTGCGGCTGGATTCTATTGAGGTCGGCGGGGCGTCAAACGAGTACTCATGATCTAAATAAAATGAATGTGACAAGGTAAAGTAAATTTCAAATTCAAATGTTCTGTCCAGTGTCCATTAATAACCACGTAATCTTTTACAAGAATTACACAATCTCTACATAGACATGCTTATCAACCTACCCGCACGCCAAGATCAGAGTGGTCATTCCATTCGACTAACTTTAAAATATGGGCTAAGGAATATAAAGGTTATGTTTACGTTAGAAAATACGGCAAGTCACGTGGATTTTACAGCATTAGGTACGCTGCGGTAAAACGTTTCCAAAATATGTACATATTCTATTCTTATTTTGGTTTAATGGTTTATAGAAAAACTTACAGATTAAATGGTCTCTTCTTCCGATGCCAAACTTTTCATATGTGATTTTTTTGACGTAGTCTATCTTAACGTACTCCATCAAGTCGGCACGATGTTTAAACCACTCGTAGCTAAAGCACAAATCATGTAAGTAAAGTAAGTTTTATACAAAAGGTACCTTAAAAACACCATGAGGTAACACATCTTATCATAATCATCTTCTGCTAATCATTGGACTATAACATTACTCGATACATGTCTCAACAACAAGGTAGGTAACGGATACCTGCGATTAAGATATTTTAACAAAGATTCATATGGAAATAAGTAGAGGCAAAGATCGCTATTTTGTTAAAAAACAATACTTGAAATTGTCAAAGTCCGTTAGTCAATGTAATAAGGAATACCTAATTAAGAATTAATAGATAAAAATTACTAATATTTACGTAATCAAAGGCTTTGTCAAGGCGTAATCATCATAGAGCATGATTCTCTTCACGACTCCATCGCGCTCGAAGTAGGGCGCAAACTTCTCCAGGAGCACCTTCTTGTAGTGAATCACTCTGTGGCTGCCAGGGAACCGCCGCTCGAATTCTGGGCGATGAATCAGTTATTAGAACACAAACACTCTAAATTAAGTCATCAACATTTTCCAGGGCAAGTAATCTACTCTTACGAAATCACAAAGATACGTGCTATATTTACTTACGTTAAAGATAGTCATAAGACGAAATAAAAAACAAGAAGGGCCCTTTAAAAATTAATTTTCAAATGGCTTATGGCCGCAACGTACCTTATGTACGTAAGTTACGGATGCGCGTTTCAACATTGCGGATGTACTAGGTAATGTTAATAATTGTGTCCTGAGTAAATACTAACCTACACAGAAAGTGTGGATCCTTATGAATGAATCAGGTGTGTTAAGAGCATCCACACTTCCCGTAAATCATTCAACTTATTCCATTACCATACCATCAGGCGTGATATCCAGTTTCTCAACCCAGCTGGGCGGCATGTCGAGATGCTTCTCCGTGTCGACGGCAGTTCGCGGGTCCTCCTGGTCGATCCCGGTTAAGGCTCGTCGGTAGGACGGCTCTCCGGCTAGCAGGTGCTCCCAACAGGTCAGTTCACATAGATCGTAGTTTAATGCTCCGAGACCCTCTTTGCAATCTTGGAGATTCACCTAAGAAAACTGGTTATGAATTGATTTTAAATGCAGGCTAGGAGCCCGATTGAGATCTGTGAGCTGTCAATAGTGGGACCAGAAAGATCTTAATCTTATCATATGAAGTTTACCGCGTAGGGAGATCTTTAAAAAATCGTAAAAACATAGCATCATTCTTGCAAGATAATTGGCGAATCACTTCAAAAATAGATGCGTGATTGTATATCAAAGTACCTTCTTAAAGCGAAGAGTGTACATCCAAGACACAGGTTTGATATCTCGACGTTTTAAATCTAGCTAAACTTTAATTTTGTAGCTATCGACATGATTCCGAGTCGGTGTGGGGTTAAAAACTCACATAGTAATTTTCATGATTGTAAACACTATCCAATCCCCGGTACTGTGGCGCGTCGAGCGGGTACCCGGTGCCGTCGCTGGGCTCTATGAAGAAGGGTTCCTCGATGTCCTTGAACCCTGGCAGGACCAGCACCCACGCGTGAGTGCGCCAGTCGGTGATGTCATCTGGCGGGGGCTTCTCGAGTTCCTGAACAGGGTTTAGACACGTTTAGGTACACGGAAACAAAAGTTTCAGCGGTTTCCAGGATTCTTACATTTTGCTGGCGGCTGGCGGATTACCGAGTTATACATAGATAAAAATATTAAATCTTAATTTTTTTTATGAATCAAAGCTACTTTTATTTTTATTTTTGCAATAATATTTCTAGATTTGACTCTACTAGTTCTGGATACCAATCACTGTATCTGTGTCTCCGAAAAATACACAGGAACAATCAGAACCCGCACACAGTGAGCGATACGATAGTGTCAGTGAATTTCCCCAAATCTTTTAAATATTTTCATTAATGTAATTACATTACATAAAGCTCTGAGTAGTGGGCGCCACTAGCACATACTGAGGGCCTACTGCGAAACACGACAATCGAAATTTCATTATTTGCCTCTCTATCACTCTTGCACATTCGAGCGATAAGGAGGCAGATAATGAAATTTGGATTTTTGCGTGTCGCGGTAGGCCTCTGTAAACACACCGCCTTGATGCATCAATTTCATAGCGAAAACATCGCAAAAAAACTGTTTGAGGCATAGTATATAGTTACTCTATGGTTTACAATATGTGCTAGTGCTGCTCTCTGGCGGCAGAACATTGCAGTAATACTCCATGTTCTTTTTAGTAAGTGTTGTTTTACTTTCAACGAAGTTAGTAAAAATTTTCACCCAACTCAACAGGTGAATTAAGTAATAATGCTAATGAAAATAAAGAAAATAAAATATATATCTTACGGCAATCTTGGCCAGCCGTTTGTTCTCGATTTTGTCAATCTCCGCTTGCCGTAAGGCTCTTTCCTTCTCCTCCATCGCGATGACGTACTTGGACGTGAGGTCGGGCAGCGGCACCAATCGGTAACGAGGAACCTCGTCGGACGGGGGTGGCTTTTCTACTTTCTGGAAATATACACTTAATTCAACCTAACCTTAAACATGTATTTCTATAGTCGGCTTACTACACCTCAGGTAAGCCGACTGTAGAAATACAGCTAGTTCGAAGCTTAAATTAGTGACATCCCTATATGGTTTATGTAATTACATAGGTACATAGGTACTTAAAGTTCGCTCCATAGAGCATCAAGCCAAATATTTGACATATCAGCCTCATATTAAAATTATTACGCATACGCTCCAATATCATTTATTTTCGAAACGAAGTTTTTCCGCATGCATGCATGCATATATCTTAGCTGTTACTGTATCGCGGCGTAACTGTGACTTCATCACGTACGTACATACCCAAGGTTGTATCAAGTAACAAAACTCCTCACCGGATTCTCATCTGGCAGTTCCGGACACAGGGTCCGGTACCGGATGGCCATACACACGTCCCGCAAGGCGCAGCCCACGACCACGTACGCGTCATATCCGGCGCCGATCAGCCACGACACCGTGACGTGCGCGA
The DNA here is from genome assembly GCF_033807575.1 of Cydia pomonella. Classification (NCBI taxonomy): domain Eukaryota; kingdom Metazoa; phylum Arthropoda; class Insecta; order Lepidoptera; family Tortricidae; genus Cydia; species Cydia pomonella. The sequence continues at coordinate 10,503,690 of NC_084721.1, read as the reverse complement.
GCTCGAACGGGTTCGCCTTCCGACGGATCAGCGCCGTGTACGGGGACATTATGCGTTCCGGCTAGAACAAAAAAAAAGTACATTACGTATAAAAATAGTCGCTGCGTACGCATCGCGTTTTTTAGGTGGGGTGGACAGCGCGGGGTGCTCATACCCTGCTTCAGTCTCGTCCCGTAGATAAAGGATGAGAAAAACCACGTAGAGTATGCGTCGACTATGTTAGTTTAAAAATGGGAAGGACAACCTTTTTGGTGTTGCAAATACAGCACTGCGTGTTCCCGCTATAAGTAAATGTTGGAATGTTTATGTAGCTAAACCACTATGAAACACAATCAGAAACCAAACTTTAAAAGAAATCTTTCCAATTAACGTCTCAAAAGTTTAAAGTTGATTTATAAATGATGGTTGACGACCGCCTCTCTAATACAAACGTAGTTTCGATTTTTCTGTCTCAATGTAATGCATAAATAATAACATAGCTGTGCCCCTCCATTCGACTTTTAGAGATTTTTTGACTGTTATAGGAATTAGGAGCTAAAAACAAATTTCATGGTATTTTTATACCTATCTAAATTACTTACTTTGCTTCCGGACTAATAGTTAGTTTTGAACATAATCGGTTGAGCCATTAATGAATAAAATAAAAAAAATTGCTCTATATTTATTAACAGGACGAAAGTTCCGCGAAGGTACGTCTTTTTGCTTTTAAGGCTTTTTCTTATCGTGTGAAGGTACGGAACCCTCCATTATCCGTGGCTCGACACGCACTTGACAGTTTTTTTAATATACAAAGCACAGATCATTACTTCTGTATCCTAAAATGTTTAAACAAATGAAATTCCCCCGAAATACGATTAGTTTTAAACTTTATTGGATTTTTATGATGAACGGCACGAGAGCTAAGGCTAGAGTTACAATACTCAGTTATAATGCCTGTCAATAGATGGCGCTGTATGGAGAAACTTTGAAGTTCAGTTAAAAAATTACCGAAGCGCTTTGCCGAACTAATGCGGTGCCACAACTGAAACGTAGAGGGCGTTGCCAGTAGGTATTATTTTTTAGTAGTAGGATATTTTCGGATCGTATGAATGTTTGCATCGCACTGTAGTTTGCCTCTTAAGCAGCTCCTTACAGCCTACGCGTTTAGACAAAACAATAATTAAAAACTACAAAAGTAACTTTTATGAACGGAAATAAACCTTATCACAATTATGGTTGATTCGCTTGGTTTCAGGACCCCACGGCTTACTTTAAAGGCGTAGACTATCATCATCATATCCGCCTTTTATTGCTCACTGCTGAGCAATGAGCATAGCCTCTCTTACAGTAGGCCACTTGTCCCGGTCGAGCTAATCTCACCAACAATCTTTCAAATGTCGTCCACCCAACGAACCAACGCCAGGCACTTCTTCACCATCCAGTTATTCCAGTTACACAGCCTTCATAATCCTTTTCCGTACTCAATCTTTGTAATACAACTTTATCTTCCGCTCTCAAACTATCCCAAATTCATGAATGAAAGTTTGTTTATTCATAACATTTTTCAGCGTACAATGTTTAGGTCGTCCCATTGTCGGTTAGGGGGTGGTCCCCCTCCAATAGAATCCAAAGTTGGGAAACAAAGTCGGCCCGCCAAGTTGGACCTGATTTCACTCTCGTTTGAACGCTTTCACTTTTTACTTTTTTTAGTTTTGTTTTTGCACTTTGTGAGTTTTTTTGCTGGAAGGTATTATCTTGAAAACTTAAGTACTCTTAGTAAGCGTTCGATGGTGCAAAGTGGAAAAGATTTTTTATTAATTCTACGCTGTTATATACTTCTCTTTTGTCTATTTTTTCACTGAAAAAGTAGGTGCCGGATATTAAATTCATTGTCTGTTGACGTTTTGGATGTTATTTTAGGTAGGTAGGTTTAGGTAGGTAGGAATAAAGTTCAGTTTAAACTTCGGCTCTTTAAAAATAACCTGTGTGCCCTCTGTGCTCCATTTACACATTGATTACCTACACTTGCTGCTTTATTATTAAATCGAGCGCCGCACTAGCTGATGCTATACTTACTGAACTCGTAGCTCAGCTACGAGTCGTAGCAGTCGTAGCACATCGCACTTATATGTAGCATTGTAGCACGTAATGTAATGGTACCTATTACTATTAACGGCCCGAATCGAAGAATAATTAACGACCCGATTCGAAGAATGAGATACGATATCGATAAGTTCTCATTTAGATATCGGTTGTATGTTGTATAATTGATAGAAGCAACTCGATTCGGGCAACCAATGTCACTTTGACGTTAGAAATATCGTACGTACTAGATTGCGCTTGCTTGCTCCATTTTTCTTTGTTGTCTAATCTAAATTTAATACAAGAAATTAATATTCGAATAGGCCTCCATTTGTATCCCCTAACGTAATATAAACGAATTAGCTAAAATAAAAGAGTATAGGCCCAATTCGAACCTTAAGATACGTCAAACATTTGGATTAGATATATCAGTGCCAAAAGTGACGTTTTTGTTTGACACCGACGTATCTATCCATATCGTGTCTTTACGAAAATTTTGACACATCTTAAAGTTCGAATCGGGCCGTAAGCCTCATGGATACAGTAGTATCTGAATTTCCAATTTCTTATCACTCTTATGAAACTTCACAATTTTCAGAAGGAACGACGAGAGGTAAATTATATCATTGACATTATTTTAATTATTTTATTTTACCTGTTTAGTATAACTGCAATATTTGTATCATTTCTTTGCTGTATGTCATTTACATTATTTTTGTGTTTAAGATATCTAGAACGATCAGAATATCGGTAAAATATAGCTAAAGTGAAGTAGGTACTTATTATTATAACTCACAGTATAACCAAAGGTTGTTGTTGCAAATATAAGCTGAGCGAGCACACCCACGCGCGCCACGTGGATCGGCCCCCGCGTGGCTTGTTTGGGACAGATATTGTGCCGAGATGATTATCTATTAGCATCCCAAAAGTAAAGAAGGCCGAAGATCTTGACGAAGAGGTTGGAATTTTAAAGTATGGAACTTTCAAAACGAGTAGCAGAGAAAGTGCTATTATCGTTTTTCCTTGTCGTAAGTCTCACTTTCCATTACCTACTACTAAATATAAGGAGTACCTTAGTACTGGTACTACAAAACGGTATGTGACGCGTTGTTTCCCACCAAAGCTTGGCACAGGCAAAAGTTGTGTCTTTATTTTTGTCGTCTTCTTTTTTCTGGTTATTTTCAATTTGTTTGTGACTTAACCTAAGTCTATATGCGATTGTCTTCAATAGGTATACTTAAGGGTCTGATCCAATAAAATATTGATACACTGGTTTTGTACTCCCACACAACACGCGCTTCCAGTATCGACCCCCGCGTGTGCGCCCAATCTGAAGGGGAGTTAAATTATTATTTCTATTGTTTGAAACTAAAGTCAAACTAATAACCTATTATGTATTGTAAAAAGGAAGGTATGATATTGAATTACTTGTATAAAAAAATCAGGCTGTATCTAATTATGTATTCAAAAAATAATACAAATTTATAACGCAGCTTCAATTTAGTCAAACTAATTAAAGTTGTGTAGACAGACAATTCTGAAATTAGACATAGCATACAAGTTGTGCATTCATATAAATACGATATTCATTTATAATAATCACAGTGCATCCTTCTCATAGCAATAACTACAGTTCTGGCGATATGCACTGATATTAATATCAAATCAATATCAATACGACACGAAAGGCGCTCTTGAAACTCACGAGTAGTATAATTTATGTAGTTGCAATTTTCTGTAGTGCGACAATTAGGGCACGAAACATCAATACGGGCTGTCCGCTCCCACGTTCACCTTCACCCCTCAGTAGTCCCGCCACCACACATTACCGTCCATGTGTAATTCTTTGTTGAGCTATAATTAATATTAAATGAACCCACTATTTTAAAATCTCAGCTGTATGAGTAGTATGTTTTAATACGTTTCGCGTCGAATCATGGCGACAGTTCCTTTCAGTCTCCTTTGGTTCAAAAAATATTTTTTTACCATAGTTGCATCAATAAATTTTACTGTATTTTATAACTTAAATGTTGCATTTCTAAATAAATTAATGTGCTAAAATGCATTGTCATAGGGACGCGAGTGGTATAGTCATTAGTCAGTCAGTCATATTGACCACATTTAAGCAATGACATGACATTACTGACAGTGTAGTCTTTTGAATGCAATGGAATCATAAGGAAATTGGGATCCAAAGAAAGAATGACAAATTCTTAGTTATCTTATACCTTTAAACGAGCAATTCTTGTATATATATATATATTTCTGTGATCTCGGAAACGGCTCTAACGATTTCGCTGAAATTTGGTATATGGGGGTTTTTGGGGGTAAACAATCTATCTAGATTAGTCTTATGTTTGGGAAAACGCGTGTTTTCGAGTTTTCATGCGTTTTTCTTTCGACGTAGAATATGGTCGCTAATTTCGTATTGCCGGTCACTGTCTGTCTGGTCCAGCGGGTTAAGACGCGGACTGCTAAACGAGTGTTGAGGGTTCGAATCTCGCCCGGTGACTAACTTTTTTTTTATATGTTCAAGTTTATATATATTTTTTTAATTTTTATTGTTTTAGACAAGTTTAATTTAGTAAAAAAATATAGTTATAACCGAGCAAAGCTCGGTCGCCCAGGTACTAAGTGTCTAACTGTCAAACAATTAGGGCACGACACATCAATATTGACTGCCCAGTCCCACGTCTACCTTCACCCCTCTGTAGTGCCGCCACCGCACATTAGCGTTGAAGCGTAATTATTCTTTGTTAAGCTATTAATGCCATTATTATAATCTGGCCGGTAACGGAGTACGTAATCTGTGTTTTGATACCAAATGTATTAATACGAAATGTTAAATCTCGTTTTACTTTTTAGAGCGTCATCTCATTTTTAGGGTTCCGTAATAAATAAGGCAACACGTCTGTCTGTCCGTTCGTAGCTCAGCTGTTGTAAAAAACTGTAATTTGGCATGGAAATTAACGCCAGCAAAGTGATAGGGTCATACCAAGATAAGTTGGCAGCCCCGACAGTGCAAGTGTTATTTTAAACGTCAAACTTCTAGGAAATAATGACTTTTATTTAACACTTGCACAGGCTGGGCTAACAAAATCGCTGCCAACTTATTTTGGTCTGACTCTACTCGTAGGTTGATTGTTTTGTAAGGTATGTTTTCTTTACTACGTGTCCAAAAGGATTTGATTTTTCGGTAGCTACAAAAACTTAAAACTAAGACCACCATTTGTACATAAGTATTGTATAAATAAAAACCTAAAATATGTTACTTTCGGCTCTATTCGAAGAATTAAATACGATAACGATAAGTTCTGGTTTAGATAAGTTCTCATTTAGAAGTAGCTCGATTCGGGCAACTAATGTCACTTTGACGTTAAAAATATCGTAGATAGATCTTATTCGGATCACAGCGGAATCGAAATAAACAATTTTGACATGTCGTTTAGTTATCGATCTTTTAAAGATCTTTCCAAGATCTTAAACGTGTCTTAATCATTCTTCGAATCGGGCCGTTTATCAATTCAATTACCTACTGATAATAATAAGGTCATAATCAGTGACACATTAGAGCAAGAAGAGCGATAAACTGTTATTAAATTAGTATATTAAGTTCTAAATACACCTCCTAAAAAATATGCATAAACATTTTTCGCGAAACTTATAATACATGGAAATCATACCAAAAAAGAGGTGTTGCCTTACATCAAATGAGGTAGTTCTGTTTTTTATATAATATTGGTAGTGATGAAATAGTAATAACAAATCCAAGTTTTCCACCTCGAAAGCCCTTCGGATCATTGTGTGTATAATATACAGTACAGCGACGGAAATTGTTATAACTCTTATCTCTCGTATCTTTGATGGACCAGGCTTGTCCTTTGGATCCACAGCACTCCTTTTCGGGCGGCCAGAGTGTGTGGTAGCATTTCTCCGCCAACCTGATCAGGCCGGTCGAAATTGTCATTTAATGGTGAATTATCAATGAATGGTTTTTCAATGTCGGCACACATCTCCGGTCCTCTATATTCTCGCAGGATTGACCATTGCCGTTGTTGCAAACAGCTGAACATTTGAGTCCTGCTTTCCTGCAACCACAAGTGCTGGCACAACCTTTTTTGCAGTTACAGTTATTTCAAAATTTTGCAAACTTTTGAAAAGCCGTATCATAGAAACTATTTGGCTTACTAAGATTAAATTATAGTCAATTAATTGCAAATATCATATTCTTAAAAGTGTGCATAGTGAATTTTGCCTTAACTCCGGTTCTTATTGTTAGTGGAAATTTTGTACAAAACCTGAATAAATTCCTAAAATTTTATGGATTTTCATGTACTTTACAATGATCCCAAGGGCTTTCGAGGTCGAAAACTTGGATTTGTTATTACCATATCACTACCAACATATTAAAAAAAACAGAACTACCTCATTTGATGTTAGGTAAAATGTACCAATTCCATGGGCTTTTAGGGCAGGCAACACTATCAACTGGCTCCCACGCGATCTGAGGATCACCCTCCGATAATTCCAAAAATGCACGCGCTAGGGCGACCAGTAATTATTTTCTTTGTATTTTTTGCCTAATAGGCATGTTGTGATTTTTTGTTACCATTATTGTAGTAATCGCACTTGTTAACTAGGATCTATTATAATATATTGTATTGATGAGATTTTCACATGACCCCGACTCGTGGCTCGTAAAGATAATTTACATTGCTACCGCGAAATCTCATACACGCGTCTGAAATGTCAGCGCTGTCAGCAGTAATTAGAATTAGTACAGTCAGCAGCAAAAGTTTCTGAGCGGGCCAGGTGTTCAAATTGACCTGTCCACGGCCCCGCGTTCTTAATCTTTTAACAATAAGAAAAGTGGTAATCATAATAATATTAGACACGTCACCCGCTTAGCTGCTTTTACTGCGGACTGTAGGTAATATTATAGTTTTTTTTTATACTACGTCGGTGGCAATCAAGCATACGGCCCGCCTGATGGTAAGCAGTCTCCGTAGCCTATGTACGCCTGCAACTCCATAGGAGTTACATGCGCGTTGCCGACCCTAACACCCCTCCCCCCTCGTTGAGCTCTGACAACGTGATATATATTGAGATATATTGGAACGCTATGTTAACGGATTCATGTGTATAGCTTTTGATAAAACGAACTAAACCCACGCATCAACTAAAAATCGACTTTAATTAATTTATGTAAAAAAGCAGGCAGCACGCCGTTTTCTTTCATTAATAACTGGGTCATAAATCTTTTCGTTGTCTTGTTTCTCTCCACTCTGTCACGCTTCTATTTTTGTCTTTTATCAAATAAATAAAAAAAGTTGAGTGCATGTCTTTCAGCTGTAGATTATAATTCTCATGAGAAAAATTAAAAACTAAATTTCACCCCATACAAAAAGCTCCACTCCGTCACATTTTGTGGGGACAATAATCAAAACAACGAAAATAATTTTCACTCAACTACTTAAATATGTTGACTCTTAATATAGCACTATCTTCCTAAAACATCAAAAGCATTCACAAGTTACAATACAATTTTTGAAATTGTATTTATATTGGACGTAAGTACATATAACCTACATAGTATGTATCATCTTTGTATTTGTGTTCTGTATCGGACGTAAACCGCCCCGGGCATCCGTATCGTATCGCTTGAATAATTTACTGCGTTTTGATTGGTCACCCGACATTTACATAATGGCCCATTAACCACTTTTTGTTTACAAAATCGCATAATACCTTTCTCCGCGGTATTCAAAAGGTCTTAAATATATTAGACATAAGAGGGCACATACGTCTTTTAGTTTCGTGAAGCTGGTGACGTCCAGACCCAATCTGCATCTAAATTATCCACCGGTAGTTTTCATAAGGCAACGTTACGTTCTACCGCGTTTATTAATCTGACACTAAAGCAAAGCGTAGTAGAGTTGTTATTTCTGTGACAAATATTTTTAGGTAGGCGGTTGTGAAAAATATTAAAATCGCGAAGTCTGTTAACCTTGAATATGGCTAACTGGGCCGCACTTGTCTCTTTTTGTGATTTAAATTTCGAATTAGGATTGCATATTTTTAAATTCAAATTTAAAAAGTCCCGTTGGCAATTAGCAGTGGACCAAATGTCGATGTAAGTACTGTATAAAGTTTTTTTTAATGGTTCGTTCTCCGTAATTTTAATAAATTAATAATAAAATAAACAGATCTTATGTTATGTTAAAAGTTGGACAAGACAAAGCTAACTCTGCATAATACAAATACGTATCAATATCAATGAAAAAGTGTAACAATGTCATCATAATGTCAAATTTCTGTGAAAAGGCAACATTAATATTACGTTTTGAAGATTTTTCCATAAAAATATAAAACTACCGAAGTAAAAAATTTGAAAACTCTTTTTTATCAGAAGATTAGCCACGTTGTAAGACTTTCAGCGTTTTACAAACCGCAGCGTTTTAACCCAAAACCATTGACGCAAACTTAAGTAGAGTACATACACGTGAAAAATGGGCCAAGAGGCCATCAATAGCAAATTCCCTGAATATCATCGGGTAACGTAAACACGCAAAATCCCTCTAAAGGTACACCGCGGCCTCAGTCATGTGCGGGACATAAATTTGGCACGGAGGTATAGGGGTATACAGGCCTTATGTACCGGGAGTCCAGCTACATAAGGAGTATGTACGAAGCAACACGGGCGTCACTTATCCGCGCGGAGGATGCGGTGGCCGTCCGATCGGCCTCCCTCCACCCCCACCTTCGAGCCACCCCCCACCCACTCGCGATTCATTAAGTCGGGCGCGGCCGGCGCGGCGGACGCGTCGCGAGTCTCCGTGAATTCAAATTAGGGGAGGCTCGGACGTCGTGTAGGCGGGTGGGGGCGAGTCGATGACTTTGTCGATAAGTTTTGTTTTTCATTTTAGTTAATGAACTTCGCTGGACTAATTAGAGCACTTAACTGCGCTTTCATCAAAGTCCGTATAAACATTTTTTTTTTGTGTTAGATAAAATACTCAGTGTACCACTGAATTATGATTGTGTTTAAGTTTCTAATAACTAGTATTTAATCTGTTGCATCCGATCCATGACAAAGATCGAAAACACTGAATTGTTGTAACCAGTTGTGTATTAGGTATTTGGCGGGCAGTCTAAACTACTAATCTACGTGCTCTCCTTGTTCTCGTAGTGGCCACCTCTACCTGAAAGATCTTAGGATTAGATACTTATATTTCGTCACTTCATTTTCCAGATATAATTTTATAGTAAACATGTAGTTTCCCTATTGTGCAGATAGCATCGCACACGTTTAAGAGTAACTATTTTGATTAAAACTGTCAAAGCAACCTTTCCGCCTAGAAAACTAAACCTGAGTAGGCTCCATTAATTTTTTGGGACATTAGAGTCAATACTGATATACATAGTAGCTTAATTTTGCCTATTCTCCAGATTATCTAGAATTATTATTATTGGTGTCACAGTTGAAAAAATTACTTCAATCTGTAAGCAGTTCAGAAGCTGTGTTCAGCTTCTTCAAGAATCACATTCTACTACTTCTACAACAAGTTTTTTTTTCAAATTGTTATGCTTAAGATGAAGCATAATTATAACTTGTTGCAATTCCCGTACCACGACTCGGTAAAAAAGAGATTTAAAAAAATACTCATACTTACTCATAATCTTTATCGCATATCACATTGTATATAAACCTAGTACATAGAATTGTATACAACATGACACCCTGTAGGGCGTAACACGAAATACCAATTTTATCGATACCATATCGACATACGGACCCCGACCCTATCGCCCCTTTGTCTCGGCAAGACACGCGGGGGTGCCGGACGGAAGTCGCGCTCGCACCGCGCTAAATGATTCAAAACTCCGGACCCGACCTGCAAGATTTACGAGTACCCCTACCCGCTACCCGCTACCCGACTACCCGACTACCCGGTAGATTAAGGATGTCGCGATATTGAAATACGCTCAAATTCGCTTATAGCTTTTGATTATTTATGATGGTCAGTTTATTTACGGCTTGGTTGAGATTTTTTCACGCGGCGCGGTGACGGCGCTATATACGGAGGGAGTCACAGATAAAGTAAACAATGCTTTGACATGTGAAAGTGAGTGTAATTGTGCCTTCCTGTGTCATATTTATTTTTATTTTCAATAGGTATCTCAGCAATGTACCTAGTTCATCATTGTTTTTAATGCCTAATAATTATTATGCTGCTGCTTTCATCTTTCCATTACCTATATTGTCTTACAATATAAAACGAAAAAAAGATGCAATGCTCTTGTTAAAATACTTCCATTGAAACTTTACAGGAATCCCTAGGTATAGTTCAAATATTTAAGAAATGATATATTAATCAAGAGTTTTAACAACTTTCGGAATTCTAGACCAGCCAGCCAAAGTGCATATAAATTCAACGAGATTAATTATTATTAATTCAATTCTGTAAATAATAAAGTATTGCCACATGGGATTAAAACCGTTAGGACTGTTGAATTTGTATAGACCTTACCTTCTTTAAGATCAAAGTCTTGTTTCATAGCAACAATTAAAAACAATTGTTACATATCAAGTGCTTTTCGGACCTACGTACCTACTTGAGATTGGCCAACCTAGAATAGTAATTTATTGCGGGGTCTAGTCCGGACTTAGTGGATAAAGAAGAGGACGAATATATATGTTAATGTTACTCGTAGGTAGGTAAGTAGGTATGTGTATATTTTGTGGAGGTGTCATGGATTACCGAAACCTCGGTGATACATTGACTGAAGTTTGCGATTAATTTTATTTCTAAATTCTTCGATATAAGGGACTCAAAATAGGATAGGTAGTCTTGTTCATTAAGGTATTACCATCTCTACAGAATCTATCATTAGTTATATATATATACCGAAGTCCAATAGAGATTTTGTCGGCATTTGACATCTAACCTAAAAAAATATGGATGTTGATTTCAATGAAATAATATTAACTAGCATATACTTTAACAAAACATTTATACAAATGAAATATATAAGTATATAAATTGTTGAAGCGCTGGTGGCCTAGCAGTGAGAGCTTGCGACTTGCAATCCGGAGTTCGCGGGTTCAAACCCCGGCTCGTACCAATGAGTTATTCTTATGTACGAAATATAATATGATATTTACAAGTCTCTTTTCGGTGAAGGAAAACATCGTGAGGAGACCGGACTAATCCCAATAAGGCCTAGTTCTGGGTTGGAAGGTCAAATGGCAGTCTCTTTCGTAAAAACTAATGCAAACGCCAATTCTTGGGATTAGTTGCCAAGCGGACCCCAGGCTCTTATGAGCCGTGGCAATACGCCGGGACAAACGCTAGGAAGATGATGATGATAAATTGTTGATAAGATCATGATTGTCAAACAGTGCGTGATTTTGATTACGAAGTATTGAAGGTAAATTTGTTTGTTTACATTATTTGCTATTTCTATTGGACTCCACTTTAACCTATCCGATGTGCACCTAATAAATCTCTCCACGCCTTAATAAAGACTAATTTGGCTCGCACAAAATTGCCTCTCAATCGCCAAGCGACATATTCGTCAGCGATCTGGCCACAAAGCTCTTTCAGTGACAAAGCGTGCCTGCCGTTTCAGGGACCCTAGAAAAGTGTAATATCCTGCATAGTATTGCGAGTCGTGCATGCGACACGCGACGCCACGATTTATCATCCGACACGATCGCTGGCTGTTATTCCATTTTATTAAAAAGCACAGGCGAGTGTACAACTGTACAACTCTAGAGACCAAGGACAAAATAGTGTCCAGTTATGTGTAATTTGTACGGGTATCGAAGTCAAACTTATACTGGTTTCATAGACGCGAAGGTTTGTAAAGCGATACAATAACGGCTGTAATCGGTTGCCTGCAAGCTACCTATTTACTTATGAACCTGCTCAATTCGATTAGGATTGCTTCAATGAGGTTTTTGTGGGGAGCATTTTGTGTTCGGTATATTATATCTCTAAATTATGGTAATAACTTGAAAATTCGTGCTTGTAGTAGATATAGGTTATAACTGCTGTTGAAATTGGCAACTTTTTTAGTTGCTGAAGTCAAAGAATATTTGAAGAAAGTTATTAAATTCATGATGTTTATATGGCGACAGTAAAAGGTTGAATTGTGCATTTCTGGAGTTAATCAAATAAATTAGATTTACAATTTTTGGGAACAAACCAAATTATTTTATTAAATATTTTTATTTGTGCTTTGTGAGTATGTGTAGTAATAGGAAGTAAGATATATATGTAGGAGGTGAAAGCACGTATTTACTGCTCGCCCTTAAAGTTGGGCAAAGATCACTAGGTTTTCTAAGATTACATAATATACTTATTGGAGAAGTTGGAGCGGGTACCGCCGTGACAGGGTAGCCTACAGTGTTGGCCGAACCGAAACCGTTCGTTACGGTTAAGGTTCAATTTGTAATGGTTAATGGGCAATTCTAATTAACGGTCGGCTAACACTGGAAGCCTAGTGTTCTAGGGCGTTAGCCGCGTAAGTTGAAGACGCAGCTTCGAATCCGGCCTCCGCCACTAAGGTTTTGTCACTTTTACTTTAGAATATGACATTTATTTCAGTTTATTAATTAGATTTAATCAATCAAGCAAATCCAAAATCAATTACCTAACCTATATCTTAATGTTCCGCCGAGACACAATGTTCCAATAGACGCATATTTATTAATATTTGATACCGCACCCCAGCGGCGTCCATTCATTGTGATTCATGTCTCGCGCGCGCCCTATTCAGGGCATTGTTTGTTCGATGGGGACTTGCGACTCCGAGGACCAGAGATTTGAGTCAGGATGTGCTGTGATTAAGGTAATGATGGTAGCTCGAGGTGTTATTACAGTTGTGCAAAGGTATTAGAACTAATATCGCATTGTCACACTTTAATTGTGAAGGTATAAATAAAGTGACAATATTCGAACGACGCATACCATTGAATTATGAGCTGAATTTCCATAATATTGACACTGGATGTATGTTTGTGTACTGTACCTACTATTCAATAAAACAAACGAATAAGTAGGTACTTTCATTCATGGAGACACGCCCAATCGGCTCAATTTCAATGTCAATTTGGTAAATTAGTACAGTGACAAAAAGTGGGTTTCCTTTTTATCAATCGGGGCTAATGTACACGTTCTAACTAATATTTACACTAACTTAGAAACATATCTTCTAATACCACGCAAATAATAAACCACTTCACCACAGAAGTTATAAAATCACCTCACACATTCCGTTTAATGCTTTCTGCAGCCACGATAACCCAGAAGAACTCAAAACTATGATCCCTAAAGCAAAAGTTCCCGCGCAAAGGCCAATATGCAAATGTAAACTTTCCCTGTTCCGCGCTGCACTTGGCCGATTTACTACCATACCCGCCCAGCCTTTCAATTGAAACTCGGCCCTCTTTGCTACCGTACACGATCCTTTGTAATGGAACCCCCTTTTCAAGTTTTTGCGCGCGTTGTTCGAAAGCCATTGATTACGTATACTCGTACGTACGTACTAGATAACTACTAGATGGAACTTACAACAGAGTCAACATACTAACTATGTACATGGATAATTACATCTCTGATGCTTTGTAGTAGACAGAGAAAATAACAGTAATATATGACGTTGGTAGTCTAGGTACTAAGTTACAATTCAACAAAATTTTGTTGATTCATACAAATTCCTCGTTTGACGTAACTGTAGCCTTACCACGAGTTTGACACTGACCTGACACTGACATATTTGCCAACGTCTGCGTAACCAGCGTAACTCGCACTAATATGCCAGTACGAGATGCATAGAAAGTAAGCTACACAAACGCTAGCGAATATGTCAGTGTCGGGTCAGTGTCAAACTCGTGGTAAGGCTAATACCTAATAGGTATTATTCTGTGGTTTAGTCAAATAAAACCGAAGAAATCTTAGATCTTGACTTGGAGTCTTAGCTCGCTATCATTATCAATGTGAACTGGATGATTAAGAAATTAATCCTCAAACTTTAATGAGTACCTATCCACTTGATTTTCTTCTTTGGATGATATCCAAATTTGGAAAAGGTATGATGGAATACTTACTGGTATAGTATGAATTATCTCAGATGATTTTTTCGCACCAAACCCTATGCTGTTAAATAAAAGGCATTGTTTCTTTTGGGCACCGCGGTAGCTACCTAATTTCTCATTAGTGAGAAGGATCAAGGCCGTTTAAAAGGCAATTTTAGCGTTTTACATCAAATTTATGTAATAGCTTATATATTCTTACCTGTCTGTGCTCTTGTACATTACCCAAACGTGTTATTTCTGAACGCTTGTTACATGAAGTTGAACCAAATAAGTAGAACGCTATAATTGCTTTGCTTGCTTGATCTTTGGCTTCTTTGGATTCTTGCTTGATCGGGCTTGATCCTTCTCATCAATGAGAAATTAGGTAGCCACCGCGGTGCACAAAAGAAGCAATGCCTTTTGTTTAACAGCTTAGGGTTTGGTGCGAAAAATCATCTGAGATAATTCATACTACATATACAGTAGGAATTTTTGTGACAAAATAATTGCGCGGTTATTTAACTTTGTTCCGCTCTTACCATTAGGCAGTATTGTATTTAGGGGAAATAGGCACACGTAGCTAAGACTACAAAGGTATCATATCCAAGAACCATTGAATTGTATCAAAGATATTACCTGGCCGGCTCTTGTTCGTTACCGGCTGAGTAATTAACGTGATTGCGAGCGTGTGTGCGGAGTATTCGGGCAGGACGCCTTTAGCTCGGACTCTGCAATAGCCTATTTACGGTGCCGGCTAGGATATCAAAGCAATCTGGCCGGGCTAGGCGCAATTCGGCTTGCTCCTTGCGCATATTGCATGCACGTACCAATGAAGTTTGCTTTGTAGGCGGTAATCTGCGGGGGTGTATCAGCTAGGGTGTCGGGCGGTGGGGTTATGTACACACGGCGCCGGAGGCGTCGAGGTAGGCAAATGGCCGGCGTAGGCCGAGATCTCGGCGATATCGATCCGCGATGCCCGCGAGTCGCGTCGCCACGGACACGCCACCCCGTGACAAAAACACTCCTTTGTTTGCCGAGCCCCGCGGCGGGACATGTTTACTGGGGCTTTGACACGTTCCACAACCTGCGCGTTACCTAACGGGCTCCGCTCAAGGTTGTGCGGGCGAACTTCGGATTTGAAACGGGCGACCCTTTTGTCATTGTGCGACCCGTGCAAAATTGCGGCTAAGGATTTTGGACTTAACATGAATTTAAAGGTCTTTTTTTGTTTGCGATGGTTTAGTGTTTAGCTATGTATATATCGATATCGATGAGATCGCCTCCCCATCGCGGCCCTGGCGCCGCGACCGCGCGACGGGTGGCGCAAATCACTCGCGCGGACTGCCGCTCTTCGTCCTCGAGAACCCTCGCGCTGGTCGACGGTTGTTGCTTTTTTATTTTTTTATCGATAAATTTTGATCGACTGCAATAAACTAAATGGTGAAATAAATTATAGTTAAATTAAGGTAATTATTACAGCAATATAAACAAATAAAAGAAGCCGCTATGCCGTTGTTGTTTATTGTATTGCTAAGTGAGCAAATAATAATATTATATTATGTTAACATACCAGATTCAAGAAAATTTAACATTATGCATCTGCTGCTGCTGCACAAACGTAAGTTATTTACATATCAATAGTTTTATTATTAAAAAGTCTAATACCTATTATACCTATACTTATACTTAAGTTTTTAATTTATGTCACAAGGTTTTCTGCAGTTTACCTTTAGCAGTCAACCTTATTGAGAATAACCATTATCTTAGCATTGTCATCGAATATTCATAAATATGCCGAATTTACAAGTTATCAGTCCTGTAGTGGTTGATATGCAATTTTAGTGCAAGTTAGTAAAAACTTTTAAAGTAAAGTTTTGATAAGCAGATTATGCCTACAAAATAATGGCAAAATCGACATCGAGACATCGATATATATTGTTACAACATTCTCAATTAGAGCTCACAGTGCACCCAAGACTCGCATGAGTGGCATCTGCGCGTCGCCGATCCGCGACCCCCTCGATCGATACTTGCCGCGGTCGCACGGTGGGCATCGACAAGCGCCCGGCTCTAGCGTCTTGCTCGAAATTCGAATAACGCTTGGTCAAGCGCAGCTCAAAGCGCGGCACGCTCTAATTTGTACTTGGGTTGCCGCCAAAGTTGTAATAACATTATCTGTATCTTAACTTGATTAAAACATCAAACGTCTTATTTAATAGCGCTTGTAGGTGAGTTTCTTCGAGATATTCTGTTTTGGCTAAACGTAGAGTGAATAACAGTCCTCGTTCCAGATGGAACCTAGTATGGAAACTCATAGCTCAAAACTAGACCTGATCTATATGTTTTCACATCCGGCAGGACGGTGCGTGCATTTACGGGGATATGGGCTATCACGTTACGGTTCTATTCTATTCTATGAATTTTTCAGACTTCCTAGATATAGGGTTACTAAGCAGGGCCCTTTTGGAAAGTAAAGAAAAATAATTAAAATAACATTTTTCTACTATGATCTTCTATTTATTATGGGTAATCAAATTTACTGTTATTGCATAAAATAAATAAATAAATAGTTAATATTTTGTTATTGGGGGCCCCCTGAGGATGGGGACCCTGAACACGTTATAGTAAAGAGGATATTGGTTACTAGGAATAATTATCTAAGAAGATGTGGAGAGTGGAGGAGGCCAAGACCTACAAAGGTTTGTATCGCCATCGGAAGTAAGTAATTATTGGCAGTTTTGTTAAATTTCGATTTCGTATTGTAGGAACATATAGGTACAGTGTGTATAACTCATTAACGTACGTTAGACGAGTGTATTTTAAGCTCATAAAGTCTTATCTTCAAATAATTCATCATAGTCTTATAAAAAACCGTGTACTTAAAATATTCGCCTTTGTTACAATACTGTTAATAGTTATTATCTTGTGTTACGCCTTGGGTATAATACTTGCTTATAGGTAGAGCTGCTTCTTGGTACGGAAGCACGCCTTGAATATAATAGACGTGCTGCATTGGAACGCCCAAAATTTGATGGACTGGGCGTTCTGACCGTACCGCTGGGAAAGCTGAGGCTACTGCAACACTAGAATATAACATATAAGAAAATAATATGTATGTATTCATCCTTACTTGTCCTCTCATGTAAACAAACACGTCTCAAAGACTTTATCATACTTATCTCTGGAATGACATAATAATTATCAACTTAAATTGTTATTGTATACTTACAAAAACTCATAAAGTATTGAAATCAACTAAATAACCACTGAAAAAGATCATTTCTAATAAGATTTTTATCAATAATCGTAGTAAAGGAATGATCATCCGACATTACGATGTCTAGATTGTCTATTCTATATCCTGAATAGAATCCGATTACTGAATCGTAACGTTTGTTTACATGATAAGACACGTAAGCATGAATATGCTGTAAATCTAAAATATCAGCATCATTGCGGCATAGTAACATCTATGTACATATATTCAATCAGAATTTAATTGGATTTTTTTCAGTCCAAAACAATACCTGCTATTAATATAATAATTCAGCCTATATACGTCCCACTGCTGGGCACAGGCCTCCTCTCATGTGCGAGAGGGCTCGGGCTATAGTCCCCACGCTAGCCCAATGCGGATTGGGGACTTCACATACACCTTTGAATTTCTTCTCAGATGTATGCAGGTTTCCTCACGATGTTTTCCTTCACCGAAAAGCTAGTGGTAAATATCAAATGATATTTCGTACATAAGTTCCGAAAAACTCATTGGTACGAGCCAGGATTTGAACCCGCGACCTCCGGATTGAAAGTCGGACGTCATATCCACTCGGCCACCACCGAAAGTAACATTAAAAATATAAGAAGGCAGAAACACTACAATAGTATACATATGTATTTCTTTTAACATTATTTTATAAGACAATATTCTGAAAATGTTTCCCCTCACGTTCCCTTACGAAAAACAATGAAAAAAATATTTCATGAGAAAATATCGCAGTCGAATGAGCCTTCAAGCACTGAAACATTATTATATGGTACCATAGGATAATACCACATGTCAGTTCTTGTACAGGAGATGACTATTGTATTAAGACTGTAGATGCCTAGTACCCAATTATGTAAAGATATCCTTCTGGTCAACAAAATAGTGCTTATAAATAATAATTCCTGCGAATATACGCTGATAAATATTAAAATTCAAATGCCGATTAATGTATTGAATCACAGATATACGAGTAAACGCAAAATAAAGCCAAAGCCAAGCTTCTAACTCTACAAGCCCTAACTTCACAAACTCTACACCTTAGTCAAAATACATGGCTGGATCGCTATCTTGATCGTTTCGCTACTGTCGCATAAGCGTAAGGTGACAAATGTATGCACTATTTATACATTATTTTTTATTATACAATACTTTTTGTAGTAACGAATCGGCCAAGCCATATATTTTGACTAAGGACTAGAATTTGTGAAGTTAGATTAGGGCTTGTAGAGTTAGAAGCTTGGCTCTACAAGAGATCTGATAACTTTTTGACAGTGTGAGCCTTATGGTTTCGTCTTGGCAACATTTAACATGAAAATGTTTTTGATGGTATATCAATTATTTTTGTAAGTTGCTAATGAGTGACAATCTTCCATCCCCAAATTTAAAGGGTTGGGGGTGATTTATTATTAAAAATCCTGAAATACGTATCTGGGGGTATCTTTTATACAATCTGCTTTTTTTTTACTGATTCTCCATACAAACTTAAACCCCTTTTCCCCCCTCACGCCCTTTTCGTCGCTCTTTTCACAATTATTTTATATCCTTCCCCATAATAAAAATTGTACACACTAAATTTCAACTAAATCGGTTCATCGATTATTGATTCCCCATACAAAATTCCACCCCCCTTTTCATTCACCCCCCGTTTTTTTTTATGATCATCAGTGAGTGTGTCAGTGACGAAATCGTTTTTTTTTAATGTGAATAAAATCTAAAGTATGAGAGCTATGAATTTGATTTTTTTTATGTTTAATAAGTCTTCTATTGACATTATACCCTGAGAATTTTGTTTATCTGGTATAATCCAAACACAAGTTATGAGGGCTCAAAATAACGACGAAGCGCTTCGAGAAAAGGTAGGTAGTGCCCTTGCGCTTCGCCTTGCTCGTCTTGGCGGTGGCACTACCGTGCCCCCAGATATGGCGGACGAATATTTAATGTCACCGTATTTAAAACTTATTACGCTTAAAATTTAATTTTTTCTTTGCAAGTGTGATGAAAAACATTGTGTGTAACTCCGGGGGTAAGAATATTGCAAACTCGGGTCTTTAATTGCCTCCAGCCTGCGACTGTCGGGAATTACCACCCTCCTTTCCAAAATGTTACTTATTGCACAATTTACTATAACTTCCGTTTTGGGAGTCGTTTAGAAGAGAGCTATGATGTTGATAACACATACTGATAGGTATGTACAGCATACACAAAACCGTTATCATACCAACAAATAGGTCATTACATGCACTACATTACATGTATCTATCATACTCGTAAATATACTCGTACTGTTTGTAAACAAACATTGCCTCTAAAAGTGTGAAACCATCACGCAACAGGTGGTGTCATTATAACTTATTTTATGGACGTCTTCAAGCTTCCCAACAGAGAAATATGAACCTCGCCACAATAGCTTTAGAGTCGAAATTCTAGAAAAGATGAGATAAGTAAAGCGAACATTAATGGTCTGCAAATTCAAGATTGTACGTCTATCTTTAGGATTATATTTGGGGCAGGGCAACAGTTTCCCTTTGTAATGGTGAAGAGATTAACACAAATTTTTATTTAAGTTATGTTTTCATAACTTAAAATAAATAGCATCGGAGTGACGTCCGAATCGGATGCAGTGTGTCTGCGCCTAAGGGATTCAATGCTGCAGGCGGAGGTTTTAAAAGGGGTATGCTTTTTATAACCATTTTATTATTACATAGTATGTTATTTTAATTTGTTTATACACGTATATAATATGTATACACGTAGTTACATTTTTAAAATAATTAAACAGTAATATGATTATTTAAAAATAAAAGCTTATACCCGTAAATAACCGTTATATTGAATTACCGGCAGGTAATTAAATTACAGTTGAGAATTCTCGTTATACACGATGTAATTAAAATGTCTGCTACATTAAGGGAGATTTTTTATCATGTCGCATTAAGTAATCGTATTTATTACAAAATATGTAGCTGTACAGTCAGCGTCAAATACTTTGTAGCAGTCAAAGTGGCCAAATAGTTTGGTACACCATACTAAATATATGGTGTACCGAACTATTTGGCTACTTTGGTTGCTACAAAGTATTTGACGCTGACTGTACATTCTGACGATAAATAGTTTATCGTTAGTTAATATAAAATATCGTAACTACTAGATACCTATTACAATTCCTTGATCGGTGATTTAACATCTTTTACTATATAATCGCGGCTTTACTTTTTGAGTTTTCCTATAATAGAGGACAATATTAGAAGACCGCTTATCCATACAAATTAATTCCCCTTTTACTTTACATTCATAAATCACCATATATATAAATACAAACTTAGATACATAGATAACATCCATAATTCAGGAACATTCGTGACAAAAACGAATAAATTACCGGGATTCGAACCTGGGACCTCCTTTGGAGGCAAGGTCGCTATCGACTACGAGGCCGTTAACATTCTTCTGTGCCTAAAGATTTGTTGGCGTTGTTTAATTCTAGGTAATCTAATCTGAGTGGTTTAGAGTGACGAGGCTCGACAGTCAGGCGCATTGCAGTGAGCGCGGCCGCGGGACGTGCGTCCCTGGCGCGCGCATCCGCGTAGGGACGAGACCAACCGTGTATTGGCTATCGATGAAAATCGACGTTCTAAGTATCCAATAGTAATACTTTTCATGGTGTAGGTAGTACTACATGTTTGTTCTGTACTGGATAAACTGAATGTAAAATTTAATAACTACAGTAAAATTTACTTAGTACTAGTAGTTCGCCCCGAAGTGAAAACTCGCGGTTCGCCAAAAAGTTAAATCAATTGAATGCACCTACTTAGTCGGCAAAGGATTGAAAACCGTGCAATTTAATGCAACCTTGCAAGAAATCGCACGGATGTCAGCTAAGGGGTCCACAGGCCTCGATGGAGTCCTTACCTGATAGATTCAAGTCACCATAAAGATAAAAAGAAACTGTATCTGTGGTAAGCCATAATCTTTCTTGTAAAATGTCAAATACCTATATTATGTTTATTTTATTTCGTTTTTATCTTATTAATTATTTTAAAATCGTAAATTAAAAAACAATATTATAATTGTGTAAACCGAGCACTCTCATTTGATAGCAAACTCGACCATACTTTCTTGCAAATAAGATGACCAGAATAACAAAACCATTCACAAATAACTTTTTGGCCTTCTAGACACTTCTAGCTCAATAATGTCTTGATCGAGCCAGCTCATAATTGAATGACTAAAATATAATGCCCTAAACTACATACTTACTCAATTTCATTTGAATTAGAACAAATTTACTTAAGTTATTGTGCATCAAACTATCCCCAGATAGTTCAGCTTAAAAACATATTGAAATGCGGGAGTCGGGAGGTGCCCTTAGCCAGCTGAGTGTTCCAAGTTGATTAGTGTAAGAACTTCGCTTCGCTCGGTCGTTCGAAAAAATGAAACGGGACAAAGAGTGAGTTATTTTTCCTTGGTCGTTCTCAGTGTGTTTTTTTCACGTTTCCCAGCAAGTCTTAAGTAGACATATCGGATGTAATTTTGTAAATGTAGGACAAATTTGTTGTATAGCAAATATCGATTCTAAAGATTATGATAATATTTCCTAAGTTTTTATCCATTTCAAAATTAGTTACATTTGTTTGCATTTGTTCTGTTCTACCCGGTTTAGTAGTTACGCAAATACAGCCCCTGGCCTTGACTGAACTATACTTCTTAGGAATTGCCATACGCATCTCACCGTTGCTACGACTGTCAGAAAAATATTCTTGTGCTTTCACTTCTATCGACACGAGTGCATCCTTACTGTCCCCGCTATCGCGTGCGTCCCCCGGCGATGCGATCTCTCGCGAATGTGCGTGACCGCATCCTGCCCCGCTTCCCGCACCTCGCGCCGCGGCTGCGCCAGCGCACGCAAAGCGCTTCCGCTGGGAGACCACCGAGCAAGGACGAGCTTTCACTGAAGTGTTGGGCTTTTTAAAGTTGCGGTTGTGATAAGTTAAAAGTAGTATCTAATTATCTGCGCATTTTTTGTTCTGTCCTCATAGCTGAGATGAACTGAGAATACAAACGTCCCTATCTGGCCTACAATAGACATTCATTTCAGTTTGAAACAACATGGTATATAGCAAAAACGTGGTCGGTGGCTGTTGGGTCTACAGCGTCAACAATTACTAGACATAATGGCTAAGCGATGTCAACTACGACTAGGCGATGCATGGGCGCCATGGGCGGCTGTATGGAACTGTGTACTGAATGTTTGAGATTTTGTGAACTGATAGATGATATACGAGTATATTTGACTGAAAAATGTAACATTAGTGTTTATCAACAAATATATTAAAAACAACAATGTTTCCCGCGTATAGTTATTAACGCAGTTTACCTATAGGTACTTACCTAACAATATTAAATTATCAATTGTTACTAATAGATTCCAAAGAAGAATAATAGTACATTACTATCGGACGACTTAACCACTGAGTGGGGGCCCCACGAGTCTAATCGCCGGTAGACCTCGTTGGCGATGGTAGGATAACTTGGACTCCTTTTTGAGAGGATGGCTAGATATAGCACTAAACAGAGATGAATGGAAAAAGGCCTCCCGCCTTTGAGCAGCAGTGGGACACAGTGGACTCTGAATAGTATAATAATGTAACTATAGAGGCCGGGAAACCAAGGGTCGCAGGCCAAGTAGGTTTGTATAGTGCTTTTCTCAAACCTGAAAAAAATGTAGTCATTTTGTTTTATTCGTAATTTCCACCGCTAATAACAAACTACGAATCTACTATTATTTGATGGTTGAATAACCAAGACGTTGTGTCACAATTTGACGTTTAAAAACAAAAGAAGGTTGCGTTACAGGCCTAGGTGTGTAAGGCTGTATCAAATTCTGTAACATTTCATTGATAGTTTGAGAAAAATGCTTTACAAGCCAATTCGAACGTGCATTGATATCAAACCCATATAAGAATGATACTGGAATCATATCAGTTAGCTGTCACTCTCGCGGGCGTCTCGCTCGTACTAATACTTGTGCGGACAAGTCTGAGCGAAATGAACGCGCGAATAATCGTTAACTGATATGATTATACATTATCATTCTGATATCGGATTGAAGTGAGTGCACTATCGTATTGACCTGTTAATCTAGTTCCATGTTGTAATAAATGTAATGCATGTTACAGATACCTTACTAGTTGAACCATCACTAACTTTTGACCCAAAAGGCAGCGCACCTGTTAAACGCGTTAACAAGGCTTGTCAGTGCGTTAACAGCTCGTAAATTAGGGCCTTCGGGGAGAGCTGCGACGGGCGGTTTTATTGCTGACACTATAAACTCACAAACGATACACCCTGTATAAAAAGGGTCGAACTTCGCTAAAGCACGTAGCACTTTTCAAATAAAACGGAAATGATACTTAACTCTTGGGGCGTAGAATAGCTTTTCGAACAATATAATTAAGTATTTTATGAGTATATGATGTGAAAGCAGTCAGTTGATTTGTTGGAATCCACAGGCTGTCTATAAAAATGGTTTATAGTGAGTATTTATTTCGTATAAACAAAATATACTTGGAGGCGTATTCTGATTGTAACCTGCTATCTAGACACGCGGTAGCGTGTCCAGCCAAGTTCAAAGAAAAAGGAACTGGCGACGCAGTAACCGTGTGTAATATTACACAAACCATTTCGAGCTACTTTTGACCCTTCACAACTTGAAACCTATTTAACCTACAAACATGAAATTTAGCACTTTTATTCATGCCCCTTAGCTTGTTTAAAACACAAAATGACATAAACGTAGCTTAAAGAGTTATTGACAAAATTACGTTTAAAAACGACATTATTGTAATTGACTGACTTATAAATCAAAAACTTAACCCACTTCCAGATGACCTATAAACTTGAAATTTGACAGCAAAATTTGGGAATAAATCTGAAAACAGAAAATCATAGAAAATTTGATTAAAAAAAAACATATTTATATAGATCAAAAATCTAGAAACTTGATATTTGGTATCAATATTAACTATATACACATATTTATATGTATAAAGGAAAAAATATGAAAACTGAAAATTATTAATAATTCAATAAAAAAATCATATATTGAGAATCATTAGATTAATTAAGACTTATAGACCAAAAACCTGTTAGATTAATTAAGACTTATAGACCAAAAACCTGCTCCCTATTTCTAGATGACGTAGAAACTTGATAGTTCGCATGAAGGCATATACAACGGTAAAAATCTGATAACTGATTTTTTTTGACAATTGACCGCGCGTTAGCGAGGGTCTCCTTTTTTAGCTTAGGCAATACTACTTTCATGATTAATACTATAGTAATTTCCGGACCAAAAGCAATGATATCCCAACATAAGAATGTCGTTATTGACTCGCCGACAAAAGAATTGAGATTTATATGAGTGCCTAGTACTGTGCTGTGTAGAAAATCCTAAAAATATACAGGATTTGTCTTAGCTAATTTTTACGTATAGGCTATTTGTCTATGTTATTTTTCAAAAATTTGGTTTGTTGGTAAAGACTAGCCCATCCTGAAATTATAAAGAATTTGACGTTTGTAATTTTCTACCTATTTATCTAATTTTTCGTTATCGGGAGCGGGTGAGTATCAGCACGAACCATCGAATACCAGTAAGCTAGCTTTCGTTCAAGAGTTGTTTTCTATCGGCCCGATTCGTAGAATGCGATACGATAACGATAAGTTCTGGTTTAGATAAGTTCTCATTTAGATATCGTTTGTATGTCGTATAATTTCCAACACAACAACTTAAAAAGTCTCGCAGACTCAAAGTGACCCCACTTTAAAACAAATTCATAATCTACTCTAATCAGCCCCAAACACCCGCAGTATCGGCCAAACAAGCTCGCCGTTCAGACGCCGTAACTAAATTTCGAGACACGTTCCACCCCCCTTCAGTACTAGACCCCCCTCTTCAATAATTACTATCGGCTTGCCTGTCCGAATTTATTTTTAACCGAGAATTAAGTGGAGGATCGAAGTGTTTGGAGACGAGAATAACCCGATCGATCACGATGTCATAGATTTAAGTAGTTCGGAGGTGTTTGAAGAGGACCACTAGCTGTGATGGGGTTAGATGTTTGGACAGTGTTTTTATTTAGGTGGCAATTCTAAGCACTCTCTGTTTAGGGATCAGAATATTCTTAGCTTTATAGTGTCCCTATTCTTAGAGTTTCAGTTTTTCTAAACTTTCATTTCATCAGGCGACAACTAAAACTTTAAACAAAAATCAAACCTTGTTTTGTACTGTGTAGTAAGGTTCACTATGATTCTGAACTTGTAGTAGTACCTAATTAATGACATTCTGTTGTCACCTGAGGATTTAACTATTGGTAAGCTTCAGAGAAAAGAAAAGATCTACACAGGAGTCCATACATGATACGTATTATAAGTCTAGGTAGGTTATAGGCTTACCAAAATTAAAGTGCTTACTTTGTACAAATTGTACAAATTGCTTCTAGTCGAGATTAGACAAGCGAGAATTGTGCACGTGCTAACGAGCCCGTACACCGGTGGAGAAAAAGAAAAGCTTATGTTTAACAACGAGTATCATCGATTAATGGTGATGCGAGAATTAATCAAAAAACAGATTAATTCGTTAGTAATGAAATAATTTTGAAAGTATTCTTGTGTTATAAATATCATTGAGTTCATACCGCATACCGTACTCATAAAAGTTTTGAATTCAAAAGTACATAAAGAGAATTTACAAATTCATGATTTTCTTTACAACCATTTTCATTACCACAAGTAATTTATTTTTAAAATGACTCCTTCCTTAGTTTAAAAAAAAAACATTATTTATCATAAAGCTACATAACTTTGTGATACCACTTTATTATAACACTGTGACAAACTGCGATTGCAGTTTGTTGGTGAGATAGCGCTCATTTATACATTTTAATATCTATGCTATGCACTTAATACTAAGCTTAGGTACTATGTGTGAAGCTAACATGCATGGCGATAGTTTATAAATATAAAAACAAACAAAAACCAAATTGTCACTGGTACTTTAACAATTAATT
The DNA here is from genome assembly GCF_033807575.1 of Cydia pomonella. Lineage (NCBI taxonomy): Eukaryota > Metazoa > Arthropoda > Insecta > Lepidoptera > Tortricidae > Cydia > Cydia pomonella. The sequence continues at coordinate 10,477,217 of NC_084721.1, read as the reverse complement.
CAGGTTAATTTCAAAGCAATATTTAGTAGGGTAAATGGGATGACTACAACAGGAAAAGTGAGCGTTTAGGTTCGTGTAAAATTGTACACACGGTGCATTAATTTTGGCATTTATATAATTAGGCATATTTGTGTAAGTACATGTATGAGACAGAACATTAATATTGGCTTTTTGCGATTGTGTGATGTGGGAACTAAAAGCAATGTAATTTCTAGCCGTATCAAAAAAACTTTCGTCTTTTATTAAAGCTTGATCCTTTCGTCAAATAACTAATTGTCAAAAGTAGCATGCATCCAATATCCAAGAGGCAAAATCAATAGGTAGGTATTGAAAATAAGGTATTGATAAACAATCAGGCATCCTCGACAGAAAAGTGGTACGTGTTCCTCCCCGTTTTAAAGCAATCATTAATAATTCTAAATCCACCCGATACCCCCGAACAGGCCGATTACGGTGTTACCACCGAAAAGATACAGAATGCCCCAAAAATGTTTATATAGGAAAAATATGCCCTTTTCAGATTACTTGTCAAACATTTTAGTACCCACTTCATGGGGTGGAACTGATATGTTATGCCTCTATATTAACTCTATTGAGTCTCTTTTCCTAGTTCCGCATGCTTTAAGAACTGTAATTAGTCTTAAGTTAATTGGTTCCTTTTTGTAACGAAAATTTAACCACACAGAGTCTATTATATTGTTGTAAAGGTATTGCATTTAATTTTACAACTAACAACACACGTAAATTAAATTATCATTTTTTCTATTTATTTCAGTGTTGTTGAGATACAGTCCGAACTCAGTTACAATCTCTATATTTGGAGATTATCTTAACTAAGTTTAGCCTTAATTATATAATTAGTTTTGTTGGAATTTAATGCTTGTTTATATGTTATTTTAATACTAGTTGTAACAAAATTAATTCATTTTAATCAGTGCTTTCTTGAGTGTACTCTTTATTTTATCAGGACGTTTTTCTAGAGTTTCTACTACTTGTTTGGGTAAGCTGTTCAGGATATTAGTCAGGTATGTTGGCCAGAGCTAGGCAACTTGCATGCATGTAGCTAAAATAAAACTAGTTTCTTTTCATATCACAATAAATTCAATTCATATAAATACCTATTTACCTAAGCTTGGTATTACGAGTAAGTATCACAAAATCAGAGATTAAAAAGAAATCTTTTTTCGGCTAAAATATCTTAGAAAAACGAATCTCCTTAGATCTTCTTTATTCCCCGCTATCTAAACTCAGGAGCCAGTAAATCGCCGCGCTGGCAACCCGCGCACTATCGCGCCGCGCCGGCCCTGAATCCCCACATTTGTTTCAAGTGGGCAAATAAAGAAGGAAACAAGTTAGATGGAGTGGAGCCGGACCGTTCGCGACTAATTAACCCCCCTCCTGCCGGTGGGGGCTGAAAAATATGCGGCTCCCGCGACGCGGGTGCACGGTCCTTGCAAATTGAGTTTTGTTATCTGCCGGATTGGGACGGCTGGTAATAACCGCGGTGACGGGCTGCGAGAACAGTTTGTTTTTTTTTTGTTTAAAAAGATGGATAGGTCGGCTTCCTAAGGTGCGGAGGAAATCGCATTTGATATTTGACGATGCGTTGTGTATGTTAATTTAATATGTGTACTTTGTATTCCAAAATCCTTATGCAGACTTTAATAAGTTTGTATGTAGTTATGAAAATCTTTCAAGAAGTTCTGATAGTTTCTAGTAAGTCATCGGATTATTAGTCAGTTTACGATAACTTCTTGCCATTCAGATTTAAAACCCCTCGGTTTATGGGGTTCAACTAGTTAGCCCGTTGTAAGCTGCGGCACTTTCGGCATTTTAGACGTATCTAACTATTTAATAAAGATCAGACTACGCCGTAGCGCGCTGTAGCACGCTATTGGGGATTCGTAGCTTAACTCCGAATATGACATTTTGTACTAAAAAAAATTATTGTTTATATATTGTTCGCACGCAGTGTATAATGCGCATATTTGCTTCATAATGCATCATAAATAGGCAAATTTTGCTACTTGAGATACCTAAAGACAAAATTGCCAACCAAAACGTACCCCGTTTAAGCAAATAAATTATTCTTTCTTTCCTCACGCCTATCGACCCATCGACATCTCTCTACGTGCCCCTACGTTTCGTCCAATGCACGGACCCCGTCTGTAACGGCCGCGGCCGCTATAAATATCCGCCACGTGTCCCGGCACGTGCTGTGTCCCCAATCCACCCGAAATGAGGATTCGCAGGCACATGCCTAATAAGGTACGTTCGACATTTGGTAACGCCGGCAGAAAAATAGAAGGCGTTATGTGACATGATTTGTAGATACTGTTCTTTGTTATTTTTGTCTCATTTATGATCATTGATCAGTGAGAACAAACGATTATCGTTGTTGCTACGTCAATTTAACCTCCTGTCCTCTCATAATTATGCTTGTGTCCACAGATTGTACCTAAAAGTTATTAACAATTCTTATGCACAGAATAAAGTGTAAATACCTACGCGCATTTGCAGTCGTATTTCTGCGCTCATCGCAGCACGTTAATAACGCTAAATACGGCCGGGAGCGGTCTAATCTTTTTTCTTGACGCGACCCCTGTCTCCCCTCGCGGCGACAGCAAAGGACGCGACGCGAGGACCAACTTTTGTGTCGGATTTCTGACCACTTTAAAAATAATTTATTTTGAAACTAGTTTTTTTCTGACACTAATGAAAGTGTTGTGATGTGTTAGAAATATTTTTCTTAGATACATTGAAATATATTAAATGATTTATAAATTAAGAGTTATATCATTTTATGTTTTGTCTTAATTTAATCCAAAGTGAAAATTGAATAATTTTTACTTGTTGACTGCTAAGGTCGTCGTCCAAAGTTCTATAATAATATGACAAACACGTTAAACTGGTTAAAATAACTCCGAAGTCTTAGTTAATGTGTATTCTTAGTATCTAACATTACTAATGCATGTGACCAACCGCTACCATCCCCTCGAGATTACCGCGAAAGTTGAGAAAACGCGAACGTGGGCGTGACGCCCGCTTGTGTCAGTCGGACTATTTGTCTCACCACTATCGCGTCGGAAACGATGATAGTAGAACTCGCTTAATACGTTTTCCGGCGCAATACGAGTATGCCATTTTATACTGGAAGCTGACACTGATTTTCATACGTTTTTCGCGGTTCATTCGCTTTCCCTCTCAAGGAGCCGTTTTTGGCGTCGTTCCTTCAGAATAGTCTTAAGTCACACCAATGAAAACATACACAGTGTAATACAAATAGCGGAGGAGTGAGATCATATTCAGTATCGTGTTCTGATTAGGAAAAGCAGAAGACATGTTTTTTTGACGAAACTGCTTTTTTCTGCATCTTACTTCATTTCCAAGTAGCTCTTCCACTATTTGCGTGCAAACCGTTCGAATAGAACGACATATTGTCATTTTAGAAACGCCGTGACCGTCGCCTGTTACATGGTATTGAGAACCTGTGCCCAACCATCGTAAAACAGTAAGCAACTGTAGATTTGGATCAGGGGTACGGTTTTTTTGGGTTCAGTAGCCAAATGGAAAAAAACGGAATCCTTATGGATTCCTCATGTCTGTCTGTCCGTCCGTATGACACAGCCACTTTTTTCGAAATTATAAGTACTACATATATACTGTTGAAACTTGGTAAGTATTGCATGTATTCTGTAAACCGCATTAAGATTTTCACACAAAAATAGAAAAAAAAGAGCGCAGGCATTGAAAAATTACCGTAAAAAATCATGTAGCCACCTGAAATGGATTTATCAGCCAAGACGGAGACGCTTAACGCCCGAAAATATGGAACAAATTCTGGTCATTTACTTTAAGAATAGTAAATGTGACATTCACGAAGAAACAAATTGGAGTGAGTAAAATTATAAAATTGTCTTGTCTTAAAAACGAAGAAGAGTATATTGAGTTATTATTAAATTTATTTATTTTTTACTCTTAATAAAAACATATTTTTACAAGCAAACCCTTGAGTGATCACTAGTATATAGAACTAGCATCGATAGTTGAGTTTATCGATACAGGAACTCCCTACATGTCAAACAATTTTGCCCCACGGATTCCTATGTCTGTACATTACCATGCAAACTTCCACCGAAAATTGGTTAGAACGAGATCTAGTAAGTAGTTTTTTTTAATACGTCATAAATGGGCGAGTCCGACTCGCACTTGGCCGCTTTTTCTTGTATGATGTTGGAGATTCGGACCGATAGTCTGAAGTAAATATTTCACTGTAGATTTACACACTCGAAATCTTACGAAATCTTTGAATAAATGTGAAATCCGAAATATTGGCAGTAAAATTTATGCGTTCGCTATTTAAACGTCCTATGACGCCAAACAACTAATTCTTCTTCGCTACTACTAACTGTACACTGTATGTACTGAACATTTTTTCGAAACAATAAGTACTGCGGTAGAATAGATGTACAATAATTGTATTATACTCTTACGCCGAGAGAATTGTCTACTTGTATTTACATTTCCACAAATATGTATACATCCTTCTACAATTTGTTATAACAATAATCTTTTACGTACGTCAATTATAAAACTGACAAATTTTCCGGGAAAAAACTTGGATAATGTAAAATTTTGTGATACGCGTAGTTGTACATTTGTTTAAATTATCGATAACAATTTTGTCCTTTGGAAATTTTGTGATATGCCCAGTTGTAATAAATGCATATTTGTAAATTAATAGTCACTTGTAAATTATAATTGTAAGTTTCTTGGGATAGGGTCCTGGTGTCAAACCTTAACGTGGTCATATTCGACCCAGTTACCTCACTTATTCCTCTTTAGTCATTCATAGGTGCAGTATGCATATACAATTCATTTAAACATTATTGCACAGTATAAAAAAAATACAGCAAGCAAGCACGTACTGCTCGCCCTTTAGAGTTGGTCAAAGGCACCTAACCTTTCAAAGATTGCATAAACTAGAGAATTTGGGACAGGTACCGCCGTGGCCGGGTAGTCTATAGTCTATTTGTCAGGACATTAGCCGAGTAGGCTGAAGACGCCGGTTCGATCCCGGCCTCGGTCACCAGAGGGCTTGGTCACTTTTTCTTTAGTATATATGACATCTATTTCAGTCCATAATATCATAAATAATTTAAAATTATGTTAAAATGTCTTCCTTTCACTAAGTATATCTGTTCTTCTGCCCACTATTCAAAACACATATTATCAACTTCAGGTTATTCAGTTCATTATACACCTACAAGACACGCCCCGATATTACGCAGAAACGCGATATAACACCGCGATGCACTTTACCGTCTAGACGGTGTCAGCGTGACGTCACGGCGCCCGCGCCTGGACGCACGCACAATGCCATTATCTGGCACAAAAGCTACCTACATCGAAGCCATTATGGTGTTAAACTACAAAAACGTTGTCTCGGTATATCGCATCAGTAGACAGACACTAAATACCTATAAGTAGATACGTTGTCTTGTGTGTCATTGAGAATGTTCGCAGTGTGCAAAAAACTTGCTTAACAGGTATGATCTAGTTAAATAATATGTATATTGTTAGATTGAGATAATTTAAGTGCGGCATCAAATAATCGCGCTACACACTTGCCACTGCATATTAGATAAAGCATGACGCACGCTATTGTTATTTGAGAATACGCCCCAATGAACAATAAATAAATATAAATTAAAACGTTAACCAAAATACACCATTTCTCATACCCGAAGGTATGTAGGTATATAATACAATCATACATTTTCCTTTCAACTTAAAACGCTTTTTTGAGACGCTTGTTTGCTCGAACTTCGGATTCTCGAAAACCAAGTTAACACTTTTTCGAATACCTAAAGCCTTTTACCACTAATAAAATTTCAAACTTGTTTGGCATAAGTGTCCCAAGGCAACAAAAACTCGAGAGTATACGATTCAACGGAGCCACGTGGTTCTGTCGCCTATTTAGGTGATGAGCATTAGGGCGGTACTAGTGTTTAATACAAGCGTACGCGTACGAGCGTGTAAGCTCGGTTACAGTGCCGGATTAAGACATTTTGGTGCCCTAAGCATTTCTAGACCATGGTGCCCCCTCATCAAGATTACATTGAATTTTCTTGGTAAATTGAGTGACGTTTATTGCCGCATTACTTCTGAGAATATAATTTTCAATCCGTTACATCATTTTATCACGGAAATTGACAGAACTGCAGTAGTAATGTTCCAAGAGTAGGTAAGGTCAAGTGTAAGCAATTTCGAAGACCGTGCTTCGCATCAGTCCGGAGGCCAAGCCAACCATGGTCCAAGTGTAAATGAAGACGTAAGACATAGGCAGTATTCCGCACAGGATTTTGCAACCTCTAGAGCTTTCCTGCGAGCTCATTCATGTGAGGGCAAAGGCCGAGCTTCAGTAGGGGCTTAGCCATTGGCCATTGGTTTTTGTCAGAACAAGTACCAATGGCCACAAATGTCTTAAATACTTACCAAATTATTGTTTACGAAAACGGGACTTAATAGGGTAAGTTTTAAAATTACCTCTTACCCGACGTTTCAAGGACGGCGTTGTCCCCATGGTCTCGGAGAAGACTGTGTAAAGTCGACATTATTATTTTGACGTTGGAGGTAATTTTAGAACTTAATCAAAAGCGAATAAGTCCCGTTTTCTTAAATAATAATGTGTCACAATTAGGCCAATACAATTAGATTTTTTCGACCTAAAAGTACGTGTAATCCGAGTTTGCTCCATTCCAGGAGGTGTGCATAAATGTTTCCTCTTTTTCAGTTTTTTTGCTTGTAAATCAAAAACGGTACGGCCGACGGAAAATTTGTTCTAATTACAAGTATTATTAAAATTGATATCTGATCCGAAATGTAATTTAACACATTCACTGCCAGACAAAAAACGGCGCACTACCCCAGAAACCGGTGGTCTATAGCTGCGTACAAAACAAACCGCCCAGCGGGTTGTCCGGCATCTGAACAAAGTTCACGAGCGCCCACCAGGTGGGTTCCTAGCAGTGAATGTGTTAACTATGTTCTTGCAATAAAATATATTGATTGATTGATTGATTTAAGGTACCTTAATATGTATTCGTAGTACCTAAATTGTAAAAAAGGTCGACATTTTTTATTTTTGGTAAAATCAGGTTAATAATCCGAAAACGCTTTCTTACCAGTGTCTGATCCACCAAGTGCTATTGTAATTGATAGTGGGTTTCTGCTACATCGAGTGGTTTGGCAATCCAAAGGAAAAAATTATGTCCTAAGGATCCCAAAATGTATGCACACCTCCTGGGATAGAGCAAACTGGGATTACACGCATTTAGGACCAAATTCCAGCTTGCTGGGAATTAATTCCTCAAAACGCTATTTTCGGATCTAATTTGATTGGCCTAAATCGTTAAGGTTTAAATCAGTGTTTTTAAAGGCAAAGTCTAAGGCTGAATGCGCGGAGCGTTCGATCAGCGCTTACGGATGAGGCCAAAGGTCGAGCTGGAAGAAAGCAAGGCTTGAATTTGACCAATGGCGAGGTATGAATAGCTGGACGTCCGGAGCGTCCGATCGCGGCGCGTTATCATATAATACCACTAATGGCGAGGTGTGAGCAAGGCAGCCCAGCTGCGAAAGAGGACTGCATGGATTTGGATCCATGGCCAAGCGAAAGTGGGGCAGTTTGCAATAAGTAGAAGGCCTGGCGTCGCATAAGACCTAACGCCGAACTGCAAAAGAGTGGCTTGAAATCGCACCTATGTAATCACGATCCTCCTACTGCTCGGCCTTTGCCTTAACTCGAAAGCGCAACTTGATAAGATGCTTTTGTTTTTCGGCCTTCGCAGGGCCCTTTATTACATTTTGACAATTAGGTCGCAGGATCGCGGCTCTGCAGCAACTCGGCCTGGCCGACACATCTGGTGTTCAAGAGACCAAAATACGCTACAAAATCGGTAATCTACGTCGAGAAAATCGGTTGGCCACAAGCCCGATGGTAAGATTTTTTGGCCATGAGCTTTGATGGCCTCCGCGTAAGGTTGTAGATGTGCTTGCGTGTACCCACTCTCTTACGACCCTTCGTTATTAGATGGTTACTTGCACACGTATCAAAAAGTTTCGTGTACATAAGTACTACACTACGACTGCGATGCTGATGCAGCCTGCGCGTTTTTTTTTCCTATGATTTTGGTGCCCCCCTAGACGTGGTGCCCTAAGCAAGTGCTTATTTTGCTTAATGGTTAATCCGGCACTGCTCGGTTAGATCCAACGTAGGGAAAAGTAACGCGCGCGTAAGTTCGTAAAACCCAAATCTAGGCAAATGTGATGCGCACGCACGCTAATCTGAACCGCCCTTAAAGTCCATATTACAATACGTTTGTTAGTTTATTAAGGTACGCATATGTATGTAATGTAGACCTTGTTGTCTGAATCAAAATTTAAATAAATAAATAAAATAAATATCCATCTTCCATTTATGTAACACATACTATATTTCGCTTTATTATTTTCACTTATCAAATTTGAGTCCACACGAATAATAATAATAGTAATGGTAGTCAATATTTATACTGCAAAATACATACAGAAACATTCATCTACTGAAGTATTCATCACTAGAATCTATTACCGAGCATTTAGTGCTTCCAATTAAGCGAAATTCTCAACTCTCAACTTAATCCTTGACTTGTGACGCACGATTCGCAATGATAAGCCGGTCAGTTGCTCGGGCGACGGTAAAAAAGAACAGCCTGTTCACTAATTCTAAAAATACATCGATCATATATTATTGACCTAATCGTAATAAATAGTAGATTGTACAATAATGGCATAAAGCGATCCAACCAATATAGTCGGGGATAAAAATGGATATTTATGCCTGAGTTATATGCTCTGCTTTTCAATTCGATTGCGAGGAAATTATACAAACATATCCATATTTTAGGCTAATGTGCCGTATATGTTAAGACAAAAATACCGTACTCAGGCCGGTCGGGAGCGCGCCGGTTAGGGGCGCGCGGGCAGAGGGAAGTAATAAGGGGCGTAATAATAGATGATTTTACTTTGCTCTAGAGCATAATAGGAAATTTTATATTTTATATCGCTTACACGGGACTTAGATGTAAATTTTACGAGCATGAGAAGTGAAAATGTAATTTTACTATACTATCTGTAAAATTTGGAAATTTTTCCCTCGATATTTTATAATTCATCAATGGTTTTCTTATACTAGGGAACAAAAAATAAAGGGATAAATAAAAAAGAAATTTAGTTTAATAATATAGTCATGTAATTAACATAAGTAGTAATAATACCAGACTTCATTAAGAGCTACATTCTAGTTAGTTAGAACCAATAACATTAAACTGAAAAAAAAAGAAACTATTGGTAATTTTGACACTCTATATTTCATTTATTCGTTGCAACCATGGTACTTATAACAAGATGTTCTTATAATTAAGTACTAATTTACATATTTTGCGCTCAATAAAATCATGCAGGTCAATACAAGTTTATTTGAAACTGGTGCAGTTACTAATAAAGCCATATTGTTCAATTCCGTCTTTCACGTACGACATAGGAAAACCTGAGACACCAGCCACATATATGTAGATATACGTATTGTATGAGAAGCCTAGACGTAAACGCTCCGGTTACCACCGACTGCACAGGCTGCCCCATCTACCACGTAGCCGGGGTCCGTCCCCGCGGGGTCAAGCAGACCCCACCCGCTAATGAAGGTATCTTCAAAGGGGTCCATCCCTGCCCGCGGTGTTTTGAATCTTTAAAAGGGTCGTGGGACGGGTCGGCTGGGACTGAGTGCCCGTAAGCCCTCGGTAGTAATTATTGACAGTGGATAGTTGATGTAATTGTGTAGGCGGGGATTTTTGAAAACGTGTTGATGAGTTGCCGTGACATAACTAAAACGTCTCTGATTGCTGATTTTGTTTGCTTTAAGGGTGTTACCAAACACCCTACCTAAGGCTAACCAACTTAGGTATACATAAAAAACAAACAATAAAATAAATAAATAATAAATATATGTTATAAATATTGATGATCCCTTAATTACGTTTGAGCTGGTGAATAATCTTATTTCCTTGACAAAAAAATAACAGTGCAATATAAAGAACAAGCAAGCTACAATCGTGTCCTCAATCTTTAACGATCGTTTCCATAACTACATGGTAGAAAAAATACCAAAACCTAGGTGGCCATGGCCACTGAGCAGGTAATAAACGGTAAAGTAACTTGTGACCAGTAGCCGAACTAGCATAACCAAATATCCGTGATATCTAGGTAAATACTTCCGCCGTGCAAACTGAACACAACTTGTAAGACCGGCCACAAAGGCCGCCCGGGGAATCCCCGCCTTTGACCGCTCGCCGGTGGCGCCCTCTGGCGCCAGTGTCGTTTGATAGCTCCTCCAAAGAGGTAAACTTCGTGCCATTTAATTTAATTTGTTTTAGAATTTGAGAAGTTAAGGAGAAACGATGTTAGAACTATACGTTAGCTCTGAAATTGTAGTTAACGTAGGGTAAATATTTATATTTTTGGTTTTTTTAGGGCGTTAGTTCAAATACTTTAAATTGTTCCATTACGGTTCAACTTCAGCGGCAGTAACTTTTTGCGTGCTAGTTACCTTGGAATCACGCCTCTACGAGCATTCTAGAAAACTCGAGTACGGGATACGACGTAGTGTTACTCTGATAAGCTTCCATGAATTATTTAAAATAACGATTTTCTACGAACTACACCGCGTTGTCCAATGTCAGTATTTAAGGAAATCATTAATATGTACCTAATTGGCACTTTTTTCTGTCCGTTTAACGTAACGTAAATTATTTAAAAAAAAACTTGAATTATTCCAAATCTATACTATAGTATATTACATAGTTTTATACTGTAATAGTTTTTGAACTACAATAGCATTTACTTAAAAAATATTGTAAAGAAAAAAGTGCATTTAGTAGTTCAAATGAAACATTCGCTATATCAAATTAAAATTAGATTAAAAGTAGGACAAGCTAACAGATGTCGTAGGCACAGCATTCGCGTTCACCTAAGTTATGCCAGTTATCACCACCAGCGCTCTTTAGTGCCGCTCGACGAAGCCGAAACGGGGAGGGAGGCGCAGCTGGCGTCTCAGCCATCATAGAGAATGTACCTATATACTGTTACAGGACTTACAGGCAACATAAACGTACTGATAGAAGATATATGACGTTTTTGCTCGCCATTCGTCGCAAACAAAAGTGTCACTCACAAAAGTGTGACAGTGATTTACATTGTTATAGGTGGATTACTTGTGTTAGGTATACATGTAAGCATTAAACCTCTTTATATACTACAATTCAATGTTTTTTATTAAATATCCTAATGTTTGCCGCCGGTACCATTAATTCCGGTAACTTTATTTACTTTCTTGAAAATCATTACTGAAAACGAATGCAATAACTAGTTACCTAGTATTATAAAGTTACAACTTCTTATCGTAGTTTCTTTCTTGGCACAAAACCACAAATCATGTGACAAAACATGACGCTTACGCCCTTGATGGCAAGAAGTGTCTTGTGTTCTACGATCTACGCGTTCAAGCAGCGAGGGCTTTCGCACAGCTGACGCCGCTACCCGGCCGTGAAGCAATTGTATGTAGATTGCTCTGTCTACGTTAGTATTATGTGTGAACGGACTAGACCGTGCAAAAGAGGATAAGTATAGATAGGTTAATACCTTGAAAGTCTGCAAAGAAAGCTTGCGGGCACCTAACCAATATCACGCGCTCGTGTGATACTGTTACATATGTGTGCGTGAGGCTGCGTCCACACGCTGTTAGTTGTTTAAATATATGCCAGTGCGCTAACGGCCGTCTGTGGTTTTACTCGCTCCTATCCCGTATTTATCAGTGGCGACGAGGATGGGATGAACCCACGCGTGCAAAAAGTGTCATGAAAAGGGACATTTGCGTAGAATGTGTAAAGTGAAGTACGTTATACAATGGACTCAGGATTGTCGATGCTTCCGGTACAAAATTCCGGTAATAATTTACGAGCCCTAAACCTAAGAATGTTAACGAGTTACAGTCTTTCTTAGGGCTCGTAAATTATTACCGGAATTTTGTACCGGAAGCATCGACAATCCTGAGTCCATTGTATGACCTATTAAAAAAAGGTATAAAGTGGCATTGGTCTAGCGAGCATGACATCGCGTTTAATAACATTAAAAGTGTCTTAGCGTCGGATCAGGTACTTGCGCATTTCAACCCTAACGCGAAGGTCATTTTAACAGTTGATGCATCCCCCACCGGTCTATCTGCTATTTTATCACAGATCGAATCAGATGGCACCGAAAAACCGGTTTCCTTTGCCTCGCGCAGTCTTAACGCAGCCGAAAAACGTTACTCGCAGTTACAGAAGGAAGCTACTAGTATCGTGTTTGGTATACGTCGATATCACCAGTATCTGTATGGAAGGTCGGTACCATTCGTTTTACGCACAGATCATAAACCCTTAACCAGCATTTTTCATCCCGAGCGTGGCATTCCCGAAGTATCTGCGAATAGATTACAAAGATACGCAATGTTTCTAAGTGGCTATAATTACGTCATAGAATACGTACGCAGCGCTGATAACAGCGCGGACTACTTATCGCGGGCTTGCTTGCCGCCGCGAGGGAGCGGGGAGGATGCAACTCGGGTCGACCCGCGCGATGTTTGGGATCGAGCTGCATACATTTGTTTTGTCACGGATGGTAATATGCCAATTTCTGTTAATGAGCTTCGTAATGAAACTAGTAAAGACATTGTTCTACAACAGGTAATTAAGTATACCGTGACTGGCTGGCCTCATAAAGTTAACGATATAAAAATCAAACCATTTTTTTTATGTCGTACACAATTATCAATAGAGAACGGGTGTGTTATGAGGGGTCATAAAGTAGTTATACCGGGAAAATTACAGGGAAAAGTGTTGTCTGAATTACATACCTCTCACTTAGGTATCGTCAAGACTAAAGCGGAGGCACGTTCAAGGTTATGGTTTCCCGGTATAGACGAAGCAATAGAAAAAATGATAGGTTCGTGCGACGTTTGCATTCAATTACGCCCATCTCCGGCGCGAGTTCCATTAGCACATTGGGACTTACCCCCCACGGTATTTTTTAGGCTCCACATTGATTTTCTGGGTCCTATAAATAACCACACATATTTAATCGTTGTGGATGCATACTCTAAATGGGTGGAGGTCTATGATATGGGAAACACGACATCATCAATGGCGGTCGTAGATAAATTGTGTGAGTTTTTTTCGAGGTTCGGATTACCTGCGGTCATCGTAAGTGATAACGGTTCATCCTTTTGTTCGCACGAGTTCACCGCCTTTTGTAACTTAAACGGTATACGACACATGACGTCACCTGCCTACCACCCGGCCAGTAATGGTCAAGCGGAGACTATGGTCAAAGTGATCAAAAAGGGGATCAAATCCAGTTTACTAACAGGACGTAATGTACGAGACAGTAAGGTTAAACTATTACAGTACTTGTTCAATTATAGGAACTCCGTTCATTCTACCACGGGCTCTTCACCAACTGAACTAGTATATGGACGCAAATTAAGATCGCGTTTAGATTTACTGCATCCGGTTACGCCAACGCCCTCATCCCCATCAGTCACTCTGGCTAATCTTGTCAAAAATAAACAGTGTTCGCAAAATAACAAGCTGAATCGGAAGAATAATGAAACCTTTACAACGGGTGAATGCGTTCTATACAAAAAATTTACCAATAAAAACAAGTTCACTTGGTCTAAAGGTGTGGTTGAAAGAAGACTGGGCAAAGTTGTATACTTAATAAAAGACATTATTTCTTCAGTATGTATTAAAAAACATAAAAATCATATGCATAAGTACAAAGGTAATCAAAGTAATTGGGATTATTGTGACGCACTAGATTGTGACTTACCTGAGATACCCTTACCCTCTGCACTTCTTGCGCCGCCGCCACAAACGCCGCCGCCGCCATCGCCGCCGCCGCTGCAAACGCCGCCGCCGCCGCAAAAGCCGCCGCCGCCGCAAACGCCGCCGCCGCCGCAAACGCCGCCGCCGCCGCCGCCGCAAACGCCGCCGCCGCCGCCGCAAACGCCGCCGCCGCCGCCGCAAACACCGCTGCCGTCGCCATTGGCGATACCAACCCATGGACCACTGCCGGGTCCATCGCTCGCGCGGACTATGGCCACATCATCGGACGACCCCGTAGAGGAAGGAAGTAAGACAAAGGCTGAAGTGAGAAATGAGGGGATAAGCTCAGATGATGAGGATGAATTCCATGAGGCGGAAGCAGAAGGCCAGGGACCAGATTTGCCAGACGTGGCAAGTGATGCGCCAATAGTCCCCAAAAGATTATTACGCAAGCGTACCAATATTAGTTTTAAGAAATATTTTTAGGTTAGTTATGTAACTAGGGGGAGGAAGTGTTACATATGTGTGCGTGAGGCTGCGTCCACACGCTGTTAGTTGTTTAAATATATGCCAGTGCGCTAACGGCCGTCTGTGGTTTTACTCGCTCCTATCCCGTATTTATCAGATACATATTAAGGCGAAGAAGGGATAAGTGAGTTTTGTAACTTAAAAAGGATCCTCAAATTCATTAGAATCATAGTTATTAAGCTTTATGTTAGAAAATCCAAAGGGTTCTGGTGGTTGCATATATCATGAATTTGTATCTAACTACTCGTTATCTGCATGCCAAACCGCTCTGTTCCCAAGACAGAGTTCCTGTTCCCATAAAATGATAGCAAACACGCTGAAAATGACGTAAATAAACTTATCATAAGGCCATACTATGTATTTAAATGGTAGATACACACATGAATATGAATCACATGACTACATGTATTTACAATTATAAATTCACATTGCAGTGTTAAGTCTACTTGCAATGTATTAATAAGCCTACGTTCGTTTTCGTAATTTAAATATGTAATTTTTACGGTCTAATTACAAGTTTTCGGTAGCTACTGTCTTTTACAAGCTTTTCTTTTTTATTTAACTTGAAATGTACTTATGTATGTTTATACGGGTCAAAGCTTGCAAGTTAAATTTGACCCACTTCCCGGTTTCCGATGAAGCTGATAATTTGCATACATACGAGTATGTAAGTCGGGTGACAATGCAATATTATGGTACCATCGAGCTGATCTGATAATGGAGATAATAGGAGGTGGCCATAGGAACTCTGTGATAAAACAACACAACTTAATTGTGTTTGGGCTTTTTAGAAATGTCTCGATGACTATATTAGTTGCCTGTGAAATAAAAAGTACAGTCAGCGATAAAAGCTTGTACCAAAAATGTAATTTTTGCCAAAAACTTGTTATTTAGGGTGAGCAATAAACAATATATTTATATCTAAGCATCTATTTTCCATATTTAGGGTAACACCTTTGTGATTTCTTTAATCTTGATTTAAGCAGTAAGCTTTCGTCACCATCAACGTATTGTCTAGGCTCGTATTTGTGTCGTGGGCATACCTAAGGCGGCCTTTGTGTAGGCCGTAGGTATTGGGCAGACACGAGGACAGCCGCGGCGTCCGCGCTCTAATTAAAACACCCCCACCCTGCACCACCACCCTTCTCGATACTTTACATAGAGTAACTAAACATTATTTATATTTATTATATATTTATTATTTCGTTACTTAAACGGACGGACATAATCGCGTACCTATAATTAAGCTTCAAAATTACCTCCGACGTTTCAAACCCAGCATTGTCCCTGTGGTCTCGGAAAAATACTAGCTAAAGTTGACATAAACCTTTTGTAGATTCACGAGTTTGCCAAACTGCTTTAGATTTGCTTATCAACTTAAACGTATTGCACACTAGGTACTTAACTTCATATTATAAATTTACTAGTTAGTTAGTGCTTCTGGGCATTTTTCCGCAAATCGACAACCATTGTGTCTATTTAGCGTGAAAACGAGGTTGCTAACTGCTGCCTTTAGTGTGCACGGAGTCCCTAGGTATTTGCTCCTGTATACTTCTACCTGTTTGTAGTCTAGTAGAATGTGTTTTGTTGTTTCCTCTTCTTCCATGCACGCTCTGCACATAAATTTACTAATAGAGAATGTGTAAAAATCGTGACACTAAATCGGGATACGCAAATTACGTAATTATTAGGTGTTCAATGGTCATTTAACTACTTTCAAAGAACCCGTGCAATGCGCGTAATTTACGAAGGAAAAGCACATAAAATTTAGACCCTCGGAGTTGACAATCCCTCTGAGCGTGCGATAATCTGTGCGCCGCGGCGACCGCCGGGGGCGATGTAAAAAGAACAGCGACGCACGGCGCGAGTAAGATTGCCCTCGTTAAACTTGCCTACATAACTACCTATACCCCATACCCTACAAAGGTATATCTATCGGTATATTGCATGCCTAACATGCTGTTTGAACATGGGGTTTCCATGCTGGATACATGTAGAGTTTGTGGGGAATACTGAAGATTATTTGGCATCGAGCTTGTTAATGAAACGTATGCTTCATTACGAGTTTTATAATGATAAATGCGTAATGGTATATATTACAAATTTTTAAGGTTCTGTGTCCGAAAGGTGGCCCCCGAGAACTAGTTTCTAAGTCTCCGCTGTCCGTCTGTTTGTCAACGTACTGGAGTAGGCAGGAATCGACAGGAAGGGAGGATGAAATAGTCAATGTTTTACAAGGTTGTTGTTTAACTCCACGTGCAAATCTTGAAACCTGAGTAAAAAATTCTAAAATGAAACCACGAGCGAGGACAGTGGTTCGAAAAGTGGAATCTTGAGGGTAAAACAAACTTTCCTCCCGAGTGAAAGACAAAAATTTTCACCACACCAACCCGAGGAAAGTACTAACTGTAAAACATTACAAATCAATTCGAATTGACGTTATTAAATATTTATCATTCAAAACCATCATTTAAAACAAATTTTATGAGCCAACATGATGAAGCGCTACTTTTCTAATCCGGTTTTAAAGTACAAAGAGAGCATTTTACGAGCTGGTGTGGTGAAAAATATATTAATATATATATATTAATTTTTGTGTAAATATGTGCCTACATTTTCTAACCCATCTGCACCCTACGAAATATCACAACAGATATATTGGGTTTTTGATCACACCTCGGAGGCAACGGAGTGGACTGCCGTAAAGGGGCTGATAACGGACAAAGCCGCGGCCCTTCTGATAGCGATGTCCGCTGAGCTGACCCACCTTCGTAAGAGAGGGTTTCCTCGTGTTTGGAACATGACTGAGTTTTAAAGCGATAAGAAGTGTTAACTAGTTAGCAGCTGCAAAACAAGTTTTGTAACAAATACATCATGTACAAGTAGAATTCCAATGGTATTTAAGCCAGACTGAAATTGGCTTACATTTTTCCTTAAAGTCATTTGGAATAAAATTATTAGGTTAACGTCTTTAGACTAGTAAACTAGTAGGAAAGGAACTCTCTATGGAGACGCCATTACCTATACTTGGAGCCTCTATTACGCAAAAAATATATAAATCGGTTTTGTGGATAACTAATTTTTAATATTTCAGTCGCGCTTAATCACATTGTTACATATCGAGTACCACATTAGAATATAAATCCTTTTCTTTTGTAAGTGAGAAGTGAAATTTAAGTATTATTTTTAAACAAAAGTGCCGAGTACAGTCCCTGAGAATGTGGGTTAAAAATATGCTGATCAGTTGGGTACATAGGATGCCATACGTTAAGCAGGAAAAGCTCCAATATTGATTAGTCAGCTCTCCGGTAGGAAAATATATTGACGCGATACATTTTATCCTTACGTAGCCCGTTAAAAGTGGCGGCCGCGGGCGGGCGTGCGTACGTTAAAGAATGGAATATTCGCAGAGGTTTCGGCCCCCGCGAAAACGGATGAGAGTTATTTACGTACCCGACCCTCGAGGTGATGCTTGGAAAAAAGAGTGATCGATACAGAGAGCGGCGACACGCCGGCGGCCCGGAGGGCGCGTCAATTTGGCCTTCGCCTCGTCAGCACTAAATTATCCCGACATCTTTAAATGGAATTTCGCGGGTTGTGCGTCCGAGTCCCTGCACGTTCCTCCAAGGGTTCGCGGGGGGCCGCCCCTCGCCACCTGGCTCCGGGCATTTACTCCGCGCCTAGTTAAAGGAAACGGGAAATATTCCGACGCTCACGTGCGAGCGTGCGACACGCTAACAGCGCGCCTTATAAGCCCGTAATCCATGCCTGAGCGACGGCGAATGTTTTGTAATCTCCACATCGAATAAAACCTTCAATAATAAATCCTTTCTAAAAGCACATTTTCCAATACCTGAGGCCAGAACGAGCAGGACATTTGACCTAGCTGTGACCCGAAAGACCCTTTACGCGGTTTAGACGTCCAGATTAACCTAGGTTGAATAAACTATTGCCGCCTCCAGTCTGAAATATACCTACAGAAAATCCGCTATACCGGCGAACTCATTATGCTATAATTAAAATAGCATGCTTACACTAGCGTGAATGTCGCTATCGTAAAAAACAGGTAAATGCAATTTGCATGAAACTGAGTTAAGTTACGCTATCTTGGCTTGGCTAAGTTCAGCCCTCTGGTAAAGTCAACGTCGACGACATGCAACCTCTATCACACCGCGAACCGGTGAGCCGAGCGGCAAACGCTTTGATCAAACATTTGCTTTGGACGGAATTACGCACGCTGTGGTGTTTTGGATGGCTAGGTTGGGGACCGGGATTGCCGATATTCCCTATCAACATCGGCAGTCAACAGTGCGATTAGGCGCTGAATTACGGGCACTCACTGTGACCCGCGTCTGTAAGCGGGAATATTCTCGTGTTGTATACTAGATCAGGCGCCGGGGGAATTCGGAAAACAACGCATAAAGTTTCTGTAATGGCCCGGCAGCTTTTGTTTACTCCCCTAAATAAAGCACATTCAATACCTAACCGTCCGGATATGCTATCGGGAACGGCTCAAATCCTGTCACTCGTATTCTGTCATAACCTATTTAAAGCCAAATCGTATTTACTACTTATTTATTTCGGTTGTATTAAGATAATTGATTGTTTTGTACCTACTTATTATGTTATAATAATAATATACAGTTATTCACACGCGCATATTACATATCTTCCAAAATAAAATACTTGTACCGGGTTCTGTATGCTTCTGCTTCGGGTCTGCACCTCGTCGTACTTTGGTACATACCTAGTTAAGGTATTACGTGTTTTATTAAAATGAAAATGTAAGTAGCTAAAGATAATCCTCCAATCAAGTGATCTTTAATACAAGGCAATTGCTATGTCAGCAACCGCCGTCGCGGGCAGCACGTTGCTATCGCGTCGCCGCCGAATCCAATATCCTCGCGTAATAACAATCGCGACCGTCTATCGTCCCCGCGTAAATTATGTACCATCCACCCAACCTTTCTTTATCATTAACTCGAGCAAAATCGAACTTTATTTCACGGTAAGTAAAGACGACTGAATCTGTAGGTGGTTGGGAATGGACGACGCAGCGTCGGCGTCCCGTTAATAGCAGCCCGGCCCCTTTAGCTTTGGATGCGCGCAAGTAGCACGCACGGAGATTATAATTAGAGTTTGAGAAAAATACGGTCATTATTTTGCTGGGGTCTGGTGTTTTGCGGTAACGTGGGGATACATCGGGTTCAATTAAAAGAATGCTTATGGAAGTATTCTAATACAACTAAAAGTAGGTTACATCAATTAAGTAGGAAAAATCTATAAACTGAAACCGTGCTGAAACTGAATTTTGTTTTTACTGTGCCCTACCTTAGGATTGTTAATTAGTCTGATAATTTGTGCTAGGAGCTGCTAAAGGCCGTTGTTCTATTTTAATCCATTACCTACTTAAATTTATTTGGTTTTTGATGATTTTTTTTTTTAATTCTACGAAACTTTTACAACACTAGTCTTCACATTTCGGTAAGTTACAGCCAAATCTCTTAATTCTTTATTAAACCGTTGACCGTCAATTCATCTGCCAACTTTCCTTCTACTGGTCATATACCTACGTCTATTAGTTCAGCGGGAGCTAGCGAGTCACAACTACGGTAGTGTGACCTCAAGATCTGTAGCAGCTAACTACGCGTCATCGTCATCGGATCCGATCACAATAGTCAGAGACCAGGTGTTCGGTGCCAGATCTATAAGTATTAAAGGCTCGCGGAGTATAACGTACGAGCATTGCTACGACTTCTGGCCGAAGGGTGTAATATTTCGGCGGTTCCGTGGGAATCTGCTGAATCCTACACCAGAACAGTAGGTGGCGCAGCAAAAACTGTTTAGTTTTTAAGATTATATTTATTACGTGTTTGTTAGTCTGTAAGGTATGTATTTATGAACCTTTGGTGCCTGAAAAAATATTTTTTTGATTACTATTGGAGCACCTTACCTTCGACTCGCCCGTCAACAGTTTGCAAGCGGAATGACACAACTAGCCGATGGCGTTATATTATTCACATCGCTTAAACTTGTACACGAACCTTGTTCGTTATTCACGTGGGGTTGACGGGTGACCCTGTGGGTCCTTTTGACTCAATAGTTGGTAAGTACTCGTAGGCTTTCGGTGTTTGACCACCTATAATATGGGTTCAAGAATAGGTAAATAAATGGGACTAGTTTACTTATCACTAGGCTTTCGGGGTATTGTTTTGTGATAAAGTTTACACCATACCTATTGTAATATTTCTAGCTATATTTGTATGAAAAATAAGTTGTATCAAATGAAATGCGTGATTAAAACCTTTTCACACGGGTTGTGCGTTGTGCGCTGTGTGCGGTGAATTCTTGGTTAGGTAATTCTGAAAGCATCGACCGCGGTTATTATTCAAGTTAAGTATTAGGTATATGCACATTTTCACAACTGCTGCTGCTGCTGTTTTCTAAACTTTTAGAGGCAAGGTATCCTTATGATTTCTGAAAACACTTTCAAGATTCAAGAAGTATGAAATACATATACAAGGTGTAACAAAAATAGTGGGGATCTGTTTAAGGGCACATTTGGTTATCCTGTTCTGATCAGGAAAAATTAGAAGAATTTTTTTTTTGAAGCGTTAATAAAGTTTTATAGGGCAGGTCGCGAAAGTCGGTCAACCCTACATACAAAGGCCAAAAATGTTTTCGTATCATAATAAAAATTTCTTCTACTTTTCTGTTTTTCCTAATCCGAACACGAAACCGAATATGCTCTGGAACGGATCCCCACTATTTTTGTTAAGCCTTGTATTAATTTGATAATGTTTGCTTAAAGGACCTCTTCGTATGAGTGTATTATGATTAACAATGGCAAGCGCGGGAGAAACGTATCACCGTTGCGCTTTATAAACATATATATAGGTACTCGCACATAGTCTACACTAGCACTGAACCGTACGCAGCAAAGCGACACGTCTAGAGTCTAGACAATGATAATTGATAACGCATCGATATCGATACTATTGATTATTTGGAACAAGACTGAAACTGCCGATCAGATTATTAGGATTTAACAGCTAGCTTTGGCCAACATATGTTCCCGTAAACACATATATACACGGTGCTCACGAGGAACCCAAAAGATTTTGACAGTGTATTACTGATCACATTTAGAGACTAAAATGTCATATAAACTTTTATGGATTTCGCCTAGTTTCAGAGTTAATACCAATGTAAAAAAACATCTTCTTATCGTAACTTAGTGCAAAACGCCTTTTTGATCGCGATGATGCCATTATGGGGCGTAGTCTAAATATCCTTATTGATAGATGTCAAAAAGTGACATGTAACCTTTGCAAGAACTAGTTTTACCAAAAAAAAAAAACGTAAAGAAAATATTTTCAGTGCCAGTTTTACCATAACATTAACTTTTTATGTACAAATACGTTTAAATTTTTTTGGCGAAATTTAGTGAAACTCATATAACATTGTTTCCTTTTTTTGGCCTCAGAAGTACGTGGTTAAAATCTGTCGGGTTCCTCGTGAGCACCGTGTATACACGTATATTTCATCATTTGTCTTTCTAATTTTTATTTCTCACTTGATAAACTCGAACACACCTACGTGTACGCGACGTCTAATCGATAAAAGCTTAGTGCAATACCGATATACCGAATACCGCCGCGTGTCAATCGCGAGCAGCGCGGTATTAACGGCCCGCGGTGTCAAAGCACTCGGTTATAAGCTTTATTCAACTTTATCGATAGAACGTAGAACGTAGTGCAGCACTGTCGTGTCGCGCGCCGAGTGTGCGCGTCGATAAATTCCCCTGCGCGTCAATTGTGAGCAGCGCGGTATTAACCGCCCCCGCTATCAAGGTACTCGGTTGCCAGCTTTATTAAGCTTTATCGATAGAACGTAGTGCAGCACTGTCGTGTCGCGCGCCGAGTGTGCGCGTCGATAAATTCCGCCGCGCGTCAATCGCGAGCAGCGCGGTATTAACGGACCGCGCTGTCAAGGCGCCGCAGTCGCAGGGCTGTCGCGTATTTTCTGTAGTTTTAACGTGTTTGAAGCTGATTCTATTCAGTTGCCAAGGCCTGCACTCGTTTTCTATATGTGTGATAGTCTAGTAGTCTACCGCCCAGTTACATCGTCCGATAAAATTTTCATTAAAGTGGCGAAATGTAGGTACCTATAATATACAGTGTGTTATTTTTGATATAACCGCAAAATTAAACTAGACATAGGTTTTAGTGCGACGAACGATTATGAAAGTTTTTTTTTTATTTACTCTTAACTACCAGAGCTTAAAGTAAGTAAATACACTTTATTGCACCACAAAAGAAGAAATAACAGATGTACAATGTTAATAAAGGTATAAAAGCATAATTCATTTTTAATGTGCCGTTACCTACTAATATGGCTTCGCTTATAAATCTAACTAATAACAAAAAAAATATGTACCTATGCCATAAGCAAATGTATGACAAAAAAACCGGCCAAGAGCATGTCGGGCCACGCTCAGTGTAGGGTTCCGTAGTTACTTTTCCGTCACAATAAGCTAAACTGGAGCTTAAAGTATAGTAAATTGTTAACCAAGGGATGAAACGGTACCTTTCACCTGAGTTAAACAAATAGGCAAATTTGCATAATCAGTACCTAATTACTAAGTAAGTCTTTTTACTATGAAGGGAAAACTTTTTGCGATAACTCAAAAACAGCTAAACTGATCATGTCCGCTATAGTTTTCATTTAATGTATTTCTTAAGCTCTACTTCCATGATTTTTTTCATATTTTTTGGACCTATGGTTCAAAAGTTAGAGGGGGGGGGACACATTTTTTTTTTCTTTCGGAGCGATTATCTCCGAATATATTCACTTTATCAAAAAATGTTTCTTGAAAACCCCTATTGGTTTTGAAAGACCTTTCCAACTATACCCCACACTCTAGGGTTGAAGCGAAAAAAAAAATTCACTCCCACTTTACGTGTAGGGGAGGTACCCTAAAAAAAATTAAATTTTTAGATTTTATTGTACGACTTTGTTGGCTTTATTGATTTATATATCCATGCCAAATTTCAGCTTTCTAGCACTAACGACCACGGAGCAAAGCCTCGGACAGACAGACAGACAGACAGACAGACAGACGGACATGGCGAAACTATAAGGGTTCCGTTATATGCCATTTGGCTACGGAACCCTAAAAATAACATAAATCTATAAATATCCATGTTAGGGATATACATATATATTTTATCTATCTCTTTTAACGTTTTATGTGCTGTTAATGTCTCAATATTCAAAAAAATTGGTTCTAAATTGGTAGTGGTAAATGTTAACATTTGTATCCTTGACTTCGACAGAATAGTGCTTAACTGCGCAGTAGCCATAGACAAAAGAGTGAAAAGTTAAGTGAAAATAAAGTAGTGATACATTGCTTGCTGAATTATTGTATATGGAAAAATAAACGTTGTAATTTTTTTATAAAACCTATGAAAGTTTTCAATAAAGTCTAAACTAACTACCCTTTGATTATGCGGTCGTATCAAAAACATACACGCTGCCAGCTTGGAAATAGGTAATAAAAATAAGTATTGTTGCGTGGCCGAATATTTTATTTTATTTATTTCCACACTTACAACTATCTTTACAGGTACTAAACCTAAGGCAATAGTGTAACTATTAACAAAAAATTATTTAAACTTATGGCGCATATAACATAATGTGAACAATGTAGACTTGTATGTATTGATTTGCAATATCCGAAGACAACTTATTACATATAGATGCGGTCCGATTCGAAGAATGATTAAGACACGTTTAACAATTTGGAAAAATCTTTAAATGATCGATAACTAAACGACATGTCAAAATTGACGTTTATTTCAATTCCGCTGTGATCCCAATAAGATCTATCTACGATATTTCTAACGTCAAAGTGACATTGGTTGCCCGAATCGAGCTGCTTCTGTTAATTATACGACATACAAACAATATCTAAATGAGACCTCATGAAAACGGCCAGAACTTATCGTTATCGTATTTCATTCTTCGAATCGGCCGACGAACATTCCAAGTAAAATAAAGCTTGTAAATAAGAGGATTGATGGAACGTGAAAAGTATCGCAGAGAGTTGTACAGATTCGCTGCTGTTTTCTAAGATGGCGCGAATGTTAAATGCTTAATAACTACTTATAATGAACCTGCCCATGCCCAGATAGGCACCTACGTGTCTTGTAGCTTTTCTAAATATATCTTATACAGTCAGGACACATAATTTATAAATGAATCAAAAGTATTATATCCTTGCATTCCTTTGCAAATACACGACGTTACATTTGTTTAGAACTATTAAAACTAGTTTAATATTTAATCAATAAGGTTAAAATACAAATTGTTTTTTTTTTTCATGTATATTGTACTTGTAGTAATGAAAACTCTCCCAATGTTTGCCTTCGAAAAAACATTTCGCGATTTTTGCCAACCCTCAAATAAATCACAACCTAAGGACTGGTTTGCAAGCTGAAAACCAAGAATTTCTAAAAATAATTTAAATTTCTATAAATAAAAATTTCTAAGAATTTCTTATTCCACATCCGTGCCACTACATTTTCTATACACGAAAAAATCTTGACTTGTATAAAGTTAACGTGGCGTAAATCTTTTCTAGGAGTTATATTTGGCAGACTACCTATATTAATGCCTATTCCTTTTGTCATAGATGGAATGGTGAGACGATGATTTGTAGCGAATGGAGCGATTAAATCAAGTGCGTAAGATGTTTTAAATATAGTATGTGCTTCTTATAAAATATCTGGTAAGAATCGTAAAATCTGGCAACGAAAGGCTAGACGCCGTAGAAGTTAAAACTTCTACGGCATTCTACAACGCAAAAAAAGACCCCATTCTACAGCGCATAAAGCCAAAATAAATTTAATTGACGTGGCAACCCTGCCTACACTGCCACTAGGCAGCCTGAATTATATTAGTCCTCGGCCACATGCGAGTCGGACTAGACGATACTAGACTTGCCAAAATGCACTTTACATTGGAGCTTTAAGGTTCATTTGACTTCATTACTGCATTGATTATCGATAAGTAACTTTGAAAAAGTCATGTGCGTACTATAATGTTTTGTTATAACCGCAACCATGTGCCGTATGTATTAAGGTTTTAAACTAAAATACACGTGTAAGAGTAGTACGAGATATTGCATGTGAACTTATTTTGAAGCGTGGCAGTATGCGCGTCGCGTCCGCCTCGCGATTGGACAGCTAGCTGTGCCGTCGCGGGAGCACGGTGAAAGCCTGGGTATAGCCGCGAGGGACGCGGCTCGATGAGGCGATAAAAATAATGTAACAAATGTACTCTTTCGTTTTTGTAAGGGTGAATAAGTTTATGCCAAAAATATAATTTTTGATACAAGCTTTTATCGCTCACTGCACTTTTTTACCACAGGCAACTACTCATCGAGAAAGTTCTAAAAACCCCAAACACAATTAGGTTGCGTTGTTTCATCACATGGCCCCCAAATATGACCACCTCCTATCTCCATCATCAGATCAGCACGATGGTACCATAATATTGTATTGTCACCCGACTTACAATTTTCAGCCCAATCGGAAATCTGGAAGTGGGTCATTAGCTGCCAAGATTTGCACCCTAACAAACTCACAGGGCAACTTAAATAAAAGCTTGTAAAAACATTAGTTTGAGACAATTTAAGTATTTTTTGGGAAAGTAGAAATAAAAATTTACTCTCCCATAGAAAATGTCAAGGTCAGACAGCCAAAATGTATGAACAGACATTTTTTTTGTGATTTCGGGGTTGGTCCCATAGTAAAAGTTGCTCAGTATGACCTATATATTCACCCCGTAAATTATTGCAGGTGACTAAATAAACACTCTGTGTTATAGTCACTTTGTTTTCCGTCAGTCTGATAGGCAGGTTACTTAAAGTATCTTTTCTGCGTAAAATAAGAATCTTATTACATTTTGTTTAGAAACAGACATATCACTATTTCTTAGTATATTCGTAATTTATTTTATAAAACTGAGCTCGGCATTATCCGTTTCTAATCCTATCCTACTTAGCTATAAGATGTACTTTTTCAGAAAATAGTGTAAGTACCCAGTTAGCACGAGTAGTTTAGAAACGTTAATCGCTGTCAGTTTTGTGACGACAATTAAGCATGAAATCTTTATAGGAATCAACTTTTTGCTCTTTTTACATTGTAATATCGCTTATAGTTTATGAAATGAACACCAAAACCAAGTTTTCATCGAATGCTTACTTGTCATCACAAAACTGACAGTGATTAACTTTATTATTTACAACTCACGCGAATTGGGTACACTATTTTTTTTTTTTTCACTTATCAGTAACTACTAATAATAGTAGAGTCGATATATACTATATATGAAGATTTTAGAAAAAAGATACAACTTCGCTAGTACTTTGGTTTGGTTATCCAGAAAATAAACCCGTTAACAGTAATGCATTTGGTATATACGTAGCCATAATTTTAAGGGTTTTTACTCTTCCATATCTTGTAGTTCAAGTTGACATTTATAATGTCGCTCGGACATCGAACACTGACGCGAATGGCGAATTACTGAAAACGGATCCTTTGTGCGTTTAGATTGTACCCTGTCCTGATTCTTCGGGCTGTCTGTTGACATTTAGTTCTTAGTGTGAGAAATAGTATCAAAAGAAACAAAAAAAACTGCCGGTACATACGAAATTCAATAACAAATTTGTACTATGTAGTTACAGGTGTTATACAGAAAATACTCAAAATATAGGTAATTAACAACAAATCGGAACCCTACTAACAACACAGCTACAAAGGATTAATTATCTCCACACTCCCAGCAATCACTTGACCTCTCCACTCCGCAGAAAGGTACCGATTAAAGAGTCCTTAACAAAAATAAGAGTCCGCAGTAAATCGACAATCGCACGTCACACGTTTTGGATAAGCTTCCCCCCCCCCCCCCCCCTTCACCCCCCACGGGCAACAGGTGCCGCGTTTCATGAAAACATTGTATACAACCGCGATATTATATGTCCGTCTGGAGGTCGCTCTGTGGACAGGCTACTCGACAGGACACAGAAGGTAGGATAGTGTTTTCGTCTGCGTTTAAATACGTTTACATTTCTTTTAGTTATCGATTTAAATATTATAAGAGTTGACTTTCAATTCGGCTCCATGGGGCGGTGTTTCTCACACCACTTACTTGTTTAGTGGTTATACGTCGTTTTTTCATTCTTAATAACAGTATGTATTCTTTCGCCTTATACCGTACCCACAGTAAATCTATCTGTTTGCTTAGTTTGGAATTAGATCAATTCAGTTCAGATGATTCTCGATTAATATTTTTATAAGAATAGAAGAATAGAAAAACGTTTATCGTAAAACCATCTACAAACAGCACCACATTATAAAAAAGATGATCTAATACACTAAACAGTTATAACTACCAATATAGTATTAGACCTAATTAAGATATGTTATTATGCATAGATTGTTCAAACTCTATCATTGCAGCATAGGGAAGTCTGGGTAAGCTATCGTATTCTTTTGTCGCAGAGTATATTGCTGTACACTGCTTTACAAACTCACAGCTATACCACTCGCACTTTAGATTCACGTACTTTGGTTTCCTTGCTTCAGGTTTCCAGCGTGCAGCGCATAGCATAGCATTGCTATAGCTTTTACGTCCCATGTGTTAGGTAGGCCTTGGCAACCTATCGTATTCTCCCGCCACAGAGCGTATCTACCGTAAATTGCAGAACACCACGGGTACAGTTGTCCGGTTCTGAAGGCACTGTGTCGTGTGTGTGAGGTGAACTAACGTATTTTCCCGCCACGGAACGTGTGCACTGGGCTCTGCTATAAGCCCCGGGTGGGGTTGCCAGGCTCCGAAGCAGTACAGTATCGTGTGCGAGTGGTATGCGGGCTAGCCGGCTTTGTTTTGTTGACTATAACCTGTTCGCAACTCACTGATCGCTGATATACAGTTATACTTCAGATGGGGGTATTTTGGTTTCCTTGCGTCACGTTTCCAGCGCTATACGAGGATGGATTGTAAAATTCGCGCGATTTGAATATTAAAACAAAACAGAGGTTTTTTAATTTATTTTTATTTTTCATAGCATAGCATTTACATTCCCTGTGTTAGGTAATCGCCTTATTCGCAACCTATTGTATTCTCCCGCCAGAGCTTGTTCAGTGTTCACTGTTACCTGCAGTACGTCACGGGTGCAGTTGCCAGGATGTAAAGGCACAGTGTCGTGTGTGAGCGGTATGCGGGATGACCGGCTTTTTTTAATGGAACTAGTAGGTACTTCAGATTCAGGCACTTTCGTTTTCTTGCGTCACCTTTCAATCGCTTTAGCTTCCCTGTGTTGGGTAATTTTATAGCCAAATAATCGTATTCTCTCGCCACAGAGCGTGTGCATTACGCTCTGCAACACTCCATGGGTGCAGTTGCCAGGTTCTGTTCTGAAGCGCAGTGTTGTGTGTGAAGCGGCATGCAGGTTGACCCACTTTTCGCAACTCACGGACATGTATATAGTGGCACTGCAGATACGGTCATTTTAGTTTTCTTGGCTTTTGTTTAAGGTTTATTGATGAATCACTTAAGGCATCCCTCCCAGAATATGGGAAAAATCACAGTGGCTCCTAAATTGCTTTTACGTGGTTAGGCTTGGTATGGTCGTTAAAAATTTGACTTTAAATCTTCATCAGATGAAATGGAATATCTTTTGGGGTATTTTTTTTAGCTTTTTCATCCATCTTTTAACTCTATCACAGTCTGCAATTTGAACATATCAGGGGCAGTGTACGCGGGCTGGTGGTTGAACTTATACATTGATAACAGCGAGATCCCCTGCGAGCAATAACGTATGCACAGATGAATAAGAAATCAATACAAATGCGAATCTTTGCCGGATGTTGATAATTTTATCTTTCGAGTACATTATATCGTATTTAATTGCGTTTAATTGCTAATGCAGGTTACAGTCTAAACTAGGATTCTTATAACGATCTGTCGTAGCAACATGGTATCCGCGCCTCGCCTATAGCAGTGGGAGCACAATCGGGGCCGCAAGACGAGCGACCGCAGCGGGCAGCTTTGTGCGCTCGCTGCTAAATTACGACGCGGCTGGAGTAGCGAGCTGGGCGGGGAGCGGAGCGGCGAGCGGATATGAGACCAAGCATCATAATATGTAATAACCAGTGTGCGTGTTCCATGTTACGCGGGGTGCAGTATGTCGACAGACAATCTACCCTCGGACGCAGCGACTCGACATTTATAAGGCCATCAAACGCCAAAACCTAAGGTTGTTCCAGCCAATTTTGAAGTGAGAGGTATTTTCAACTAAGTACCTACAACTAGGGCCACAATGTACCATCCATATCAAGACTGCTCACGTTCATGGCATGTTGCTCTACGTAAGAAAACTAGTGGAAATCTTCTTTTCTTAACTGACTTGTATGTAAAAGAGTAAGCAAAAGTTATTAAAGGTTGTTCAAAAGTGTATATAACACTTTTTTATAAAACCGTGTACCTACGACGATTCAATAAATGGTTCCAATGGTGACTGTCAAAATGATCAATGTTGGGTTTATAAAACATAACATAACGTAACATAAGATTCATAAAACTAAATCGCCATTAGAAGCACTAGATGTTCGGGCTAACCCGCCCCAGGCTTGAGCGTCAGGTGCCCGTATTTTGGTCGCTTGGATCCGACTAGCCGTCGCCGTTCAGTTTATGTAACGCGAACACATAGCTTATACCTACCCTCCACTATACATACTCTACGTACATAACCCGCTTCGCTTCGCCGAGCTTCAAGCTCACCTTACTCGGAACTAGGAACATGAATACTGAATAACTGTCGATTGTAAAACAACTAGAACAAATGAACCGATGCGAGCAAAAAATCTAACCCTTTGGGCGAAGGGGGTTTCGTGAAAGGTGAATTCTTACGTGCGCGAGGGGGTGGGGAGAGACGTGCGGGTCTATTTCGCAGTAATCTCGAAGCGGGAGCTCGCGTGTCGACGCAGCTAAAATACCGTATCACTGGGACACACGGCGGGCTGCGAGCGGTCAAACTGCTAACATGTTTTCTGAGTACGAGTAGGTACTTATTAGGTATATACTTGTATTTAAAATACCTCAATACATCCGATGCTGCTATAGAATGTTGGGTTGAAACGTTTTTAAAAGTGAGCTGCGTTATACTCGTAGAATGACGTATTTTTTACTGTGACCACTTAGTCTATTTGTGAGTTTGAAATCTCGGCTAAATATTGCTTATCACACCGAAAGAACAGCTATTTTCTGCTGCAATTCACTATTATTCTTGAAATGAAAAAATGACAACTTAGTTTCTTCAAAGAACGAACCATTCACTATTAGTCTCAATTACTATTATACTCTTAGACTAATATACTCGTATCTATGCGAAATTGCTGCTACACGAGATGGTTGGATTAAAAAAAAAGTGACCGTTTAGGTGGCGATTAAATAATAGCAAACCCTAAGAGTGAGATATTTAGTGGATGGGTAGATAATTATGATTTATCATTATCTACCCGTTATCTTACTTTACCTCAACATTCGTCTCTAGCAGCAAATTTCGCATAAATTGAGAGTAACAATGTGTACTCGTAGCTCGGTATTTGCTTGAACTCATAATTGTAGATAGAATTGCGTTCACCGAAATTACTGACCTGACTATAGCAATATTTCCGAGTGAAATATTGTGCATATGCATGAAATATTATTGGATGAAGTTTGGAAAAGGGAATTTCCTCAAAACACTCATTACGTATAACCTATTTTTTCACTGCAAAAACTTAGTTCAGGGGATGGCAAACCGCGGCTCGTGAGCTGCATGTGGCTCTTTGGGAGGTACAATTGCGGTGTTTCAAGTCGCCCAAAAAATTCTGGTTAGGTACTCTCTACTGCAGCTGGACTATTGGTATCTACTCCAGCTGGACTTTTTTCTCAAAAGTTTGCTGACCCCCGACCTAGTTGTCCAAGCCCGTGGGCGCTGTGTGGTGCTGAGTCGCGCTGGCCGCGACCGGCGGACTCAGCTCGTTTCTAAGAATTACACCGCGCCTTAGCGGACAGGGAAATTAGATGGCGACCTTTCTACATGCGCAGATTTTACAAAATAGATGGCTATAGTCAGCAGATATGTACTATTTAATTGTAATTATAGACCTACTATACTCTTGAGTTAGTAGATCTGCCGGTCGAGTTAGTAAAAAGGAACGATTTAAAAACCAATATGACGTTACATATTTCATATATCTTTAAAAGTTATTTCCTCGGCTTTGATGAATTTTAGCGACGTTTTACTTATGCTTTAAAATACCCTTTATTATTTTTGCCTTTGGTGACTGTTCCTTATTTAGATTATCTTATTAAAACTAATGTTTTCTCTAGTTTTCCCAGAGAATATCATATTTAATTCATCTAATCTTAAAACTATGTGTATAATATAAAATTAAGTAAATTTAATAGTTTTTACATATGAAAGTCATATTGAATCAAATAATTGTCAGTGAATTAAATACAAATAGGCAAAGAATTAATTATTAAGTAATGTCAAATTAATAAGTATAATAAGAATAAGAATGTAAAGTAATTGTATGAATATTTAAATGCAATATGTCAATGATTTGATTCTTTTTAACCTTACCTACAATAATAGATAAAATTAATGCACAAAAATAGAGGTGTTGCTAAACGGACGAATCAGTGAAAAAATCTTCTAAATTGTAGTAGCATTTGTCAATCAAGTAAGTTTTAAGACTGGTCAATAATGTTTTGTTACATTTTTCTGCTTTTATGCTGTTATCTATTTTATTGTACACTTTTATTGCCATGGCGTACGGACTTGAGCTATATAACTTTAATTTAGAGCCTGTTATTGTAACCAGATTATTTTGAAATCGGGATTGATATCGTCGCGGCTGATCTTGAATATAGATAAATAGGTTTGGGTTTTCCCTAATAAATTTACCCAACACTAAGGTGTATATGGAGGTCAGCGTAAGAAGTTTATATTCCCTAAAATACTGTAAGCAGCTTTCTGGGCTGTAGATATTAGCTAATATTCTTGTACATTTTTTTTTAAAGTCTAAATAGGTCTTTCACATCTGTACTATTTCCCCATGAGCGAGCATTGTGACGCGATATGTCACGTTGTCTGAAATCACTAGGTTTAGAACTGCCACATCTGATTCCATGACTGATAGACAGACTTAAGCTCAAGACGTCCGATCGTCGACGATTTAGCTGACAACACTGACTTTACGGTCGTTGGACGTTAATATTATCAAGTATCACAATCTTAAAATAGGTAGCCTGATGGAAATTAGCCTCTATGGGCACTACGCCAACGACTTTTACCATTGACACTCGCACTTCGAACTAGTACTCGTTCTGTTTTGGCTTTGAATACAGAAAATCAATTGAAGAACTGTGACATGAAACATAATAATGATGTCGACATTTTATGGAACGTCATTTTTAATAGGTAACCTATAAATTTTTCATATATTCATCACTAAAATCTGAACAGTTAGGTAAGGCAGGAATGGCAGGCTAATTGAGAGAATAATGTAGCTTTTAAAGTAAGGAGAGGTTACGTTAATAACTTCTAGATCCTCTATTGGCTTTGTTGGTTGGTTCGGTTTATAGCATTAGCTATACATCTAACGAGGTAAAAATAACTCGTTCAGAATAGCATCGAGCGTAATGAAAGCGGATCAGGTGAATTACAAGTGGAGTCGCGAACACCATCACGAGCTCGGGAGCGACGCCGAGTCCTGGAGTCGCTGATACGTGACGATCAGCGGACAACGAAGCGACTTTATTTACCGACCCGCCGCCCGTGGATATTATCAGGCTAATAGAAACTGAACTGGCAAAACCGTATGAGCACGCGAGGTAACTTTCGGTAGCTGAGTATTTTTTACTTATATAGATCGTGTCATTCACGACGACGCATGTCTTGATTCGGTTTGTCATGTCATTGAAGGTTAGATTTTACAAATCTGCGCGTCATCGTGGATGACACGAACTAATAGATAGGTAATTGAAAAAAAATTGTATCAGCAGTTCAAGATGCAAAGATAATACGTGTACAGTTTTATCGAAAGCAAGCCTAAAATTTGGCAGCATCTATATAAACTTTGAAACTTTGATGATGCGACTGAAGCGCTCAACTACGCGACGCCTTGGTAAACCTATGCTTGGGGTTTTAAGGCAATAAAAGAATTGCATGGTCTCAAATACCTAAATAAAGGAGGGACGAAGAATTTAGACGCTATATTTCCAATGTGGAAAAAAAGATATTAGTATCACCAGGTTACGATCCTGTATGTTATGTACACGTCAATACGTTAAGTCTAGTGAGCGTTTTTACGGCTAGCCGTATATTCGAGGACCGTCGTGGATTTATATACCTAGTGGATACAGGTGCAGATCCGTCGTGCCATATAGGTATGACTTATGCCTGGCCATAAATAATGCCATTAGTTCAAATATGCGCGGTTGAGGTACTCCCGCTGACTCGATTACAGCTTAATGAACTAGCTATATGACCCGATGGCAGCGGATACGAGCGGGTGTTTTACGACATTACGACCGTATGTCGAGTAGATGTACAGTCAGCAAAACTATTAGCTTAGCAACCCTGCTTTCATATTTATATTAAAGCTATGTAAGCCACGGTTTAGTGCAATCATGTGGACTTGAGAAGTCTCTAGGTATGTATAGTGACAACTGACCCCTCCTGCATAGAAACTTGTTTGCAGGGGCTCAGTTATCTCTGCAGGATGCCTACTGCACATACATAGGTATTACCAGTGCAGATGTTAGGCTCGTCGTGAGTCCATAATATCTAATTTATATAATTACATATGACATAAGTATGTATGTATGTAAATAAGAGTTTATTGTACATAAAAGTTGTGAATATTAATAGCCTTTATAAATATATTTATTTACTAAGGTCACGGGAGTATCCGAGACTATGTACCTACACTTTTAATATTCAGATCATTTCTTGAAAACACTATCGACAGTGTGTATACCAAAGTGCTCCATGTCTTTTTTAACTTATTACTAAGATAGTAGTCTTATGTATGTTTTATATTAGTTTTGTTGTTATTCTTGTTACCTGTCGTGATTGTTTCACTGGATGGTCTCATCTGAAGATCAGCGTTGAAAGTCGCCAGCAACATGCTGAGATGAGACCATATCGTGGCACTTTCTCCTTTTTATGTTTATCTGTTGTATTTGTGCTTGCGAATTAATTATTTACATTCTTTCTATCCTACTTCAAAAGTCATATAAATATTGGACGGTGTTCGTTAAATTACACCTCATAATCGCAAGCACAGGTTCTAAAACGTCACAGTTTCCCAGAAGTCCACTGACACCATACTTTACCTAATAGGTATTCCTCACTACGGCTGGCGTAGTACCTACCTCGTTCCATAACCGTAACATTTCGCCGCCGGTCCAGGCACTTGGCTTATTAAACTAGAGCTCCAATAAAAATGCTCGCGACCTTACGACCGGGGCTGGTGCGGAAACGGCTAATACCTCAATCAACGATGCTTAATATTAATACCCTTATTATGTCTTACGCCGTATGCCCCCTGTAAGTTTTTTTAAACCGCTAAATTGAAAAAATTAAGTGAAAATGTAGGTAACTTTTTTCTACTTTTAGTTTGAATAGTTATTGTTCTACTTTGGGGATAAAGTTGCTGTCACGTTATACCAGAAATTCAAGAGACTAGCAAAAACTAAAGAGTGGTGATACTTTACCAACTACAGCAGGCTCTTAGGTATTGATGATGAATGTAGGTATCAATAATATCGATATTACTCAAGATGATATCATCATCGTTCATCTTTTTTTTGTCCTTATATTTTTTGGTCGAAGTCTAAACTTGTGCAGACCTCTCTTAATATCGCTTATTCGTTGTTCATCACGGTCATTCTTTGTTGTTTGCCTTCCTAGTTTTTCGTATCATTCAGGTTATCTTTAGTCATATACGTTTTTCGTCACTCTCTCTCTTTTCGCCCTCATTTGCAATTCGTTTTGCTTTTTTGGGCACGTTTGCTACTCGTCCCGTTCGCAGTCATGCAATTTTTGGTGAAAGTTAATAAATAAGTAGGAAATAGGTATTGAAAACGATATTGGCTACTGCAAGTAGGTTTATTTCACTTTAAGGTTTCGTGACGAACTCAAACACGACTTAAAATGAAAAATGCCACAATTACGAATGTGACCAGAACCGAACGTGTCAAAGAATTTTGGGGAATAATTTATCAAGATAATACTCCTAATCGTAAAAACACGTGTAAGTATCTACATTTCATGTGAACATTAAAATATTCGTTAATTAAAACACTAACTAACCTAAAAATAATATGAATGACTTTCGTTCCCGTTTTTATAAAGACTTTACGTATATCTACAACAGTTCCTAAAAACTCTCAAATATTCTTGGACTAATATTTTATCAGCAATTTAAATATTAAACTAAAAATAAAATGCTAGCGTCTCATTTTGCTCTCTAGTAAAGAGACATTTCGAGTATCTCAAGGATTCCTTATTCAGTGTGCACGCGTCATTCTTTATGCCACGGCGTCCGGCGCGCTGACGACGCTCGTCAACTCGTCAACGACCGTCGTACGGCGCGAGGATCGTCTAGTCCCCGTTTTACGATCCGGGCTTTGATAACGCCTCGACTGCAGCCTGCAGCTGCACGCCTGGGAGTGTAGATTATCTCGTGCTAGATCTTGCTTAGCCGTAGTAGTGAGCTACGCTCCCAACTGAATCATCGATGGACCTTGTCTCAGCAATAAGATTTATGAACAGTCAACAGTGTAGACGATGGTAGCATAGGACATGAATATTATGGTGGCGTGTTTCGGGCATTGACATGCTAGTTTTTTAGCAAGAGCGCAGTGCAAGAACTCAGAAGGTAAAGTATGATCGTGTACATGCGCGATTAGCAAACATAATACGCCTGAAGTTGTTAGGTGAGTAAGTTTGCAAGCGGGAGCGGAGGTCGCGACGAAGGTATATTTTATAGGGTGTTACCCTCTATTGCATAAATTGAGATTTACATGTATTTTATTTAGCATAAGCTTTTTTTTTCATATACATATATAAAGTTGCAACTCGCTGTAACCTGGAAGAGAAGTGAATTGAATACGAGTCGTCTTACATGCTCTACCTAGCGCTTAGTAATCTGTCCCCAGGACGC
The DNA here is from genome assembly GCF_033807575.1 of Cydia pomonella. Classification (NCBI taxonomy): domain Eukaryota; kingdom Metazoa; phylum Arthropoda; class Insecta; order Lepidoptera; family Tortricidae; genus Cydia; species Cydia pomonella. Next base: position 10,440,439 of record NC_084721.1, on the reverse strand, counting down.
CCAAAAGGCGAAATTTATAGTCAAGAGCTTGGGAAATGCTTTATTCGGGCAGTTCAGCGCAGTGAAGTATCTCTGCACTACGCTCGCGCTGTCGCGGGTTTAATTTAAATAATACTCAAGAATACTCGTGTGTGATCTTATTTCGCAGATATATGGTTTTAGAACGCCAGAAAAGTTTTTAGTGCTTCGAGATTTATTTAGTTTCATGCCTGTTTTTACAGCCTTTTTCATGAGTTAACATAGATTTACATTATGGCTACTTATCTTTAAGCACTTTTCCGGTTGCATCCTGTAAAGATTATTAGTTCAAAATTGGAAGATTGTTTTATTGGTCTAGTCAGGTGAGGTAAGACAAGCAAGTATATACAATTTTCATAAAAAATTTCTAGCCCGGGAAAATTAGTTTCTTTACTTAGGTACCCCACCTGGCCTTATACACTTCATTAAGTTTCATAGTGCCTACTTTAACTGACATATCGAAGACGTCGAACTTTCACCTGTTGCTACCAGAGTTAAGAGACAATTCTCTTTAGTTCCTAGAAATGAGAACACATGCAATTTCCTGTTGTGATGGGCTTCTTACTAGATATTACTGGCGTCACTGGTTCATCAAACCTGCCGCGAGAAAACTCACCATCTTCAGAATCTGTTTAGTTTTAGCCACGTCTGCTTTTCGAAAGGTAGATGTTACTGCCGGTACTCAATGAGCTGTGACGTATAAGTAGTTATAAAACATCTTATGTTGAAGTGATTTCTTCAATACTTAAGGTATTTTGGATTGCAACACCTGCACCTCGCGAAATGGCGCGAGTTACGATCGGTGCATTCACGGGCCTCATTTCCGGAGGCCATAAAGAAATGCACTGAATTTCGTTTAAAAAAGAGGTTAATGTGATTGGTTTTCTTTTCAATTAAGAATTCCTCAATCGAGTACTCGTACACCGCTTGTATCTTCTCTTGTCCAAGAATGTTTTCAATGAAGGTGGACAAAAGATCGCTAGTTTATGTCAACATTTTTGTCTACTGAGATACAATGAACATTGGTCAGTTAATTAATTATTTAAGTTTTATATTAAAAAGAGTATTATTTTAGATGACTTGTAGAAAAAGTATTGTATACAATAGTGATATCCTCAATCATGCTTTTCAAGCTTCGTTGTCTAAACACGGCACTCGACTGAAAAGCTCTCTATTATATCACGATTGCATAAAATACTATATTTTGAAAATACTATAATTGTTTGTGTTTGTTCAAAAACATTTAATTTGGTTAATTTAATAGCCGTTTAAAATATTTTAACACAATTTTCAAGCGTGGCTGCATGCCGGATGGGTCTGTGCCTTCGATGCCTAATCTGTCAAAAAATGACAAAATGGCGGACGAATGTTTGAAATGTCACCGTATTGAAGAATGGCTGGTATTTAACTGATCACCAGATTTAGTCAAATTTATCATCAAATAATTCATTTTAATCATAGTGGTTAATTTAGGTGAAAATATCGCATTAATTTGGTCTTCAAGGTTTGGTGATCATTAAGTAGTTATATTTGGTGGTCATTCATCATATTTGGTGTTCGACTACAATTTGAAGTGCAGTCGTGATTAAAACAGCTGGTAGGTACTTTTGTCATTTTAGCCCTTATTTTTTGGTGTTTATTAATATTTTTTGGTAAGAGTGATTTTTAGAGTTCCGTACCCAAAGGGTAAAACGGCACCCTATTACTAAGACTCCGCTGTCCGTCTGTACGTCCGTCCGTCCGTCCGTCTGTCCCCAGCCTGTATCTCATGAACCGTGATAGTTAGACAAGTGAAATTTTCACAGATGATATATTTCTGTTGCCGCTATACCAACAAATACTAAAAAATATAATAAAAGAAATATTTATGGGGGCTCCTATACAACAAACGTGATTTTTTGCCCTTTTTTGCGTAATGGTACGGAACCCTTCGTGCGCGAGTCCGACTCGCACTTGGCCGTTTTCATTTAATTTAGGGTACCAAAGTTTATTTTGGTGGTCAATATAATATAATAGTAGCCTTTAAGAATTATTTCGCTTACAATTTAATATTTTTTTTGCAAGTGTGATGAAAAACATGGTATGTAACTCGGGATGTAAGAATATTGCAAACTCGACACTTTAATTCAGGTAGTTCATTAACACCCCAAAATTTATCTTACCCGTTGAACAATGTACTATTTCATTTTTCATGCTCTGAAGGTGAGTCATTGTTTATCTGAAATGCGAGTTCAAAGTGGTATATTTCGTCCCTAGGCATATTGCTCTGTCGGCTATCGGTTTCCGGTCTGCTTTTTTTGATGATGTGCCACGTCATTAGTAGGTAAGTGCTATACTAAATATCAGCATTAAGTTAAGACACGCAATAAAATAAGGTCTATAAACAAGTTAACAACATTTTCGATATTTATTTTATATAACTAAATTTCTAAAATAGAGACACGTCCTAATTTTTGACTAATAATACCCTTCATAATGAGCAATAACATATATTTAATTCAAGCTTTTTAAAATGGTGCAATTATTTCGTTGATCATGACGAAATTGTTTATGATGCATCTTGTTAAATGGTTGGTCCGGCAGTGACTTAGACTGCCAAAACCGATTTACGCGCAAACCTAAGCCTAGTTCTCAGTCTTTGACGGCTTTTCGCTATAAAGGCCTTCACATGAAGTGGATAGGTTTGTTTTTACCTCCACGTTTACACGTTTCCAATATTATCAATTTTGTGTGTGCGAGCCATCTCATGTCAGCATCAGACCCGGGCTTGGGCGCAGGACGGTATTTTTCGGTGGACCGGGTGCGGACAGCCTTTGCCTTTGTGTCGACGCGCTCGGATAAACTCGCCGGCCGCGGTAAAATGAAACTTCGAAACGGACATTTTGGGAGATATTAATCAGGTCCGCATTGTATAGCTGTCAAACTAGAAAGAAGCATTCATGACATACCGTAGCCTACCATACATTTTGTAATGACACTATTAAGTATCTGTATGTGACTAAAGAAGAAACTAAAAAGTTGTTCTAATAGACTGCTGATGCTGATAGGCTCTTACTGAAAAGTCATGGTATAAGATTTTTTTTAAATTACCTTTGTTCTTCTAAATTTGAATGCATTAGCAGCAAATAACATGGTATTTGTCGAAAACAAAAATCATATTGCTGTTTCAATAACACGTTCCAGACAAATTGAGCCTGCGAACAGCCTTAACCAGGAGCTGCAGTTGCCAGATTCTGAAGCGGCGCAGTGTTGTGTGCGAGCATGCGGGCTGACCCGCTTTGTTGAATGAAGCCGTTCGCAACTCATCCAAGTATAGTTGCACTTCGGGGCCTATTCGAGTCGTCAAACTGACAGAACAGAAAAAAAGGATACTTTGCTGGTCTACTCGTTCGAGACGGTAAAGATTTAGACTTGGAGGTGTATTATGATTGTAATGACAGGTTATGAATTCAACCAGAAACGTCACTTTTGACACTGACAGTTTCAAATCACGATCAAATTCATAGGTAACCTGTTACTAAAATTAGAACATGCCTGCCTGTCTACGAATATGATGGGATTCTAATCCCGCTAAGGGCTCCTGTTTGTGTCGCGAGCAGAACTAAATATGGTCGGAATCCATGTAGGTACACTGCTTTTTTAAAGACATTTCCATACGCAGCGACCCAAATTCTTGGCTCTTAATTGTATATCAACCATAGCCATCACAGAAGGAAATACTTAATCCAATTTTTATAAGTACATGCCGTAAAACGGACAATGAGAGCCTGGTGGTCGCGATACGCCCACTGACCGTAGTGTTACGAGCCGTGGCAAATTAGTTGAAGACGAACGTAAATACGGGCCGATAAAACAAAGGTCAGGCGGTGTAGGCGGCATCGGCAGCGGGGGCAACTATAGGCACTTAGGCAGTCGTGGCCATTCATGTTAATATAAGCCAGCCTATGAACGTCCCACGATTTGGAAAGATTAAATTAAACCAGGAATCATACCTCACAACAAATAGAATATACTTCTTATCACGCGTCTGTGTCCCTAGTAGCAATAAGACTACTATTGCCTTGTTACTTTCTGACGACCTGTCTGTAGTAACCCTGCCTATAAAGCCGATAGTCCCGGGTTTGAATCCCGGTAAGTACATTTATTTTTGTGATGAGCAGGGATATTTGTTCCTGATTCACTTTCTTTACATTGATATTTTCCTTGTATTTCCTGCAAAATACCTACAAACTGCAGTTATGATTTATCTAGAAAAGCCGACCAATTACCTATAGTTAAAATACAACTTAAAAATAACGAAGTTTAACATAAAACAAAAAACTTATCGTTATTTTATAATCACTTTCAGAAGAACGCTATACAAGTGAAACCTAACATAATCAGCAGTAATACCCATTACCCTTGTAGGAATAAATACATTCATTGTTCTTGTTAATGGCCACACCCGGTATATATTTTTTAAATAAACTACAAGTAGGCCGAATCTTCTTCCCATTATTTTGTGCTAGTCCTAAATACAAATATAAACGAAATCGAACGAAGCAAAAACTCAATATTACTATCAGGAAAGGATAACTTTCTTGTTGTGAAAATAAGTTTAACTGTCGGACATACTGATCGCAGTTCACTGATGCAGTTTTAAAAACCTACAAACATCAGCGTGATTCGCGATTTTAAATGTCGTCGGTATACTTCAAAAACATGATAACTGACAAAATGATCAAAAATTAGTTGTATATACAGTTTTGTTCAATTTTTATTGTTTTAAATGTATATGTGGCTTTTTTTTATTTATTTGTATTATTTACAAAGTTACAGAGTGTAAAAAAGTAGTAACAGACAAAAAATGAAACATAATGTTCACGTAAAAAGTAATAAGGGTATTTAAAACTATCTATCCCATAAAACTGGTCAAGCAAAAGATATAAAGTAACGTTTACATGTTTTACGACGAGATTTCTACGACCTGAAGGATCTCGCAGAAAACACTATTAAAACCGGCAAAAAGATTCTGATGGAAAAAATGCACAATGGTTAAAAATTAAGCAACTGAGGTATAAGAAAGGACACCCTGACTAAATATACTATAGGTACAGTATGTCGAACGACTTTCCCTGTATAAATGTTTGTGGTGGAAATACTCGTACTCCTGCTCGTCTGACAAGAAAATCTAGACTTCAACATATAAATCAAGATGGTGATCACCTCGTTAATTTGTGCAAAAAGGGAGTGATACCCGAAGAGTACCACGGGTATTACATGGCATTAAAAACTATTAATGCAATAGACCGTGCTCCAAAACCCGGCGTTGATGATTCGTGTTCGGAAGATGTTGAACAATAAAATAAAGAAGAAACTTACGTCGTTTTATAGATACCTATTTTTGTATAAGAGTAATATTCATTTTTATTATTAAGAGTTCCCGACTTCTTTTTTTTTCAAAATCACTATTAAATATGTATATTTATTATTCTTATAAATAACAAGAGTGATTCAAAATATATTTTTCCCATAGATTACAAGCAAATTATAAAAACTAACGTAGTAATAAAAAATAATAAATGACATCCAACGTGTTTTTATTTACAGGTAAACAGATATAAGTGACCCTATTCTAGCAATTTTTGACTATTTCCTCCATACGTGAATAAATATGGACAGCAAAACACTCCTTATTAACTAACTTATTGCACACCATTAATATTTTTTATTTAAATAATAGTTATACACAAAAATTTGTTCATTTTTCATACAGGTAAAACATAATAACTAACACGTCCCATTTTTTTATAGGTCAATATTTTATAGATATCGATAAAAAAAATTAAAAAGTACCATTTTAAGACAATGTTTACATCCCAAAATTTTAAGTGTTAAACTAAATTAGTAAAGCTTCGGTTTTTAAATACCCACATTTGAGGATCAAACTTTCAACTCGCGTTTTCTCGAAACTATGTTTCAGTCAGTTATCATGTTTTTGAAGTATACCGACGATGTGTTCAATCAGCGCGCTGTAAAGTTTACAGTGTAAACATTTGTCTTCCGCTACAAAGACCATTTTGGATGATCAAATTAAAAGCAAAAGAAAATTAATGATGTATACACCTACTGCTATTATAAAATGTAGGTACGAACGATTTGTTATACCGGGTGTGGCCTGTAACACGAGCAAGAAATTTAACTTTAGGCTGTAACTCCTTCAACTTACCAACATTTGTTCAGTAATTTTTGAATTCCTTAGACTTTTTTTTTCATACAAATTAAATATTACCTTCAATGTACGTTGTCATCAGTGTAATTGACGTTGATCGTCACACTTTAGACATAACAGAATTCGCAATACATTGCGTCTTAGAATAAACTTTAAAGTGTTCTAAAAATCAAAATAACTATTTATATATTCTTAAAAGTTGCTGAACAAATGTTGGTCAGTTTGAGGCGCACAGCCTACAGTTTAATTTTTTGCGCCTGTTACAGGCCGCACCCGGTATATATACGTACGTAATTTAATAGCGAATATAAAAGTGATATTTCGTATGTACAGTAACGGCAAAAAATCTATCATACTGCTATTTTTTGCAGGCATTCGTTCGAAAATTCGAGAAATTAGACTTTCCTCCTTCTTTTTCCCTCGAGATGTCCCGCATTTTTGCTACGGCTCATGGGAGCCTGAGGTCTGCTTGGCAACTAATCCCAAAATTGGCGTAAGCACTAACTTTTACACACAAAACTCAAAAGCGAAACTTACCAACAACGAAACCTAGATGGATCGATTTTTCGCCTTCCTTAGCCTCTGGTTTGAAAATTATATCGCATATTTAATACTATAACTGGGCTATCGCGAAAACTCGGGCAAAATAATTATTTAGAAAAAAATATGCCTCTTATATACATAGGTTTATACAATATGTACCTACTTAAATGCATAGTTTCCTCTTGCGCAGGTACGGTCACGTCTGAAAATATTGATACGGACAAAGTGCCAAACATATGTATACATTACCCTAATACATGGGCCATAAGGTTGTGTATACATATTTTTGGCACTTCGATCGTGTCGATGTTTTCAAACGTGACTGTACTACCAAGTCTAAATTAAGTCGGCGTAAAAGAAACGTATCTGCTGCTGACGCATTAAACATTTTGATTTTATTATCTGCGCTATAAAATGATGAAGAAAAGTAGCGTGCCATCGAAAGCGAATATAGCTTATATATATATTATATACGTTTATGCGAAGACAATTTCCTTCCCTACGAAACAAATAAGGTCACCCGTTGCATACGCAATGATAACCAAATAAAACCTGGGGTCCTCTAATTAACGATCCCCAAAAGCTGTTCTCGATCTTCAGGATATGACGTAAATGAATCCTTTGGCGGTGTGTACAGAACACTATCGAGGCAGTCATTAGACTGGGGCGCACCCACACACGCGACCACGGGAGGTTGGGGAGCGTCCGCGGATATCTTGCTCTTTTTGCATTTCTTTCCGATGCAAATTTCTCGTCGCGAGTAACGGCAGCATGGAAATGGAAATTGGGAATTTTCGGTAATGTTTTTAGGGTGCGCCGCTCATTACGCTCCAGGATCTCTAGCGAATAAAAGAGAATCACATTTTCAATTTTAAACATTTATTTCTCCGCTTGTTAGGTGTGAATTAGTAGACTTGACACTCCAGAAAGTTTTTGTACCGTTGGCAGATCGCGTAACAAAGAAAGCTACTGTTGCATAATCGAATGTCGGGTTTTAATTAAATTTTCTTTGTTCGCGAGCAACGGTTTCACGGAACCCGTTCGGAATCGAAGGGATCTAATTCGCGTTCGGGTTCGCGTCGATTATTCCTCGGGGTCCGGCACACGCGGCACGCGGTAGGGTAGGCGACTCGTAAATCAATATCGGCGGACCCTTATTAATTAGTGCGTTCGTTACGCGGACCCCCGCGGCCCTGCCCCCCCCCCCCCCCGCCTCGGGCCCGCGCTCGCCGGTCTTCCGGCTCGCGTAGAACGTTTTTAATTAGTATCCCCAAAGGGAACGGAAACTCGTAGGCAGCGCTGTGTTGACACCTTGCTCGCTGAAACTTAATAAGACTCCATGCAGCGAATCTCTGCGCTATAATGAACACTCACACCGGCTCAGCGCGCCATGGGGCCGCTCGCTGCAGCCGT